>NC_071353.1:99196638-99820138 GCF_943734655.1 Sabethes cyaneus | reverse complement strand
ATCCCTGTGAAAAACTTCACTATCAATGTTTGGGCAACGTAGAACTGTTTTCAGCCTTTCCTCTTTAGAACATGTAGGTAAAAATCAGATTCTAGATCGTTGGTTATGTTTTCTTCGAAAGCACCAAATTTAGTGGAATATGATTATAATTTGAAAAGAGCAAAGCTTCGTTCAAAACTCATTTATAAATTTCCACTCATCGTTACAACTGATTGCTTCAATTCGAACCAAAACTTGTGTATTCACACTATGCTCCAGCTGGAATGCACAAAGATGTAACGCTACGATTGGGCAGAGACATATATCGCCGTATTTTAGCATTAATATGTATGCTCGTAACCTTGTTTTTCATTTTCATGTGAAACTTAATCCGCAAACCAAAACAACCGGCCTATTTGGAAAACACATCCATTGTTAGAGCACTTTTGTGGCGATGTGGTACCATCTGTGGTATCAGCTCTAGATTTTGTTACAAATACAGATACACAGAGAGAAAAGCAGCAGCATGTTTAATGTTTTATTCTAATTAATTTAAGCAACTAAATTGAATTGACTATATTTTAAGTTAATTGATCTGCGATTTCCATATAACCGGAGGTATAATGAGTAACTATTCGGAATTACATAATAGCGTAGTACCTAGTATCAAACCATTGTAAAATGAACATCTACAATGTTTAGAAACTTTGTTTGCTAATTAACAAACCAGTCACTCACTGTTATTGAAGTATGATTTAGATTTAGCTGATAGTAAAGTATACAATGGTTTAGATAAAAATACTTTAAATTCAGACAAATGTTGATCAGAGGTTTATTAAAAGTACACTGAAGTCGCTTTTTACGCGGTTTTTTTACGCGATTTTCGGAATTTACACGGTTTTTTACGCGGTTTTGATTTACGCGGGACGTATTCTTCGCGTAAAAAGTGACTTGAGTGTATATAGTTTGCTAGTTGACCCGACAAACTTCGTATTGCCACAAATTAAACTGTGTTGTACATAAATCCTGAATCTCGGATGACCTTTACCACAATCTCAAGTTTTGTAAGTGTGTTTTAGTCAAATCAGCACAAACACAAGAACTTTTGGAGTGTTCATGAAATCCATCCAGCAAATGCTGAAAATTAGAATGGCTTTACTTATTACGACGGGAATTAGAAAAAGACCCTAGTTGGTAAAATAATAAAAAAATAATGTCAAAATTTTGCTCCTTCAAGGCCAAAAGAATAACTACCGTCAAACGGGGTAACTTGCAACAGCGGGGTAACATGCAACAACGCTATATCGATCCAATTTACTGTACTTTTTGATCTGTTACTTCAATTTTTATTCTATATCAGTTACTGAATCTTGTTGTTAACAGTTCAAAGAAGCCTTAAATACTGCTACAGGTATACCTCCATAGTACGTACCCTCGCTAGTACGCACCCTCGATAATACGTACCCCCCATAATACGTACATTTTGCCTCGATAGTACGTACATTTTCCAGCAATGTTTTTTTTTTATTTTCTAAATAAAGCAGAAACTTTTTTATGAATATTTATGAGTCAATACAAGCAAATACGTATTCAATAATTCTAAATTTTTGAATAATATCAGTTATTTCTGTTATGTAAAAACCATTAATTTAAAATTAAAAACAGTTCCTAAATAGTAAATTAATCAAATATGCGTTTTAAATAACAGTTATTTTAGCATTCTGATTTTGCAGATTTTTGCTCAGGGCGCCTTTTTTAACCTTTTCTGTGATTCACAATCTTTCCCACTGCGATAGAGGGAACAGCAGGCAATGTCATATTCGTTTGTTTGCAAATTTTTCCCAAGCAACAATGTGAGTTTTATTGTACTCTTATGGCGATTTTCACGAGCAATTTTCACGAGCAATTTTGGTCCTAAATGCCATCATAAGAGTGCAATAAAACCCAAATTGTTACCAAAAGCACAGAGAACAGACTACCAGGTAATTGACAAAAAGTGTGTAAAAGGTTTTTATGTAATCTATGAGTAATCCTTCAATAGAGCACCTCTCGAGCAGTAAGTGGCAAACTAAATCTTGATGTCGCTGCCGTCGCTGCTACGTAACTCCAACACAAAGAAATATTGATAAAGGTACATGGTTTGGCAAACTATTTCTGGAGGGCCCTACCGACAGATTTTACACACACAAAATCGATTACTTCCTTCGAGCCTGTTAATCTGTTCTCTGTGATAAAAGAGTAACTATCCCATATGGACAAAAGTGAAGTGTGGAAAAATGAGACTGCAAGCAACTGACTAATTTATAAATATATATGTTGTGCGTCATTTATACAAGAATTATTTTACTTTCTTCGGAGAAAAAATCACGTTGCGCTAGAAATTAAACTATCCATATTAATTTTGTTGTAAAGTTAAACACAAATGCATATTTTTTCAAAATTTCGAAGATTAGTCAGTTATGCTTTTATTTATAAGCGCAAGTCGCTAAATAAAAGCATGTCTGTCCCATAAAGCGTAGGGCTTCTTGAAGCAGTTGGCCCCTAAGTTGATAAGCATTTCCTCTTACCAACGCAAATATGTAGAGATATAGCGTCCTACACGCTCCCCAGATAATTGTTTATATTATAATATATTAAAATTTGGAAATTTTAGACAATATTTAGCATAATAAAAACAATGCTTTACATTAAAAATTGTGATTCGATATTACGTACGTTTCGATAGTACGTACGCTAAACGATGCGCGGGTGTACGTAATATCGAGGTATACCTGTATGTTGATTTTCTGCTATTTTAGTGATTTTTAAAAAATCCCACAAGATGGTGTCAAATTCATTGTCAATTTTTCATCAGTAAAACGTTTGTGTCGTCCACAGGCACTTCAAATAAAAGAAGCCTAACATACATTTTTTATAGCAAAATAAACAATAAGGAAACAAAATAATTGATTTATGATGACTAGTTTTGTTTATCTTACTTGTTACCACGTTATTAGTAAAACAAATACTTAAACGGGGTAACTTGCAACAGCTGGTAGATATAAAAAGCTGTGTTCCGTTACCTTCAAGAGGCACTTTATCATTTAATTTTGCATCAAACAATACTAAAGTACACCTGAAAAAGTGTAAGATACTTTCGATAAGTCGGAAATATGCCAGTTTTTTTCTGGATATACTGAAAATGGCCCTGGAAGAGGCCAAAACGAAAATAACCTTACTGAGAGAATCGACCAGCAATATGACAGTGTCTAATTACGACCACTCGTAACGTAATGAACATTCATATATTACGTAACCGAGATATCGATGATTTTTAACTCAACTCTCCCGCTTCACTTCATTTCACGCGATTTTGCATAGTAGATATACGGAGCGTAATGCGTTGTTACACAACTCCCGCTTCCCTAAGTGCGTTACGTAATATGTGAATGGTCCTTAAAGAAGGCAGCTCTATCGGATACAGACAAGGTATATCAACTACATGAATAATATTAAACGTTATTTCTGTAATTTCCGTTACGGGGCTCATAAATTTTTTTCGCCAACGTGACATAGGACATTTATGCGTATATTCATAGCAAAAGCATTAAAAATCGCAAGTCGGATTATCATTTGCATATTCAAGTCAAAGGAAACTCATACAAATCTATTCGTTCAATTTACAAAAAATATTGCTTGTTGCAAATTACCCCGTTTAAGTGGTTCCTAGTAACAAATTAGTTAAAAAATTCTACGACAGCCAATATTGATCGCATATTTTTTTGTCAATATGTGAAATTGTTCTTGTGCGTATGACATATTAAAAATATCATTTCATAAAATATTGATTATTTAAAAGCTCTTTAATCAATAAAAAAATCGAATGTCATTTTAGTCATAATAAGAAATGATAGCAAAATCAGTTATTAAACTCATCTTACAGCCAATGTTTTAAATATCTACTCAATAACAAAATGTGATTTTCGGAATTTACGCGGATGTGATTTTCGGAATTTACGCGGATGTGCTCAGAACGTCAATTTTCTCGCATAGTGTTGAAATCCACAAAGTTTTTTTTACGCGAAATTTTGGTTTTTTACGCGAATTTTGGAATTTATGCGGTTTTCGGAATTTACGCGGTTTTGATTTACGCGGGACGTATCCTTCGCGTAAAAAGCGACTTGAGTCGCAGGCTTGGCATACACTTTTCGCTTCGATTCTGCTCTTTTGATTACTGTACCTCAGTGAAACAGAATTTTAAAAAGTGATGTATGGGGCATTTGTAGAGCTAGTAATTATCTATGATATTGCTGAAGAAAGTAAAGCTTTATCTTTAGTATTTACGGCGCTATAAGGCTGCTACCCTCTTGGTAGCAAAAAAAGCACTCTTTTCGCTACCAACGGTATTGCAGGCCTACAGCGGCGTAAATATTAAAGATAAAGCTTTACTTTCTTCAGCAATATTATAGGTAGTTACTAGCTCTACAAATGTCCCATACACCACTTTTTCAAATTCTGCTTCACTGAGGTGTAGTAAGCAAAAGAGCAAAATCGAAGCGAAAAGTGTATGCCAAGCCTGCTTGAGTGTATAGCATTATACTTCAGTTTGATATTGTTTTTATATTATTTTGCTCTTCGCTCCTGCTCGGGTATCTCTTAGTTCGTAAGTGTTCATGTAGACCGTTTGTCCGATGAACGTGCCTGGAAATTAAATAAAAGGAAAACTTATCCAATTTAATTCTACTATGTATATTTTATTCTTGACAGATACGTATTTCGCCTACGACTTGCAGGCTTCCTCAGTGTCTGTTTTCGAACTTTCGAACGAGTTTTAATTTCCAGGTTTCGTATTCTACTAAGACGCTCCAAAAACTTCAGTCGATGAATGTAAACATTAAATAACAAATAAAAAATTATGCCTATTGTCCATTCTATCTAACGTCCTTAATGCCCAATGTCTGTATGCCTAATATCGCGCACCCAGCATAAGATACATTTAATAGACTAAAGGGTGTCCCACATCAAATTGCATTGTGGAAAAAACGCTGTAGAAAATTAGCCATTGGTTATTTTCTCTTGAAAATTGGGTTGGCTGTCAATTTGTCGAAACTTGGAAAAAAATGGCGTCACCCGAAAAGCAACGATTTTGCACAAGCACCTGGAAAATGCTCAACTCTCTCATCGGGACATCGGAAAACAAGTCGGAATCGTGCAGTAAACGGCGAGTCGTGAGATTAAGCGTTACTACGAAACTCTGAGCATCGAGCGGAGAAATACGGTCAGATGGATGTTCTATTAGTGATTAGGATCACAAGCATGTCGTGAAAGCGTTTAAGCGGAATCCCAATGATTCAGTCAGTAATGTGGGCCAAAAAGTTGAATCTGTCCAAGTCTTTCGTTCAGAGAGCCAAGCACCGGGAAGGAATGCATACGTACAAAGTTCAGAAGGTTTAAAATCGTGACGAATGGCAAAATACGGTGGGAAAGTCACGGACCCGGAAACTGTACACCCAGATGCTGACAAAACCTCATTGTTCTGACATTTCTAGTAAGTTAGTCTATGCCTACCTAAGTTGCCCTCTCATTTTACTAATATTCACTTCATATTCACTTAATTAAGAACTTCCAGTCCAGTGTACTAGACGGTTGCTAAACGGGATTTACTTCGGCGCTTCGTGCCTAGTCTTATGGATTCGATACGTCTTGTTGGGACGACTTACGAGTTTAGGAGTTTGACGACCGCATCACACGTGGATCTCAGATTTAATTTCAGATCTCCTTAAAACACCTTCAAATTAGTTGCATTAATATCTTAAATGCTTAAATCAAGTGATAAATGTATATCTGAGCCGAGAGTGGTGTTAGCTACTAAGGATGTACACTCTTAAATGAGTTTACCCGTAAATTGGTTGAATTTAGCTAAAACTTGGTTAAAACTACTCAAAATGCCCTTAAAGTGTACAAACTCAGATTTTGAGTATTTTTTCAAGCAAAAAATTGGTAGTAGGAACTTGAAAGTGCGTTATTTGTCACAGAGAATAATTCAATTATCGGTAGCAAGTAGCCAAGATTGGTTGAATTTTCTACCCAAAATTTGAGTTGTACACTTTAAGGGCATTTTGAGTAGTTTCAACCTAGCTTTAGCTAAATCCGACCTATTTACGGACAGAATCATTTAAGAGTGTATGTCGTCGCTTTATCTACACGTGATTCTCCAGTGGAAAGTATAGTGTCTCTTATCAATAGTACTTTTTTCATAGAATTACTGTGAATTAATTACCAGTAGAGATATTTAAACATGAAAAACGATATTTTCTAAAAAATCGAAAAAACGATAGTGGTGGTCAATCCAGATTCAATTTTGGGAATTAAAATTTGGGGTGAGGTTTGTTAGCTCATCGATTGATATTTCAATCTATAACATTTTTTGAATCGAATGTCTTATTATTTCGGAAAGAATCATCATAATCATTATGTTCACTCTCATTTCGACGTATCCTAACTTTGTTTGACCTATTTCGAGTTGAGGCCATTCGATTTTTCTGGCAGAATAGAGAACATCTTCCACTTTCGATCGGCAAATCGATCCGTCGGAATATATAATAAGGATGTTTGTTGCAATCAATAGAATTTTCATTTACCAAATACTGTTGTTGCTTTAGCAACCGAAAATAGAGGCTTAATCACCAAAGTCTGCGAGATGAAACTATTGAGCAATTTAAATTCCCAAAGACTTCGTATTTTGGAAACGCAAAACGATTGAAGCGCTAAAGCATCTGTTTCTAATTTATATAATCTCAGTTGTTTGCGGTTGCAATATATGTTATCCTAGTTATCCAGTGTTATCCTGCTATTTTTGCGTGATAAAAGTATACCACTTCCAAGCATTAGTGTGTTCCATTGTTTATAAAATAAATCGATTGAATATTTTAGCATCAGAGTACAAAGATAAACAAAAAGGCTTTCAAATTCCATTTGCCTCCAAGCTACCGGTACTTTGTGTGGTTGTACCTGATGTGTGGAAGGTATTGCAAATTTGCTAACATCGCATAATACATTTGAGGCTACGTTAAAGGTTTTCTTCTTCACTTATAGCGAAACGACTGCCTAAAAAAGAATATCGATCTTGCTATATCATCTGAATCAATATCATTGTATTTGAATCGAAACGATTCACTTTCAACCAGGTGAATCACATCGAAAGGATATTGCGTTAGCCGGAATAAGTCGATGATTCACAAACTCTGTTATGGGAAAATCGCCAAGAGAATAATATTTGCAAACATTTTGGTGTTCTTTTCCAGACCAAATAAGCCATTTTACCGTTTATTCGACGTAAGCTGAGATATCGCAAAAAGAAATATGATTTTACCAACTGCGACATCTAACGGGACAGTTCCGAATTTAACCGATCATTTTCAAATTCGTCTTGTCTAGACACACAACTTTGTCAAAAACCGCAACCGTCTATCGTATCATGGTCATGAGATATCATCATAAGATTATAATTTGACCACGTGCGCCACCTAGTGAGACAGTTTCAAACTTTGTTATGCATTACCAAATGTGTCTAGTTCGAACAAATAACTTTGTAGAACACAGTAACATTCTATCTCGTCACGACTCTGCGATATTAAAAAAAAAATCAATATGCTCACTATAAGTGCCATCTATCGTATCAGTTTCGAATTTTGTTGTTCGCTGTCAGATTGATCTCGTTCAGATAAATAACTTTGCCAAAGACAGCAACCTTCTATCTCTTCTCAGTCCCGAGATATTAGAGATTTCAGTATCGAGATTCTAGAATCATTTATTTTGGTCGCCATTTGCGCCATCTAGCGAATCAGTTCTCAAACTTTATTGTTCGTTTCCAGATGCGTCTTAAATAGATAAACAACTTTGTCGAAAACCGCAACCCTCTATCTCATGCCAGTCCTGCGATATAGGCAGAATTATTCGCCGTGTACTCAGTACACGACGCGACCGCTTACGTAACTTTTTTTAACGCGACCGCTCTAGGGTTAAGGAAACATAGTAAGAAAGTTTTCGACGGTGGAAACAATCACTTGGAGATGAATCGGGAAAAAACTGTTTGTTTATTTCATCGAACTTACCAACGTCACAAAAAATAGCTGGTCGCGGAGTAACAAGCCTTGTATATTTTAGTCGTGGTACTATTATATGATAATCTACCCTGCATTCACAGACTGAAAATTTGATTTGCTTCTTACCAGCAATTCGTTATCACGTGTGATAAATCATCTCGTTTCGAAGTTGCTGTTTTCTACAGAGAGTTTCAATATTTGATCATTGTTCCACATTCATACGATTAGGTTAACAAGCGCCCACATAGTACGAAAAATTTCATCATATATAATCGCTTTCTTCAACATAAGGGGAGAGGATTTAACAATAACGAGGCTTTAACATGGGATTTTAAATTTTTGACTTAAAATGAACAATCCAAAAAGGCTGATTATTTGTACATTTGAACCTTTTCTCGGTCACTTCACGCGGAAGAAGACATTAAATACGAAATTAGGAAACATTTTTTAAAGTATACGTACTTTCGTTATAGACAATGTGCTATCATCATATGCATATCCTACATAATTGACAATTCACATGAATTAATACATACTCAACAAACCAAAGCCAAAAAGAACAAATTCCTTACATGATCCTGTGTATACATTGCCAAACCTTTTTTCGCACCGTCACCCACTACATTTCCCCTGGACAGCAAAGACAGATTTGGGCCATAGAGAATTTGGCACATTCCACCATGAAAGCATAGAAAGGTTATGTTTTTCTGCTCCACCGACTAGAAAGCATTCTTCTAATCATGATATCTGGAAGGTTTTGTCCCTTTCCACGTTTGATTTCTAGTGATTGCCTAACGTTGAACACAAGAATCCTATTTACGTATACATATACTTTGGCTATTTATTTTTCCTCATACAGTTCTCTGCTGCTGTTTGTTACACCCACTTTTCAACAAAGGCATTTGAGTGGGTCATTGTCATTTCCGAAATAGAACCATTTTTATCTTGTGCAAATACCCCGGCACTGTCATTTTCTCTAGAATGCTGATTTGAATACGAGATTATTCGCTTCAATCTGGATTGCCAACGACGCCGAACACAGCAGGACTAATAAAAATTTAGTGACATAATTTTTCTCGTGAAAAAAAGAAATGGTATAAAACAAATGATTCTACTCGTATCCGGTGCCTACGCATACTAATCTCACCACAAGCAAATTCTAGCAAGATACACAAGTACTATCGCGGTCCTTTTGCATCCTCGGAAATGCTCGTAATAATGGTAATTTATCCGACGGGTCTCCTTTACGCTTCGAGCAAAAAGGACTAGAAACTTGAAAAACAAATCTTTTTGGAAGTAGAAACACATTTTGCATCTTTCCTCGACATCAAGATTTGTAGTCATACTTAACTTATAAACTCCCCGCAGCGGGAGCAGCCAAATTAAATTAGACTTAACTTTTTTAGAAACTATTGTCCAGATAAAGCAAAGTGTGATTTCACCCTAAATAAGGTATTGTGAGTTTAAAAGCTGTTCTTTGGTAATCAACTGCTATGAATTGTGACTCTGAATAATAAAGTTGGTTGAATAAACATCGTTAAAGTGGATTAAATTGAACCTGAAATGAAATTTTTTGGTAATCAAAAATGAATTTTTCTCCTATGTCTCTATATAATTGACGTATTTGAGTTTTTTCATTTTTAATTTTGTTCGTATTGAGAGTCGACGGATTCATTTGTGAATATGAGTGGTCTGCGATAGGAGTCTCTTCTCACCCTAACTTTTCGACTAAAAAATAGATTGTGAAAAACTAGAAATATAAAAGCAAATCCAGATAGTATTTTGCATTAGCTTTCATATCCTTGTCAATAAATACAGGGGGAATTTTCCCTTTCTTTGAAATGTCTCCCCATACCATGACCGCTGATGAATTTTGGTATCGTGGTACATTCCGTTTGTGCTCTGGAACGTCGATGATCGAAACCGACCACAACCGATCATTTTGAGCACAATGCGGGATTTGAAGAACAAACAATTTCTCATCAGAAAAGATCACCTCGGAATCACCGTGACGACGGAGCAGCAGTTTGCATCTTTCCTGCCGTTTTTGTTTTGTTGCTTCCGTTAATACATGCATTTTACGTTTTTTGCATGGTTGTATATGCAGATCCATTTTTAAAATTTGACGAAGAGTTTTCCTTTTGATATTCAGCTTAACTGCTATTTTCCGTGCGGACCGGTCGCAAATGCGACGAATTCGTTCTCGAACAAACTTTTTGACCTCTGCAGTTCTAACACTTGGTTTTCTTCCGGTTTTTTTTTTACAGTTTTCAACAGATCCCGTCCCAACAAATCTTTTTAGTGTATAGTATACAAATCCTCTTTTTATGCCGTGATGATTGAGGTCACGAAAAATAGATGCGGCAGATGTAGCACCGTTCAACAATTTATTTATTATCAACGACCGTAACTCCAACTCTGGTACGTGCACACCGAACAAGACACAATACGAAAATGAAATTATGTCAAGTAAAACTTAAGTCATGATGCCACACACACACATGGTCTTAGTTTGATTGTATTAATTGTATATGCCGCTGCAAGCATAAAATGATTTTTGTTCGAATGAACATGTATATGTATCACACTGTATACTAGTGTAACAAATCAGTCGTCGTATGTTCGAATCTCGACTAGGCGGTGCTTGCAAAATGGAGTCAGTTGTTCTGCTATTTGTTCTGCACTCTACGAACTACGAACTTAGTAAGTGGGTAACAGTCAAATAAAAAAGTTCTAATTTGCTGCTTTTATTCTACAGAGTCAAAGTTTAAAATTGTTAGCTGGTCTTAAGTATTTCACTGGTGCAAAATACGAAAAGGAACGACGAAATACCTATTTAAATAAGTGCAACAATTTTGAAGCATATTTCAGGAGTGCATTTTCCCAGCAACGCAAACAAAAGCATAGCGGTCACCAAATTTATCTTCAGCGTGGGAATATAATGCGTAACGTTTTCTCTGTTTGCAAAGTGCTTCAGGGATGGTGATTGCTTTTTTCGCCGCGTTGGTTGAGTTAGTCTTTTGAACAAACTGTTCCGCTGACTTATGTTGATTTTTCCTGCTTCGCAAACTTTTGGTAAATTTGTTGAAAACTTCCAGCACGTAAATCGATGTTATGTTAGACAAACGGAACTTTCAAACCGTATATTTTCGCTATTACATGTATAAACATTTTGTCTTCATTGGTACGATTTGCACAATTTAACCTTATTTAACCGTAATGTTCGATAACCTATTATTAACTAAAAACGGATATTAATCGTTTGTATCACATATTGAAAGGGACGTCTAGAAAAGACCAACTAGAAATGAGATTTGTTTTCTAAAAATCATATCTTGAAAACTACTTTTATTTGATCAACCGCTTAGTTGGTTTCGTGGTACAGAGTTGGTCTAACAAGCCAGTCGTCGGATGTTCGAATCTCAGCTAGACGGCGCTGCTAGATAAAGTCAATAGGATTGTTGCACTAGCCCCGTAATTGTCCTGTACTTTAATAGCCGGCTGTGAACTCTGTCGATAAAGAAGAGTTAACCCATTTCCTCACAGCGTTGCGAAAACGCAACGCACCTTCACTCGATTCTGGAGAAGGCTAGATTTAAGATATTAACCCTTAAATGCGCAATGTTGCTTTGAAACAACATAGTGAAAAACATCCCCAGAGTAAATTATGTTTAACGCCTTTAAAGAAAGTTTTCTTTGTAATGAATTTTTTCAGCGTGCGCATTTAAGGGTTAATTTGAACCCTAAGAAATAAAGAAAGATTGGAAAAAAAGATTTAAGTGGCCAAAAAACGATCATACACATAAGCATTCCAGTGCGGCGTGGAACAACTTCGGCGAAATAAAACGCCGCTCCTGGAAAACCATGACTTTCAAAATTTATGTACCGTCATCCGGGGATACTTGCAACACTTTTGAACTTAGACTTAGTATAACTTTCGAAGTGTACCGTTTAGGTCCAAGTGTAAGTAGCCAAAACTTGTATAGTGGTGAGTACTTTTGATTTATGATTATGAGAAAAAATATAAACTAAATGAATCTGTAGAATGATCCGAAAATAGGGGTGTTGCAAGTTACCCAGTAAACGGGGTTACTTGCAACACTTTTCTGATTTTGCGTTTCTTATGATTTTATATCTGATTTCAAACCGCGAATGACTATTTTGAAATATTTTGAATGTATTTGTAGTAAAACAAGAGATACTAGAGGCGTTTTTTGTTTCCCAATTTCGTCTATCGCTTTTTTAAAGATATTCGGTGAAAATGCAGCATGTCGGCGAACTCCAAATTGCCGTTTCAAGGCACGTGAAATTTTTCACAATTTTAATTTTTCTGGAGATGGTGGTAGACGAAATAACATCGTACAGATGCAAACTTACTTTGTATATACTGTCTATTACGATAATTTTCATTTTTAGAAGTGCTGCTAGCCGCGCCATATTGGAAGTAACAACACGAATTCATCGTTTCTTCTCCAAGTTCAAAATATAAACAAAGCTCAAAGTTGCTATTTGTTAGCTAATATGATGCACTTTTTGTGTACAGGAACCAAACAATAAAAAATAATTCCATGTCAATGAACTGACGCAACTTTGCACATCCATTTTTCCTACTCTGAAAGTGGTATTACTTTCCAATCATATAGAAACAAGCAAAACAATGATGTAATGGATTAAACTTAACTAAACAATAGGTAAACGTCCCTTCTTTAAAATGGCATTGGGTACATATGGTTATGTTAACAAACAAATGCGTTAGAGCTGTCAAAAGTGCGATGCGCCAAAGTGTTGCAAGTAACCCCCGTGTTGCAAGTATCCCCGGATGACGGTACCTTTTTCTCAGAAACTACACAACGTATTGAAACAAACTTTTTTTGTTTTGTTGGTAGTAGCTTGGCAAAGACTTATATAACTTTTGAGGTTTGTAAACGAAATACAGCCTGAGAAAAACTCAGCAAGGAACTATTTTCTAGAGGGCATTCACGCGCCTACCTGCCACCAGCATAATAATCACTATTTTTGTATCCAAAAAATACAAAATATATCTTCAAATATACCATAACCAATGACCAAAATACCCCAATACTTAACTATAGTTCTAGCATCTGAAATTTTTTTTATGAAAATCTATTATTTTTCGTTCTTCCAGAGTAAGGTCCCCTCTTAAGCGGAAAAAACTACAGAATCAAAATCTGAAATTAAAAATTAATGGTTTTTTCAAAATTTTTAGTCGTTCATGTCACCTTAATGGGTTAAGTCTTAAAAAGGCGTTTAAGCCCAAGGCTTTGCTTTTTATTTGATCAAAATGATGTCAAAGCAAAAGTTGTTGTAAGTTAAGTGTATTTTCAGGGAAAAATTCTAGAAAATCATGATAAAATATATATTTTCTCAAAGCATGTACCCTGCGATTTGCCTAATTTTGACCTAGGACTACGTCTATATTTACTATACTGGAACTGGGTAGCACTTTGTGAAAACGAAAAAAGAAGTGTAACATTTGAATGAAAGATTTCAAATGGTAATAACTATTAAACTACTAAACAAAACTGAATGTATACTAAATTTATGTGTCGTCGGATAGATAAAATGACCAGCAATTTTATAGAGGGGTGAGAGAGCAATTTTATGAAGGGCATTAGAGACGAGGCTCCTATACAAGTGAAACACAAATTTCCTCAAAACTTGAGAACTAATCAAGCAAATGGAACCAAATTTGGCATGTGGGGGTTTTAAAAGGCAGGACTTTTTTCTATGGTGTACTGAGCTGAGACCCGTTCCCTTTCTAAGAGGAGGAGCTCTCATACAAATGAACTACAAATTTTCTCATAACTCTAGATCTAATCAAGTAAATGGAACTAAATTTGGCATGTGGAGGTTTCAGAAGGTAAGAATGTTTTCAATGATGAATTAAGACCCCTCCCTCTTTCGAACGGGGGGCTTCCATGCAAATGGAATACAAAATTCCTCATAACTCGGGAACTAATCAAGCAAAAGGAACCAAATTTGGCAAATGGGGGTTTTTGGAGGCAAGAATTTATTTTATGATGGTTTGAGATCCCTCACCCCTGTGGTAGTAGGAAAAGAACTCTCATATAAATAAAACAACATATTTTCTGCTATGTAATAAGCGGTAAGCTGTGAATGTAGACTAGTAAAACCTTCTCGGAGCAAGAGACAGTGAATCGACGCCGCTAACTTACGTGCCTGTTGCCATTCATGTCAAAAGAGAAAGTCATTCGAATGGCACGTTATATTTGCGATGAGCCTGCTTTGGCTTTAATGTTATTTGTAACCAATGGCCCTTTTAAAGGCCACAAGCGAGTTAAAGAAAGATAATTGATACATGTCAAACTACGCATAATCTTATTCAATACAATAATCTGTGGGCTGGTCATTCATTACCATTTCAACCTTTATGATGCACACAAGTGATTTTTAAAAGAAATCTCTATGTCTCATTGGTTGTAGGACTTGTGATCTGATATAATCCTACGTCAGCCTTTCGTACAACCCTTAGGGCTGTATACCTTGTATTGTTTTTTAAAGATAACCTTAATTATGCCCTAATTGATGAGCTATATATGCACTCTCTGATTTTTTAAATCTTTAAAATGTGACAAATTTTTCAAAAGTATCTTTTACATTTGTAAATATAATACAACGCATCGTTTTTAAACAAATTTTCTTAAATAAGCTTTTTTCTTAAGCCCATCCGTTCTCAAATTACTTACTTACTTTACTTTAGTGGAAACGCCGAACGAATTAGGGTCTTCCAGTACTGTCAGCTCCGCAATCTCCTTGAAACCCAGCTGACCGTGCATCGTCCTCGCCAGCGCACATCCTTCGAGTACGGAGTCTACTTCGCGGCTTACATCGTCGTCACATGTCACGAACGTACCAAGGTACATATGTACTTGCTTACTTAAGTGGCTTGCCATCCTAAGACAAAGCCTGTTGAACAAGGTAACATGAACTCCTCAACTACTTCATATCGTTCCCCATCCAGTTTTACCTTGGCATGAACACCATTTGGACTCCCACGTTCCCTGCCAGCAATCATGTATTTCATTTTGGTGGTGTTAATGGCAATTCCCACTCGTTTTGGCCTAAAGGCTTTTTCTGATGATATCGACGTCATGCGCAAAATAGTGATAATAGTCCCGTTCCTTTACACGTTTGCTCTTCATATTGCACCTTCCAAGACAATGTTGAAGAGCAGGTTAGAGAGTGCTTGTTTCAGTCCATCTCTCTCCTCTGTTGGGTACTCTTACCACTGCGTCCATTATTTTGAACTATTGTGGTATGCCCCGTTTCATTATTTTACTGTACGCTTTAAGCTTACCTATCACTTATTGAGGAAGTGACAGGCTGGTAGCTGGAGCGAGACATGTGCCAATCAGGGATGACTAGGTTTATAAACCTAGTATCCTGATCGGCGACGCCGACCAGATCTCCCCTTTTTGGGATACTGCAGACTGCGTACTATTTGTGCTCGACAATAGCAGAGCAAGTGTTCCGAGGTTAAATATCATCTTGTACGAAACTGACATTCCGAAGATATTTACTCGGATAATGTCCTGTCACAAGACCGGTAAGCTTGCTGAGATCTCTCTTACTGAGACTCGGTAACTTTTGAGTAACCTAGGGGTGGATACTCGACGTTATATATTCTTTTTATAGATTGTTAGACGGATTGTACAGCCATCCTACTGGCCATAACTGTTCGGCTCTCCTTTTGTTTCAGCCCACCCTCCAGCACACAGTCAGAGATCAGGCAGAGTGAATCTCGACCCGTGAGTAGAGAGTTGGAGCCACATCTTCGTTTGTCGACTCACAACGAGTCGGCGTGTTGAGGATAGACGAGGATCAGGACTGAACCTCTGCAAGCGCATCGTTCAAGTCCTGCTCCTCTCCTACTCTCCTCTCCACCTCACTCGTTTCTTTGTTTTTCGGCAGAGAGAGCTTGCACGGTAAGAAATCGTCCACTACATCAGGCTTGATGCAGCAAGGGCAAATTGCTGTGGAGGGCGCCCTGGTACTCCACAGGCTCCGTTGCGGCTAGAGAATTTATAGAACCCCCTCCACCATTCATCCCTCGACACGGGTCGCGTCACACCTTGGATTAGGGGTTTATCCATTCAAATTTTTACATAATAGCCATGGATAACAGCTATTACAACCATCTTCTTTAGGGGCTTTGGACCCTCTGCTTTGGTTCCTGGGAGTCAAGAGAATCGTCCTGCAGGCGGAGAGTTTACACTTCAACCTTCGCTTGAGTGCCCCCTTCGCTGTCCGCATACGACCCTAGTTTCCACCGGTTATCCGATTTCCACTAAGGAACGTATCCCGGATGGTACCACGAGCAGGTCGAGATAGGAGTTGCTGAATAAGAGGCTGTGGAACCTCTAGGTGGTTCTGGAGCGCATTATTCAGCCATTTACCATTCTTCAGTCCATCTAACGTCACGAGGTCTTAACCTCGCAGCTCTTGAGTATGATCCTGGCGGCCCGCGGACTGATTCGATGCGTGATGGACGGGAACTATAGGTTAATTTTATTAATGTCAGAAGTCATTCCGACCCGCGTCTAATGAGGTGATCTAATTTGGGCCGCACGATGTCTATACCGAGGACACAACTGCCTAGCATTATCTGCCACAGCTCACTTCGTCTGAAATAGTTTGGATACGGGAGAGCACCTTATAGGCAGAGTCGAGCAATGTAATGGCTCGATAGTTTTTACACTCGAATCGATTTTCTTTTTTACAACTAGAGAAAATGAGGCCATCCAACCACTCCTCCGGCATTTGTTTTCTGATCTGGTGTATTGCTTCGTACGGCCGCTCATTCCCTGCTATTAGAAGTTCAGCCGGGATACCGTCCTTGCCGGCAGCCTTACAGTTTTTCAGCTCACTGATTGCCTTCTTAACCTCCTCCTGTGTTAGTGCCTCCACAGCTTCGCCATCGCTCACAATTCTTATCCTGTTACTGCTGATTATCTCAATTGAACAGCGTCTGGAAGTGCTCCTTCAACCTCGCTGCTAGCATCGTTTTATCAGAAAGCAGGCTGCCAGCACTATCATTGCACATGACAGGCATGGCCAAATTCCTGCAACTCACCGTCTTGTAAAAGCTCCGTGTGTCGTTACTGGCGAATCGCCTCGTAGTTTTTTAGACGGTGGGTTCTTTTTTCCTACTTTCTCTGTTTTGATGTGTAACCGCAATGAGCATGCGACTACTGGCCAGGCTCTTCTTATCTGTCACTTTGGTATCTCCGCTCAATTAGCTTCAACGAACGATGTATGTTCGAATATCGCCTGGGCGGTGCTGCTAGAGGCAATAGAATCACTAGTCCCGTAATTGTCCTGTACTCTAATAACCGGCTGCGAAGTCTGTCGATAAGGAAGGGTAATATCTTAAATACGGTTATACCTAAGGCTTTGTTTTGCACTCTCTGGCATTCGGCATTAAACCAGCTGTTACGATGTCTTCCTTGCGTCGTGTCTATTAACGGGTGGCAACTAAAATTTTGAAGTTTATTTCTCAAGCTGTCAAAAAAAGACAAAGATACATGAAGAAAATCTGATTTACCGAAATTAAAAATACATTATCTATTATTGAAATTAAAATTAGTGTACATTTGAAAGCGGTCCGTAATCGGCTATTCAACGAAGCTTCCGTTTGATGTCGTAACAGGTACAGGAGTGTTGTATGACCGTAATGTCCACTTTGCGAATACATCTCTTGATTCTACCAATCATTGTTTGCAATATACAC
Source organism: Sabethes cyaneus (assembly GCF_943734655.1). Classification (NCBI taxonomy): domain Eukaryota; kingdom Metazoa; phylum Arthropoda; class Insecta; order Diptera; family Culicidae; genus Sabethes; species Sabethes cyaneus. The sequence continues at coordinate 99,802,303 of NC_071353.1, read as the reverse complement.
CATATGCACCATTGCACCATATGTTTGTAATTCGTGGCTCTCCAGTTATTTTTGTACACCCAGGAACTCAAAATCCTGAAGAAATCTTCGATTGGGCGCACTGAGACAGAATTTGTCGGGTCGTGGTTTTTAAGGTACAAATGGGATCAAATGGGCATTCAAGAACGATTGTGTTTTTTTGGAGTAATGCGATGATGCACTTTGCGGCCAAAACACGTATTGTCCATCTGCATGAAGTTTTTATAGAAACGGGATCAAAATTGTCTTCAAACATTTATCTGGTGCACATCCTAATTGATAGCATAGACTTTCAATTTTTCGAATATAGGGTTTATTTCTAATTCCCGTCGTAGTAAGTAAAGCCATTCTGATTTTCATCATTTGTTGGATGGAATTAATGAATACTCCAAAAGTTCTTGTGCTGATTTGACTAAAACACACTTACCTTCCGATCCGTGAACTTTGAAATCACTGAAAAACGATTATTAAAGCATATCATTGAAATTACGCAACTGACTTTATTTCTTAAATTCGTCGTACCGTTTTAAAATCCGTCCATCCAAATTTTTCATCGTCCGAACTACAAATCACAACTATGTTTACGAAGCTAACGCGCATGTATTGTAGGACGGCATGACAAATGTTATTCTGCAAAATTTCTGCAGGTCAGGCAAGTTTTCCTGGCTGTAGAATAACGACAATGCGTGCGTTATTTTCACTTATGAATGACGGAAATTAAAACGAATAGTCGACATTTTCTTCTTAGTCGCACGGAAAACGTAGGCAATTTGGCTGGTAGGACTTCTTTAATGATAAAAAGCATTTAAATAGATCTCAGCTCACTTTGATTACTCGCGTATGATAGACAACAAACTAAAATATTAGGGAATAACTAGTTTTGCATTGCGTGTCATAAAAATGCTGATATTTTTAATAATTTGTGTTCGATAGGACGGGAATAGGCAATTACGATGAAGCAGCAACATACGCTAACTATATTTTACACCAAATTTATTTATTTGGTTTACCTTGTTTAATTCATCAAATTGTAAATATTGCCTTCATAAGCAAACGATGTGGTTGAGTATTATGTATAAACCATTTTGTACCATGTTGGGTAACCAACTTATTTTGGACCCCCTTAGCAGGTGTAGGTACATAATTGAGACACTTCCATTTGATTTTGTTGTAAGTGACCAAATTATGTATCGCTGCTGATGGGGTCCAAAATACGTTGGTTACCCTACGTCGTGCAAATTAGCGGGGCTCAAATTAAAAAATATTCAGATAAAAAACGGTCGAAGGTGATCCACGGTATGCATACGCGATGGAGTGTACGTAACATGAATGACTGTAATATCTACAATCATTTGCTTCAATCATTTTGTTAACTTTTTGTTTTGTAATATCATGTGTCTTTACAATTTGCACTTATTTTCAGATCAAACTGGACTACGACAGTTTAAATGATCATCAACCAGAACACAGTCAGGAAGTACCAGGTATGAAACTAGGTACAGCACTTGTGCGCTAATTGCACGTCCTCTAGTCGCACTGTCTTTTAATTCCACGTCCGCTAGTTGCACGATCGTGCAACTAAAAACAGTTAACTGTCAAACTACACGTGGTTTTCCAGGTGGTTGCTATAAACAAAAATGCAGCGTTGCCGAATGCAAACTCTCTATCTCTGCATTACGTAGATACATTACAAACAAATTCATGCAAATTTGGCTGAACTTTGACTAATTGAACACATATTCATTAAACTTTTAGTTCGTTTGTAAAAATTTAAATGTTTTTCCCAAAATTTTGAGTACCTGTGAATATTGGCAACCATCGTGTAATTAAAAAACGAAATTCGCTAATCGCATCGCCTCATTCGTGCAATTAGCGAACCAGTGCTGTATTAAATGCATATATCTAGATCTAGAAGGATGAATGTCGCAAATGTAAACAAAACAAGTGAGAGTTATTCTTTGCTAGGTCAGCATAGGAAAATCAACTCTCACCCGGTTTGTTTACGCTTGCCCTTTTGTTGGTTCTCTCTTCATATATTTAACAGACCTACACCTCCAGTATCGCTGACCCGGAATACATTGCTTTTCTTTCTTGCCAGAATGGGACACCGGCTGGGCGGAAGGACCAGAAAAGGTGATCGTAGAGGTCCACGAAACGGCGACTGATTCCTTTGCTCTACTAGAAACGAGCACTGTATATAATTCTACAGAAGTTCTAGATGGTAAGCGAAAATTACTCAACCAATATTTAGAGCAAGTGGTACAGCGTCGTCCTTCAGAAACTTTTCCAATCAACTGCTGCAATAGTACAGTCAGTCCACAATCATAGGTCACACACAATTGTGGGTCATTTTAACTTTAACTACCGATTAATGCATGAATGTTATACCAATTGATTGACAAATTTGTTACTCATAGGTAGAACTAATAATTTGATCAATTATTAGGTAATATTTAAACGGAAATTGGCAGCTAAAGCTGAAATGACCCACAAATGTGTGTGACCCATGATTGTGGACTGACTGTATAATATATACATCTATCTACGCTACACCCTATTGGCATTAATAGATTGCCTATACGTGATATGACATTTTAAATCTACTTTAATACAGACTATCTTAACCGGTACGTAGTGCCGGAAATATTTTTTTCCTTTCTCCTTTTTAGCACAGACCTATTGACCCATTATTGTGGAAAATTTCATGACTACTTGACATTGACACGATGACATTCAAACTACTCGGTTATCAGCCTAACTTATATTGCGAATTCGCTCATTAAAATGTACATTCATCACAATAAAATGTTGCAAGCATGAGGTTCATGCATTCTTTTGTAGATTATCAGTATTTAGCGATATTTTAAACTATTTTATTAAAGTGGAGGAGCGTTTGATGAGAAGAATGGTAGACTGGACGTAACTGCGAAATTTCGATATGAGGTCAAAAATATATTACGCAATGTATTTTTGGCCAATATAGTTTCACAGTTTCATCCAGTCTACCCTTCTGCTCACCAAACGCTCTTCCACTTTAATAAAATAGTTTATGTTCGACCGCGACAGAGTCAGAGACAAGTAGATTCACTGCTCGATCAATCAATATGTACAAAAGCACTTTTATTGTATACTGTACTGTATCATGGATTATTAAATTCGATATTCTGTCTTCGGTTAGAAAACTCGAAAATATCAAATACCACACTGTAAGTGTTTACGGGAACAATTGTGCAAACTACTTGTTTAAAATTGATATCTAGGGTAACATATATATTTTGGCCACCTGGAGGACATACGTCTTTTTTCTTTTAATGAAAAGAAATTCAAATTTCGACAAATTTCAGAACAGTTTCAGTATCATAGATAAATTGAACCCTCCTTCGCACAACGAATGTGTCGAAATATATCCAGAAAACGTGCGCAAAACTTAGTCATATCGTTGACTATCAAAATATGTATTTTGGCCATGCTGAATATATTTTGACCAGTTGAAATATATATTTTGGCCAGGCAGTTTTTTTTAAACGGTTTTAATATGTTTTGTGTAGGATTTTGTTATTCGTTATTCCAGAGGTTTTCAGCCTGTGGCCTGTGGTTTGCCTTTGTTTGTGTAGGATTATGAAGATGAAGATTATGAAAATGTTGGCTCATCTGACACATACAGACTGGTAATATAATTCAATGTCTGTGTCAGTAATAAATAATAAAAGCAGAAAATTTAATTGTTCATATTTTCGGTAGAAAAAGTAGCGCAAGTAACAGTTATATATGAGGCAGTAAAGGTTTACTGCATAATGCATAATAACATGAATATTTATACTTTTGGTATGTACATATTTTTGTTTTATTATCAACAAAGAAACAACGTTGCACACTTTATTTCTAATTTTTGTAAGAATTATATCCGCAAGTACTCAAATTTTTTGCACGAAATGAATGTGACACTTCTTGCTTGTATATGTACAACCATTATAGCTGCTTCATATCACTTCTAATGAGAGATATATACTTAACGATTAATATATCAATAAATATCACGAATTGTAATAACTTTAATTTGATATTAAAATCCTGAAAATCTGTTTTTTTCATATGAAATCAAAACCATGAAAAATTATTTTTTACCTATTTGATATTACAGCACCGACGAACCGACATGCCATCCCACACATTTCCCTTGAAAATTTCTGACCTCAATTTCAAATTTAAATACGTTAAAACGGTACCGCCATCTGTTTAACGAATCGCTATTTATTTTCAACTAGCTGACCCGACAAACTTCGTATTGCCACAAATTAACCTGTGTTGTACATAAATCATGAATCTCGGATGATCTTTGTCACTATCTCGAGTTTTGCAAGCCCCCCAGTGGGCGGCGCTTCCGACGGCGGGTCACCGGCAACACTCGCGACCGGCTCGTCCTGAATGATCTAGTGTTACTATAGATAGTTTTTGTGGTCTTGTTATTGATTAATGTTTTATGGAAGAGTCTCGAATTTCTCGAGTTGGATTAGTTTTTGAGTTTCGCAAAAAATTCTGTTTTATTTGTATGAGAGTCAAGGGATCGGACACTCAGCACATAGTGCCCCGGCACTGCAGAGATATCAAACGGCACACCTCTAAAGCCTTATAAAAATAACATATATAGGGTTTTACACACCTCCGGTTCAATTTTACATATGAAATGGGAGCACTGCCAGTTGTCAAAATCATCTCGCACGGTTGCCAGATCTATCAGATTTTAACGAATTTAACAAATCTTGCAGTTCGGCACTTTCGGTACAGCATCGGCACAGCTCGGTTCGTTTCAAGTCGCCTAACATAAAAACGGCTGTGCCGAGTGACCGACCCCTTGATGAGAGTCCATATCCCCCTACCACAGGGGTGAGAGGTCTCTAACTATCATAAAATAAATTCAAGACTCAAAAATCTCCTACATGCTAAATTTGGTTCCATTTGCTTGATTAGTACTCAAATTATAAGGAAATTTGTATTTCATTTGTATGGGAGCCCACCCTCTTAAAAGGGAAAGGGGTCGTAATACACCACAGAAAAAAAATTATGACATCTAAAACTCTCACATGCCAAATTTGGTTCCATTTGCTTGATTAGTTCTAAAGTTATGAGCAAATTTGTATTTCGTTTGAATGGGAGCCACCCCCCCTCCTAAAAAGGTAAGAAGTCCTAATTTATAATGGGAAAAATGGTTGCCTCCAAAAACACCCACATGCCAAATATGGTTCCATTTGCTTGATTAGTTCTCGAATTATGAGGAAATTTGTATTTCATTTGTGTAGAAGCCCCCCCTCTTGAAGTGTGGAAGGATCCTAATTTACCGTAGAAAATATTTTTGTCTCCAAAAACCTCCACATGCCGAATTTGGTTCTATTTGCTTGATTAGTTCTCGAGTTATGGGGAAATTTGTATTTCATTTGTATTGGAGCCCCCCCTCCTAATGTGGAAGAGGTCCTAATTCATCACAGAAAAAATTCTTGCCTCCAAAAACACCTACACGCCAAATTTGGTTCCATTTGCTGGATTAGTTCTCGAGTTATGAGGAAATTTGTATTTCGTTTGTATAGGACCCCCCCTCCTAAAGTGGTGAGGGGTCCCAATTCATCATTGAAAAAAAAATTGTCTCCAAAAACACACATATGCCAAATTTGGTTCAATTCGCTTGATTAGTTCTCGAGTTATGAGGAAATTTGTATTTCATTTGTACAGGAGCCCCTCCTCTTAAAGTGGGGAGGGGTCCTAATTCACCGTAGAAAATTTTCCTGCCCTCGAAAACCTTCACATGCCAAATTTGGTTCCATTTGCTTGATTAGTTCTCGAGTTATGAGGAAATTTGTATGGAAGCCCCCCCTCTTAAAGGAGAGAGGAGTTACAATTCCCCTTATAAAGAGGGAGGGGTCTCAATTTACCATAGAATAAATTCTTGTCACCGAAAACACCCACATGCCAAATTTGGTTCTATTTGCTTGATTAGTTCTCGAGTTATGAGGAAATTTGTATTTCATTTGTATAGGAGCCCCCCCTCTTAAAGTGGGGAGAGGTTCTTATTCATCATAGAAAAAAATCTTGCCTCCAAAAACACCTACATGCCAAATTTGGTTCCATTTGCTGGATTAGCTCTCGAGTTATAAGGAAATTTGTATTTTGTTTGTATAGGAGCCCCCCCCCCACTTAAAGTGGGGAGGGGTCCCAATTCATGATAGAAAAAAATTTTGTCTCCAAAAACACACACATGCCAAATTTGGTTCCATTTGCTTGATTAGTTCTCGAGTTATGAGGAAATTGGTATTTCATTTGTACAGGAGCCCCCCCTCTTAAAGTGAGGAGGGGTCCTAATTCAACATAGAAAATTTTCTTGCCCTCGAAAACTTTCACATGCCAAATTTGGTTCCATTTGCTTGATTAGTTCTCGAGTTATGAGGAAATTTGTATGGAAACCCCCCCTCTTAAAGGGGAGAGGAGTTATAATTCCCCTTATAAAGAGGGGAGGGGTCTCAAATTACCCTAGAATAAATTCTTGTCACCGAAAACACCCACATGCCAAATTTGGTTCTATTTGCTTGATTAGTTCTCGAGTTATGCAGAAATTTGTGTTTCATTTGTATGGGAGCCCCCCCTCTTAGTGGGGGGAGGGGTCTCTAACCATCACTAAAACCTTTCCTGGCCCCAAAAACCTCTACATGCAAATTTTCACGCCGATTGGTTCAGTAGTTTTTGATTCTATAAGGAACACAGGACAGACAGACAGACAGACAGACAGACAGACAGACAGACAGACAGACAGACAGACAGAAATCCTTCTTTATAGGTATAGATAAGACAGATATAGGTGAATAAAAACTAATTCGTTGATATAAACCAAAATAATCATAGATAATGTACTGCACTTCATACATCCATACAAACTAATGTTTAACTAACAATACTTGAGGATTAAATATATGAAACAAAAATTTTTATTTTTCAAGCTTATAGAATAATTTTTAAGCCACAAACGCAATTTTTTTCAATAACCCTGACCACCGCACCTTCCGTTGCTTTATTGGTTTCATATAACCAACAAAGTACAGCGCAAATGTAAACAAAAACATAAGTTTTTTTTCGCAAAGGTGTATCAATCTTAAAAGGATTTACAACCTTTCGGGACTAGAAATCTTCCTGGAACAAAGTATAAATAACGGTAATTTGTGTCTAAAAGTGATGCTGCATATTTTTAACGCCATTGTTTTACCAGATCGGTCAGATTGATTGAGTGGAATCGACACTAGATATTCAAATGCACAGGAAATACAAAAAGGTTCTTCATCAGCAGCACAGCGAAGTTAATATTAATACACTCAAGGATGGCAGAGGTTCCACGACGGACTCACCGGTTAACCATTTCTGCAGTTGTATCTGCGTCAATGTATAATATTGGTACCTTTTGATCTTTCTGCGCCGTGCCACCAAAAGCTGAACCAGCCAACGCACAGCAACGGATTTATAATTGTAGTTTCAGTTGCTGCTGCCACCAATAAGCAGCAGAAAAAGGTTAAATGGATCAACTCTGCTGTAATCCTGCCGTGAGTATGGCATCGCTTAGGTGACCATTACCGTAGTGGAGCTGCTTATGTTTTATAAACCTGGCCAATCAGTGTTTGTTCGCCGACATGAAATTTTTAGTGTGGCGGTGGCGATGGCTCTTTGCCAGCTGATACCAGCAGCGGTAGTATTTGGAATGGGCTAAGAAGTGCCCGGTTAAGTGAACCTTTGTCCGGTGAGTTTCCTTCCGCGCATCGAACAGAAGATTACGTATTCTGGAGTATTCAGACTGAAATGGAATAATTATTCTTGTAACATTCCTGCGCTGTCGTTCTGAAACAATTACGTATAGGTGCTAGTATAGGTGTAAGTTTTTGATTTCTCATCGTGTAAAATTAGTTACGCAGACCGAAAAGTTCGTGATGAACCCAAGTTCAAAAATTTTATTGCTTAGTATAAGTTTAAAGCTTAACTTAAGTAGACTGGCCGTAGTAGCACTCCGCGATTGGACGAACCAAAAAGATTGCATAAAGAATCAATTGTAGTAGTAATAGAATAGAAATTGACGAATTATGAGTTATGAAAGATGTTTGTCTATTTTTGTTTGATATGTTAATATATTAAATACATTAAAGGATTTTTATTTAAAAATTTGAATGGCATATAAAGAATTATCCTCAGTAGTGGTTATATAATTTGACGAAGTGGAATAGCGTGTTCAATCTACTCTGTACAAGTTAATAACTTAAACAAGTGTAATGATATCTTTCATTAAAGGATATGTTTTAAGAAAACTGAGTCAAATATGATACCTATACATATCTATATATTTGTTAGGTACAGTTGATTGATGTTATATAATTACAGAGGCAGGCACATCCGTGCAGCTTTACTGTTACGTTTGAATCGTCTTTTAGATTTATAAATTTCGGAATTGATTGCTTTTGTTCGCTTGATAAACCCTTGAATGAGAGTATTAAATATCTTGTCTATGATGACATCGAAGCATTTCTTACAGCCGGAATCAGCAAAATAGTCGTATTTAATGTAGTCCTTCATTCGAGTTTTGACTCCAGATTTATTCTGGTACAGAAAAGTTTTTAATTTTTGTTTAAACGTTGCGTAGCATAGAATTCCTATGGTATACAATTTGTTACTAGGAATAGTAAGTGAGGACTTCGAAGATTTTTCTTTGATCTTGCAAAAATCAAAGATTTCATCGTCCCATGAAAGCTTATCACGTTGCTGCGTTAACATTTTCTTGCATTTAGGGTGGTTTAATTTCTTCGATGCAGCCCCTATTATATATGGGTCATTCCACGGGAAATTTACAGTCAAAATTTTTTTTCTCTTCGCAATATTTTTTTTACGTTCTTTGTTCAAAAAAAATCGACACGTATTTTTGTATTTCGATGTTACTGTTGGAATTCGCAAGATATGATTTTTTAAAGTATTGTAATCTGGAAAAATCACTATTTTTTAAATACTGATTGTAAACATAGTTTATAATATCAAAAAATGACTTTCTCCCAGATGTGTTCACTATTCCACAAGCTTTCAAAATTGGTATACCATACCTCCTCTCGATTGTTTTTCAATAGTTAAATAGTGCATTTTTATAAACAATTGCAATTTTTTCAAAGTTGGAACTTTTTTTTCTCGATTTTTTTTATTTTAAAATATTTGTCCATCTTTCTCGAAGAAGCATGCAAAATTTGGAAATGGAGAAATGAAAACTCTGGAAGTTATGAGTTTTTATGTCTCAGCGCGTGTGTCAATGTGAAGCGAGCGGTTATGCTCAATCGATGTTCTAACCCACGGGCAGCTTCATAACGAGGCCGCCTTTGATGCTATTAAGTGTAACGTGTCGTTGAAGCACGCGTGTTCGTCCTCTCGTTTGCATTAACGTGCGGGCTTCGATATAAAAATTCATAACTTCTAGAGTTTTCATTTCTCCATTTCCAAATTTTGCATGCTTTTTCGAGAAAGATGAACAAATATTTTCCAACAGAAAAAAAAAAAGAGAAAAAAAAGTTCCAACTTTGAAAAAATTGCAATTGTTTATAAAAATGCACTATTTAACTATTGAAAAACAATCGAGAGGAGGTATGGTATACCAATTTTGAAAGCTTGTGGAATAGTGAACACATCTGGTAGAAAGTCATTTTTTGATATTACAAACAATGTTTACAATCAGTATTTAAAAAATAGTGATTTTTCCAGATTACAATACTTTAAAAAATCATATCTTGCGAATTCCAACAGTGACATCGAAATACAAAAATACGTGTCGATTTTTTTTGAACAAAGAACGTAAAAAAAATATTCCGAAGAGAAAAAAAAATTTGACTGTAAATTTCCTGTGGAATGACCCATATATAAGTCCATTAAGTTCTTTGACTGGTATTTCTAATTGCGTTGTGGTATCTAGCGGAGTAAACCTGTATTCATCAGGCCTGAATGCTCGATCGTGTGTTTTAACGTCCAATTCAGCGTCACATGTCAATGATGATAGATCGTCTGGCTCACAAATCATTCCATCAAAATGTTTGATATTAGATTCTACAATTGTGTATTTGAATGCTGCTCCAAACTGCTGGGCGTCAGGAGTATCATTTCCACCGCAGCGACGACGTACTTCCGAAAACATGTTTTCAAGGAAATCTTGACATAAGCTATTAGTGCACAATGATTCAGCTTCATGGTGATTGTGCAGCTCCTGCCATACTAGCATGATCGAATTTATGTTGCTCATAAGCCCCCTAATATAGTTTGGATGACGTTGAAGCAATCTGAGATGTTTAGATGCTGAATCCGCCTGAAATACAATACCAAATCAATTTTGCTATTCATTCAGTTGCTATCAAGCATTATTACTTCAATAAAATCAAAACATGTGTTAGTGGTATAGCTCATGTTAGTAAGTATCTCTTTAGCATGCTGCAGAAAATTCCAGTGAACCGAATGACTCTTTATTGCTCCCTTAAAAGGCTTTAAGAATTTAATCATTAAGTTTACATCTAAATCTACACATATGTCTCGCCGCGTGACTTATACTTACTTTTGTAGAACACTCATGACTTTTGCTGTTAAAAATATCGAAGAGTATATCATGAAATTCTATGAACTCTGCAGTATCGAGGCATCGAGCTGGAAGTTCACCTGTGTTTGTATAATAACGGAGACCATTGGCAACAGATTGGCTAAGAGTTCTCGTGGCTAATGAAACGTTCATTGAAGAAAAAGGTGGAACCGTAATATGTTTGTCACTCAAACGCGGAACTAATCGGGGATTAGCTACAGAATCAACGTTGTATAAAGATATGATGTCTTCAAAACAAGCAATTTTTTTTTCGAATATTGCATTGTGCTAAGCATATTAAGCATATTTCTTGCGCTTTTAATAAGATGGGGTGAGTCCCACATCACATATACTCTTTCTCCTTCTACTTCTATGTACGGTTTATCAATGGTGGCACCAGCTATTTTGGCCATTTTAATATTCGTAGCAAACTGATCCATAACAAGAACAATTGGGGTTAAGCCGATTTCCCTAAGAGCCTGTACTGATTTTGTAACAATATTTAACTGTTCGTCAGCTCCCAACGTGTTATGTGTTAAGAAGTATCCTAGACCCTGATGTAAAAGGTAAAGCAAGCATGTTTGAGGGAAGCATTAGTTTATATTGGAAGAGTAACGATATCCACAGGTAAATTATTCCAAAATCTAAAAACTAGATAGTTACCTGTTTGAATTTCTTAAAAATGCCTCTAACCATGATGACCACAGCTTCTGAAGCCAGCTTTTGCGGATTGTTTTTTTTCGATCTTTTGCTTATAGCCGGAGTCTGGAAATCCACAAAACATGTCATTTTTAGCAGAGTAACTCAACGAAGATTTAATTTTCATTCCATCAATGGCTATCACGACTGCCCTTTCCAGTTTCGAATAATGTTTCACCTTTGATTTCATTTGCTGTAAAATAGTTTGATTCAGTCCTGGAAGAATTTTAACTGCTTCTGTCCAGCGTTTTATCGTGCGCTTCGAGGGCAAACACAATACTTTCGTGCGTTTTATCATACGGTAAACTCGTGGGCCACACAAATAGGTGGATAGTGCAAATTTCTTTGCATGCATATTATATCTCCTTCTTTTTGAAGCCTGACATAAATTTCCTAAACTATTGTATAATATTGGATTCTGCTTCAATTTACTCAGCAATTTGCTGGCGATAACACTGTTTTTTTTAAGCAGCCTTATGCAGCGATTTTTCAAACGAATAGTTTGCTTACATTTCAGTAGAGACTGTTTACGTCTGGCACTTGTACGCTTACATAATTGCAGATTTTTTTTAAGTTTTGTTACTTCTAGTTCTAATATTCGCTGCTTGCCTTTTTCTCGCTCGTATAATTTTTTGTAGACAGTATCCAATGCTGATTCGAAATTTTCGCCGGAAGTCTGGGCCACATCATTAGTCAGCTGTTCCGAAACATGTTGCAGAACACACGCTTCCTTCAAATCTATTGCCTCGATATTTGTATGAGTAGACGACAGGTTTGGGATAGGTTCAGCGTTGACTTCGTTCGATATCGGAAGCATTCGTAAATGGTCAAAAAGTATGCTGTTTTCTTCGACGGTAACTTCGCCCCAACCTATTTGCGGATCATCTAATACATCTTCCAAAGCATTATTATTGCATTCAGTAGAGTCTGCTCCGTGTCGAAGTTCCATCGAATCGTCAAGATATTCATATTCGAAGTAGTCTTGTTGGTCATTCGATGTAAATGGTTGAACGATTGTTTGTTTTTTACCGACTGACGGAATCGCTCCAATTTTAAGGCTAAAATATACAACAGTAAATAAAGGTTTCTATCCTAAATGACTGCTTACCCTTTATCCTTTCGATGAGGATCACGCAGTGACTGCACTTCAAAGTGATCTGAACAGATTTTTTTTTGTTTTAGAGGCGTGGATCCAGCACTACGAAATAATCGCAATAACTCATCGGAATCGCAAAATTTCACCCATTCGTAGCAGCTATCCGTAAAGAACAAGATACTTTTCATTTTTTGCCATAATGTATAAAATGGTACTTACGTTTTTTCGCAATACGGAAATTTGTAAAAAGATTTCCCACAGTTTTTAGCATCATTATTAAAACACGAATGTACTTCACATTTTCTGCCCATCGTTTTTGTTCAGAATTGCTTTGCTACCCACTTGAAAGATTTTGACAAGAGCGCTACTGACAGCGAATACAAACGTCACTTGGCGAGTTGTCAATTTGATCTTTTGACATTAGTGATCGCTTGTTTGAAGTGGCGGTTACTGTTCGGTCAAAAGTACGTCGCTTGTGTCACGTCAGTTCGTCAGTGATTACAGGATCAAGTACCCAGTAGAGGTATTAATATTCAAAAAAAAAATATTTCATATTCAGTTAGAGTAGCACTAAATCTGCAATAACCAAGTCAAATCATTGAATTTGCATCGTTATCTAAAATGTCCAGATCAACTTATTATCGTAGAAACATGCTAGAAGTAGATAAATGTTATAGAATTGTCGGAGTTCATAAAACACGATACGTCATCAATAGCCGAATCTGCGGAAGCGCAAACTGCTGATTTGCAAACACCCAGCATGTTAGCAACAATTCCCCAGTTAGCACCAAATCGTACGTCAATGTCCGAAATCTATCGTAAATAACTATTAACAAATGATAATTACTGACACATTGATTTTCAGCATAGAATTTAATAGAATTTCTCGGGTCTCTCAGGGACGTTTCTGAAAACGATTGCATTATAGTGGGGTTGCGAATTTGGCATGGTTCGATTTTGGCATGCCTCGATTTTGGTAACAAAAGTATCCGTTTTGGCAACACAAAATATTTTACTTCAAAAAATATGCTTAAATATCAGTCAGTTTCCGCAAACATACTTTAAAAATATTGCCCTAAGTGTGTTCATGAAAACACAACACAAATCCAGAAGTGTTCATTTTGTTGCACAGTGATTTTAATTCAGAGACGTCTATGACAACGCACCGTCCCTTCCGAGGAGGAACGTTGTTTTCAACGAGGCCTTGAGAGAAGCCTCAGCCTTATCAGCAAGTGGCGTCAGCAGTTGACCATAAAATTTTGCGAATCGTGGGAAATTATTTCAAAACAAGCACAAGGCAAATTGCGGCACAGTCCCTTGTCACCATGGAGGTGAGGAACCTACTGAACCGGGTAAAAAGCATCCTTTTCACACTGCAGGATCAAGAGCTGCTGCCAGCGAATAAAACTAAGCAGCTTGAGTTTTGCAAGATTATGCAAGCAAAACTTGAGGCGACCCCTCAATTTATGAAAAACATTCTTATTGTTTTATTAATTGTCATACGTGTCAGACTGTGTTCATCGCACGCGGTAATCTAGTGTGCTATGCGTGATGTATGAATTCTTGCAGTTTCAGATACTAATTCAACACATAATACGATACGCTTAAAATGAAATTGCAACGAAACTAAAAAAGATAGGCAATAAAGAACGAATTGGAGAACGGTACCAGAGCTTTAAATTGGCGAATAACAACAATCCATTTTATCACACATTTTCAGGAGAAATTCGTTAAAAACGCCTTGAGAAACACTTATTTCATCTTTTCAGCTTTTTGCTTCTAAAAAGTTACTAAATCTCACGAAGTAGGAGGGTTAAGACCAATTTTCAGTAAAAAAAATTTCTCAGCTTTTGAATGAAAGCAACAGAATTGAGCTAGCTAGCATAATTTTTGAACCAGAGCTAATTTAAGGTGAACAGAGCTGAAAACTAAAAATTTTAGTAACTAAATAACGACTGTAACAATTGACCATATACGTAGAAGGATTTTTTTCGTCAAATAATGGTCCTCTATCACCCCCTGAAATATCGGGCTGGTACCGAATGACCGAAACACAAATGGCCGAATCACGAATGGCCGAAATCCAAATGGCCGAATTTCAATAACAGTCACAGAAGGCCGAATCACGAAAGGCCGAATCACGAATGGCCGAATCACGAAAGGCCGAAATTTTTTGGAAAGCCTAAATAACTACTCAATAAAAAACCATGAATTGGCAAGTAGATAACAAATAACTTTAATCAAACAAAAAACAAACTACTACTATTAAACAAATGAAACATGCTTTACGAACGCCTTTGTTTAGCGCTTAATAAAAGCGCAACTGCGTCAACAAAATTTTTGCTGCTCATTTTGTGAGCATTAACACATTTCGAGTAGATTTTTTCGTCTATTTCTCGGCGCGAATTCGGAACATCCCCCTGAAGAATTCTAAGGATGTTCCCCTTTATCGCCCTTTGCTCCACCCGCAGTTCTGTGATGATCCTGGTCATTGACAGGTGATGGGAACCAACAATGGTTGTCCATCGTTGGTGCCATGCTTTCAAGTTGTTTGTGGTCCGCGGTAGCTTGTCAACTGGCTTAAAATTTGACAGAGTGGGTTAAACAATGGCCTGTTGTTCCGGTTCCTTCCACTTATGTAAGTATTCCGAAAATATTTCTTGATTATAAATACATCGTCATTATAAGATGCGAGACGTATTTACTGTGTTAGTAGCAAATGTTTCCTAGATGATTCAGGGCGAGACGGCCGTAGGCCGCGAGTGTGCGCCGGTGACCCGTCGTCGGAAGCGCCGGCCACTGCGGGGGGGCAGCCCCCCCGCAGAAACCACTACTATTTAGGTGCATGCATTTTCCTAGGTTTACTGTCTATTAGGGATTATCCCTTAGTTGAGTCCGAACGAGCGGCAGCGAGTAAGGACAGCATGTATCCAACGTTTGCACGGGTTGAAGGCTATGAATATTTTCGGTCGAATATGACATTCGGCCATTCGTGTTTCGGTAATTTGCGATTCGGCCATTCGTGATTCGGCCTTTTGTGATTCGGCCATTTGGTATATTATGCCATTCGTTGTTTCGGCCATTTGTGTTTCGGCCATTCGTGATTCGGCCATTTGTGTTTCGGCCATTCGTAGGTAATCCGAAATATCTGCACTAAGTTACCTGACATCCAACAAGGAATAAAAATTTAATTTTAAAATAGATGTTGATATATTAGAAGTTGAAAATTTTCATATAAATATATTTTGGATTCATTACAGATTATTATACTGGATGTCAGGTATCAGCATCTTTGGCTCGAGGAACGTGCTGCTCGAGCCAAAGATGCTGATACCTGACATCCAGTATAATAATCTGTAATGAATCCAAAATATATTTATATGAAAATTTTCAACAATTTTCAACAGGAACGTGCTGCTCGAGCCAAAGATGCTGATACCTGACATCCAGTATAATAATCTGTAATGAATCCAAAATATATTTATATGAAAATTTTCAACATCTAATATATCAACATCTATTTTAAAATTAAATTTTTTATTCCTTGTTGGGTACATTCTCCACTGCGACCAGTTATCTATTGTGGAGGGCCCCTATATATATACAGTAAGCCACGTCACTAAACGGTTTCGTATCACTATTAGTATAAGTGATGAGTTATAAATTAAATATACATCATAAGAATATATACCAAGATCCTATCGTGTATAGCAAAACGCCATAAATATAAATCATCGTTCTCCCAAATATAAACAAATTTACTAAAGACTGTAACACAAGGCAAAACCTTTTGAAATGTTTGATTTGATCGTTGGTTTAATTGAACTACCATACTTATCTCTAAATTCATATTTATCCTAACGATATTGTGTTTCCTCTACATTAAATTAAGGGAATGACTATGTGCGTTTGAGTTGTGTAAGCAACTGACGCTTAATTAGACACACAAAACAGGTTCGAACATTTTCCTTCAGTCCGACTCTCTTCAAACTTGCTGGAAACGAAGTATTGATCTTATTTTATTTATATATGGTTACATTTTGACATCATTTCTTTATCGAACCTCTTCTCATAACTTAAACGACCACACTGTTACCTTCACTACTTTTCTCAATTTTTGTGTCAACTTTGATGAACAATGATGATGATGATCGCCCAAAATTTATCGACAGGGCGAAGTTCCGGAATATTTGGAGTTGGAGGGCTATAATCTGTTTGTACGAAAACAACATTATTTTTTTTCTATCAGTCTAAGTCGAGCCGATCAGCGCTAAATCCGATACTAAATCCGGCCAAAACAGTGTCCAACTTTTGGGAAATGTCAAGAAGGACAACAGCCGCTTTTGGAGGCGTTTGTTCTTGAAGATTTGTCCGTTGACATGATGAATGGCAAGCGAGCGCGGTACCTTCGTATACCTTCGTATAATCAGAGCTGCCAGGTTGCTCGATACGAGTTCTAAAGTAAGAATGTAATTCCGTTAGAGCTGCCTTGCATCGTTTGAATACCTGACAGCTCTGCCGGCAAGTACATGTATTCTATTTCGACTTGTTATCTCTCGTGTTTTGCATCACACACAAGCCTTATAGGTATAGCTAAAGCACGTTCGTGTATTGGTTCGTGTATACATTCGTTCAAGCTGCGTTCAAATTTTATTAAATTTTTGAGAGAGAGCACCCGTCAATATCATGCGAGCTAAATTGTCGAACTAATTTTTCTCTGGGTTAGACAAAACTCGAAAAATCCATAAAAATCAGTTGAAAAATCGTGTGCAGTTCGTTATGCAGACCTGTAATTAATTACCTATCCTAAATTGCAAATTGACTTACTTACTTATGTGTCCATAGTCTGGCAGAACAAAGAGATGAAATCAGAGACCTCTACTGTTGACGGTTACCCGCCATAGCTTTTTCTTGTCGCTTGGACAGATTCTCGTCTACAGCCTGGATGTCGTTGGCTAAGCGGTGTCGCCATGAGCCTCTGGGTCTGCCACTTCTATGCTGTCCTTGCGGATGCGGATTCCAGTCGAGTTCTCTTCTTCTAGTTCTCTGCAGATCTCGATCGCTCCTTTCCTCAAGGTGTGACCGATCCACTTCCACCTACGTTCACGAATTTCTTTTGCTATCAGCCATTGATGACATCGACGATGGAGTTCCTTATTGGAAATCCAGTTGTCAGGCCACTACGAAAGATATATTGCAGGCACCGATAAGATGATAAATACGTGCAGTTTTTGCGTTGTGTCCGCTGAGACGCACCACGTTTCGCAGGCATACAACGGTACGGATTTAACGTTTGAATTGAAAACTCGGGTTTTCGTATGTAGAGTGATCTGGTTTGAGCGCCGAATGTTTCGCAGACCTGTGAAGGCACTAATGGCCTTCCTGATCCGTGTAGCTATATCAGTTTTGGTCCCACCATCGGGCGTTGTCTGACTACCAAGATATTTAAAGGCGTCTATTTGCTCAACTTGTTGTCTCGCTACTGTGAAGTTGGTAGAATTGTCAGTGTTTACTACCATAGACTTAGTTTTTCCTACATTGACTGTGAGACCTACTCTCTGCGAACTCTCGTAGAGGTCATCTAACTTGCTCTGCATATTGTTTTGGCGTTGTGCGAGCAAGACAATGTCGTCAGCTAGGTCGAGATCATTCAGCTGCTCCATCGTTAGAGGATTCCAAGGCGATCCTCGATTTGGTCTACTGTCAATTGATTCAACTAATATCTCATCCATAACGATGAGAAACAGAAGCGGTGATAAAATGCAGCCCTGTCTCACGCCAGCAGTAACCCTTATAGGATCGGACAAGACGCCATTGTGGAAAACCTTGCACGAGAATGCCTCGTACTGAGCCTCGATGAGATGGACTAGCTTATCTGAAACTCTTCTACGCCTAAGTGCGTCCCAGATATTTCCATGGTTGAGACGGTCGAACACCTTTTGGAAGTCAACGAACACCAGCAGAAGAGGATCCTGGAATTCGTTGATCTGCTCCAATATATTGCGGACCGTTGTGATATAGTCTACAGATGATTGGCCAGCACGGAATCCGGCTTGCTGCCACCGGAGAGTAGCGTCGATCTTTTCCTGGATCCGATTGAGGGATACCTTACAGAGTGCTTTGAGAGTAATACAGAGCAACGTGATACCACGCCAGTTACCGCATTTAGTTAGGTCTCCTTTGACTTTGACCAATATGCCCTGCATTCACTGCATCGGAAAAGTTGCGGTTTCCCATACATTACTGAAAAGCTGACGCATCATCTGGGCTGATAAAGATAGGGCAGCTTTGAGCGTCTCAGCTAAAATACAATCTATCCCTGGCGCTCTATTGGATTCTGTACTCTTGATGGCGGCTTAAATTTCATCCAGCAATGGAGCCTCCGAGTTGACGCGATTATTTCGATGAACTGTGGGCGTCATATGCTGCTGGTTTTGTTGGTCTCTGACATTTGAAACTCGAAGGAGTTGTTCAAAATGTTCAGTCTATCGCTTAAGCTGTTCTGTACGGTCAGTCAGTAGCTGACCAGCTCTGTCCTTTAGCGGCATATTAGTATTCATCCTGGCACCACTAAGGCGGCCAGAAATATCATACAACAAACGGAACAAAATTTCTAATTACCTTCCTAAATTGGATGATGAAAAATGATGACTTTTTTTCTCAACAGTCAGCCTGTTTGTAAAGCGTCCCATGTACCTAACAGTAATGAACAAAGTTTTTCTTGTATTCAACAAGATTTATAATTACCAATTTCACTTGAATACTATAATTCATTTCTGTATACCTAGTTCGATAGATGTATAAAATGTCTCGCGTTAGGGATGCGTCCAAAAACGTGCACTGCAAAAGAGATACAAATACAATTATTCACCATCTCGTATGAAGATTAATGCATTCCGATACATTCCAAATTGATGAAGACTTCGCGCATGGTAGGTACTTTCATCTTGTTTTAACGCAAAGTGCATTAAATACGATATTTGTAATTAATAAAACGAGTATCGAACGGGAACTTGCTAGCAAGGAAATTCGACTCATTCATTCGAGCAGACCAGGAGCTCACAGCTGTAGAGAGAAAACCCCGTGGCATGGCAATGATAAAAGATCAAATAAAATCAACTCAACGGTTCATACAAAAGCAAAAAAAAAAGAATAACCAGCTTCATCTCGAAAAAACATGAGCGAAAATGAACGTGAAAAAGAGTAGCATGTTCTGATACATACCTACATAACATGCGGTATGAATAACCAGGCCGCTGCTGGGTGCTGATAGGATCAAGAGTCACATCATCTTTTGTGGAAAGCTTTATCTGCTCGTATTTTTATATTGGAGAAATGAAATATGAAACAGTAGGTAGGTTGTGTGCGCAGTTCATTGAGCTTGCAGCTGTGATAGCCCCGGAATTTGTCTCATGGAACCAAAAAATATTCTACAAAAAAAAGTTTATTGTTGCTTCTTCTATACAATATGGTAATTCGAATTATTCTATATTGCTGATAAAGCCTTAATCAAAAATGCATAATGTTTGAATAGAATACTAAATACTGAACACCTTTCTGCCATATTTTACACCTTATTTTAATTATATACAGATGATATTATGTATATGCGTGGAAAGCCAGACAATCTGACAAGCACAAAAGCTCAAATCAGAACCCGGGTTCAAATCCCAACCCCACGAATGACATAAGCTGTTAAAGTAATATAATCGAAACTCAAAAAAAACTCAAATCAGTCCATCTATTGGCGGATGTCACACCATATATTCGTTTCAATATTCTATTCGGAATCGTATTGAAATTTAAGACGCTTTTTAAAAGCGCAGCGTAGTCAAGTTCAAAATCTAGCATTTTATTGAATTAGACACATAAACCACTATGACATTTGTTGGAGAAGTAGGGTAATGGCACCAGTTTTCGGAAGGGCATTAATTTTCGCCATCCTAGTAATTTACAAGGCTTTTATGGATATTTAGGATGCAATAATTAGCATACCATATTCAAAAATTTAAACATCGCTATGTACTGAACCAATATTTTTTTCCTGTGTGGACTCATCACTACGACCAGTATCGTTGATCTATTGTAATATCGTCCGGGTGTTTGCTGTTATACCTGCACTGCATTTTTTGTTGCTATAATCGCTATTGAATGCTATTGAGTGTAGTGGAGTTTACCCTTCCTTCAATGCTAGCTCCACTTCACTCGCCTTGCTTCGCAATGCCAGTACTGTCTCCAACTACAGCCATCCCTAGCGAGGCTGACCAGTACATTTAACTGTAAGAGTGACTTTTTTGCACAGTCAAGAGTGCTTTATGGGATTCATATACATAGAATTCAGCATGAAGAAAGGCTAATGAGGGGCCTGAGAATAAACCCATGGTAAAGTCACTTGATGTCGAGTGGCTTCATCCTACTAAGATTCGAACCAACCTGAATCAATATAATACGACCCTTGATGGATTATTATTTATTTTAGTTGGTGTCGCATTATTTTTAGTTGGTGTCGTCAGATTAAGATGATTTAAATGTGATCCATTTTTCACCATTGGCGAATTTCAATGGACCGTTCCTAAGCACATCACGGGAACCAGTATGATCCGATTGTTTTTCAGCGGAAATCCATTCTGTTTTCATTATTCAACTGAAAATTTACTCTATTTTTCGAAAAAATACAAAAATTTTCAGAGTAGAACAAGGTGCAAGCGATGCTTCTGCGATTGTCGAAAACTGGTACCAGGAATGGCGAAAACTGGGTCTTGAGGGTCGAAAACTGATGTCTCAAAATGCATCACAAATTTTACATTTAAATGACGTTTTCAAATACAGTGGTAACCCGATTTTGTCACGTTTTTGACCCGATTTTGTCACGTTTTTTACCCGATTTTGTCACGCTTTTGATTTATCAAAAGCATAGTATGTCAAATGTGTGAAACACTGTGAGTTTTCACAAAAGTTGTGTTTTATCTCCACAACTATAATAGCTAGAGGGTTAGGGTATTGTCGTTATCGTCGGGCCACTGTTATGGTCGGGCCATCACGATTTTACAGTTTTAGTAACTCATGATATCTATGATACAACCATTGTAAAACTTCTTACTGTGATAGCTAACTTTCCACAATATTGTGAGTTTCAATCACGTATTCAAAACACCCGTATTGAATTCAGTGACTAAATCTTACAAAAAAAGTTTTCCAGGTGCAACTTTTCTTCAAGAAATGATTCATGAAATGCAATTATCAAGGTAAATTTTGAAAATGTATGAAGTGTGTTGTGCTGCGCACGAAAACTATAGAAAAATCCCCTCGCGCTAAAGGTCGGGCCACTTGAGTAGTCATGGGTGGGCCACCATAATTTTAAGCGCAGAAGCGCAAGAACCGCTAGAGAATGTCAGTCACGTAAAATGTGATGAAATAAAGCACAATTAATACGATAAAAACCTAGATTTTTGTTGTTTTTTTTTTTTTTTTTCATTGTAGTTGTAGGGTAAATGATTTTGAAATGGACCTAGTCGAATTCTGATCTTGAATGGACCTATTTTTAAATAAGAATTTTAGGATATAATTATCAAGTTTTTGTACTGTATTTAGCTTTTATGTTTATCTTTAATCATTTCTGAACGTAAATATACTAAAATTAAATTAAAATTATAGCCAAAACCACTTTATTGCCGCTTATTTAAAAGTAGCTGTTTTTCATCGTTTTGGCAGTCACCATAGAGTATTTTCAAACTGTTACTATCCGGAACCCTTCTGGTTTGAAATAAAACAATACTCTTAAAATGATGCTAAAATATGTTTAATTTCAATTTAGGTATTTAAAAGTTCAGTAAAACCAGTAAAATCTTCAAATTCCTTAAAAATGTTAACCCCCTTTTTTGATCTTGAATGGACCTAGTATTGATTTTAGAATGGACCTAGTTTTGCGCTCCGAGACATCACTGGCGGTAGCTATCATTGCCTACCACTAACGAACACGCCGTTGTATATTCCATAAAACTGCTTGTTGTCACTATAGTATCTCCGTTTATAATTAATCTATAAGCACGGGATATTGAAAGTAGGCTTGATTTATAGCATAAATAAAAACTTAATTATATTGATAAAACTAACTATCACTCATACTTTCTCGTAGTTGCTTCATAGTGTTTGTACATTGTAGCCTCTAGTTTTGAAACTAAAAAGTCTTCCTAATTAGTTAGCTAACATATGTCATTTTATGCTTAAAACAATATAAACTTAATTTATTCTCAGTATTGTACAAAAATTTTAACCATCATTGATTAAAAGATAAGATGGATCAAAAGATAAGAGGGATACTAACTGCCTTCTGTTAAGGGGGCATAGTACCTTTTCAATTTTTTAAAACCTAAATTTTTTTTATTGATTATTTCGAAAGATTAACATTTTGACCATATGTGTTTGCATGTCGTATGTCGTTTGCATGAATTCCAAATATTGACAAAGTTACAGCTATTTGTACCGCGCATGTCTGGAGCGATTAAACAACGAACGAACAACAACTTCAACGTCGTTTTTCTCGAAACCAGGTTTTGAAAGTCGGTACCATAAATATCTCAAGAACGGCTCAATTCTTATGATTCTTTTTTTATTTGAAAGCCAACTAAATTATCTAGTGTTTGACCCATCCTTTTCTTGATATTGTAATTTTTGTATTTTTTAGAAATGTTTAAAGTCAATTTTTTCGCTTAAAAACCATACTTTTATGTATCAATGTCCGCCATTTTGTTATGTGTTCGGATTCTAAAAAAGGATGGATCAAACACGAGATAATTTAATGTTCTTTCATGTCGTTTTGGAATTTTTCAATTCGGATAAACCCCCCAGCGCCAATCCATGGTACCGCAATTCATGGTTTTTTTGAACGACTATCTTCAAGGAGCCGTAGGGGCATGGGGAAGAGGTTCCCTTATGAAAACAAAATTGCAAATATTAGTATAAAATGCAATGTTTCGAATTCAAAAAACCCGATTCAATGCCTTTCGCGTTATCGAGAAAAAATTATTTGTAATTAGGTAAAAAATATCGTGTAAAAGGCACTATGCCCCTTAAAAAAGAGCTATTTTTGCTTCATTTGCATTTAGCACAAAACCAGTTACACTTAAATTTTTCAATTGGATTTTACGTATTTGTTTTAGCACGAAGCAAAAGTGTAATCTATATAATCTATATAAGTAATCTATATAAGTAGAGCAAAATTTTCCCAATTTGTTCGCCCTATGTAAAAAAATTCCCAAATTATGCTAAACGGGACAATTCTTGTATCATTAAAAGTAATGCACAGAAGAATGAAACAAGTTATTTGAGAATACAATTCTGAAGATTTATATATAGCTTTATTGTATAGGAAACTCTAATATTGGAACTTCGAATTGAGTTACGAAGCTAATATTCCAAACTCTATTTAAAGTGGTTATCCCTGCTTAACTATCTACAGGCAACATCGTAAAAATGGTTGGAATCAAAATTTTTTTCATGGACAAATAACGTCCTGTATTTTCCATATAAATAAGTTTTGACAAAACTCAGATGAGAAATAGTTTAAACGCGTTAATCAAGCATATACCAAAGCTTCAAAACACCTTTAGCGCGCTGACCGAAAACCCTAAGGCCAATAAAATTCAACCGGATCCTGTAGTCACAAAATCAGACTCGTCTGAGTAAAAAGAAGCAGCCACTTCTGATGGTTAAGAACGCCAACTTCCTCACCCTCGTGAAACTTTGTGATGCCCAACCGCCCTACAAAATTACCCGGTTTGGCAATAAAATCATCTGTGCGTCAATGGAGGATTTAGAAATTAGGTAAAAGCCTCGATAATGATATGGTGCAAAAAATATAAAATTTGGATCAATATCTGGACCATTTTCGAACTGGATATGCCTAAAAAAATAATATTGTATTTGATAATTTTCTAGTTTAGTTAAAATAATTATGAGGCTCAGAATAAAGTAAAATTAGGCCATTACAAATATTTTTTTTTCCTTCTGGTGTTGGGCCACTAAAGGGGGGGGACAAAGTGAATTTTTTAATCGAGCAAAAAATATGGGTTTGAAGCATTTTTATTTAAAGTTTAAGCGTGAAAACCAAATCTGTTCTTGCTTTTAATATATACGTTATTATTTTCCATGCAAAAATGTACGAAAAGAAGACAAAAACGAGAGAATTTTTTTGGACGATTTTCGGAAACTCCGAATTCGAATTTCCATTTCTGTTTCGTGCTAGAAGTGTTAAGTACACTCATTTTTCGAGTTTTTCAGGCTGTAGAACCCACGGACAATTGATTTTATACTCATATCCTCCAAATTTTTTTTAGCCCCCCGATTTTTCAAGTCAATTTCCAAAGGGGGGTGGGGGGGGTGACAAAAACTTAAAAAATATTTTGCAAAGGCCTTATATTCCGCCGATGAGTAAGCAGGTTGACTTCACATCACCTTTTGGTCGATTGACAGATAGATTAAAAATCAGTTTAGTAAAATATTCAAAATCATGCAACCGGACTAACGTTGTACTACGTCATCCGTGGTCGTATCTTATACACAACCCCTCTGATTTTTTTCTTGGGGGATGTAAAGTTTTCTTTAAGCACCTGTCCCCTCTGACTTGTGACAAAATTAATACCTCCTTGTCCACCGAAATTGAGTGACTCTGAGATCTAAAGTATTCATTTTTGAAACTTCCTATTTTCTATCTGGTACAGTTTTTCATCGACCATCATTTAAAATTAAAACCTAGTATCTAAGTTTACCTTTAAACCTAGTAGAATTACCAAGTCTAATTTTTTCAAGCACCATTTACAGTATGATTTCGAATTTGACAACAAATGCGTGTCGCCTATGTTGCCAAAATCGAAACCGAGGCAAAATCTAGACCATTTTTCAACTGAAAAAATTGCATATAAATGTGTCAAAAATTGAATAATTACCACTAATTTACGAATTTTTCACGATTGCAACGGTTTTATATTCAAAATGTTCGACAGGGGCTGTCGCAAACCTTTAGATGCTTTGCAGTAAGACGTAGTCCTACGTCAGTAAAAGTCTGACCTTTCGAAATATGTAGTCACTAAATAAAAACTCGAACCCCACTGTACTTGATAAACTACGTTTAATACAAGTTATATTACATATTTTTAATGAATGGTTTAAATTTTTGAAACTAATAGGCGACATAATTTTTTTATGACGTAGAAATCGTTTCAACCATATCTGAACAACAGGTAATAATAAGTTCCCAATATACAAATGTCACATACAGATACATACATAACGCATATCAAGTCACTGAAACATTGTTCAATTGTTGGGCTGACATAAAAACAAGACCCTCGGCGACTGTGACTGATTTCAAATTTTTCAACCGACTTTCATACCTTTCTAACAGAGTATAAGAAAGGTAAAAGCTGTTCAACCTTGTGTCCTATTAATAAATAACAGTAGTATAGTTGTACTATTAAAAAAAATTCTTTGTTATTATTTTGTTCATTTACATGGAAGAAACTATGACAATCCTAATTTAGGTCCATTTCAAAATCAAAAATAGGTCCAATTCAAGATCATGTTGGGTCCATTCAAGATCAAAAAAAGGCTTTGGCAAAAAACGATATATTTAATAAAAGTTTCATCAATTATACATTTTTTAAGTACTGATAATGTAGAAAAAAGGTGGTACTTTCCAACAAATAGTAACATCATCACATATTATTTATAAATAACGAGTAAATTGAGCAGGAGTGCGAGTGGTGGTGTTAAAAAGCTCTAAATAGGTCCATTCAAGATCAATTACCCTACACTTCGGAAAAGACGATTGTAGCAATATTATTTTACAAGATCGCCAAAATTTCGCAAAAATGCAATTAAAAATAAGGTTGTACCTTATTGAACAGTTGTTCATGGAATTTATACTTTTCGTGTCTCTATACAGAATTTCAATACGTATGTCTTAGATTTTCTGCGGTGGCCCAACCTGTACAACATGGCCCGACTATGACAACATTTTTAGTCTTCACGAAAATGCCTATAACTTTTTTTGTTTTTCAAGCAATCAGTTCAAAACTTTCCGAAAATATTCCTTATTCTTAGACCTTTGTAACGATGTATTTAGATTTCCAAAATTACTTTTGAAACGAAAGTTATGGGCGACTTTCAAAACGTGGCCCAACCACGACGACACTCCCCTACATTCGTTGGCAAAGTTCTTAATAATAATCTTCTCAAAAATTTTGTAGAACATTGTTTTGCTCTATCTCTTACTGCTTGAAAAATAAATTTTCTATCTTACTTTTAGGGGGGTTAATCAAAGAAGCGTTCAAAAAGAGCTTTTTACGCTGTGAAATTTCTCTGAACATAGTTAACCAGTATAATCAACCATTTCGGCGCAATTAAAAAACGCGTGTTTTCATACCTTTGGGACCTGTGCTGTGAAAAGGTGACAAATGTCCGCAGAGAGGTAGGAAGTGCGACATGTCCTAAAAGTGATCAGAATGAAGTATATGTAGTTCGTTCTAAGTTATCTGCAAAAAAATAAAAATTGAAAAAATACCCGATTTTGTAACTGTCCCGTTTTTGTCACCCCTAAATTCATCATGGGAGTGACAAAATCGGGCCATTACTGTATTTGGTTTTCAATTTTTATGCTACAGCAAAATTGTAGTATTTCGGAATTGTTTCACTACATGGCGCTAGCGTACATGTTATATTTTAGTTTAGGCTGTACCATGGACCCCCGTTCGTTTGACCGTTTTTAATCTGAACACTTTTTAATTTGAACCCCGCTGGTTTGCACGATGTGCAAATTAAAAATGGTTCAAATATCATTCTCAACATGTCATCATTGTGAAGACAATGCACATAAATACGATTTGTTTGTACTGATCTAGCGTGTTTAATCCTACTTTAATCAGTTTCACATTTCGTTTCCCTACGATTACGATAGAAATCCGATCGGAGAATAACATATTCACTGCTTGCAACTACCAACTAAACGAGACTAAATCAAACCACCAAAACAATAACAAAGAGCAGGGCGGCCAGTTCAAGTTTCAGCATATTTAGGGTTGCTAGTTATTCAAATTAAAAACAAACCCCATTAGTTTGCATGAGGAATCGTTCAAACGAACGGGGGTCCACTATAACTTGCGCTGCTGACTATCTAGAAAGTTTTGGTCTTCAAAAGGGTTATTCGGATGACTGTCACCTTCAATACGGTCAAAATGGTGTATTTGTGTTTAGAAAAAAAAATTTAAAGTTTATCATACGCAAAAGCCGTCCAACGCTTATTATGCGCTTCAAAATATTATTTATATATCTTCAGAATATCAAGTTGATTCGATTTTTTGTTTGGCTTTTTTTCCATGTGTGGACTTATTACTGTGACCAGTATAGTTGATCTATTGTAATATCGCCCGGGTGTTTGCTATATGACCTGCACTGCATTTCTTTTTGCTATAATCGCTATTGAGTGAGCGATATGCTTATTAAATTTATGCGTGCTTGTGTGTATTGGGATTTACCCTATAGTTACTATATATATAGTTTGGCGGATAGAAAACCAGGCGAATTGGCAACCCTGATTTTTGAAATTTAATTTGAAATTATGGAGAAATGTGCAGATTTTTACGGAAAATAATCGCTAGTGGATGTTGGAAATGACTAGTTCTATGAAAATAAAGATAATACTGTTAATAAACATTAACAGTAGTCCCACAATCCGAATTTTGAAAAACGTTTGGCTCGGCTTTTGACGTTTATTTGGCTCCCGATTTTTGTATCCGCCGAACTATATATATAGTAACTATAGTTTACCCTTCCTTCAAAGCTTGATCTACTTTACCCACTTATTCCTCGCTGCCAGCACTATCCCATATTATAGCCGCCCCTGGCGAGGACTCATTCGTACCTCTGACCAGTACACTTAACTATAGGAGGGACATTTGCGCTGTCAGGAGGCTTCAGTGGGTAAATATATAGAATTCAGCATGAAGAAGGAGTATATGGAGGGGCAGAGGTAGGCACCGCTAACCGAAATTTTAGCTTCGCTAACAGCTAAACCGCTAATCCAAAACGTTAGCTTCGATAACCGCTAACCGCTAAATGAACCAAAAATTTAGCGGAAGCTAACACTAACCGCTAACCGCTAAATTTGTTAGCAGCACAAATTTAGCAATACTTTTTAAAAAACCAATTTTGAAAAAAAGAAAATCTTCGTTGCAAAGGTATAAGAAAAAATATATACTGGAAAAACATGAAATAATTTCGTGAAAAAATTGCAGGCATTCACAAAAAAATGTTTTGAAGAACATTACCACATTTAAAATGGATGAAATGAAATTACGAGGGCAATTTTCATGAGGTAGGACATAGTTTTTTTTCTGTGGAATTTTTTTTAAAAGATTTTTTCCAAACAATATTTTTTCTGGATTGCCAAAAAAATTTACTTACATTTTCATTTAAAAATGCTTGCTCTACCACACATTTGGTTCCTGAGATATGAATTGTCAGTGGTACAGGAATTCTCCGAATAAGGCGATGCGTGATGCTGCTCGCCCATCAGCTATCTATCGATCAACAAAACTGATTCTGGGTATATTAATAGAGACCGTTATGAGCATGTTAACTACCAAAAACCAAATAAATTGACTAACAGGAAACTAAGACAATGCAGTGGGCATGTAGCACCACTCACCGCCTAATTTAGGGGACTGCTGTCTATGAATATCTTAGGAATTCGACCTTTTTGGTCATCACTCAGAAATAAAAAATAACACTATCGTGAAATTTTAATCCCTTACAAGCACATATTGGTCAGTTTGTAAAACAAGAATAAGAAACAAAAAAAATATTTTGGAAATTTAAGTTTGCTATAGAGTTTTTCGCTTCCACGGAAAATTTTGTGAAAAACTGTTTTTCAGATAATAATTTTGCTGGATTGTTGTGTAAACTTGGTTACATTTTCTTGCGTGGTGAATGACACACTGGTTAAAACCACATTAAAAAAATCAAATGGTTTCATTTTCATAATATTTTTTAAATGATGCTTCAATACTTATGAATTTTTAAAATAATGTATGCGATGTAAATGAAGTAAATAAATCGGAAAGTTTCTCTTGAGGTTTTCTAAGAATATATAGAGTCCATCAACCGTGCTCGCATACAAAAGTTTATCAAGTTTGGGATCTTTCGATCCAGATCTATGCGATAATATTGATAGATAATAGCTAAACAGTTAAATTAAAAGAAAAATTTCATATTTCATAACAATTTTCCTCTTGCTAAAAAAAAGCTAGCGGTTCATTTAGCGGCACATAAATTTAGCGGAAGCTAACAAAAACGCTAACGGTTTTAAAAATTAGCGAAAACGCTAACCGCTAACCAAAATGTTAGCTGAGCTAATTAGCTGTTAGCGGATCAGCGGAATTGTGCCCACCTCTGTGGAGGGGCCTGAGATTAAACCCATGCTAAAGCCACTTGACATCCAATGGCTTGATTCTACTAAGATTCGAACCCACGACCACTTGCTTGTCAATGCTTTTGTTTGGGTTAATTTGTATGGGACGTTTTTGGCCCTCAACTTTGAGTCCGTATATTTCTGTAACAACATTATCTGTACTCCATTCCGAATAACGAAAAGACATGTGTTTCGAATCATTTTGAATTTGAACCAGAAGTTTCAATAGATCCAATATATTTTCATAAACGATCATTTTTTGCTTTTGGTACAACCCACCAAACATGGTTGAATGACAGTTTATCAAGCACTTGTACTCAAAACTTAGCTATACAATGCTTGAATAAACTATTACCACAAAAATGTTTGTTGGGAATCTAATTCCCGTGCCGTGGTACAATGTCACTCCGGATGGCAGTATATAAAAAACAAAAGCATAGATTTGGTTTTCACTTTAAGCAAACTTTAGACAAAAATGCTAAAAACTCATAGTTTTTTATACCGCCCCTCCCCCTTTACACGCACCCAACATTTATTACCATTATAACATTACTTGATAACATGAAACATATAGATACATCATGAAACTATCCTTTTATGTCCACCAATAAACTAGAGTTGATTGATCATATTTCAAAACTTTCTTTCGCCATTATGTAGATTAAACAATGTTTTTGTCTCTGTGTTCGATGCAGTTTCGGTTGCTCCACAGCTTATTCGCTTCGGATATGTTCTACTTGCCAATGCATTTTGTATGAGACGTTGTTCAGAATATATTTTAGGAGTGCATTGCAGTCATATTGGCCCACGAATATCGAATCACTAGCATCATTAGCTTAATTAATTTTGCCTTTTCTCTTCCCATTACTTTTCAGAATCTGGACCAAGTATAGTAGTAAGACCAGAGGAAGCACTTATAGTAATTTTTGTACTTATACTGTGGATAGGCGCCATCGGACTCTTCTTCCATCGATGGGGAAAAATTCGTATGTTAGAACCATATCAGCCGAAATTTATCCAGCAGCATCGAGGTTCCTGTCCTCTGGTTGACCTCGATCTAGACATGCCACCTGTTCCGCAGGTAAATATAAAATAACAAAAATAAATTAGACTTTTTTAAACCGGTCGGAGCCATTGTACAATCAGTACAGTACATAATTATGGGTAATTTTACCTTTAACTGCCAATTTATGTGTGATAATATTATACTAAATGAATTATAAAATTGGTACTTATTAGTAGCATTAAAAATTTGATCAATCATTATGTCATTTTTAATCATATTTAATTGGCAGCTAAAGCTAAATTTTTTTTGTTATATTATAGTCACTTGAACAGCTTGGGTCATTCGTGACTTCTGCGGGGTTGGGATTAGAACCCGTGTCCTCGGCTTGAGAGGCGTGAATGCTAACCACTACACCGGGACTGACCCCAAGCTCAAATTATCCACAATTGTGTGTCCCATGATTGTATACTGACTGTATTTCATTACATGTTACTCCGATTTTAAATCTATAAGCACTTACTTGAGCCGTTCCGAATTATAGTGGTCTATTGACCATTTTTGTCAAAAATGAGATTTTTGCATAAATCGCATCTTTATCGATAGATGTACTATATAAACACTAAAAATTACAAAATAGTAGGTTTCCAACCTGCTTTTTTTCATGATGAATTTTAGGTCCGGAACAGAATGACCATTCTGTTCCGCATTATAGTGGTCTATGTGCATGGGACTTACTTGTGACAGAGATTGAGATAAAACTCCCATAATCCCATAATTAGGTGAAAGTAGTTAATAAGCGTAGTAAGTAGACTATTGTTTTTTTTTGTGCCGATTGAAATCCCCCTCCCTCTATTGGAGAACCCCCCCCCCCTCCCCCCTATTCAACAAAAACCTTGTTTTCGTCAAATCCGCTAATTTTCGTTTGCTTGTGTCTCCGGAAATATTAATTCTAGAAAGATACTATTTTCACATTTTCAAAGAAAATTGCACAAGGAATTCTAAAAAAGTAGTATTTTTTAGCACCAGTGCTGCCAAATATTTTTTAATTCGATTTGAAAACTAAAGTTCTATTTTTCTCATTTTAATCTCAAAAGTTCCGACTCCATCGTATTCCAGAGATTTTTTTTACATTAGAATTACTTATCGTCACGAAGTATTCCTTGCCGATCCAGAGACAACGTTTTGAAGCAAGCGGCCTCCAATTTCTTATGTAAAACCAAGAGCTAAAAATTTTTTTTCAAGAAGCAGTGAGTCTCTATGCCCTGTTGTGAAAGCATGTATATGTTACTACATATTACATTTTCCTGAACAGTGTTGCCAGCTTTTTAGTTTAAATTTTGGAATTTGGCAACACTGTCAAATTTTTTTTAATTTTATAAAAAATCTGGCAAATACGATGGAGTTGGAATTTTTGATATCAAATTGTATTCATTGGGAGAAAAATAGTTTTTAAATCGAATCGAAAAATATTTGGCAGCATTGATATTAAAAAATACTATTTTTTCAAATTCATTGGGCAGTTTTCTTTGAAAATGTGAGAATAGTGCCTTTCTAGACTTAATGCTTTCCGAGACATAAGCAAAAGAAAATAAGTGGAATTGACGAAAACAGCCCAAGTAACAATTTGGGTTTTATAACACTCTTATGATGGTTTATATGACCAATTTTGGTCTTAAAAACCGCAATAAGAGTGCAGTAAAACTAACATACTTGGGACGGCTTTTGCTTATAAAAACGGGGCATCAAACTTGGAATTCTGACTGAATTTGGTTCATTACAAGCTTTACTTTGTCTTGGTCACTTGACGTGGAATGACCCATTTTCAAGTTATTCAATATTATTTTATATTTTAACATTATTTTCAATATAGTACAAGGAAAATTTGAATTGCAATTCAAACAAAAGTGTATGAGATAATTTTTCATTCGAACGAACATGAAATTACTCAGCGTAATGAAATATACTGTTCCGCTTCAAGTTTACCCTCTATAGTCTATGAAAATAGTCTAGTTAAAGTATTTAGATATAAAATCGTTTGGAAACTTTAATAAGATGTATTCTTACACAAATCTAAGTGTAACAGTGTAGTTATCTTTCTTCTTCACTTTATCGTCTATTTCATCTCTATCTCAATATTTTCCTGATTTTCATTCCGTTATCGAAACTTGACCTTCTGTTTTACACGACAACCTTCGCAGCCAGCTGTTAGAGTACAGGACAATTGCAGGGCAAGTTGCTACGACAATTGATTATTGACTCTAACAGCGCCTCCCAACCGAGATTCGAATATACGACGACTAGCTTATTAGATTAGCATCGTACCTCGAGGCCAACTGAGACGCTACCTCACCTACCTTGTCGTACAAGATTATCCGGATTTTAGACTCGATTGGGTGAAGAATTTTTTTTTAAATGATCATCATTATCGTCAGTGAAAAAATTATAACAAAAGGATTTTTATGACTCAAATTATAAAATTACTCTTACCTTCAAGATGGTATGGAGGGCTTTTTTTCCTATGCTAGTCCAGCAGAAAATAACTCTCACTCGGTTTGTTGACATTTTGCAGATTGACCCTTTTGAAAATTTGGTACTGAATTTTCTTTGATTATACAATGTTCATGAATGGTGCAAAATGATTAGAAAGTAACTGGGAATGTGTTCACGTGACTGAGACCAATAGATTAAGTGAGTTGGTGGGATTTTTCTGGCCTTCTTAGAAGTACCATTAAAGATGGTAGATGGATTTTTTACAGGCAGTTAACGCAGCTAGAAATAAAATTGAGTGTTGAAGTTAACTATTTCTCATAGCCTTATAGTAGTGAGACAATTCTGTACTATTTTGATATTATCTTAAAGCTGGTAGTCATTGGAATAACCTTCCCGAAGACCGCAACTTTCTAGATAGTCAGAAGCGCAAGATACAGCCTGTATATGAATATTACATATACACTAGCGCCACGTAGTGAGACAATTCTGCGCTATTTTCCATATCACCTGGAAGCTGGCAGTCATTTGAATAACCTTCCCGAAGACTGCAACTTTCTAGATAGTCAGTAGCGCAAGATACAGCCTGTATATGAATATTACATATACACTGGCGCCACGTAGTGAGACAATTCTGCGCTATTTTCCATACCACCCTAAAGCTGTTAGTCATTTGAATAACCTTCCCGAAGACCGCAACTTGCTAGACGGTCAGCAGCGCAAGATACAGCCATTTACAAATCTCATGGAGATAGACCAGTATAGTGCGGAACGTTTTGGGGATTACGGTGAAAATATATATGAAATCATAGTGGTCTATGTACATTGGTGTGAATAAATCGTATATTTTGACAAAAGTTGGGATTTTTATGTATTCTCATGTTGAATCACTTTATACACTACACATTAGAACACTTGGTTTGGAGAAAATAATTGTATAGAATTTATTATAGAGTTTTTTTTTAGACAATTGCGTCTCCTGTAAAATTAACTAAATGGTCAATAGACCACTATAATTCGGAGCGGCTCACTTAAGACTTAACACATAAATGATCAGCAAAAGTTCATATTAAGTCGGATATTTTTGAAACTCTCATCGAATAAATAAATACATAATAGGTATATTTTTGCAAAGCTGGTTATTTTATTAACTCATTCAGGAAAATTTGCATTGGGTACGGGAGGGTATTTTCAGGCTGTTTCTAAATTCAGCCTATTTTCCTTTTCTTTCGCTAAATAAATAGGGTAAGGAACGAGTTAAGCAGTGTCACCTATTTTAATCAGTTGAAAATAAATGAGCCGAAAATGCACATTTTATTCATATTTTCCAAAACTTTTGATATGAACATCTTCACAAATCACTTAACCATAGATTTAATTCACACAAACACAATTTACCGGGTTTCCGACAAGAAATATGATGAATTAAAAACTGTTTTTTTGTAACGATGGTTCTACAATTGATGGAGGGACGGTAGGGGAAAGTAATGAAAGTTTTGGCAATGGAGGGGAAAGAGTAGAAAGGAAGGGAGGAAATAATTGGTAGCTACGCTTAACAAGTTTTCGTTGTGACTCCTACCTTTTGTCCAATGCTGGAAAGTGCATGGGTCGAACCAATCTATAATCAGAGATTATAACCTGATTTGAACCTACAACACCCACCAGGGCGTGTGGCTCGCTGGTACCCGTGTACCTTTGAACCATAGAGGCGCTGGACCAGCTTGAAGAACTAAAGGAGGCGCTGGACCAGCTTGAAGAACTAAGGGTAGCAAGAAGATTGATATGCTGATATCCCCCACTTAGTCAACACATCGATTGTAATAAGGTAAAACAACCAGTGACCCGCTTAGACTACTTAAAACCGGTTCTTTGCCCTACGATATACAACTTTAACATTTTATTAAAGTGGAGGAGCGTTTGGTGCGAAGAATGGTAGACTGTATGAAACTGCGAAACTTCGATGAGGCCAAAAATATATTACGAAGTTCAATTGGTAAGTGGGACTCTGCCCCACATTCTCGCTGTTGGCGCCCGAGTGTTCTAACATTTAAACTATCACCACACGATATCCTATCTTAGATAGTCTCACATGTAGTTTTCGTCCCTCCAGTCAAACCAGTTCTCAAAACACTTGGGCACCAACCGAGAGAGTGTGGGTTAGAATTCCACTTACCAATTGAACTACGCAATATATTTTTGGCCTCATATCGAAGTTTTGCAGTTTCATCCATCAGTCTACCATTCCTCTCACTAAACGCTTCTCCACTTTAATAAAATAGTTTACGTAGGACCGCGACAGAGTCAGAGACAAGTAAAACAAAAAAACTTTAACATGCTACAGCTATTTTCTAAAAACTGTAACTAATCTATTGTTTTTTGTTAGAAGAACAACAAAACCAGCTGTTCTTCCACTAGAACAAGACCAGGAACGAAAAAATAGAAGCAATCGATTAATGGACCTAAAAAAATTTAGCAACAAAATATTTCGTTATAATTGAAGTTAGACTTATTCATTATGAAGCTCAATTATTTAGACGATTAGAAAGCGTTGTTAAAATTTGAAGTATTTAAAATTAGTGGAAAACTGTTTTAAATGCTATTTCAACCATATTTTCAGTAATTTTTAATTGAAGCACGAGTAGAGCTTAATTTTCAAAAACATGAAAAAACTCCGAGATATTTGTTTACTTATGGAAATGCCAACGATTATGGTGAAAATAGAACCAATATTGGTAATACGACTACTGTTCCAACCAAGATTGGTAATACGACTGCTGTTCGAATCTCGGCTAGGCGGTGTTGCTAGATAGAGTCAGTAGGATCGTTACACTGGCCCCGTAATTTTCCTGTACTCTAACAGCCTGCTGCGAAGACTGTCGATAAAGAAGGGTAATGTCTATTGACGGTTTAAGCTCACGGCTTCCGAACGGGATATTTATGCCTTTATGTATTATCAACAAAAATATTAAAAAATCGCATTTCGGAGTAGTATTTGCATACTCGTGTCAAAAGAAACTCATTAAATTTATTATATTTATCAAATTTTGAAAGAATACTGTTTGCTGCAAGTTAGACTCTATCGAAGGCTGCCTTAAGGTCGGTGTACAGTACTGGACAAAATAAAGTACGCACTTACCACATCTTGAAACTTTCATGCTTTTCTCATTATTTATAGTAGATTCTGCGAACTATTCACAGTGATCGAACAAAAATTAGCTTTATAGATATACTTTCAGAAGATGTTTTATACAGAGGCTTTATACTCCAGAGGTTTGTCGATATATTTTTGAGCAAATTTAAGACGTTTGATCCTATACAAATTAATATTACTTAAAAACAAATATTGAATATGAAATAAACAAACCTGTAACATTTCGGATAAATGGCCTTCGTTGAGCAAATCCATTTTTAAATCCCATTTCCTTCAGTCTTCTACGAACAGTTCGTTCGGAAATATTTAAATTCGTATTTTCTCGGATTACACGGCTGGTAGAAAACAGATCTTTAGCCACTTCTCGACGAATCAGGCGATCATCACTGGTTGTAGTCCTCTGCTTTCTTCCTCTTTCAGTCCGGTCTTTCACGCTTCCAAGTTCCTCATATTTTTTCAATGTTTTTCGTACTCCTGCCTCACTAATTTCATATCTTCGAGTAATTTCTCTATTTGGGAAACCTTTCTTACGATTTTTAACGATAAGTTTACGGATATCTTCACAAATTTGCTTTTTTGCCATCGTACCAGACAAAAACGCGCACCAGTAATGAAAAATCAATCACAAACAATTTGTTTTGACACTTCGCTGTAATGTGATGGTGAGGAATCTATTCGTATGGAGTCGGCGGCGTTGCGCAGTCATTATATTAGTAGTGCGTACTTTATTATGACCAACTAAAAATTGACTTTTTCTAGAACTTTACAATAGCTTGATCAAAATAGCTAATGTTTATATTTAACGATACATAAATCGTTTAAAGCATTGAAAATGCTACAATTTGTCCAAATATACCGAGTTCATATGTTTGACAATAAAAAAGATACCACGTGTTATATAGTATGAGAGTGGGTGCGTACTTTATATTGTCCAGTACTGTATATGGCGTCGATTTGAAATCCCTGAAACACGAAGATAACGCACAGGAAAGAATCCGTGTTGCTCTGGTGAAATATCGGCTCACGCCTTTCCAGGTCGCCCATTCGTCAGCTGCCATTTCGTCGTCGACACCATTTTGCCAGCCATCGGAGAGGCGCCGTTCCACGTTGCCACCCTATAATAGGAGCCCTATTCTCACAGTCACCTCACCTAAGTTTTTTAGGTATGAGCACAATTTGCGATTCTGCGAGTTACCTAGGTGACTCCGCTCACCAGGGTAACTGTTCAAATCTAATGGGGCCTGTAAGGTAAGGTGAGGGTGACTGTAACAATAGGCCGTATGAATAAACCAGTTTACTTTGCTTTTCCCGTTTAAATCGTATGGGAGCATTTGCTCTGACTCTTTTATTCATACGGCCTAATAGGGCCCGTAAGAGAGGTAAGGTGAGTGAGATGACTATCAGAATAGTCATAGTCAGTCGCTATTCAAATCAAGCAGAAGAAATGAGCTATACGCCCCGTGATCCCAACCTATCGAACATACTACACTGGGCAATTATATTTGCTCGTTTTAAAAAAAGTGGGTCATTTCAGTCAAGAATTTGAATCGGGAAATCCCTCCGGTTTGTGGAGTAGTTCGCCGATTTTGAGACGAAATCCGGGTCTCGTGCTGCTGCAGTTTGTCGGAGTAGCATACTCACTTAGGAGTTGTTATAAAAATGTACCCTCTGCCAAAATAAAACAATTCATGTGTCTTTATAGTGTAAAATGATACTCTTTTATTGGAAAACATTGACCAAATTTGTGTGTACCAAAATAATAGGGATCCCTTCTTTAAAAGCCCCAAACAAATGTTGTCCACGTCGTTGTCAACATACGGGTTGGCTCGTGCTGTTTCAAGCAGTGGTCTCTATTCAATTCGATCTTTGGCCACTCATCGCTAATATCCCAGGCGTTTCAGAAGTCGCAAGTCGCTTTCGTAATGGTGAAGTAAATTAGCTTATTGGACCCATCGATTCCTGGTGCCAGTGGGGTTTTTGAAGGGAACCGTTTTCGTCGCACTGCCGTCCGTCATCCTTATGACGTGTCTTTGTCCACCGTAGCTTACCAACTTTTGCCAGGTGTACGTGATTCATCCATCTCCGCCACTCTCTGCTTTCAGTTTGTCCTCCGCAGTAACTTCCGCTCGAACATGACAAGGAATTGTGAGTTTTCCGTAAGCAGCGTCACAGCTTCAAGTCCATAAAAAACTACCACTCCAATGAGGACTTTGTACTTTATCACCTTCATACAGTGGCGTGTGCATCTTAATCGTACCGTTTTGCGAAAAGCAAAATAGTTCCGATTTCCTGTTTGAATGCGCCGCTGGATCAGCTTACTAGTGTTGTTGGTTGTCCGCGGTCACAAGCGATCCCAAATACAAGAACTCATCTACCACTCCTGATTCTTCACCGTCAATGGTTACCGTCGCGTCCGTGGGAGGCGTGTGTTTATCTCCTTTAAGCTTTTTCGTTTCATGTATTTGTTTTTAGACAAATTTATTTTTAAATCACATTGTCAAATACACAGGACGACAAATACACAAATAAGCAGGACGGCAGAGATCGTGTAGATCTAGAACAACTATTCCGGGCTAATCCCAAGCAACAATTTAAGTTTTATTACGTTCCTCTAGTGGTTTTCATGGCGAATTTCATACTTACTTTTACTTTTTCGGCGACAATCCGCTTATCGAATCCATGCCGAATTCAGGAGCCGTCTCCACATTACTCGGTCTTGAGCTGCCAATCTCCAGTCGCCCCTAACACCCGCTGTTCTAGCATCCTCGTCAACAGCGCTCATCCAACGGGTACGGGGTCTGCCTCGAAGTCGTCTTTGTATACCGCATCCGCATCTTTGTACACTTGGTATATTTCATGATTCATGGGCCTGCGCCACACTCCTTCGTCTAATATGCCGCCAAGAATTGATCGCAGGATCTTACGCTCCAAAACGCCAAGAGCTCGTCGGTCGCTCTCTTTCAACGTTCACGCTTCGTGGCCGTAGAGTACCACCAGGAGAATTAGCGTCTTATAGAGCGCGAGTTTTGTACGGAGTTGTAGGCTACGGGACCTCAGCTGGCTACGTTAGGCCCTGTTGGCAGCCGCTATCCGCCTTTTTACTTCACGGCTCACATCGTTGTCACATGTCACTAACGTACCAAGGTAAACAAATTCGTCGACCACTTGAAAAGTATCTCCATCTATCACCACCGCAGTTCCAACACCCGGCTACCTCGCTCTCTACCAGCCACCATATACTTTGTTTTAGTAGAATTTATGATAAGCCCTATCCTTGCACCTTCTTCCTTAACATGCGTGTACGCTTCTTCCACAGCTCTACGGTTAACACCGATGATATCGATGTCGTCCGCGAATCTTTGGAGCATATGAGATTTCGTGATGATGGCGATTTTCATAAAACCGCTAATAATACTACGTGCTCCACTGGAACTTTCTTATGGCCACTGACAGTTTTTTACCTACCGACCAAGTTGCTTAATCTTCAGAAGGTTTTTATAACCTCTTTAAGAATCAGATTATAAGCTCAAGTAGCCTTATCACGCTCTGCTGAATATCCTTCCCTTCTTAGATTTCCCTCCGCAAGGTGCATCGTTCAAGGGGCATACGCCGCCGCATAAAGCTGACGATATAAAAAACGTTATTCAGATCGATAGTTCTCTACGGACTTGCTGCGGTAGCTATGCTTACGGAAGACACATGTGCACTCGCCGTATCTACACGAAAGGTATCGCGAACTATTTTTACCGGACAGACAGACGAAAAGCGGAGAGTGGCGCAGGCGCATAAACCATGCACTACAAGCACTATTTGTACAGATTCTCATTGTGTACTTGGTGAAAGTTGGGAGAGTACGGTGAGCTGGCCACGTCGCAAGGATGCCGGACGACTGTGTAGTAAAATCTGTTCTCTTCAAGAATCCCATCGGCGTGGCATCAGGAATAGAGGGGCCAAACGTGGCTCGACCAGATTGAAGCCGGCTTATGTTTGTCGAGACGCTCAACAAATTAGCGACGAGTAAGCCAGCACCGAGAACAATCGAGAGGAATACTTGGTACGGCAAAAGTCACCTCGTCGTGACGCGTCATGAAGTAAGAAGTAAGTATGATCGGTCAGCATGGAATCCTGCTTGCTGCCGTCGTCGGACAGTACCATCATCGAGCTTCTCCTAGATTCGGTTAAAGATTACCTTATAAAGTACCCGAAGAGTAATACAGAACAACGTGATGCCACGCCAGTTACCTTTTTTTAGCGACTTTAAGGACCAATATGCCCATTCAATCCACCGGAAAAAAAATGCGGGTCCCCTAAACTAATTGCTAATCCATAAACGCATTCAAAAAACTATTATTTAATCTGCTTTCATCCAATGCCGTTATTTTTTGCTCCTGTGGTGTTAAAAAACTTCCCAGCTAGCACCAACTCGTATATTAAGATAAAAAAATAATCGTAAAGATCTCCTAACAAACTCGAAATTGTAACTAAAGTTGGATAAAGCGGTACCAAGTTGATTTTCCATCGTATATAATAATAACTGACATACTTACGTTTTTCAGCACAAAATCGTATAGTAGTACGGAACGACTCGCGCTTAATCGGATATAATCGTATATAAATACTTATATAGTCGTACGCTCAAAATTGTTCGTAATCACGTATATCGCCTCCAAAATAGTACGGATTAGTCAATTTTGCGCATCAAATACGATTTATTAGCATGTATATCTGTACGTAATGCTGATTTTTACCTCTTTTATACATATGAAAATGCTAGCTGGGTTTGCACGAATGCAAATTAACAAACTAACGGTTTTCATAAAATAGTTCCCCGGGTAACATTTGACAATTTTTCAAGGATTCTTTTACCATTTAGCATTTATATATCAAACAAAAAGGATTTGTTGAAATATCACGCAATTTTCAACATGCGCGGGCGCGGATTCGTAATCATCGTGCCAAGTTCGTGTAT
Source organism: Sabethes cyaneus (assembly GCF_943734655.1). NCBI lineage: Eukaryota > Metazoa > Arthropoda > Insecta > Diptera > Culicidae > Sabethes > Sabethes cyaneus. Next base: position 99,760,795 of record NC_071353.1, on the reverse strand, counting down.
TTACCTTTAATGCGAAACATTGATACTATATGATGTATTACAATTATTAGATTTAGGATCAAACATTTTAACGGAATTATTATAAACTGAATTTTGCAATACCAAATTTTTTTAACTTAATATCAGTACCTATTAGCGTACATTTTCAATGCAGTTTCATTTTTTCTTCAATTACAGCGATCATCACTCTCTAAAATGTCCCTGGGCCTGCAGTCGACAATGACATCTGTTTGCTCCGGAGGTACAGTGCGGTTTTGTTTGCATATTTAAAACGGCTAATCTTGAATTATCCATTTACTATCTCTTCCCTACTAAAATGTAGGATACCCCGGTTATATCCGCCCCCGGCAAAACTCCGTCTTCGTTGGTCCACACGTTGTTTCGCCTCCACAACCACCTCGGAAAACACGTTCGGCCGTCGACATCCATTCAATGATACTCAGCGAAGGCGAATTAGAGGCGGTTTAGCTTCTGCATTCCCGGCTAGTGTGCCGACTTACATCAACCGTAGGAAGCGATGAGCAAACAAACGGCCGTAAACAGCGAGAGATGCATCCTACAAAACAACTCAATATTTTTGTATTGCGATATACATATACTTATATACATAGCTTTCTTTTTATATGAAACATGTTGAAGAAAATTGATGAAATGGACGCAGTAATCATAAACAAAGTTCCCCTCGTTGAATATTGCTAAACAGTAGATCATTCTTTCTCATATTTGAAGTGTTGTTTATACTCGTGCCGTTTTATGACCAAACTAAACGTTATTTCTCAAAACTAGTAGGATGTGTGGAAATGAATAGAAGACTAAACGGGTTATATAAATATATATATATATATGAACAGCAGACAAAATACCATTTATGATATACAGTGAAAATGGAATTCTAAATATAGTCTAAAGTCATAACCAAACAGATATTAAATGATATTGCAATATTATACAACACGCCAGTATATGTTAGCTTTCTTCGGACAGGTAACTGAACCTGATTACTTAAGATGAAATGCATCGCAATTATTCATTGGCCAAAGAACGTACATATTAATCTGACAAGCAGTTTATTTTCTATAGTTACCGTCGCCAAACATTCTGTCAATTTTTTACAACGCGAATACAATTTTTGGATCAAACTAATATTTTTATGAAAGATGGTTTAAATACAATATAAAATAGATGTATGCTCAAACTAGATACATACTCCATTATAAAAAGTACATATTTTGTTTGTACGATCTGTTAGAATTGATATTTCTAGATAAAATAAGTAAATACCCAATATTTATTCCTATTCATCAATAACTTATCAAGAACCAACATGTAAGTAGTGATTGTTGATAAAGGTAGACCATTTCAGATAAATAAAATGTTTTAAAGAATTAGTACAAACCAAATTTGTTTTACGTTGGCTTCACCGGTAGTGCTCCCATTGATATCATTGCCAGTGGAAAACTGGATTCAAGGCGAAGGATTAACGTAGGAGTATAATTAATCAATATGTTTTTATACGTGTCACGTTTCCCTTGTCATGGTCACGCCATACAGCCTGCCAGTGTGGCTAATTAATTGGCAAACCTAATTCAAAATAACGAAGCCCCATCAATAAATTAAAGCTTATTCTTTGCTTTCAACGCTTCATCCCACTAGTTTTACTAGTCTTTTTTGCAGCTGTGTCAGCTGTGAGAGCAGAATACCAGAGCTACAGGACTGTATAGTACAGAGTAGCCAAGATGTACCCCGTTATTGCCATATCGAGGCCGAAGCGGTAAATTTCAAATTTATTACTAGGTATTATTGCACCTTTCAAGCCGTTTTGGTTTGATGACTTGGAAAATAAGTGTTTCGACTTGTAGAGCGATTTCCCACTTTATCGACAATCATCCGCCTCCTTTTAGTATCACATCGTGAGCGCCACGTGTACGAGCAAAACTGTGGGCTTTATGAGTTGTGAAGCGATTTAAAGCTCACGATGTGCGATTTGTCACTGACTTAGTCTATGATAAAACTTACCTTCAGCAGTACCTATATTTTTCTCGAAAATGATATGCTAGGTTAGCATTTCTGCCTTCAAGATAAGCCAACATTAGAAGATCATATTTCTCGCTGACAATGGAAAGAATTTTTAGACGATTGCTATCCATCAAATAAGCGATGTGATGTGATTGTAAATCATGGCGAACGAAGAAAATTTATGCCTGTATCACAGGCTCCTATAAAAGACATTTATATACTAAGTTCCACCAAAAGAGTATAGATGCTGGGGGTAAAATGAACATCTTGAATAATAATACCGTTTCCTCTTCCGGAAGACGCTCAAACTTAGAATAACTTAAGTAAAGCGAAAGTTTCATTCATAATCATTCATAATTTACATGGCAATGTAAAGTAATAGTAGAGCAATGCACCGAAAAAAAATTCCTTTTATTTTCACTAAAAACAAACCCGATTCGATTATGGTATAGAGGCAAAAGGAATATATCATAAAAAATATCAAATAAACTTACAACAGGAAATCCACACTGCTGCATTATGAACGACAAGACCTACGTGAAAGCGGATTTCAACCAGATTCCGGGGAGCCAGTGTTTCACTGCAAAGGATTCCAGAAAACCTCTGAAAACAGAAGATGTGTGTCCAAAAGCGACTTCTTCCTCTTCTAAATTTCATCAACAGAGCTCGCTGTGCCTGCCTAATGTGACATTAACGATGGAAGGCCTCGCTCTCTCCGTTTATCATTCACATCCTACAACCAGAACAATTGGGGATCCCACTGTGATCCCACCTCAAGTTTCCTTGACATTTGTAAAGTGTAAAGCAATAAGTTGTACCTGTAGATTCTGTATCTGTTACTGGCTAACACGAACTCTCGTTTCGTATAGAATAGGAAAGGGTATAAGTTGAAGTTGTCATCAATTTTTGTGAGATATGAAGAAGTTGTCTGAGCCGTGGTAGACTCCTCGGGATGGATCGAAATGACTTCCTAGCCTTGTTCCCGCTTGAGCAAACATGTCTTGACTAGACCGAACAGTTCCGCTCAAGCTAGAAGTCGACGAGAAAAGAATGTGCTGTTCAGACACTTGCGGATAACAATCTAACTCTTCATTCCTATGCTTAAAAGGACGGGTTTGGTCCGCAAGTCCGTCGACAGCAAGCACTCAACAATAAAATATATTTTATATTGATGCAATAATTCAATATTTGTAATTTGTTTGTTATTTATTTTGTATACATTCATCGGCATAATATAGGACATATTAATTTGTTACACGATCACAAAAAACGTTAGCACTAACACTGAAGTCAAACAAATGAATCGTTTGTTTGAGAAACCCCACAAGTCCACTCGACACTATTGTTGGAAAACAACAAAAAACTGATTTTCTCAAAATTTTGAACCTTATATTTTTTGGTATGAGGTTCTATGATAGTATCTAAAATACATTATGTAGACTTATCTTTTGATCAAAATAATGATTCTAGCTAAAATTACAAGGCTTTAAAGTTGATGGATATTTGGGGTTTCTCAAACAAACGAGAAATTGACAGTGCACTTGAGTAGTTTTAGGCCATTTTTATTCAAACTTGTGACCTTTCCATGTTCATAGTATGTAATTTGCTACCATATATCACTGGGGATGTTAATTTAGTACGTACCGCTAAAAAGAAGAAGAAGAGAGGGGCGCTAAATATTATTTATTAAAAATTTTGATGCAGAATACTACAAGTTTTAGAAAAAGTTTTGTACTTTTTTAATCGAAATTTTTATCATGGTTTACATTTACCTATTGAAAAATAAAAGGTAAATGGAATAACGGCGGGTTTTAAATTGCATAAATGGACCAGAGTAACACGAATTCACATCGCATAGAATACCTTGATACTTTGCTAGTTGTAGTTAAAGATATTATAACCAGAAAATAAGCATTTTAAATCTTGGGTAACAACCGTACTATGATTATGGAGCAGAATCTGAGAATAAGGGTCTGTTCTCAAATTACGTTATACCAAAAGGAAATGGAGATACGTGAACAGCACCTTAAATACTTCGAACGGATAAACTATTGATTTTACAGTGACTCGGGAGTGCTCGACGGATTACATACTCACATTAGGAAAAGCAACGAGCTAACAAAAAAGATAAATAGAAGATTAAACCTTTTATTTATATATTGTGCTATTATTAACATTGTATAGTAATTAGTGGGTTACTGCTTTTGTGAGAAACGCATTGATAGTTTAGTCTGTCCATTTCCGGAACGAGATTGATACAGTTTTTACTATATCTAGATTACAAGAATGGTTTATTTACGTTTATCTTGTCGACCAACTAATCCAAGCTTATCTGCATTTGCAATCAGCTCTCACTTTTTCATCTAAAACATTCTTTTCTTTTTGATTTCATACGCCGTTCTTTTACTTTTAATAACTTTTGCCTTGTATTCTGTAGTCCGCCGAACATTATGTTTCTTCTTTTTGACTGTGTCCAACTCATAATTTTTCGATTCCGAAGACATTTTTATACGATTGAATTGTGTTGCAAAAACTGCTTACAACATTGACCTTGCCAGCGTTACTGATATTGTTCAGGGTTTTGCGTGAGAAAAAACAGAAAGGGAAGTATTTTTTCTTTTGTCAACACTCACACATTGACAGTTTGGCACGAGATTTCCTGTAAGTGCGAGCAGCCTACGAAATCTCTTTCAACTCTGGCAAGGCCAATTGCACGTAAATATTGAATGATAATTTTGTACTTATCGCAGCGCCGCTCTAGGTGATTATCGGAAACATAGATATTTGGGGTTTCTCAAACAAACGGATATTTGCAACCCCAATTAAAAGGGGTTCGTGGAACTAACCTTGTCTGGGATTTTGAGGGAAGGTGTAGATATCCTCAAGGATTCGAAAACTGGTAAAAAGTCAATTTTAATAAAGATGGCGTTTGTGGGGTTTCTCAAACAAATGATTCAAATGGTAACACTGGTTAACTAAAAACACATCGATCACATGGACTTATTTTATGCATAGTCCGTTCGGTATTGCTGAAGTCTCGTGAAATCCCGGTGTCGAAGGGGTCGTCGGAATCACCATTTATCTGAAGTCTTTGAAGCGTCTTAGTAGAATACGAAACCTAAAATTAAAAAAGAAGAAAACTTCTTCTTCTTCAGCAGCATAGAGCCGGGGTGGCTCGGCTGTTTCAAGCACTCGTCTCCATTCAACTCGGTCTTGGGCCACTCGTCGCCAATTTCCTAGTCGTCTCAGAAGTCGCAAATCGCTTTCGACCTGGTCGAGCCATCGTGCACGTTGGGCCCCCCTGTTCCTGGTGCCGGTGGGGTTGTAGAAGAGGACTATTTTCGTCGCACTGTCGTCCGGCATCCTTACGACGTGTCCGGCCCACCGTAGCCTGCTAACTTTCGCTAGATGTACGATGGGAGTCTCCCCAAGCAGTGCCTGTAACTCGTGATTCATACGCCTCCGCCACTCTCCGCTTTCAGGTTGTACTCCGCCAAATATCGTCCACAGCACTTTCCGCTCGAACACGGCAAGGGCGCGCATGTTCTCCGTGAGCAGCGTCACGGCTTCAAGTCCATAAAGAACTACCGGTCTAATAATGGTTTTGTACATTGTAAGCTTCGTGCGGCGGCGTATGCTTCCTGATCGTAGCGTTTGACGAAGAGCAAAGTAGGCCCGATTTCCCGCTTGGATGCGCCGCTGGATCTCCTTACTAGTGTTGTTGTCCGCGGTCACCAGCGATCCCAAATACACGAACTCCTCTACCACTTCTAGTTCGTCACCGTCAACGGTTACCGTCCGTGGGAAGCGTGCGTTTGTTTCCTTTGAGCCTCTTCCTTTCATGTATTTGGTTTTCGACGCATTTATTTTTGGCCCAATTCTCCTAGACTCCGCTTTCAGTCTGGCGTAGATTGCCTCCGCCGTCGCAAAGTTCCTGGCAATGATATCGAAGGCATCTGCAAAGCCTAGAAGTTGGCTACTCTTGGTAAAAATCGTGCCTCTCGTTCCGCTGCCCGCTCGTCGGATCACTCCCTCAAGAGCGATGTTGAACAGCATGCAGGATAGACCGTCACCTTGTCTCAACCCTTGTCGCGTCTCGAAGGGACTCGAGAGTGTCCCAGAGATGCGTACGAAACACATCACTCGATCCAATGTAGCTCTGATCAGTCGCTTCAATTTGTCCGGAAAACCGTATTCGTGCATTATCTGCCATAGCTTGTCGCGATCGACTGTATCGTATGCTGCTTTGAAATCAATAAAGATGTGATGCGTGGGCACGTTGTACTCCCGACATTTCTGCAAGATCTGTCGGATAGTAAAAATTTGGTCCGTAGTTGCGCGAGCCCCCATGAAACCCGCCTGATAATTCCCTACGAAACCTTGTGCTATCGGTGACAGCCGGCGTAACAGGATCTGGGAGAGTACCTTGTAGGCGGCGTTTACCAGCGTAATACCACGATAGTTGCAGCAGTCTAGCCGATCACCCTTTTTGTAGATGGGACAAACCACTCCTTCCATCTATTCCTCCGGTAGCATTTCCTCCTTCCAAATCCTCGAAATAACCCAGTGTAGAGCCTTTGCTAGCGTTTCTCCGCCATGTTTATAAAGCTCTGCGGTAGGCGGTCCTTCCCAGCGGCTTTATTGGTCTTCAGCAGCCTGATTTCTCGTTTGACTTCTTGGAGATCAGGTGCTATCACTATCTTCCATGGGCGCTCCTAGGTTAATTTCCGATCCGCCTCCTTCTGCGACTTCGCCATTGAGGTGTTCATCGAAGAACTGCTTCCACCTGTCGACCACCTCGCGCTCGTTTGTAATTAGATTCCCTTCCTCGTCCCTACACATGCCAGGTTTCGGAGTGTAGCCCTTTCGAGTTTGGTTCACCTTCTCATAAAACTTGCGCGTGTCATTAGCTCGGAATAGTTGCTCTAATTCTTCACGATCTCTGTCCTCCTTTTGGCGCTTTTTTCTCCTCAGGATCGTGGTCAATTGGTTCCTAGTTCGTCGGTATTTGGCCAGGTTCTCTCTAGTACTTAGATACTTTGTCCAAGCATTTTTTTCTCCTCCACCGCTTGTTGGCATTCCCCATCAAACCAATCATTTTGTGAATTCCGAGGCTCAAAACCTAGTGCCGCGGTAGCGGCCTCTCCGATGGCCGAGCGTATTCTATCCCAATCGTCTTCGAGGTTTGTAGCACCTAACTCCTCGGAAGATGGCAGTGCCTCATTCAGTACTCGCGCGTAGTTTTCAGCAGCTTGTGGGTTATCTAGCTGCCTGATGTTCAGCCGAAGAGGGCGGCTTTGACGTGTCCGGTATACGGTGGACAGCTTTGAGCGCACATGTACTGCTACTAGGTAATGGTCAGAATCAATACCCGCACCCCGACGGGAGCGAACGTTCATGATGTTAGAGAAAAACCGGCCCTCTATGAGAACGTGGTCAATTTGGTTCATTGTACGTTGGTCAGGTGATCTCCAGGTGGCTTTGAGGATATCCTTGCGCGGGAAGAAGGTGGTTCGGATCACCAGGCCTCGGGAAGCTGCGAAGTTTATACATCGTTGGCCGTTATCGTTTGTGTCGGTGTGCAGGCTATGGGGTCCTACCACCGGTCTATACATCTCTTCCCTACCGACCTGGGCGTTCATATCCCCGATGACGATCTTGATGTCCCGTGACGAGCAGCTGTCGTACGTTGCCTCCAGCCTCGCGTAGAACGCTTCTTTCTCATCGTCGAGTCTACCTTCGTGCGGGTAGTGCACGTTAATGATGCTATAATTGAAGAAACGGCCCTTTTTTCTCAATACACACATTCTCTCGTTGATCGCCTTCCAATCTATCACGCGATCCTGCATTCCATGCTGTTCAATCAGCACCCGCTCGCAACCTGCGAAATTTAGCGATCTGCAGTTCCAAGTCCCGAGTCTCGTCGTCCTTGTTCCGTCGCCTAAGTCGATGCCGAATATTCCGCTCCGAATATGCTTGAATGTTGTTAGTTTAAGTTTAATTTAGGTGTGTAGCCGTACTGGGGCAACACTACCGAGTCTCGCGATGGGGCTGCCATCTTATAGTGCCGAGACTCACTATACCTCCTTCCCGGTTAGTATACGACCTTAGTTTCCACCGGGGTTGGTTACCCGATCTCCGCTAAGGTTGCTCGTAATCCGGCTGGTACCACGAGGAAGTCGGGATCGGAGTTGCTGGATAAGAGGCTAACGACCACTATGGGGTCTATATTCCGCATTATCCAGCCGTTTACCAACCATGTATGTATGTATGTTTGAAAGCACAGAAACAGAAATAGATCACATAGATCGCACATAGATCACGTACCTATTAGCTCTTATAAAAACTGTAAAATTGCTTTGGCTAATTTAGTTCGAAAACAGACACTGAGGAAGCCTGCAAGTCGTAGGCGAAATACGTATCTGTCGTGAATAAAATATACACAGTAGAATTAAATTGGATAAGTTTTCTTCTTTTATAATTTTAGATGACCATTTACATTTATTCTGGTGAGAACCCACGGCGCGTCGATTTCCCCCGAACAACAGTTTGCCGACAAAGGCCGTCCATTGAATGTTCCTTCGCTTTCGGAGGGTATCCATTCCCAGAAGTCTGCATCTTGCTTCGCACGGTGATAGCTCATTTGGATTTCGCCAAGGAAGAAGTCTCAAAGCATATCTAATGAATCTCGATTGGACTTTTTCGATTCTGTGGATCCAAATGCCGCGGAACACACTCCATATGATAGCTGCTGTGCTGTCAAGGTACAAGTCGCGCAGGCTGTATGAGTCGCGGAATTCAGCTGAGATATGGAAAATAATCCCGAGGTTCCGTTGAGATTTAGCGATGATATGACTATAATGCTCCCGGAAGGTTAGTTCTGAGTCTATCAAAACACCGAGGTCACGTACAACATTGGTGCTCTCCATTTCCTCGTTTCCTATTCTATATCTGCATTGAATTGGGTTCTTTTTTCTCGTCAACGTGATTACAGAGCGTTCCGCCACGCTGATAGCCATGAAATTGTGTTGGCACCAGTCGTAAAACTTCTCAATGAATTTTTACAGCAACTGACAGTCTGTGGGAGCACTGATAGTCCAGAAAATTTTGAGATCGTCACCTGTCGGTAACACATGGTAACACATTGCAGACGTCAATAAAGAATATGATAAACAACAATGGTCCTAAATTGATGCCTTGTGGGACACCTGAGCACTATGGGGCAGAATCCGAAAAAGCTCGGACAAAATCTCAAAATAAGAAATATGCATAAATTGTTTTAATAAGTGTTTTTTTAATAGGCATTAACCCCTCTTATGTTTACATCATTTTTAGCACCGCAAAATTCACTAAAATGGCCGTAACTTTTTTATCTTTCAATATTTTTTCACCAAATTTGGGAATTTTGCCGAAAATATTTTCTTTCTGAGAGCCATGAGATGATCACCAATCGCTTTTTTGTCGAATGCTGATGTTTTTTGGTTAAGCGACACGAGATGCTTTACTGATGCTGAAATGTCCCGTTGCGGGAACCGGTTCCGGATTTATAGTGTCCCCCCGGATCCGGATGACGCGCACCATGGCTCCTAACTGCGGCAAAGTAACTGATATGTCCACAGTCGATGATATGTTTACAAAAATCAACAGATTTCAAACAAATTTTAGATATTTGGCAACTTTATCTCAAAAAGCCATATCTCGGTCCCCCAAGGAATTCCGAAATAACTCCGGGAGCATATGACATATGGCCATTATCTATAGATATTATGAAAATAGAAAATATTTTCGGCAAAACTCCCAAATTTGGTGAAAAAATATTGAAGGATTAAAAAGTTACGGCAATTTTAATGAATTTTGCGGTGCTAAAAATGATGTAGACCTTAGAGGGGTTAAAGAAGGTGAAACACATTGTAAAAAAAATTTGGAAAATGAAAAAATTAATATCATTTAATCTTTTAGTATCTAGCTACCATGTTGCTTAAAATTCTATACTTTTAAAGGGCAATTCACATTAAAGGGATTATAAACTAATAGTTTAGATTATATTAAGACAGATTTTTTACTAGTAGGCTTGTTGAACCAAAAATTTGTTATTTTTGTCAATTTTCAATAGCGTGTAGAAAAATATTTCCACAGATTTCCGCTCTGACACTACCATAAAATCAACATTCAAGGTGTTAAGCAAAAAATTAACTGCTACTAGTTACGATGTTCGGAGATATTAAAGTTTTCTGAATGCATGTTTACCGGCCGTTTAGTCTATAAATTAGTAAATGCGCGCGCCAGTACGAAGTTCATTCCTGCTGTACGTTAAAGAGCCATGCTAGTGTATGTAGGATAGATACAAGATAGATGTAGGATAGAATATGTTCGGCTGGACTTTCAGCTCGATTGAACTAGTCTCCATTTTGTTTTTTAGAGTCGAACATGTTGATGCGTTTGCAGGATAAACAGATTGCTACTCTGTCAGTCACTCGTTATTTTTTGTGCCTTCTGCCAGGCTTTGGCTGAGGCCGATGACGGCCTCGCCACTCGTATCCTTTTGCTGCGTATAGCCAAACTAATGAAAAAAAAAATTTCAAATATAACGGAGATCTTACTACGGAAACTTAGTATTTTAAATGATCGAGAGGCATACCATAAAATATGCAAAGATGTCAAATGCAAATGCTAACAGAGCAAAAGATATATGGAATATTTTCATCTTTGCAATGAGAAATTACTTCTAAAATCGGTTAAAATTGATAATTCATCAAAAACACATAAATGCACTAAAGGATAGGGTAAGTTAACCTATAGCTATATCCTTTACCTGTAAAGGACCCTCGGATGAAATTTCGGTATTTATTAGCTTATACTTCTTATTTCTGAGCATATATGACACTAGCTGACCCGACAAACTTCGTATTGCCACAAATTAAACAGTGTTGTACATAAATCGTGAATCTCGAATGACCTTTGTCACAATCTCCAGTTTTGCAAGTTTCTGGGGAGTTCATGGGTGTTTTAATATACAAATTTTCCTCACAGTAAAGTAGAAAACAACTCCCCCCATTGCTTAGCCTGATAAAATAAAGCGGATAGCATTTAAATATTCGCCATCATTACAAACCATTTCGCCGAATACCATTTTGCGGAACACCAATTCTCGGTTGACCATAACGCGAAATATAGAGATTCGCAGAATACCATTTCGCGAAAAACCTTACGCGGGATGTACCATTTCACGGAAAATCTTTTCGTAGAAAGTACCATTTCGCAGGGGTGACACAACTGAAGGAAAGTAATAGAGGTCAGTAGATCTGGGAAAATAAATAAACCTAGATAGAGGTGATCTCTACGGGGGGCTGTCTCCCCGCAGTGGCCGGCGAATCTGACGGCAGGTCGCCGGCAACGCTCGCGGCCTGTGGCCGTCTCGCGCTGAGTTATCTAATGTTACTATTGATAGTTTTTGGTGGTCTTGTTATTGACTAATGTTTTATGAAAAAGTCTAAAATTTCTCGAGTTCGATTGGTTTTTGAGTAACGCAAAAATTTCTGTTTTATTTGTATGATAGTCCTTATCCCCCTACCACAGGGGTGAGGGGTCTCAAACCATCATTTAAAAAAATCCTACCTCCGAAACCCCCCACATGCCAAATTTGGTTCCATTTGCTTGATTACTTTTCGAGTTATGAGGAAATTTGTATTTCATTTGTATGAGAGCCCCCCCTCCTAAAAAGGGAGAGGGGTTCTATTCTTTATTATTTTCCATGTGTGGACTCATTACTGCGACCAGTATAGTTGATCTATTTAAATATCACCCTGGGGTTTGTTGTATGACCTGCACTGCATTTCTTTTTGCTATAATCGCTATTGAGTGGGCGATATGCTTATTAAATTTTATGCGTGCTTGAGTGTATTGAGGTTTACCCTTCCTTCAAAGCTTGATCTACTTTACCCACTCTTTCCTCGCTGCCAGTACTATCCCATATTATAGCCGTCCCTGGTAAGGACTTATTCGTACCTCTGACCAGTACACTTAAACTATAGGAGGGACATTTGCACTGTCAAGACGCTTCAGAGGGTAAATATAGAATTCAGCATGAAGGAAGGGTAAATGGAGGGGCCTGAGAATAAACCCATGCTAAAGTTACTTGACATCGAATTGCTTGATTCTACTAAGATTCGAACCCACGACCACTCGCTTGTCAAAGCAGACTCGGTAACCTTTCACCTACGGAGCCCCCCTAATTCATCATAGAAAAAATTCATGCCTCCAAAACCACCCACATGCCACATATGGTTCCTTTTGATTAATTAGTTTTCGAGTTATGAGGAAATTTGTATTTCATTTGTATAGGAGCCCCCCCTCCTAAAGTGGGGAGGGGTCTCAATTCACCATAGAAAATTCTTGTCCCCAAAAACACCCACTTGTAAAATTTTGTTCCATTTGCTTGATTAATTCTCGAGTTATGCAGAAATTTGTGTTTCATTTGTATGGGAGCCCCCCCTCTTAGTGGGGCGGAGGGGTCTCTAACCATCGTTAGAACCTTCCCTGACATCAAAAACCCCTATAGGCAAATTTTCACGCCGATCGGTTTAGTAGTTTTCGATTCTAAAAGGAACATAGGGACAGACAGACAGACAGACAGACAGACAGACAGACAGACAGACAGACAGACAGACAGACAGACAGACAGACAGACAGACAGACAGACAGACAGACAGACAGACAGACAGACAGACAGACAGACAGACAGACAGACAGACAGACAGACAGACAGACAGACAGACAGACAGACAGACAGACAGACAGACAGACAGACAGACAGACAGACAGACAGACAGACAGACAGACAGACAGACAGACAGACAGACAGACAGACAGACAGACAGACAGACAGACAGACAGACAGACAGACAGACAGACAGACAGACAGACAGACAGACAGACAGACAGACAGACAGACAGACAGACAGACAGACAGACAGACAGACAGACAGACAGACAGACAGACAGACAGACAGACAGACAGACAGACAGACAGACAGACAGACAGACAGACAGACAGACAGACAGACAGACAGACAGACAGACAGACAGACAGACAGACAGACAGACAGACAGACAGACAGACAGACAGACAGACAGACAGACAGACAGACAGACAGACAGACAGACAGACAGACAGACAGACAGACAGACAGACAGACAGACAGACAGACAGACAGACAGACAGACAGACAGACAGACAGACAGACAGACAGACAGACAGACAGACAGACAGACAGACAGACAGACAGACAGACAGACAGACAGACAGACAGACAGACAGACAGACAGACAGACAGACAGACAGACAGACAGACAGACAGACAGACAGACAGACAGACAGACAGACAGACAGACAGACAGACAGACAGACAGACAGACAGACAGACAGACAGACAGACAGACAGACAGACAGACAGACAGACAGACAGACAGACAGACAGACAGACAGACAGACAGACAGACAGACAGACAGACAGACAGACAGACAGACAGACAGACAGACAGACAGACAGACAGACAGACAGACAGACAGACAGACAGACAGACAGACAGACAGACAGACAGACAGACAGACAGACAGACAGACAGACAGACAGACAGACAGACAGACAGACAGACAGACAGACAGACAGACAGACAGACAGACAGACAGACAGACAGACAGACAGACAGACAGACAGACAGACAGACAGACAGACAGACAGACAGACAGACAGACAGACAGACAGACAGACAGACAGACAGACAGACAGACAGACAGACAGACAGACAGACAGACAGACAGACAGACAGACAGACAGACAGACAGACAGACAGACAGACAGACAGACAGACAGACAGACAGACAGACAGACAGACAGACAGACAGACAGACAGACAGACAGACAGACAGACAGACAGACAGACAGACAGACAGACAGACAGACAGACAGACAGACAGACAGACAGACAGACAGACAGACAGACAGACAGACAGACAGACAGACAGACAGACAGACAGACAGACAGACAGACAGACAGACAGACAGACAGACAGACAGACAGACAGACAGACAGACAGACAGACAGACAGACAGACAGACAGACAGACAGACAGACAGACAGACAGACAGACAGACAGACAGACAGACAGACAGACAGACAGACAGACAGACAGACAGACAGACAGACAGACAGACAGACAGACAGACAGACAGACAGACAGACAGACAGACAGACAGACAGACAGACAGACAGACAGACAGACAGACAGACAGACAGACAGACAGACAGACAGACAGACAGACAGACAGACAGACAGACAGACAGACAGACAGACAGACAGACAGACAGACAGACAGACAGACAGACAGACAGACAGACAGACAGACAGACAGACAGACAGACAGACAGACAGACAGACAGACAGACAGACAGACAGACAGACAGACAGACAGACAGACAGACAGACAGACAGACAGACAGACAGACAGACAGACAGACAGACAGACAGACAGACAGACAGACAGACAGACAGACAGACAGACAGACAGACAGACAGACAGACAGACAGACAGACAGACAGACAGACAGACAGACAGACAGACAGACAGACAGACAGACAGACAGACAGACAGACAGACAGACAGACAGACAGACAGACAGACAGACAGACAGACAGACAGACAGACAGACAGACAGACAGACAGACAGACAGACAGACAGACAGACAGACAGACAGACAGACAGACAGACAGACAGACAGACAGACAGACAGACAGACAGACAGACAGACAGACAGACAGACAGACAGACAGACAGACAGACAGACAGACAGACAGACAGACAGACAGACAGACAGACAGACAGACAGACAGACAGACAGACAGACAGACAGACAGACAGACAGACAGACAGACAGACAGACAGACAGACAGACAGACAGACAGACAGACAGACAGACAGACAGACAGACAGACAGACAGACAGACAGACAGACAGACAGACAGACGGACGGACGGACGGACGGACAGACAGACAGACAGACAGACAGACAGACAGACAGACAGACAGACAGACAGACAGACAGACAGACAGACAGACAGACAGACAGACAGACAGACAGACAGACAGACAGACAGACAGACAGACAGACAGACAGTCTGTCATATAAATAAATTTAAATATAAATAACTATAAATATAAATAACTATAAATATAAATAACTATAAATATAAATAACTATAAATATAAATAACTATAAATATAAATAACTATAAATATAAATAACTATAAATATAAATAACTATAACTATAAATCGTCTGAAGTAATAGTGTTATGCAAAATAAATTCTTCATTTTTCTGATCAAGTGCGAATACCGCGGAGCAAAAGTTCGAAGCTTGAATCCATTATATTGGCACAGCTGTCATCATATCTACAATCTACGATATGGTTCGCAAAGAAATATTCTTTTTCTTAAGAAATTTTCCGCTGGTATGCTTCAGCCTCCGTCAGATCCAAACTTCACCAAACGTTTCTTTTTGTTTCACCAGCCAATAGACATTGTTTTTCTTCGGTCAGCACCTGTGGAGCTTACAGTTTTCTGCAGAACTTCCATTTCTAGTATCGGTAATACTCTGCCTAAAAATGTATATAATTAACTTTGCATTTTTGCCTTGTCAATGAATCGCACTTTTGCCTCGTCTAGGCGCATGACGGGGTTTGTCCAAATTATGGAAAAGCGAAATATATTTTGTAAATTCTTCTCAGCGCATTTTTCAAAAGAGATATTTGGGTGATGTAAAACGTTGCTACAATTTTTCAGCAAATAATTTTCCTTTTGATATCGTATTTGCCGTGTAACGAAATATTACATCAAAACCATTCTAAAATAACATTTACACATAGCTCAACAACTATGATTTATAAACAACTGTCAAAGTACCCATCCACGCCATTGTAGTCAATTGACTCGGAATTTGCACTGATAAATCATTGAATAGCACTTTTACCCCAACGCACTTTTGCCCCTTACATACAGTCAATTTCTCCAAGTTTTGTACGGATTGATCAATTCCTTTACAGTGACGCTCCATTTTTCTCAGATTTTAAACGACATGAAAAAAAAACAATATTCACTGCGCTTGTGCTGCTCAAACTGTTTACAGTGAAATAGCAGCATTTCTTATTTCAACCCCGAAAACAATACTACACATCATGTATACATCATGCTGTTACTAGGACTTACCGAAAGGTGAAATAGTAAATCATGTACCTACAATAGTATCATTAATCAGCGCTAATTGATGAAAGAAATAGGTCATTGTGTACGTTTGACACGCGCCATTATATCCTGTCTTTGTAATTTAGCGGGCAAACCGATTTTTGCAGCATTTTTGCTTTCTACATGAGTAAACGGCACATTTTGTTGAGTCCTTTTCCACTCTTCACCCTGGCAGTAACATTCACCTCATCCCAGAGTACTAACCACCATGGCTGGGATAAGAACAGCATATCCTTTTTCCCACGTATAAAACAGTTCACTTTCTGTCTTGGGGTACAATGGTCCGGGCAACTAAGCGAAACAAAAGAGCTGGCTGCATTTGTTTTATTCACTACTTTAACGGTTGAAATGGGAAGAAATTTTGTGGAAGAACTCAGGAACGAAAAGAAAAAATGCATCAAAGACGATAAAGTTATATGATAAGGTGAACTTGGAGAAATCTAATTTACAGCATTTACAGCAGGGTTTTCCAACCGGTTGAAAACGTTGGTTCGAAACGTTAATTTTTTTTATTCAAAAAACAACAATTAAAATGCTAATAATGCTCGGGCATCAACATTGCTGCTTTATTTTTATGATTGATTATAGCCTAATTTATAAGCTAAATTAGTTATAACCACCCACGTCTCTGTGTCTCGCCGTTGCCAATAGGAATGTTTTATGAAAAATAGTGAACTAGCGGAACAAGCAAACAATTCGATTGTTATAATTTCTAAAATATTAACTTCTATTACTATGTGATGCATAGTGCATGATGCAGTAATTTCAATTTGAAGTTAATTTTTCGGCAATTGCGGCTGGCAAAAGAGAAAATATGTGCAAATATATCACCTCCGTTCACTAATTGCTATCCCTACCTCCACGTGGTGCCGGCTGCTGGAATACGCAAACTTGGTTGTCATACGAAGACAGGGAAAGTGGAATTATTTTTGCTGGATTAACTTAGAGAAGGAAATTCTTACTCGGTCTGTATACATTCTCCAGTTGCGCTCTTTTGGGCGGTTAGTGCCTAGATGTAAACTTAGCCAAAAATTGGGCCATGAGACCCTAAGCCCCTAAGTAAAAGTGTAATTCCGTATTGATGGTTGGAAGGGTGAAAACATGCCAGTAACGAACGGAGTGCTTTGGGCATCTTGCCCCAACTGTGTCATGCGGGGCTCTGCTACAGTCGGTCTTTGTTCTCCCATGCATCACGTGGGAACAACATAGAAGTTCAGTTCCATTCTTCTTTTGGAGATTACACCAAGTGTGTTCTGGCCGACATTATTGGCTTCGTTTACAATTTTCTGTCTGATCTGTGCTAGTGATTGTTTATACCCATACTCCACTAGTCAAATAATTAGAGTTGCACAAATAAATCTTCAACACAAACGGGCAACAAATTTGTGTTTATGCGAAAAACTTTTTATTAGCTCTGGTTCAGGAGCCATATTTTCGCAATGGTTACTTTCATTCGACGGATACTGGAAACCAGAACTTTTCTGTTTTCAATAAAATAGCATGGATAATGTCCATAGGCGCTACGTCTACTGCTCTGCATACTTACCACATGACGAACCGTCTCCCAGTGACGATTTCAGAAATGTAGTGAAATACTGCCAATCTAATGGGCTTGCTAATCTATTAATCTGAGAGGCTCTGATTTGATGAGATATTTGAGTAGTACCAACCTTAGAATACTCAACATTGGCAATTGTCCAACTTTTATACAAGCTGGAAGAGAGGATGTGTTAGATATAACACTCCACTCCAACAGGATCATGTCATGAGTCATGAGTCATGAGTTGGCACGATGGCATGTTTCAAACGAGACACCAATATCTGCTTGTTGCTTTGTATATTTTGATCATTCGGGTGTCTCCTTGAACGCTGCAACTTTTCGCAATGTGAGATTTTCCGATTGGGAGGCAAGTCGGCCTAATAAAATACTGTCAAAATCGAAAGCTTATCAGGTCAATAACATTCGAAGTTCGAATGGCGAATACTGCGCGAACGACAATGAAATCTTGGAATGTCTCTTTAATAGTCACTTTCCAGGCTGTGTGGAACGTTCGAAAAGATCCAGAAATCGTTTTAGGTGGCTTAGACTAATGGACTTTCTCTCGGAAACTTGGCACAACTGAAACGATTGAGTGGGCCGTGAACACCTTCTATCCATATAAATCCCCTGGAACAGATGGAATATACCCTATTCTACTGCAGAAAGGATTCAAATACTTCAAACACCTCTTCCTCTTCATTCAGCACAACATGCTTATCAAAGTGGCAAGTCTACAACCACTTTGTTACATGACGTGGTGAATAAAATTGAGGTTGTTTTTTCACGAAAGGAATGTTGCTTAGGAACTTTTCTGGATATTGAAGATGCGTTTGATAACGTATCTTTCGCTTCCATTTTGGAGGAAGCTTGTTACCATAATGTACCTTCAATAATCATAAAGTGGATTCCTAGTAAACAAATTGGTTTGTATATCTCGGTTGCAACTGAGATATACGAAATCATATCTGAAGGAAAAAGTTATATTTCACACCGTATAAGAATATATATGTACCAAAGTGGAGGTAATACGAGTGTGAAAATTTTGACAATTATTTGTAATTCTATCTTGCATTTTATTCAGCGGTTTTTATAACACGCAACTTAATACCCCTGAATATATGATTAAGATATAACTTAATATTGCAATCATCTGTACTGCTTTATAATTCACAGTCATGAGTTGTATATGAGGACACGCATGACTGCGAAACAATTTATTATTCACTTTGTTTTGACATCTTCTTCTTCTTCTTCAGCAGCATAGAGCCGGGGTGACTCGTGCTGTTTCAAGCACTCGTTTCCATTCAACTCGGTCTGGGCCGCTCGTCGACAATACGATGGGAGTCTCCCCAAGCAGTGCCTGTAGCTCGTGATTCATACGCCTCCGTCCACAGCACTTTCCGCTCGAACACGGCAAGGGCGCGCATGTCCTCCGTGAGCAGCGTCACGGCTTCAAGTCCATAAAGAACTACCGGTCTAATAAGAGTTTTGTACATTGCTAGCTTTGTGCGGCGGCGTACGCTTCCTGATCGTAGCGTTTTACGAAGGGCAAAGTAGGCCCGATTTCCCGCTTGGATCCTTACTAGTGTTGTTATCCGCGGTCACCAGCGATCCCAAATACACGAACTCGAACTCAACGGTTCCCGTCTGTGGGAGGCGCGCGTTTGTTTCCTTTGAGCCTCTTCCTTTCATGTATTTGGTCGCAAAGTTCCTGGCTATGATATCGAAGGCATCTGCAAAGCCTAGAAGTTGGCTACCCTTGGTAAAAATCGTGCCTCTCGTTTCGATGCCCGCTCGTCGGATCACCCCCTCAAGAGCGATGTTGAACAGCATGCAGGATAAACCATCACCTTGTCTCAACCCTCGCCACGTCTCGAAGGGACTCGAGAGTGTCCCAGAGAAGCATACGAAACACATCAATCGATCCAATGTAGCTCTGATCAGTCGCGTCAGTCTGTCCGGAAAACCGTGTTCGTGCATTATCTGCCATAGCTTGTCTTGATCGACTGTATCGTATACTGCTTTGAAATCAATAAAGATGTGATGCGTGGGCACGTTGTACTCCCGACATTTCTGCCAAGACAAGATCTGTCGGATAGTAAAAATTTGGTCCGTAGTTGAGCAAGCCCCCATGAAACTCGCCTGATAATTCCCTACGAACCCTTGTGCTATCGGTGACAACCGGCGTAACAGGATCTGGGAGAGTACCTTGTAGGCGGCGTTTACCAGCGTAATACAACGACAGTAGCAGCAGTCTAACGGATCACCTTTTTTGTAGAGGGGACAAACCGCTCCTTCCATCCATTCCTCCGGTAGCTTTTCCTCCTTGAAATAACCCTGTGTAGAACCTTTGCTAGCGTTTCATAGGCGTTGTGTAGGCGGTCCTTCCCAGCGGCTTTATTGATCTTCAACAGCCCGATTTCTCGTTTGACTTCTTGGAGATCAGGTGCTAGGACATTACTATCTTCCATGGGCGCTCCTAGGTTAAATTCCGTTCCGCCTCCTACTGCGACTTCTCCATTGAGGAGTTCATCGAAGAACTGATTCCATCTGTCGACCACCTCGCGCTCGTTTGTAATCAGATTCCCTCCCTCGTCCCTACACATGTCAGGTTTCGGTGTATAGCCCTTCCGAGTTCGGTTCACCTTCTCATAAAACTTGTGCCCGTGTCATTAGCTCGGAATAGTTGCTCTAATTATTCATGATCTCTGTCCTCCTTCTGGCGCGTTTTCCTCCTCAGGATCGTGGTCAACTGGTTCCTAGCTCGTCGGTATTTGTCCAGGTTCTCTCTAGTGGCAATACTTAGATAATTTTTCCAAGCAGTTTTTTCCCCTCCACCGCTTATTGGCATTCCCCATCAAACTAATCAGTTTATGTACTCTGACGCTCAATAGAGGTTTTCCGTCAGATCATACCCCTCCTTTTCTTATTTTTTCTCAAAAGTACTCCCAATACGAGTGACAATGGTGCAAAAATATATTTTTTTCGTTGACTCTAGAATTTACTACGATTTTTTAAACAATGCAAATTGCAAGAATGTTGAGTTTCTTTTCACCAAATCACGAATGTTGAGTTTTAAAAAATTCGTTTCGGCTGCACTGTTTATCAAAATTTTCAGATTTTCTGGCAGCATTGCATAACAGTTTTTGACATATGTGTATCAGCGGTAGAGTGAAAAGGATAAAACGAATGAAAAGCTAATGATTACCTTCTTTTTCATTTCGTTTGTTGCTTGCCACAAGAGTAAAGAGTGGCACAAATGGTTTCGAAGTGGTGAAAATAGAGGACACTGGTACAAAAAGGCATGTAAGACATCCGAGAAGTGACCGGTTGAAATATACGTATTTTAGTTTTTCATTTTTACAGTAGTTAGAGGCTTTAATAAAGAAAGTTTTATATGGGTATCATTTCTAAGAGTCAAAACCGAACATTTAGTGAAAAAAAAATTTTTGACGGAAAACCTCTATTATGTGGCTCAACCTCTCCGATGGCCGAGCGTATTCTGCCCCAACCGTCTTCGAGGTTTGAAGCACCTAACTTCTCGGAAGAAGGCAGTGCCTCATTCAGTACTCGCACGTAGTTCTCGACAGCTTGTGGGATATCTAACTGCCTGATGTTCAGCCGAGGAGGGCGGCTTTAACGTGTTCGGTATACGGTGGAGACAGCTTTGAGTGCACATGTACTGCTACTAGGTAATGGTCAGAATCAATATCCGCATCCCGACGGGAGCATTCGTTCGTGATGTTAGAGAAAAACCGGCCCTCTACGAGAACGTGGTCAATTTGGTTCATTGTAGGCCTCGGGAGGCTGCGAAGTTTATACATCGTTGGCCGTTATCGTTTGTGTCGGTGTGCAGGCTATGGGGTCCTACCACCGGTCTATACATCTCTTCCCTACCGACCTGGGCGTTCATATCCCCGATGACGATCTTGATGCCCCGTGACGAGCAGCTGTCGTACGTTGCCTCCAGCCTCGCGTAGAACGCTTCTTTCTCATCGTCGGGTCTACCTTCGTGAGGGTAGTGCACGTTAATGATGCTATAATTGAAGAAACGGCCCTTTATCTTCAATACACATATTCTCTCTTTGATCGCCTTCCAATCTATCACGCGATCCTGCATTCCGCTCAACACTACAAAGCCCGTTCCCAGTTCGTTGGTAGCGCCACCGCTCTGATAAAACTGGGCCTTTCCGCCCCGGATCTTCCATACCTTCTCTCCTTTGTGACAGATTTCCTGCAGAGCTACGATGCCGAGTTTGCGGGGTTCCAGCTGTCCAATCAGCACCCGCTCGCAACCTGCGAAATTTAGCGATCTGCAGTTCCAAGTCCCGAGTCTCCATTCGTCGTCCTTGTTCCGTCGCCTAGGTCGATGCCGAATATTTCGCTCCGAATATGCTTGAATGTTGTTAGTTTAAGTTTAATTTAGGTGTGTAGCCGTACTGGGGCAACACTACCGAGTCTCGCGATGGGGCTGCCATCTTATAGTGCCGAGACTCACTATACCTCCTTCCCGGTTAGTATACAACCTTAGTTTCCACCGGGGTTGGTTACCCGATCTCCGCTAAAGTTGCTCCATTCCAGCTGGTACCACGAGGAGGTCGGGATCGGAGTTGCTGGATAAGAGGTTAACGACCACTATGGGGTCTATATTCCGCATTATCCAGCCGTTTACCAACCACATACTCTAATCATTATACAACTCCAATGCAAAATTGAAATACAAACGATTTAATGTGTTCTTTCTATTACGATCTTGTGTTATCTGGGTAGAACAAATACTTAGTAACACAAGGTTGCGTCCTCTCGCCTCTTTTATGGAACCTTGTGGCGGATGGGCTGTTGAGAAAACTTAATAGTCAGGGCTATCCGTCATAAGGTTTTGCACTGTTTTGGTCATATGATATGACTATCTCGACTTAATAGTTGGAATGTACATGTGTATTCACATTATTTGACATAATGCAGCAGGCACTACGCGTTTTGGAAACATGGTGCCGAGAATCTGGACTTTCGGCAAATCCGAGCAAAACATTTATCGTTTTATTTTCAAAACGTAAAAACACCAATGGAGCCTGCGCTTTTATGATTTGGATTTTGATGTTATAAACGAGGTAAAGTACGTGGGGTTGATTGTCAATTCCGAGCTTGACTGGTCCACAATCAAATAAGATTTCCGAATTAAGAAAGCGTGCATTGCCTTCGAGCAATGTAGACGAGCAATTGGCAACTCTTGGGGCCTTAAACCCAAATACATACACTAGTTGTATATGGTCGTTGCCAGACCAATGCTGGCGTATGGTTGACTTGTATGGTGGCAGAGAGGGGAAGTTGTGACTGTCCAGACAAAGCTAAACCATCTTCAAAGGATGTGTTTAATGGCAATGTCTGGTGCATTTACTACAACTCCTACTGCCGCCCTAGAAGCTATTGTCAATATTAAACCTCTACACTTCCACCTAAAGCAAAAAGCAACGTTATGTGCTTATCAACTACACGCGATTAGTTTTTGGCAGCCTGTGAACGGGTTCATTGATCATTATCGATTGTGGTCGCAACTTGTTGCTGAGGAAAACTTCACTCTTGCTTTATGCGTACTTTTCCATATAGTACTTTCTCAATAAACTTGCCTCCTAGAGAAAAGTGGCTGTCAGAATGTATGGAAAGGAAAATTCTCGACTATGTGGTCTCTTATACTGACGGTTCCTTGTACGAAGGTCGCACAGGTGCTGGTGTTAACTGCCGAGAGCTGGAATTGAAGGAATTCTATTCGTCGGGTAGTTACTGTACCGTTTTTCAAGATAAAATCTTTGCAATTATGTGCGGAGCTCAATATGCAATTCACAAGAACTGATAGGCAAGATTATCTACTTCTGTTCCTATAGCCAGTCCGCTATCAAAGCACTTTGTGCGGCTAATTCAAAATCTAAAACAGTCATCGCCTTTGATACTCAATTAGAAAAACTAAGCATACTGAATGCCGTACATCTGGTTTAGCTTCGTTAAATATTCGCGATAAAGCTTACGAGCGCGTGTTTTGACCATCGTATTTTGCTTATCATTACGGTTTGGCACAGTCCTCACCTTGAAAGACTTCATGCCGTGTCGTTGCTTAGAAGTGTGCACGAATGTTGGCAACATTTTTATCTTACGAGCAATGGTACGTACAGAAAGATCTGGTCTCCTCCGTAATACTTGTTTTACCTTCGCATCCTTGTGGTGGTTCCTCACATCCGTTTTTTGTTCCACTTCCCTTCTTCCTAGCTGTTATCAAGCGAGTATCGAACGATTTTAAAACACTGTAAACAGTGCTTGGAGGAAATCCTAGCTTTTTGGCAAGTTTTCTTAACGAGAGATCCAGATTTTCATTGCGACCGCACACAATTGCTTTTCGCACCTGCTCTTCTTTCGATGCCATTTTACGCTGAGCGCGTGTAATATAAACAAGTGTTATATTTTCAGAAAGACACGTCTATCACTCTGTAAAATATTTCACTCATTTGTTAATGCATTTCCGAAACTGTGTTTGTTTAGGGGTGTCCAAATTTTATCGCGAACAAGTCTTAAGTTTTTTTTTCCTTGTAGGGGACCTTGGACCACTGGCGACCAGTTCTTTGATCTATTGTGGTGTTATTAATAAGTTAACAACCAAGCATTACAGTATTCTCTTGGGGGTATATGTGTTTGTGTAGTCCAATTCCCTATCCACCCCTTCCTATTCCCTTTGTTTTCCTTCCTATCGTCATCAGGTAAATGATAACATGGACAAGATGGGCAAGGTACAAATCTTCCATTGTGAGGAACATGCTACTCGAGCCATGGATGCTGATACCTGATACCAATACGCAAATGTGTCTAACGAAAATCTAAAAAAGCTTAAGTTAGCTTTCACTCTTTGGTCGGGTGTACATTTAAAGATTTTCTATTAATTTTCTCTTAATTCACGTTTTGTGTACATTGTTTGATGTGCCAGCTAGAGTGACTGTATATAAAGTGTCGACAATGTCAAAATTGGAATGATAATTATCTGTCAGTGTCATTCCAATCCGCGTACGCAGGAAAGAGAAAGGAAATAAGCATTGCTAGATTGCAATACTTTTGGGATGACATGTCGCCACTCTGTATATAGTCACTCTAGTGCCAGCTTACATTTTAAACTTCCACTCATTCTCTCAATGTATTTGTCAATTGAACCATCTGTCGACTGTGTCGAGCGTATATAAAAGTGCCAGAAGCTATCAAGATCAAGACTTTGAAAAATCCTTTGGAACATTTTTCTCAACAGAAAACTGTTTAGCAAAAATCACATTGTATGCAAACTTCGAGAACCAGTTTTTTCCATGTTGGGTACTTTTGTCACTGCGACCATTTGTTTGATCTATTATGATATATCCCCGTTTTATTATAGCTATATTGTCAAGATGACGCACCGCTATCAGAAGCGATAGTCATTGTTTGGGTACCGCCAGAGTGCAAGCGACATGCGACGCGACATTTCTTGCTGTAGTTATACGCGCAGCCCTTTTTCGCCCGAAGCAGGACTGTGCATTTAGCAACATGAGAGCGAAGTCGTGTCGCGTTTACTCTGTACGAGGCCTTTGACTAATAGCATTTGTCCAGGTCGGCGATGCACTTCGGATGAAGTGCACTACTGCGCTAGGAGTTGTTTTCCAAATATCAGAGGGTTCTAACAGCCATATGTCGAAGAACCTTAATCTTTTATTAAGAATTGCAGGACATTGGCATAACAGGTGTTCCGAGTCTTCTTTTTCTATGCCACAGAAGCGACATTTATCATCTTGAAGTTTTCACATAAGTTTCATATGATAGCGGCTCGGACAATGTTATAAGACCAGTATAAATGTTTAGATATTTCTTCGAAAGCTCCAGGATATCGCGAGTCATTAAAATGTTTGGAGAGATAAACCGTTTTGACTGCCTAGTATTGAAAGTGTTAATCCAATTTGATTCCACTTTCATACATTTCCATGCTTTTAGCTCCATTTTTAAAGCAGAACCAGATAAGCCACAGAAGGGCTCAGGTCCTACGAATTGATGAGATGATCCGAGTCTTGCGAGCGCATCAGCTCTTTTATTTTCATCGAATCTACAGTGACCTGGGACTCCGTACAGGTTGACTTGGTTACGATAAGACAATTTTTGAAGTAGTTGAACACATTCCCAGACATGTTTTGATGTGCATGTCGCCGACTTTGAAGCTTTTAGAGCTGCTTGGCTGTCGGACATGATGTAAATATTCAAATGTCTATAGTTCCTCCGCAAGCACACAGTCGTACATTCTAGAATTGCTTGTATTTCAGCTTGGAACAGGTGGCCGAGTGGTCAAGGTGTTGAATGTCATGTCAGATCGGGAACCATTAGAAGGTTACTTGTGTTACATGAATACGTAGTTAAATAAATAAATTAGCCAGTTGACCCGGAAATTTTCTCTAACTCGATCTAAAGAACTGGAGGCATAGTCAAGTGATATGTTATGATTATGTTATTTATTAAATGCTATTGCAGAATAAACCTCGATTCAAGTCTTTTTCAAAAATGAATATCGTTTCCTACTGATCTATAGTTATATGATAGTCGTGTTGCGTATCCCTGGTGTCGGAATTATTTCCTTGTTTATCAATACTAACTAATCTATAATATTAATATTTAAAACTAAAATAATACAAAAGCGTCTATATGTGGTTTTCCGAAGATATAAAATTTAAAATAAGTTGATCTCTATCACAGCTGCAGTGTTTTAGGCGTTGCTATACTATCGTAAAACATTTATCTATTCTAAGCTATCTCGCCACTTTCACCTCCTGCTGTCACCGAGTTGATAACGACAATAATAAAATTATTGTGCGATCACACTGAAGAATCTTCACCATGCTAGTTTGGATGAGCTTTTGATTGATTTCCGCAAGGCTAGTGATGATCATGGTCATGGTCATGGTCATGATCATGGTCATGGTCATCATCCCCAGACGATCCGTGGCTGTGACTGTGGCCGTGAGTAGCTGTAAAGAAACCAGAAAAACTTTATTAGTAATACATACTTTCATACAGAACTGAATGTTATGCATTTATACATTTTGGCAAATCTTAATGTGTTGTGTACTCAGTTCTTAATAATTATGACGCAATTATTAAAAAATTCTAATAATTAGTTTAAGGGAACATAAACGACTTATATGAGTGTGCGAGTGTTTAAACTTTTAAGCCAGTAACTTCGCAAATAACTAATTAGTCAAAACATTTAATCAAACTATGCATTGGCTATCAGTATATCCATATTATCTGCTGATGTACGGTCTGCTTTCCTAAGAATATTTGAAGATAAAAGTACACTGAGAAAACTTTTCGTAGAGTTTCTATGTATCCCACACATAGGTTTTTGCAATGTGCCCAGTAAATGAACTTTATGTGCCAAACAGTTATCATTTATGTGTTTTTAAAAGTTATCATTAAAATTTGCACGTGATATTCATATGGGTAAAATTTTTTATGTACTTCTGGGTGGATTGTGTTTATATGTGGCACATGATAATCATATGGATTTTCATATGGAAATTTACCATTAGTTATGTGCAGATTATTTTGAGTACATTTTGAGTAAAAGGGCAAATGTCGCAACCGTAAACCAAACGAGTGAGAGTGTGAGAGTGCAATACCGGTTATACAGCAAACACCCGGGTGAAATCTGAGAGAGAGGCGCCAGCTCAGTGACAGATTGATTGTTGTCGTTGTCTTCTTCTTCTTATATTGTATGCAAAAAATTCAAATACTACAATTTAAATCAAGTCAGCATGCTCCGGTTTGCGAGGGGACTAAAGAAGTGACAGGTTCGTCGAAACCAAGTGCGCATGAATCTCGATGAAACCTTCTGAATCTTTTGCTCGAAAACTTGCGGAGTATCAGTCGATCAACGCGGGAGAAAATATTGACTGCTAGCAAACGGCAACAAATATCATCGTATCATCACGAAGTCGATCCGTGCTGCCTAACGAAAACACCAGGCAATCAAATTTGTATCGTACAGTTCATAAAATCGCCTAAATGTTGAACTCGAAAAAATATTGTTCGAACTTTTCCTAGCAACTTTGAACAGAGTCACGCACAACAATCATCGTTGAGCAAATCAGGTTTAATGATGACAGGAGGCCGCGAGTGACTGAGCTCCAATGTCTTTTCTTTAGTCAGATTCTTTAGTTTAATGATGCTAGTTATTGAGTGACATGGCCAGTCTCTCAATTCAGTGCTCTAATTTGCGTTATACGGCCTAAAGAAACTGACTAAAGAAATGACATTGGAGCGCAGTCACTCACCATCACCAGTCATCTCTAAACCTAATTTGCTCATCGATGAGATCGATGATTGATCTGCCATCTGCGTGACTCTGTTCAAAGTTGATTCAAAAAGTTCTAACAATATATTTTCGAGCTCAACATTTAGGCGATTTTATGAACTGTACACTACAAATTTGATTACCTGGTGCTTTCGTTAGGCGGTATGGATCGATTTAATGATGATACGATCGATGATATTTGTTGCCGTTTGCTTGCAATTAATATTTCCTCCCGCGTTCATCGACTGATATTCCGCAAGTTTTCGAGCAGAAGATTCGGAGTTTACATAGATGTCGACCAACATTTTTTTTTTGCTGGAGCAGCATAGGAAAATTAACTCTCACTCGTTCTGTTTGACACTTGGCTTATCCGCCCTTTTAAAATGTTGGTTGACAGATCTTCATGTCCACTTGATGGTTTCGACGAACCGTTAATGAGATACCTGTCGTTTCTTTAGACAGTTTCTTCAATACGGCCTTCTGGTTATTCTCTGTTAACCCTTTATAAGGCAGTGGCAACTATATTGCCATCAACGAAAAATATTTATTTTGCTTCTATAATTATATTGATCTTAGTATAGACGCAAAACAAATATTTTTCGTTGGTGACAATATAATTGCTTCTGCCTTATAAAGGGTTAAGTAGCGCATAAATGAACTAGTTCGTACTAGTTATACTAGTACTAGTTGTAGAGATTTTAGTATGCCATGGCATTGGATGTACAGAAGGGCTTCTGAAAATATATTTCATTATTTGTCAGACCACCAACCAAAGAGGTTTGAACTTCAAGAGCAGTTTTTAATAATAATAATTAGGGTACGGGTGGGTATTTCCAGCCTATTAAGCGGTAGCCTGAACAATATTCAGGAATTACGTTGAAGCTATAATTATTCGAGACAAGATTTTTATACCAGTTGATAGAATAATATTTACTGAATATCGGCGTGTATTTTGGTCTTAATAAAACGCTACCGAATTTGAGTTATAGTCGTGAGAAATGATGAAGTCGCTGCGGCTAAATTGAGCCCATTTTCTATAGTGGTGTCTGTGTTTTTTAAATCCGACGGCTAGCACAGCGATTAAGGTGAAATTAGTCGTCATCGATTCTGCCAATTTCAAAAGCAGTTTTTTTGTTTGAAACAAAAGTTTTGTTCATGAAAATATATTCGCTGTGTTCAGATTGACAAGAAAAATGCAGTATTTAAATTTTTACAAACAGAACTCCGTTTTTGGGCCCAAAAACTGCTTCCGAAATTGGGCTCTCCGACGAAAAATCAATGACTGCTAATTTCCCGTTAACTGCTTTTTAAAAACAGATCAAACAAGAAAAGAGAGACCGATGGATAACTTGTCGCTATTGCCTAGATTCCGAGCTCATTGAAGATAATTAGTTTTGCAGTGACAACAGCTTGCTGCTGGCGCTAGTGTATCATTGAATCGTTCATATACATTAGCGCCGGTTGTCACTCAAATACCAGCTATGTCAACACGATAGAAGCATTTCAGGCGTTTCAGGCCTCATATATTGGTAGTAGTGTAAATAACGCACAATATGCTGGAATTAAAATCAAAATGCTGCTAATGGCTAGTGAATGAAAATTGATTTATATTTTCATATCAGAGGGGACTTCCGTGATAAAAAGAAGTAGAATTGTTCTGTGAAATCATATTCACAGCTGTTTAGTTGCTAGAATAAGTAAACGTGATCATAATTGTGTGTTTTCCAAACCATCATCAAGAGCAGATAAGCAGCGTAAGCGATTGCTGGTGGTTTTTTCAGCCTGATTACGTGCCAGTGGAAAAACAGTGGTTTTGATGTTTATTGAATAAAATTTAGCAAATTACTTACATTTTTATGAAAATAGTTATAACACATTAAAGCCTATGAGTGCTACATTCGTTTCAGTATTGTTATATAGCGGCAAAGTTTTTATTTGGGAAAGTGTAGCCAAAAAAGATAATGTATGCCGAAATTAGTAGCGTGATGGGAATACCCTCCCGTACCCTATGTTCATGAAAATGTATATATTATGTTCTGATAGGCAGGAAAACTGCAATCAATACATTTTCATGATCTAAATTCTTATTTTTTTCTTATTCTTTGAAATCCAAAAATTCACTGACAACTACGGTTCAATGACGAATCTTAAAAAACATTTCTAATAAAAAGTCGTGGAAAATAAATAATTTTAATTATAAATCTCTTGAAAGATAAATAATTATTATTACGAAGGATAAATAAAAATAATCCATTATTATGAATCACACTGTTTGTTCAATATGCGAATTCAGGTATATACTACGAATTTGTAATGCTAAATTCCAATACACCAGCGCCATAGCACCAAAAGTGACTCTATCAACAACATAATACGCCGTCATAAACAGCAACAGAACGGAAAATAATTAATAATATGCCTACAAATACGTCAGTAGCAAAAAATATATATATTTTCGAAGAAAAAGGCATGACCGAGACTGACTCATCTTTTAATTAAAGTACATCGCCTCGTCTATCATCGTATAGTAACAGACACAATCAAATAAATAAAACTCACTATATGACCATTAGTTTTCAGACACAACGT
The DNA here is from genome assembly GCF_943734655.1 of Sabethes cyaneus. Classification (NCBI taxonomy): domain Eukaryota; kingdom Metazoa; phylum Arthropoda; class Insecta; order Diptera; family Culicidae; genus Sabethes; species Sabethes cyaneus. Next base: position 99,730,004 of record NC_071353.1, on the reverse strand, counting down.
ACAAACACGGAATGCTAAAAACCCTGCAATAAAACAAGATCTACCGCAGAAATACCGTCGTAATATGACAATGTTGCATGTTGCGGTGGTTTTACGTTTAACAACAACGTGGGATTCACCAAACGTAATTATTCGCAGCATTAATCTTTTAATAATCGGTTTTGATTTACTCTCATATTCCAGTCACGTGCTTTTAAGTCACAATCCTCAGTCATTCCCTTACATGTTATAGGTATATCAAAAATTGAAAAATACATCAAAATGAAAATGTGAGTACAGTTGCTAGTCTTCTGCTATTTGATCATTCGTTCCACACAATTCGAGCGCGTCGGTATTCGAGCCTTATTCGCTTCAGGCGCGCCATTGTGACTGTTGACGTCTGGAAAGCATATGCACAAAGCAAATCTTTGTTTTGGTAATTTTAGTACTTACTGTAATTTTCACTAGCATGCAAAATGATCGAACCGATACATATTTATATGATTTGCAGCTCCAGAGCTGCTGTGCTCTGGTGATTTTATTTGGCTTGAATAATTCAATTAACAAGTAATCAAAACCATTCGTTATATATTTAGATGTTTCTAACTTGCGATCTCTAACTATTTTGTATTCCGATAATAGGAATTTAGGCACATGACAATTATTATTTTTATTTCCACCCCATTTGCCAGTTATAAAGATTTATAGATATGCAAATAGAAACATTAACAAGCCAAGATTTACCGTGACAAACGGAACAGTGTGGCGAAGCAGATTTTAATAGAACTTTATAATTGATTTCGGAAGGTTAATTATCTGAAAATAATTGGATAATAGGGGAAAAGAGGGAACGAGGACTATAGCGTTGGCATTTTTAATTTTTCCTTACGATTAGCTGACTTATGACGACAGCAACCATTACATATGAAAAGATGCGTTCAAATGTATTTGCATTTGCACGAAGAGCACTGATTCAAAAATTAAGCCAGAATTTTCTCCAGAGCCAGAGTCTTCTTAACACTTTTTCTAGCTCAGGTCATAACTTCTTGCACTCAGTGTAATTGCCCGTAAAAGCATAACTGTCCCCTATGAATTTTTATCGATTTTAATAAAAGCACGAAAGTAGTTTATATCCTAACCCGCCAGGACATGTGTTGTGGGTTCGAATCCGGTTATAATCTCAGATTATAGCTTGGTTCGACTCATGCACCTTCCAGCATTGGACAAAAGGTAGGGGTCAAAACGACTACTTGTTAAGCGTAGCTACCAATTCCCCCCCCCCCTCCTTCGCCAAAAAATTTTCATTTCTTTCCCCTACCGTCCCTTCATCAATTGTAGAACCATCGTTTCAAAAAAATATCAATATATATGTATGACCGCATTTCAAGGTCAAGACAAAAAACATGAGATTAATCTATTTACCTTAAACCAAACGGCCCTTTCCCGGACCACCACATTTACAAGAAGAGTCCTACGTCCACCGTGCGACCGTGTCCGAAACGCTACACTTTTAAATTAGTTTATTAATTAATCGCTTTCAAATCAACTGTCTTTTTCTTCTGAGGAACAAAATGGCTAGTAAAAGCAATCTTATTCTATCTTATTCGATTTAGCAAAAATAATTCAATAAATCACTTTTTGAAATAACTAACCCACGAGTTATTCTTTTTCTCGATATTAGTACCCCTTTACACGATGTGTAAATTTTAATCTGGATTCTCTCGTATAGCAACAAAAATACCTACTTAGGGTAAGTCATGGTATCTGGAAGCGATATTATGAGATTGATAGATCACACATAATCCCTGCCAGACAATCCATTGTGCGATTTAACTGATGCTGGGTAGAGAAACTCAATTAAGAAAATGGTCAAGTAACTCAATAACTCAGGAGTACCAGCATCATTAAACCAACGACACTTTTTGTTGATGGAAATTCCAGTAAATCAGTCATCAAAGAGTCATTGATTTATTTTGCGCCGGTTACTGTGTTACTTTGGCCAGTCTCTTAATTGAGTTTCTCTAATGCTGGTCAAGCTGTGAGTAGCAACAAGTTAATGATCTCTGCTCAAAACCGTATGAATACAGTACAAATATCAGTAAAACGTTTGATAGCATCAATTTAGAAAAACATCAGTTGACGCTAAACCGCTTTTTATTTTTCATTGAAATCAAATTATGAAAAAATAATTTAGTACGCACACGTGTATAGCGAAGTAAGGCACGCAAATCCAACCAACCATGCACTCATTTAATTTAATTAATTTGCGGTATGCAGCAAGAACGATAATTAGTCTATCAAATATTTTTGTCATTCAATCCCTACTTTATGGAAGAGGTGCAAACCTAATTCTACATCTTTGTTTCGAGTCAACTGCTATCAAGTTATCACCAAAAATCTCAGCGCGAACATCGATATTTATTGAAAAAAAGAAAAACTTTTTCTACTTCTTTAATTTCAATCTTTGTATTCCTCTAAGACGCTGTTTATATTTAGTGTTTACAACTAATTTAGGAATCAATATTCAAGTTTATTATCAACAAATAGGACTCTAGAGCGCAATCTGGAAAAATGCTTCAAATTTAAATTATTTGGAGATTTAATTTTTTTCCTCCATCTTTTACTGTTATTGTTCAGAAGCAGGGAATCCAAAATCACGAACGCACAAGAGAGAAAGATATTGTCCTTACTTCAAAATGTTGCGATAATGTATGATGAAAGTTTGTTACTATTGCATGGAAGTTAGAACAAAGACAAGTTATCGTAGCTGTTTATCGTAGATACAGATGTTTCATGACAACTATGTTGTTTCCTGCGAAAAAGACACACTGCTGTATGCAATACATATCGTTACAAAAGCAATCCTAATCATGATACACTGTGCCGGCAGCGGTAGTTACCAGATAACGTTGGTAACTTTTGTACGCCAGACTTTAGGTGAAAGCCAGCTGGTCTCTTTCTTAAGGTTTTTGCTGTTCATCCCTTTTGTTCAAGTTGCAGATAAAGTATTGTCTTTCACCAGCCGACTGGCGACAAAGACATAATTTATTGTATAACTGAATCACCAACAACAAGCGCTTTTTTACGAGTAGGGAAATCTCCTGAGCCCTTAGAAGATACGGTACTATCACACACCTGAGAAGACAACTCAGGGAGTGGGGTTTGGTATCCCAACCCCCCTAATGGGGCTAAAACCCTACTCGAGTTTCCAGCCTCTATCTCCCCTGGCACCACCTTATCGGTATTACTTCAGGGAGGGGCTATTGTGCTTAAAGCACCCTCTTAGATAACTACTGGACTATGGTAGTTAGGCTATTTATTCGCCGTTGATCGGCTCTCCAGCGGTTTTGTAGCTCAAGTACAATCTGGGTAGCTGCCGCATTGACCGCTCCCCAGATGTCTGAACTGGAACACATCCTTTGGACTAAGTTATCCGGAGTAGTGTCCTGTCCGCTTACTTCGATCAGGTTGCTACTCGCACCCGCGAAACGAGGGCATATGAAGAAATCATGTTCTGCAGTTGCCTCAACATCCACGCATTCGGTACACGCGGGGGACTCCGCATGCCCAAACATGTGGAGATACTGTCTGAAACAACCATACCGTGATAGAATCTGTGTCAGTTGGAAGTTGACTTCGCCGTGGCGCCTGTTAACCCACCCGGATAGTTCCGGGATAAGTCGATGTGTCCACCGAGCTTTTGTGGAATTAGACCATGCTCGCTGCCATGTGGTCATCGAGGCCGATCTTGTGGTACTCCGTATGCCTCTAGTTCCACGTTGGTTGGAGCACTCTAAGTCCTCGCTGATGATGAGGCCAATAGGCATCATACCCGCTAGGACGCAGATTGCGTCATGTGAAACTGTGCGATACGCACTCGCCACTCTTAAGCACATGAGACGATAGGTGATTTCCAGCTTGGCTAGATAACTTTTGGTACCTAACGCCGATGACCACACCGGACCGGCATACCTGAGTATGGACTGGACCACGTTGGCTAATAGCCTCCGCTAGCTGCCATATACCGCAGAGCTATTAGACATCATTCGAGACAATGCCGAAATAGCTGTGGAAGCCTTCTTGCAAGCATAGTCGACGTGGCTCCCGAACTTGAGCTTGTCGTCAACCATGACTCCCAAGAGTCAACACAAGCGCTTGTGAGAGCGAATGTGTATCAAAATATATTCGCATCGAAAGTTGTCCTGCTTTCTGGTATGAAGGGACATTGATTTGTCCTTTTATTTTGTTATCGTGATACATTCTGGTTGCTACGTATGTTTGTTTTATAGACGGAGAATAACTGGTTTATCGCTCTTCGTTTTCGTCGGTTATTTCTGCGTATGAAGAATGATATTTTGATTCCCTGTTCAGAAGACAAACATCCTACAGCAGTCCCCCGAATAAGGCGGTGGATGGTGCTACACTGCCCATAAATACATAACAGTCCCATCTGACTTTTCACCATTTTTGAGATAAACCTAGGAATCATCTTTAAATTAACTGTTCTTTCAATATTTCAAACAAAAAAGTTATGTTTGTTCCCAAGATGTTGAAAAAAATATCAAACTATGTCAGTCCCATATTACAAATAAACGCATAACAGTCACAGTAGTAAAAATATATCAATAAGCATCTGTTTTTGGGAAATGCCTGGACCGACTCGCCTGTAGCAACTACCAAACGGAAGTGTTCGCGCAGTATCTCTACGTGATTCCCGGTTCGAGCAGTTATGCCTATGCAACCAACACCCAACTAATTATATAGATAAAAATTTGTATCACCGCACCTAAAATTGGCATCTTGTACTTCCTTCGACTTAATAAAGCTAGTATAGAAAATTGTTAACCAAAACCACACGCGTTTTTTTTCTGCTCTCAACATTAACGAGCAATCCCTTTCGATTTCGCGCGTTTTCGGGCTCTGGCCACTCTATAAAGTGGTCCTTCGAACCGGATCGGACCGCCGGTAACCCAAAAGTGCGTTATTATCCGCTTTTTACCGTGCCGCGATTCGCTAACGAGTGTCAGAGTGAGGTTGGAATAGCACCTCCGAACGCGCTACATATCGGTTAAATCGAAATTTCCTGCTACAATGGACAAGCTACTACGGGAAAGAAAGTCACTCGACGCGCGGTTGAAGCGAGTATCTCAAAACTACCAGCAGCTTGTAAGAAACACGGACTTGGACGAAATCGACATCCAGACCGAGCTGGATAACCTCCTGGAAATTTGGGCAACTTACCTGGCTGTTCACAAACGGATGGTGGAGTGCTGTCAAGAGGAGGAAATGGATGCGTTACTGGAGCATCAATCGACGTTCGAAGAAAGCTTTTGTGCACTGAAATGTTCCTTGTTAAAATTGCGTAAAAGATTCGACTTTTCATCTACGCGCCATGACGCAGTTTCGCAAGACAATGGCGACGCCATTCGTATATTGACGGAACAGCAAGCGGAGTTCATGCGCCTTGTTTCCAGCGGGCTCAATGCATCAGTAAAAGGAAATAATCCACCTCCTGTCACCCAGCAGAATATTACACCCCATACGGACGTCAAGTTACCGCGCATGAATTTACCAACGTTCGGTGGTGAAATCTTAGAATGGCCGTCTTTCTTCGACCTGTTCGATAGTGCAGTGCATAAAAATACCGCTCTCCAGGATAGTCAGAAGCTCTATTTTCTAAAGACAAATCTGGTCGGGGAAGCAGCTGCATTGATATCACACTTACGCATAGCAGATGTCAACTATGAACCCGCGCTAGATAAGCTGAAAGAAAGATACAACAAACCGCTTGAGATAGCTGAACACCACATAAATCGTTTTTTGTCCCAACAATCAATGACGTTCCCATCTGCCGCCGGGCTACGTTCGTTACACGACGTGTCCGATGAAGTGGTCAGAGCATTGAAGGCCATGAATCAGGAAGGAAGAGACATTTGGTTGTTATATTTGCTGACCGAAAAGCTAGATCCAGAAACCAAGCAACTTTGGAGCCGTAAAAGGTCAGAATTAAAGGATGAAGAGATCACCTTGGAAGGATTCCTGCGTTTCGTAGATGCACAAAGCTGCGCGCTAAAATCGGTTACAGTGTATCGCCCGAAGAAGATGACATACGCTATGCCCAATAAATCATTCGTGCGAGGACCAACAGCGTTAGTTGCCACCGGACAACCGTTACCAACAACAGTGTGCGTTTTTTGTATGAAATCACCACATCATCTGTACCAATGTGGTAAGTTTTTGCATGCAAAACCTAGTGATCGACTCCATTTTATTCGTAGGCAGAACCTGTGTGAAAACTGCCTTAAACAACACACCGACGAGCCCTGCCGGTCCGGCAATTGTCGAATATGTCAGCTGCCACATCACACTCGCCTACACGATGCTTTGGAAATGAATGCCATTTCTGCGCAAGCTAGCAATGTAGCAGTCCTAAGTAACACACATGAATCAGCATCAATGTCACAAACGCTGATCTCCCCACTTAATTTCACGAGCGATCTAACTGATACGAATGTTCTTCTACTAACCGTCACCATTAACGTATTCGATAAACTTGGACGTCCATACACATGCCGAGCGGTTCTAGATTGCGCTTCCCACACTAGTTACATCACCGAAGATTTGTGTGCGAAATTGGGTCTAAAAACATCAGAAGTTGATTTCGAGTTTGGTGGAATTGCTGGTTCCTCCAATCGCGCAAATAAGGGAGCACTAGTAACATTCGCCTCGCGCTGCTCAGACTACCAAAATGTCGTGCCGTGCATTGTTCTGCGACGCATTACGTCTGACTTACCGCTTAAGCCAATCAATATATCCAGGTGGCCAATTCCTACAACGATCAATCTGGCTGACCCTCAATTTCACCACCCGGGAAAGATAAGTATGCTACTCGGCAATAAACTCTTCTTCCAGCTACTGGAATCAGGAACAATTAAACTTGATTTGGATGGTCGTCTACCCGTGCTACAAAACACTAAACTTGGTTGGGTAGTTTCTGGTGGTTACAACGATAGTAGTGATCAGTCACAGTGCACTCTGTCGTCATGCTTACTCACAACCGCTAATGATCCTTTGTCCGATCAACTACAGAAAGTTTGGGAATACGAAGAATACGAAAGTGCATCACCACATTATAATGACGAAGAGATTAAATGCGAAGAGCATTTTGCAAAACACAGCACTCGTGATATCTCCGGGAAATTTATTGTTCGGCTGCCATACTCTGAGAGCCCCTCTTCTCTCGGCGAATCAAGGGAAATCGCGGAGAAGAGATTTTTTCACCTCGAGCGTAAATTAGAAAAAAATCCCCACCTCAAGGAACAATACCACTCTTTTATGCGGGAGTACATTGACCTTAACCATATGAGTCTCGCTACTACAGCGTTGGAACACTGCGTTTTTCTTCCCCATCACTGCGTCATAAAACAGGATAGCACCACGACAAAATACTCTTTGGTGGATATTCTATTGCGTTTTAGATTTCCATCGATCGTATTAGCAGGGGATGTGAAACAAATGTACAGGATGGTGCGGCTTTCTGATGAAGATCGAAGTTCTATTCGGATTCTTTGGCGCTGGTCTAAAAATGATCCACTTCAGGAGTATTGCCTCAACACTGTTACATATGGCACTAAGAGCGCCTCATACCTGGCGACCAAATGTGTTCAACAACTATTACTATCCCACCAAACACAGTTTTCGACAACCGTAGAGAAGGCGACTAAGGGCATTTACGTGGACGATGTCCTTACTGGAGCGGACACCATTGAAGAAGCCAAGCAACTTCGACGAGAGCTTTCGCATATTTTTTCGACTGGCGGTTTTTGCTTGCGTAAGTGGACGTCTAACAGCATTGAAGCTTTGGAAGGTGTACCTGAAGCGGACCTTGAGATGAAGGTTCCCATCGAGCTCAACGAGTCGAGTACCGTCAAGACACTTGGCATCAACTGGCAGCCGTGCAGCGATGAGTTCATGTTCAGCATTCAACTACCTCAGATCCTTCAGCCCACAAAGCGCAATATTCTATCCAGCATCGCCAGCCTATTCGACCCTCTCGGTCTTTTAGCACCAATCATCGTCCAAGCAAAGGTGATAATGCAGCAATTGTGGGAGCTGAAGGTGGACTGGGATACTACTCCCCCTGGTGAGTTGATTCATTCTTGGCAAGTTTTTGCGCAAAATCTGGTTCTTCTTAACTCCTTTCAGATACCGAGACGAGTCATCAGCTTGAACGAACCATCGAAAATATTCCTGCACGGCTACAGTGATGCCTCGGAGAAGGCCATGGGTGCCTGCATATATATCCGAGCAGTCGACGACAAAGGAAATTTAAGCTCACACCTCCTTTGTGCAAAATCCAAGATCGCGCCCGTTGGGAACAAGCGAAAAACGTTACCTCGTTTGGAGCTATGTGCGGCTGTAATACTCGCACGGCTGATCAGAAATGTGTCTAAAGCCATCAACCAACCTTTCCATGAGATACGTGCCTGGGTAGATTCGACTATCGTATTGGCATGGCTGAATGGTGGGGCTTCTCGGTGGCGAACCTTTGTCGCCAATCGAGTAGCAGAGATCACAACTTGTCTTCCAGCTATAAATTGGAGGCATATCGAATCGGAGCAAAATCCTGCTGACATCATCTCACGCGGAGCTTCGCCAGAGCAAATCCAGTGTAACACCCTGTGGTGGAATGGCCCTCCCTGGAGCTTCACACACGATTATCTTAAGCCGATCAACATTTCTGCATTAACCACCGCGGAACAACAGCACATTGCCAAAGAGCAAAGGGCAATACCGATTTCTCTTCTCGCTATTTACGAAAACCGTTTTCTGGATGAGATGCTAGCAAGGTACTATCCAAATCTCACCATGCTACTGCGAGTAACAGCTCGCATATATCGTGTTTTTTCTTCTGAACATCAATCACTCACACGTCTGCTACCAACCGAACTTGAACGCGCTCAAACAGTTTACATTCTTCACATTCAGCAGAAATATTTCCATGCAGAACGAGAGCGTCTCGAACGAAAGGGAGAAGTGAGTACCAGCAGTAGCCTGCACCAACTTAAGCCGTTCTTAGACCAAACTGGAGTGCTCAGGGTGGGCGGAAGGCTGCAACAATCGGGCCTCAACTACGACCTTCGCCACCCCATACTGCTGCCTCGTCACTCAATTTTTACTTCGCTGGTTTTGATGCATGATCACCTTACTCATCATCATTGTGGTCCACAAACACTGTTGGCAGTATCCCGCAGAAGGTTTTGGGTACTCAGGGGAGCCAGTGCAGCTAAAAAGATATACCGTCAATGCGTGACCTGTGCACGTGCTAAACCAGCACCGTTAGCTCAACAAATGGGTCAGCTACCGTTCGATCGAATTCAACCGAATCCGCCGTTTGCAATTACTGGCGTTGACTACGCCGGACCAGTCAGTATTGTCAGTCGCCGGACTAGAGGGGCAAAACAAAGCAAAGGGTACATCGCACTATTTATTTGCTTCTCCACAAAGGCAGTACATATGGAAGCTGTGTCAGAGCTCACCACTGCTGCGTTCCTGGCTGCATTTACTCGGTTTTATAGTCGCTACGGTTTACCAGCAAAAATGTACTCGGATAATGCAACGACCTTTCGCGCAGCAGCCAAGCATCTTTGTGAAATGTACAATCTTCTCAATGCGCCTCAGCATAATGAAACGGTAACCGACTTCATGACTAACAAGGGCGTGGAATGGAAATTTATCCCTGCTCGCTCCCCGCACCATGGAGGACTGTGGGAGTCAGCAATTAAGGTTGCCAAACAATATTTGGAAAAAATAATTAGAAATTACATATTCACCTTCGAAGAGTTGTCCACATTGATTGCCCAAGTGGCTGCTACCATGAATTCGAGACCACTCACGCCGATTTCGGATAGCCCAATGGATTTACAACCTCTCACTCCTGCTCATCTGCTTATTGGTCGAGCGCTCACCACTATTCCAGAAATTAACACGCTAGAACACCAAATATCGTCCATGTCACGTTGGCAGTTTACTCAATGCCTCGCACAAGAGTTCCGAAACAGATGGCAGAAGGAATATGTGCTTTCTCTGCAGCGAATGAAAAAGTGGCAGCGATCGTCGGTAAACGTTTCGATTGGAGATTTCGTTCTTCTGGTGGATGATAATTCCAAACCAAAACAATGGCCATTGGGAAGAATCATCGAGCTTTTTCTCGGACTTGATGGACTGATCAGGGTTGTAGCTGTAAAAACCTGTAGTGGTATTATGCGACGTGACATCCGTAAAATAAGGGTCATACCATTAGACGCAGATGAATTTTGTCCCATGAGACTTGAACCTGAAATTCCCAGAGGGAATTTGGTGGGCGGATTATGTTCGCGCAGTATCTCTACGTGATTCCCGGTTCGAGCAGTTATGCCTATGCAACCAACACCCAACTAATTATATAGATAAAAATTTGTATCACCGCACCTAAAATTGGCATCTTGTACTTCCTTCGACTTAATAAAGCTAGTATAGAAAATTGTTAACCAAAACCACACGCGTTTTTTTTCTGCTCTCAACATTAACGAGCAATCCCTTTCGATTTCGCGCGTTTTCGGGCTCTGGCCACTCTAGGAAGATTTTATGGCCTAGAAGAACACTACTGAGCAGAATTTGGATCGGATGTACGAGTCCGAAGTTACAGTTGGAACAAGTTCCGGAATATATGGGACTTGAACATAGAAGCACCTTGAATCACAACAAACCCATCATGTGACACCTATAAATACACGGATTTGCAAATCTAGACTATTGGTAGTCGTATAAAGTGTTGGAGACGACGTCATTGGCCACATCTAAACATGCCCGTGAATGTTCCAGATACCTCTACGGGGATCAGTTTCTGAATTTAACTAAAATACAACATGTGACATCTCTAAGTCGGTACTCGAAATTGCACAACTAGTTTGAAATAGTTCATTTGTTGTCACATATAGTGTCAAGGTCCACATTGGTCATACTCGGACCCGTTCTGGGAGTGTTCCGGACACACAGGAAAGCGACCAGCTTCTGAGTCAAACAAACCCTATCATGCAACCTCACTAGAAACTCAATATAACAAATTACAATAAAAAGGAGAAAAGACCAGGAAGAAATTTGAGTCAAAAAGGACATTTTGAACAATTGAATTGAACGAGCACGTGAATTATCAAAACAACGACACGTGGTCTTGAAAATACTGCCGAGTCACCGACAACGCAAGGATCAAGGCATACTGTGACTGTGACTGTTATGCGTTTATTCTTGCTTATTCAAACACAAATAAACGCATATCAGTAACTTCGGCAGTTTTGGAACAAATTTTAGGTCAATTGTGAACAAATTGTTTGTAAAAGTATTCTGTTATGTACATTCAAGTGATTTTATGACGATTTGGATGATTTGTTTCCAAAATCGATTCAATATTAAAGAAAAATTGTCGTGGCTTCAACAGCGTTTTTCGTAGTTGCACAATTTTGCAGATGTGACTGTCTTCCATTTATGGGCAGTACACGTCCACTGCATTTTCTCAGTGTCCTTTTAATTATTTTAGTTGGTTTTTGATAGTTAACAAGCTTATAACGGGTTCTAACAATATACCAAAAATCAGTTTTGTTGACTGATAGAGAGCTGAGAAATCGCGGTGGGCGTACAGTACAAACCATTGCCTCATTCGGGGGATTTCTGTAGTATGAATGTTAGCGAGTGTACCTAAAGGCCCCCAACACGTACGCATATGCTGGGTTGGAAATGAAGAAAATGTTGGAGGGTCATTTCGATCGAGCGCCAAGCCGAACATTTTCTTCTGCCAGTTTGGTTCGTGGCACTCACACACAGGCGAGCGTGTTGAACGAAAATGAATTCACCAATATTTTTGCCCAACATGTACGTACGTGTATAGGGGCCTTAATAATAACTCCGAAAAGACCTTTTTCTCTCGAATGATGGTTATAAAACAAAGCAAAACCTAGGTGCAACATTCCGTTATAGAAACATGACCTTATGTTTTTGTTCAGTAGACTTCGCAACCAGCTGTTAGAGTACAGGATAGATACGGGAATAGTGCCTCGATCGTTTTGACTCTAACAGCCTCTCCCAGCCGAGACTTAAACATACGACAACTGGCTTGTTAGACCAGTGTCGTACCTCGAGACTAACTGGGAGGTATGATAGCCACTTATCTTTAAAAAGCAATTTTTTGAAACACAAGAGCATTGTATATCTAGTTATATAACTCAAATTGGCATTATTTTTCAATTGGTATCCTCAGAATGAGATGATTGGTTTGCTTCGCGCAGACGATCCATTTTTCGCTATTGTCACATTAGGGGGGATCCAATACTTCGGTTATTCAACTGAAACTGATCTATTTTTTAGATAAAATATAAATACAAATGAATTCCCAGACCAGAACAAGATGCAAACGATGCTTACGGGGGTGGCGAAAACTGGAGTTTGGGGTGGCGAAAACTAGTGCCTGAACATGCATCACAAATTTTACATTTTCAAATACTTTTTCAAATATTTAGTCTTAATTTTTATTGTGGAAACGTAGCAAAAATGTTTCTGTTTATTGTATACTAAAAACTGCTTTCGATCGATATGGACTGATAGCCGCTATATGGCCCTGAATTTCGGTTTTCGTGTTTTCTGTCTACAAAGGTGGCAATTTCAGGTGCCGCTACCCCATAATTATTTGCATTTGTTTTCAATACATTGAACAATATGAATTTCGCGATTGGGAAGTATTCCGGTCAATCTTAATGCATAGTATTCAGGGCGATCGGTACAACCTATATTATTGATTGAATGAATGAAATTGAATGGAATAAGATAACTGCTAATCAATAGTGTCAGTAAAAAGTTGAGGAAACTGATACAAGTAGTGCTCTTATCAGCCCTTACAATGTTGCGTTGCGTATAAATATCAGTACGAGAAAAGAGACTGATAGCCGCTATCAATTCATATGCCTTTTTAAAATGCCTACAGTATGAGTGTACTGTTCTGCATTATTCTTGCAATAAAACAAATAGTTTACTGTCATCTGGCAGAAGCCATAGTTTTGCTAGCTCAACACAAAGCGGGCATGGAGAACTGAGCTCTCCAATATTATGAAGAATTGTTTTAAAACACAATAAGTTATGCCGCAATAGACATACTGATGGAACAGGAACTATATATTAAAGCTTTCCAGCGTGTATGACAACATATTTTATTTGAAAAACATGAAATATAATTGCTATCACCATTTTAAAAGTAAAGTAACCACGTCACTTTAAAATTGCTGCATTCGGCATATTTTTATTTACTAATACTTAAATATTTAATATTTAAAAATTGGACAATTAGTCTTTAACGCCATGATTTAAAATATTCGTTGTATTCACACTAATGAGTTTCAGCAACACTGAAAGCATTACCATGTTATATTTCCCAATAAACGGACACATGTCAGTTTTAACCAATCGTGGCACGTCCTGTCCCAGGTTCTTCGTGCTTCTATTATAATTTTGACATGTGCTCTTCAGTTTCCAAAACGGCATGCTGGCAAGAGTAGCAACCGACTCCACGGCACGTCGCCATTTTTCCATGACTGAAATCTAAATGTCAGAAGCACTGGGCAGAAAATCTTTATAGTAATTCTATGAAATGGTCATTCTCGTTGGGGGGTCTGCATCAAACGGCCCATTCGGAAGCGCAACATTCCCATTACAAACGGTATCATACGTCGAGAAATGTATGTGAACAGGAATCTGAGAAAATGTCTGCTACCTTTTCTGAAGCAACAATTGTTTCGTGCTATTTTGGCAGAATTTGGCATCCTTCCATTACGGAAAAGGAAATGGAATGGAACGGTACGCCGTTCAAAACAAGGTTGCTAATAAAACCATTCTTTGATTTCTGTAAGGTAACAGGACAGCAGTAGTTTTGTACTTGATTCTGTGCATTTGAAAACAATGAGATTTTTAACACAAAAATGCTAAATATGGTCCCTATTCTGTAAGTCACGTCGAATGTCACTTTGCTCGACTACTGTGTTAACTGACTCATAACGAATATACGTTATATACGCGGGATGGTCTCGTGACTCACTAACTTTGTGGTTTTTTGTTTAATTGATCATAAATTCGAATAGAGCATACTAATATCAACTATATAACATAAGAAATTACTTGTTTACTCCAAAAATAAAAGCATGAGAGATTTTAGAATTTCGGAAATAGGGGTTCGTTATGAGTCAGGTAACACAGTAGTCTACTGTTGGTATTATGTAAGTCATACGTGACGCGATTTAGTCGAGTAACTCGACTGAATCCACCGCTAAAAAGCTAGTGACTAAACGGTTAGCAAGGGACGTCTGAGCTTGCTTTATTTTGGTCGTGCATTGAGTTTCTATGCTGCCCGTTCTCCCCGCACTCGACATTCGACAGTGACTGAGTCGAGTCGAGTTGCTCGACTCATATAGTAATGGAGTCCATAATTTCAACGAGTTAATAAATCAGTAATGTTTTCTCGTTGCTCAATATTATAAACTACTAGCTGACCCGACAAACTTCGTATTGCCACAAATTAACCTGTGTTGTACATAAATCATGAATCTCGGATGATCTTTGTCACAATCTCGAGTTTTGCAAGTTTCTGAGGAGTTGATGATTCATTTTTGCAGTTACGTAACTATGTAACCAGGTAACCAATAAGCATCACCAATGCTATTCAAATGTAGGCCAATAAGCATTTAAGTCGCCTTAAATGCTACTTAAATGCTATTTTGGCAAAATATACAGCTACTTTACAGTTAACCTGCTTATAATGCTGACAACGCTAATTTACAGCTAATTACCGACACGAAGAATTTGAATACAATTTTGGATGCCAATTTACAACACCTATGCAGTCAAAAAGCTAATATATAACAACGTGCAGTATAAAATTCCAGATACGCTGATTTACTGCTTATGTTAATGTTTATTAGTTACCAGGAATGGGTAATTTATTATACAAATTTGCAGTTTTCCTCACAGTAAAGTAGAAAACAACTCCCCTGTCCCCTCATTGCATAGCCAGAAAGCGGATAGTAATATTCGCCATGATTGTACAACATTCCGCCGAATTTCATTTTGCGAAAAACCTTAAGCGGAATGTACCATTTCACGGAAAACTTTTTTGTGGAAAGTACCATTTCGCGATCCTCTCCTTACTCGCTGTCGCTCGTTCCAGGAAACCCAGGTAGACCTAGGAAAACAAATAAACTTAGACAGTAGTGATTTCTGCGGGGAGTTGCCTCCCCCAGTGGGCGGCGCTTCCGACGGCGGGTCGCCGGCAACACTCGCGGCCGTCTCGTCCTGAATGATCTAGTGTTACTATAGATAATTTTTGTGGTCTTGTTATTGACTAATGTTTTATGGAAGAGTCTCGAATTTCTCGAGTTCGATTAGTTTTTGAGTTTCGCAAAAATTTCTGTTTTATTTGTATGAGAGTCCATATCCCCTTACCACAGGGGTGAGAGGTCTCTAACTATCACAAAATAAATTCAAGACTCCAGAATCTCCCACATGTCAAATTTGGTTCCATTTGCTTGTAAACTATAGTCTATAGAAAAAATTCCATATTTTTTGTTTCCATACAAATAATTTGAATAAGTAAGCTCGTAACTATATAAAAATAAACTTTGCGTGATAGTAACTATATAAAAATAAACATGGCGGTAGTGTCTCAGACGAAACCTTAGATTTTTTGAAAGAAAATTTAATCAATTTACGCACTCTTGTTTGACCAAATTTCGACCGTAGCACCCTTTATATTGCTCAATTAATAGAAATCTTCTGCACCCAAAATAAATTTCACGTCAAAATCATAGGAAAAGTTATGTGAATATTGCCCATCCAGCTTTTCCTGTACTATTTACGTGATTTTCAGGTAGTTCGCACGCATACTAATGCGTTAACGTGAAAATCAGATAGATGCTATTATTTTTTCCAGTAACAGTCAGCTGAAATTCACGTAACTGCCTGTAGAGAAATTTACGTGATTTTTCACGTGGAAAGGACGTGTGGATTATTTTGAGTGTATAATGAAAATTTGCATGATATTGTCAATATCAAGTGATAAATCCCTAAAACATCTAAAATATACTCCATATCAAATGCATTTATTTGTACCAAAGGGAACATTGATTGATTCACATCAGTGATATGCATATAAATTAGTATCCTATTCACCTATAGTGCACTCGCCAGAAATATTGCCCAGCCCATATAGCGCACGATTGCACTTACCACTAACCCGCTGCAGGACTGAGTTTACACGACAGAAAATGCATTTCTTGTGTCACGTGTTAGAACACCAGAGCATACGATCAACAATAAATAGTTATACGTTAAATAGTGCCTGTTTTAGTAGAACGAGTTAATCTATTCAAATGTTGTGACGGCGGTACCGCATGACGAATCGACCAACTAGACTGCATGCTTGGTTTCAATAGTGACGATATATTGCTAAATGAGCCCAGTTATAGTAAAAGATGGATTGCGGGATGATGCACTATTGCATCATGGGTATATTGGAATACTCATGAGAAATTACGTATGCATTAAAATCTCTGTTCTGTACATGATGTTTGCGAGAATAAGTTATTTTATCTAAATTACGTCACTCTCTTCCATCTTTTCGTAGTGCCAACTTAGAGTAAGGAACCACAGCTTTTCGATGAAAGCCATGTGTTCCAAACCACACGTCCGTGTGCAAAGCAATCTGCTGATAGAACCTACCGGTAATGGATTACTTGCCATTTGAGAAAACATGTACGACAAGAAACGATGTGTTTACGTGACTGTAGGAGGATAATTAAACTTTCAATATCCAATATCCAATATCCAATTCAAGCTCCAATACCACACGAAAAATTAATCGCAGTACAATTGCTAATGAATATATTACAGCCGTTTAGAGGTACTTAAATTAGATGTCATGAGTGAGTAATCAATTAAATGAAAATGGAAATTATATCCTCGTATTTGACAATAACTGGATATGTGCTATCCTCATATAATAAAATTTCAACGGAAACTTGCACATTGCCATTTTTCCCCTCCATGGACCCTGTATCCCCTCCATGGACAACCCCGTATCTGTGTTCGTTGAAGCGTAAGCACAATTTTTGGCAACATAAATATCGTTGCTGGCAAACTATTGCAACAAAGTGCAGGTTCAAGCAATTAAGTGATAAATATCGGCGAGTGAATGCTTCGCAGTATAAAAGATATGTCATGCAGGTTCAAGCGGATCTATCCCATGTAACTAATAAGCATTAGTATAAGCAGTAAATCAATCGTTTATTAGCATCCCTGGCGTTTTATACTGCAGGTTGCTGTTTATCAGCCTTTTGACTGCACAATTGTTGTAAATTGGCATCCACAATTATATTTAAATTCTTCTTGTCGGTCACTAGCTGCAAATAAGCATTGTTAGCACTATAAGAGGGCTAGCAGTAAAGTGGCCGCATATTTTGCCAAAAAGCATTTAACTAACATTTAAGGTAACTTAAAACTGAGCAATCTCTCTCTCTCTCTCCCTCAAATGAAAGCTCTTGTTAACGCTAAATGTTTTAGATAGTTTTATTAAAAAACAAACTAGTAGTTTAAAAGTTATACTTAAGCAACCTGTTTGGACAAGGTAATAATTATCGCCTGTTTCTCAGAGATGACTAAACCGATTTATGCGCTATTAGTCTCATTTGAAAGGTAATATAGCCTTATAGATCACTATTGATTTGTTTTTTGATTGGACGTTTAATTTGAAAGTTATGAGCAATCGTATACAACACATTAAAATTTATAATAATTTATAACGATTTCATCTAAAATAACACTAGTTAACAGTATTTATGAACTCAGTTAGCTGAAGGTGATTTTTCATATAAAATTGGCCGCTGAATCCGAAAATGTAGTCAGAAAAATTTAAAGTACGATAGTGTTTGAGATATGCATTAAAGTTGAAATTTTGCTTAAAGAAAGAAAGTACATGCACATAAATACAAATTTCTCTGGCTGCGGTGCACCAATTTCAAATCTCTTATTTCCATATTAAAGAGGAGAAAATTTGCTATCGCTTAATTGAACTTCATTTTTCTGTAAGAATAATAGTACTGTAGACATTTGAGAATTTGTTCACAACAAAACAAAAAAGAGCGAATTTTTGCCTTTCTACTATATAAATATATAGTATAAAGGTATAGAAATCACTTGGAAAACCGGAAATGGAAAGAAGGTCCTGCGGGCCGAATGTTATATATCATTCGACTCAGTTTCGAAAACTGAGCATTTTCTGTGTGTGTGTATGTATGTGTGTGTGTGTGTGTGTGTGTGTGTGTGTGTGTGTGTGTATGTGTGTGTGTGTGTGTATGTGACGCTTTTAATCTCACTCACTTTTCTCGGAGATGGCTGGACCGATTTTAATGTTCTTAGTGTCAAATGAAAGGTCTAGATGTCCCATTGGTCGCTATTGAATTTCATACTGATCGGAATTTTAGTTCAAAAGTTATGTATAAAAATACGAAAAATATGGGACTCCATTATCTCATAGGTCCCTTAACCGATTTGAACAAAATTGATTGCATATGAAAGAGGAGCCTTGCAAACCCTTAACTTCCAAATTTCATGACGATTGGACTTGTAGTTTGAAAGTTACATAAAGAAATGTGAAAAAATAGTATTTAAAACATATTTTTGAAACATATAAACATTAATTCAATGAAAAACATCACACATTTTATTATTATTTGAAAACTACTGCTGAGATCTATCAAACGAAACCGAGTTATTTAAAATCGGACGGTTCATTCAAAAGTTATTCAAACTTTAACACTTAAGCACCGTATGTTGAACCGTTAAAACGTGTGAAGTCAAATCATATCAATCAAATGTTGGTTGTATTCAATGTGTGTGATGTGTGTATGTATGTATGTATGTATGTATGTATGTATGTATGTATGTATGTATGTATGTATGTAAGTATGTAAGTATGTAAGTATGTATGTATGTATGTATGTATGTGTGTATGTATGTGTGTAAGTGATTACTATTTGCAATTTTTAAATTTGCATTGAAATTCAAGAAAAGTGAGAAACAGGTCAATTGTCTGAAGTTTTTGAAGTCTCTTAGTGGAATACGAACTCTGAAATTAAAGAAAAGAAAAAACTTTTACCGACTAAATTCCACTATTTATTATTTATTCGCGACAGATACGTATACGCTTTGAAATAAGACAGTGATGAAGCCTGCACATCGTAGGCGAACTACGTATCTGTTGCAAATAAATATTAAGTAGCGGGATTCAATTGAAAAGTTTTTTCTTTTCTTTGCTTTCAGATTTCAATTGTCATTTTCTTCACTTGATGTTACTCACAATTGTACAAGAAAAGCAAAAAGCGAAGAAAAGCAGTTAATTTAAGCATGTAGGTCTAGTGGTGTATAGGATTAAAAATACTAGTGAGTTGATTTTTCCAAACAAAATTATACAAATTTCAAACAAATTTTCCGCATCAATAGAAGCTCTTTTCTATCAATAGATACTAGAGCTTAGGCATGTTATATGAAAAATAGGAAGTAAACGTTGCACGGTAATAATTTTATAAGATTTGTTTTCGTTAGTGACATTTTCAAGGATAGATGTCTTATGTCATGTATCATGTTTTAATAAATAAATAAAAAATGACAAGCACTTGAAATCATATCGATCATATTTCCCATTCTCAAGCATGTTTATGGCTCAGCTTTTGCACTATTTTTTTATCTCATCTTGTTTCCCTGTCCCTCTTATGGGATACATTGTAAAAACGATGCGACCAAGCTAATGACTATCTTTTCATGAAAGTACATTCAAAAGAAGCTTAAGTTTTGATTTTCATGCAAAAATAAATATTTGAAAGAGCGCCAGCTAATAAAAATTTCAATTTCTCTTTTATATCTAATGCTCTATTCAGTTATTTTTTCTAATTCAGATACCTATATTGCAAAATTGAAGCCAAGCAAACTAATAGTAAAATTTTGAGATGAATCATTTTGTTGTAGATATCCTTTTTCTTCAAAAGCGAAGTATAATGATAATTTTTCTGAACTTTTGTTTTTCAAAGATGCTAACTTTTGAACGCATGGTATTAATATCAAAATATCAAAAAATCTGCTAAGAACACATATTTCATATTGTCAATTCGAAACATGTTTCGTATGTGGCTCTGAAGCCCGAAAGTTAAAGCCGTCTGTAGACCCGTTAGAGGGTTAATTTCTAATTTTCTATATATATTCATTCAAGTCTGCAAACATTATATTTTTTTTATAAATCACGTAAAAATTATAAAACTAAATAAGGTGTTCATCAAGTAACATAAATGACGCTTGCAACTATTTACGCACCCAAGGAAAGAAAATATAATTATTCTACGTATTGGACGTTGTGAATTTTACTGGCAAATAAGGATTTTGAGGAATACAGAACGGATATTTAAAAATAGAGTCAAGTTAATTATAGATGCTCCTGAGAAACTAAATAATGATTATTGTGGCAGTAGAAAGGCTAGGTCACGCCGCTAGGTGGATTAATTCGGGTTTTTTGGAATAATTTCTACTTTATCAAAGATTTTAAACAAGATTAACGCATTTTAAAAATTTTATTTCATGTGGGTCTTAAAGGCCGATAAAAAACAAAGAAATCATGGGGTTAATGATTACCATCGGTTGAAAATTGTGGAAGTTATGACCATTGTTTTTTATCGGCGTTTAAGACGCACATAAAATAAAATTTTTAAAATGCGTTAACCTTGCCTCAAACCTTAGATAAAGTTGATATTATTCCAAAAACATGCTCTATCGCTCTATCGTCTGGTAGAATTTAAATTTTGAATAATCCCCCTAAAAGTGAAATAAACAAAATTCAGTTTCAATATAGCACATTGATGTGTTCTGCAAAGTTTTAGAGCATATTATTACAAGAAATTTTGCTGAAGACAGTAACCTTCTATCTCTTCAGCGAAGATAGAGAAATCTTATTTATTGTATATGAATTTGTAAAATCAGTTTTTCTATTTTAGCTCTTTTTGTAATTGTTGTATGGGGCTAATTGCGGTACACCTCACGTGCTGCTTGCTTCGTTTCTGTGATGTCGGTTTACGCTGATCTATTTTTTCAACAATTTAAAGTAGAATAATTCTGACATTTTGCTCATAACAAGTTTATTGAAGAATATACGTTAGTTAAACAACGATTTGTAACTTTATAACAATATGGCATTCATAAACCTGCACGTGTTGTACAAAATACAACAGCGTGAGTAACCGAAGTTTAATAACAATTGATGAAATTTATTCATGAAAACTTTATTGATGTGAATCAAATAGAATGGCATTACAGGAAATTATGCATAGTTCAAAAATCTATAAACTAGACCCTTACTACGCAATGTATATGTTAAAGAATTATATTTCCTCTTACAACTTACTTTTACTTGCACTTACCCACATTAGTAACATCTTACTCAGCAATTTTATGAAATTTATAAATTTTGTTCAAATTTTGTAAACTTGTTCAATTTCCAAAAAAAAATATGTAAACCAACACACTACGCAACGTTAACCAGTAGATGAATTATGTTACGAAGACGTGTCGATTTCTATCTCAAATAGCAAGTAACACCGCATAACAAAGGTTCCTTTCACCACTAGGTGGATTAAATCAGGTTTTAGCATCTGTCTTCGCCGACAGTTCTGCATCTGAACTGCAATCTGAAATAGCTTCGCAGTCTGTTCCTGTCAATTTAGTCGACTTAAGCACATTTCATATAACGGACATGTATTTCGCACATAATACAAAAGGCTCAAGTCGATGCAGGGCCCTATTCTCGTAGTCACCTCATCTCAACTCACTTCTCTCACGCGCTTTAATCTCACAGTCACCTCACCTTACCGGCCCCATTTGATTTGTACAGTCACCCAGGTGTGCGGAGTTACCTAGGTGACTCTGAGAATCGCAAATTGTGCTCTCACCCAAAAAATTTAGGTGAGGTGACTGTGAGAATAGGGCCCGCAATCTAGACAGATTTGAAAGCGGCGTTCGATCGTATAGATCATGGCATACTACTAAGGAAATTTTCACGACTTAGTTCATACCTGCGTGGCAGAAGTCTGTGTGTAAATCTCAATTCCTGCCATTCGTCACAATTTACAAACAACTCTGGTGTGCCCCAAGGCAGTAATATGAGGCCTTTACTATTTACATTGTTCTTTAATGACATAACCTTATTCCTGTGTGTAGGTGTAAACCTTGTAGGCGGCGTTGACCAGCGTAATGCCGCAGTAGTTAGTCTAGCAGTTAGGTAGCAGTCTAGCCGGTCGCCCTTTTTGTCGATGGGACTAGTATATGCCGATGATCTGAAACTGTATCTTGTTGTAAGATCTATCGATGATTGTCACCGATTGCAAGAGCTGTTGAATATATTTATGAGCTGGTGCCGTAGAAACTGATTACTCATTAGCATCGCTAAATGTCATGTTATGACGTTTCACTGTTCAGTGAACCCTGTAATCTTCCGCTATCAAATTGACGACCAAGAACTCACGAGAGTAGACCAAGTTACTGAACTTAGTGTTCTGCTATATACCAAACTCTCTTTCAATCTACATCATACGGATCGGATAACTGAAGCAACACGTCAACTCGACTTTATCTCCAAAATCACTCGGGATTTTAATGACCCGCACTGCCTGAAGACATTGTATTGCTCGTTGGTACGGCCACTACTTGAATATACTAGCGTCGTTTGGTGCCCTCAACAGCTTGTGTGGATTTGGCGAATCGAACACGTGCAGAAAAAGTTTGTTCGGTTTGCATTACGAGACCTGCCTTGGCGAGACCCAGTGAACTTGCCCCCGTACCCTGACTGCTGTCGCCTTCTCGGGCTTGAAACTCTTGAGCGACGCAGAAAATTTGAACAAGCAATGCTCATTGCTAAAGTTATGGAAGGTGAGATTGACTATATATATTGGCACAGCTGAATTTCCGTGCCTTGCAGCGTCCGCTCCGATCAACTACTACAACAGAGTTTTCATCGCACGACGTTTGGTTATAATGAACCGTTAGCCTGCTGCAGTCGTACTTTTTGTAATGTGGAGGACCTATTTGACTTCGGCATGCCGTCACATAGGTTTTTACGAAAGTTACTATTGTGTAGATTGTTGTGAATTGACCACAAATAATTTATGTAGACTTATAAGCAGATAAATTTTCTACATATAAACAATAAACAATATTGTTAAATTGTCATAAAAAGGTTTTCATGACAAAAATATTCCAAAGTCTAGCTACACAGAATGAAAAAATGAATCTCACATTCGACGTAAACTGAAGCGCATATAAATGAATGAATACGTAACAAAAATCACTTATATTTTGCCATTAAATTAAACGTAAATAGCCTAAACCGTTTTTAAAGACATATTTAGACATCAAACCAAATGATAATAAATAAGGGAGAGTAGTCAACAGTGAGACAACAGGAACAGTGAGTCAACGGGAATAGCTACGTCATAAAAAATTCAAGATCCATGATATTTTCATGCAAAGTCAAGCTTGTGAACCTACATTGCATAATGTAGTTTGAGAAAAATTTGTTGATTTTTTAACATATTTTTCAACAAAAATTAGTTTTGGGGGGGTCAAAGTAAATTTTGTTGCAATCATTTTCAAGTGATTTTCAACAACAAAATACATATTAAATTAAAATTAAAATTACTGCATGGCATCACATACTAATAAGAGTAAATATTTGAAAAAATATGACAATCGAAGTGTTTGCCAACTCCGCTAGTTCACTATTTTTCATAAAACATTCCTATTGGCACCGGTGAGACACAGAGTCGTGGGTGACACTGAGACATAGCTTTTGCCATGCAATTTTTTTAAATTTTTTTTGTGTTCAATTGCAAATCAATCCATAGGAATTGACTGTATATGAGTTCTGAAGTGTAAGTTAAAAGTCTGCTGCTCCTAATCAGATGATAAATTTCATACGAAATGCATCACCTGATTGAGATAAATGCCGACAGTAGTTGAGGTGGCTCATCAAACTTTGATAGCTCACTGATACGACATGGCATAAATTAAAAGAGGACACACCACAGTAGATCAAAATAATGGTCGCGGTGGTAAGTCCCCAACACGGGAAAAAAAGTTAAAAGTCAGATGTCCAGGACAATCATACCGTCATCCGGGACGAGATTGTGCCCAAAAGCATATGTTTTTGTTCTTTAGCTCAGTATACACACAATTTAGATGCCGAGGTCATCTGCAAAGACTAAGAGTTGGTTACTCTTACTGAAGATCGTTCCCCTCGTTTCGATGCCCGCTCGCCGGATCACACCTTTAATAGCGATATTGAATAACATACAGGACAGTCCATCCCCTTGCCATAACCCTCTGCGCGATTCGAAAGGGCTTGAAAGTGTCCCCGAAACGCGCACGTTCTCGAGTAGCTTTGATCAGCCGCGTCAGTTTGTCCGGAAAACCGTACTCGTGCATTATCTGCCATAGCTGTTCGCGTTCAACGGTATCGTATGCTGCACTGAAATCCACGAAAATATGATGCGTGGGCACGTGGTACTCTCGATAATTCTGAAGGATTTGTCGGAGAGTAAAAATTTGATCCGTAGTAGCCCGCCTGATAGTGCCTTACGAAATCTCTTACTATTGGGGATAGACGACGCAACAAAATCTGGGAGAGCACCTTGTAGGCGGCGTTGACCAGCGTAATGCCGCGGTAGTTAGTCTAGCAGTTAGGTAGCAGTCTAGCCGGTCGCCCTTTTTGTAGATGGGACAGACTACGCTTTCCACCCACTCCTCCGGTAGTTTCTCTTCTTCCCAAATCCTTGAAATCAGCCAGTGAAGTGCCGTTACTAGCGGTTCTTGGCCATTTTTGAAAAGTTCTGCCGGGAGTCGGTCCTTTCCGGCGGCTCTATTATTCTTCAGCAGACCGATTTCTTGTCGGATATCTTCGAAATCGGGAGCCGGTACGCTGTTGTCGTTTGTAGGTACTCCGAGGTTAACTTCCATTGCGTCTCCTGCTGCTATATCGCCGTTGAGGTGTTCATCGAAGAACTGCTTCCACCTGTCGACCATCTCGCGCTCGTTTGTGATTAGATCCCCTCCCTCGTCCCTACACATGTCAGGATTTGGTGTGTGGGCCTTGCGAGTTTGGTTCACCTTCTCGTAAAACTTGCGGGTATCATTAGCCCGGAATAGTCGTTCAAGCTCCTCACGATCTCTGTCCTCCTTCTGGCGCTTTTTCCTCCTCAGGATCGTGGACAACTCATTCCTCGCTCGTCGATACTTGGCCAAATTCTCTCTCGTGGATATGCTCAGATAGCTTTTCCAATCTCTTTTTTTTCCTCTCTATCGCTTCTTGGTGATATGATTTGCGATATTTCATTTATGTACATGTTAAAGAACGTAAATTTACTGGATTTTTCGAATCACAGATAATCTTATTAAAAGAAGAAACAAGAATACCTATAGTATTGAAAAAAATGTTTCAGCAGTTTTCCGGAAGACAACCCCGTTGGCATATCTACAATATCGAGCAGTATTCAATGGCTACACAACGTACACAATTTCTTATAAGATAAGTGTATTGAAGCACCACTTTAGTTAACCCTAGAGCGGTCGCGCTAGTGTACTGAGTACACGCGTTTTCGAAAAACGCGAAAAAATCATCGAAATTTTAATCAAATCACACCAGGTTTTGGTTGTATTCGAAGATCTACTCTTCCTCTTTCTAATGATGCCAAAATATAGAAAAAAGAAACAAAAAAAGTGGTCGAAAGATGCTTGTAAAAATGGTGTGTCCGCGCGCGTGTACTCAGTACACCAGCGCGACCACTAACGTAACTTTTTTGAAATGAAAAAAGTTACGCAAGCGGTCGCGTCGTGTACTGAGTACACGGCGGGTAATAACTCAAGTTTGTGAATAGATAGAAGGATGCGACTTTCGACAAAGTTGCTTATCTAGTTAAGACACATCCCGTGATATACAACAAAATTCGGAACTGATTCGCTAGATGGCGCTAATAATGAAGCAATTAAATTCATTTAAGAATATTTTAAAACCGTAATGAGCTAAAAGGTTACTATTTACTACAAAGTTGTTTGTAAAGCCAAGACGCATTTGGTAACGAACTCTGAAGTTTGGAACTAGTCCGCTAGATGGAGTATACGGTGAAATTTAATTCATTTGGCGATATTTCCGAACCATGACGAGATAGAAGGTTGATGTTTTCGACAAAGTTGTTTATCATGTCAATATGCTTCCGATGAAGGTAAATTAAATTCGGAATGAAGTAGTAGTAGGTGGAGATGATGAGAAAATCAAATTATTTTCGGAATATTGCGGAACCATGATGGCATAGAACACTGCTGTTCGCTACAAAGTGGTTTCTGTAGTCAAAACACGTTAGATAACGTATCGTTGTCCTTTTCATCATCGATTGCGTTGTCAATTCCAGTCAATCAACAGCTATTTTTATGGTTTCCTGAAAGAAGCAATTGATACGTATTGCTTCAACTTTTATCAAAAGACAAGATGAAGAGCACAGACTGATCAAAATGCTTTTGACGAAGCAATTTCGTCGTCTACATCGTCTATATAGAAATATCACCAGAACAAGATTCCTGGAAACCCGTGCTGCGTTTCCATCACATTCTTAAAAAAATATTTTAGAGTGTTTGAGTCCCTATTCTTCCCAGGGTCGCTAATAGGTTTATTCGAAAACCTGGCAAACACGAATAAATGTCAAAATCTGGCGATCAATTTGACCGATGGGGAGGACTTTTTCGGGAAACGTCTTGCCAGTTTTGATCAACGCCGGTACAAAATGTTGTCTGAAATTAGGAGCGATGACTCCTTTGCAGAACGGAGAAACAAAAATCTGGCAAAAATCTGGGACTTTACCAAATATCTGGAAGATTTAGAACTTTGTCTGGCATGCAATAAAAAATCTGGTAAAATCTAGATTTATCAGCAAAGCAAAACCATGCATGGATATAAACGTCCTTCAGAACTTGACCCTTCTTTATCGATAGATATCGCTGCCGGTTATTAGAGTACAGGAAAATCACTGGGCTAGTGCAAAGATCCTATTAACTCTGAAGCGGCACCGCCCAGTCGAGACTCGAACATACGACGAGTGGCTTGTTGGGCCAGCAACGTATCCCGGAGTTAACTTGGCAGACAGGCATAATGGCAACGTTGATGCTTGCAATTATTAACGTGTGCGTGATGATAAAACCAAAGCTATTTGTTTTGCTAACGCGACAACACGACTGAAGTGCACTCTCTTGATACTCATTTGCAAAACAGCTTGCTTTTTTCATTGGGCTCGAATTCTTTACTCTTTCCTTGTATTACGTGTGTGTTATTTCCTGTATGATATAAGTGACCGTAATAAGAATATTATAGAATTGTTAGGAATCTAATGTACATTTTTCATTCTCATTATCATAGCAGGAAATAAAACAAACAAATGCTCGTTTTGTATTGTTTTATGGTAAGTGTCAACATAATTCTAACATTCTAATGTTTAAAGCATTACCTCAACATACCATAGCAAGCTTCCCTAATAACATACTCATTATAAAACTGTACAACTAATTGTTATACAACTAATGTGAGTCATTGATAAATTGATTTAAATAAAAGTATCGTAAGTGTGCTACTTGGGTAAGTTGAATAAGTATCATGTATCCCTAGGTGATATGTGCATTATTCAGTTTGTCAACATTGTCGATGATTCACAAACTCTGTTTTGGGAAAATCGTCAAAAGAATACTATTTACAAACATTTTGGTGTTCTTTTCCAGACCAGATAAGCCATTTTACCGTTTATTCGACATAAGCTGAGATATCGCAAAAAGAAATATGATTTTACCAACTGCGACATCTAGCGGGACAGTTCTGAATTTGACCGATCATTTTCAAATTCGTCTTGTCTAGACACACAACTTTGTCAAAAACCGCCACTTTCTATCGTATCATGGTCATGAGATATCATCATAAGATTATAATTTGACCACGCGCGCCACCTACTGAGACAGTTTCAAACTTTGTTATGAATTTCCAAATGTGTCTTGTTCGAACAAATAACTTTGTAGAACACAATAACAGTCTATCTCGTCACGACTCTGAGATATTCCAAAAAAAACTCAATATGGTCGTTATAAGCGCCATCTACCGTATCAGTTCCGAATTTTTTTTATCCGCAGTCAGATTGATCTCGTCCAGATAAACAACTTTGCCAAAGACAGCAATCGTCTATCTCTTCTCAGTCCCGAGATATTAGAGATTCTAGTATCGAGATTCTAGAATCATTTGTTTTGGTCGCCATTTGCGCCATCTAGCGGATCAGTTTTCAAACTTTATTGTTCGTTTCCAGATGCGTCTTAAATTGATAAACAACTTTGTCGAAAACCGCAACCTTCTATTTCATGTCAGTCCTGAGATATAGGCAGTATTATTCGCCGTGTACTCAGTACACGACGCGACCGCTTATGTAACTTTTTTTAACGCGACCGCTCTAAGGTTAAGACTTGCTTTCCTTTTCTGCAGTACTTTCGTTGGATTCAAACACTTGTATTAACTTCCATCGTTTGAGGACATTTACTTTGGGATTTATTTCAACTCGAACATTGCGCCGGTTATTTTAGTTGATTTTAAACAACCTTGATAACGCCTATTTGCATTACAGAAAAGGAAGCAAAGTCAGATGAATCTAATCTTAGTGATCATCAGGATCAGACAATATCGAATATGATATGAACTAAAAAATAAAAACTACGCAAAGCTAGAGGAACGAACAGGGCACTGGGGATGCGGAAAAACGAAATGAAATTCTGTCAAAATGTTATAACATAAAGGTTATTGGAGAAGACACGGCATATATTACCAATAACGAATAAATAAAACAAAAACTGAGAGTTGAACTGTCAGCAAATACTTGAATAACGTTTTTTTACCAAAAACCGACAATGGCAAAGTTAACAAATAAAATTATTGAAATTGTCAAAACTGTGAAAAATGAAGCAGTGTTGCAGCAACGAAATAAGTAGCGTTACAAGTTATTCCAGCTAACCAATATCATCAACTTTTAAACTTGAAAATGCCATAAACTTCGAAAATGAACGATCATGATATACAAATGATTTTATGTTTTACAAATTATAGCAAGTATCACTTTGCAACGTTTCATAAAATTATCGATTTCATTTAGATTTTCAAACTTTCAAATTAATTTTCAAACGCCCTGCAAACTGCAAACAATTGTATGCTCTCTAAAAATAGAAAATAACACACAAAACCAGAGTGACGTATTCATGCGGAAGGTAATCTTCAGCCAAGTAAACAAGGGAGATAATACTTAATTACTCTAAATTAAGTGTTCCCGTTCTACTTATCATAGTGCAAACGTGTTTATCATCTTTAAAAAAATCCAGCTTTTTTCACCAAAGAAACAAGCTAAAAGCTTGGAGAGACATTTGTTTGTTTAATTGTGTCCTTAGGTTTTGAAATTTGTTTCTACGGTCTGAAGAGTAAATCGAGTAGACATATTGATAATAGCAGAATTTTTAATATATGAAACTATAAAAGTTTTGGGTCGTGATATTTTTGAAAACCTTGTATGACGAAATTTCGTAACTATAATAACTATTGAAAACTGTTATGTCCAAAAATGATTTATGTTGCAAAATTTGATAAATAGTCAACGTATTTTTATCAAACTACATCAAATGATGCAGGTTCAAAAACTTCAATTTCCAGGAAATTATCATGAATCCTGAATGCTTCATAGCCAAGCGTTTACTGGTTGACTTACTCTTCCGGCTGTCTCACTGTTGAGTGTTGACAACTCTCCCCTGCCACAAAAATAGATAGAACGGGATTCAATTAGAGGTAAACCCCAGAATATTTTTACGCAACTTTGTTCCACAGATATTTGACGATAAGTTTGATCTCAGTATTTGCAGAATGACTTTATGTTTACAAAGCTGCTATACAATAAAACACTGGGTTCAGCATGGCCCGTGTTATGAAGAAGTTCGTTCCTTTGTTTACTAATCAACTCGCCAGAACTGGAAAATACGTTCCAAGGTAAATTTTATGATTTGCAAATCCGTAATCGACCCGGACCTCATTTCATTAGACTACTATATGACCCAGCCTGGCTATAATTATAGCAAGTCTACCTGTTCTGACCCGTACCTGGCGATCAACATACGGTTCTTACCTGGACCCGAACCAAGACCAGACGTTTTTCAACCAGGTATCCGGTTCGAACGCAAATGATAATATTCCATTTGCAGAAGTATAATTAGTTCGTTTAAATATATCGTTTGGATGCACGCTTATTTCACTTCAAAAAGATGCATTCCTAAAGGTTATATCCTTTGGAAATAGGACAATTCATTTTGACAATAGTGGCGCTTCCAGTGGTCGTAGTAAAAAATTTTGCAATCATTTTCGACAACAAAACGTATCATTACTCTAACGGGTGGCAACTACAATTTTGGAATTTATTTCTCAAGCTGTCAAAAAAAGACAAAGATATTTGAAGAAGATCTAATTTACTGAAATTAAAAATTCATTGTTCATTGTTGGAAAAAATACCGAATTAATCCACCTAGCGATGTGACCTAGCCTTTCTACTGCAACAATAATTATTTTGTATTTCTCAGAAGCATCTATAATTGAGTTGACTATATTTTTAAATATCTGTTCCTTATTCTTCAAAATCCTTATTGAACAATAAAATTCATAAGAACGTACTGTGTGCAATATTTTCTCTCCTAGCGTGCGTAAATATTTGTAAGGGTCATTTAATTTACTTTACCAACACATTGTTTCATTTTATTAAAAAATTTGTTTGAAATTTGAATAAATTTATATGGGAAAATACCTTTATTAGCATTTTCAATCTTATACACCACTATACCTATATGCTTAAATCAACCGCTTTTCTTCGCTTTTCTGCTTTTTTGGTCCGATCGTGAATAACAGCTAAAGATGAAAATGACAAATGAAATGAAAATCTCACTTATCTTGAAATATATTTCAATGCAAATTGCAAAATTATACACTCATACACACATACATATACACATACACACACATACATACATACGCACATACATCATACATACGTTGAATAAAATCAACCCTTAATTGATATATTTTAGTTTTACACGTTTTGAGTGGTTAAATATTCTTAAATGATAATGTGCTTAAATGTTTATGTTTGAATGTCTTTTGATTAAATCGTCCGATTTTCAATAACTTGGTTTTGTTTGAATGATGTGAACGGTAATTTTCAAATAGTAATGGATTCTAGGATGTGTGTTATTTAAATATATTACAAAAATAGGTTTTAAATGCAGTAGAAAGGCGAGGTCACACCGCTAGGATTAATTCGGATTTTTACTAATCAATCAAATGGTTTTTGTAGGCATTTTTTTCTATGGTGAATTGAGACCCCTCCCCTCTTTAGGAGGGGAATTATGACCCCTCTCCCTTTTAAGAGGGGGCTTCCATACAAATGAAATACAAATTTCTTCATAACTCGAGAACCAATGAAGCAAATGGAACAAAATTTGACATGTGGGTGTTTTTGGAGACAAGATTTTTTTCTTTGGTGAATTGAGACCCCTCCCACTTTAGGAAGGGGTGGCTCCTATACAAATGAAATACAAATTTCCTCATAACTCGAAATCTAATTAAGCAAATGGAACCATATTTGGCATGTGGGTTTTTTTGAAGGCATGAATTTTTCCTATGATGAATTAGGACCCCTTACCTTTTTAGGAGGGGGGCTCCCATACAAATGAAATACAAATTTCCTCATAACTCGAGAACTAATCAAGCAAATGGACTAATCTCAAGTTTTTAGTCTTGACCTTGGAATGAGGTCATACATATATTAATATTTTTTTGAAACGATGGTTCTACAATTGATGAAGGGACGGTAGGGGAAAGAAATGGAAAATTTTTTTGGTGAAGGAGGAGGGGGAAGAGCGGAAAGGAAAGGGGGGGGGGGGGTGTTGGTAGCTATGCTTGACAAGTAGTCATTTTGACTCCTACCTTTTGTCCAATGCTGGAAGGTGCATGAGTCGAATCAAGCTGTAATCTTGATTCAATCAAGCAAATGGAACCAAATTTGGCATGTGGGGGGTTTTGGAGGCAGGAATTGTTTTAATGATTGTTTAAGACCCCTCGCCCCTGTGGTAGGGGGATAAGGACTCTCATACAAATAAAGCAGAAATTTTTGCGTAACTCAAAAACTAAAACTCGAGAAATTTTAGACTCTTTCATAAAACATTAGTCAATAACAAGACCACCAAAAACTATCAATAGTAACATTAGATAATTCAACGCGAGACGGCCACAGGCCGCGAGTGTTGCCGGCGACCTGCCGTCGGAAGCGCCGGCCACTGCGGAGGGCAGCCCCGTAGAGATCACCTCTATCTCTATCTATCCTTTATTTATTTTCCTAGATCTACTGACCTCTATTACTTTCCTTCAGTTGGGTCACCCCTGCGAAATGGTACTTTCTACGAAAGGATTTTCCGTGAAATGGTACATCCCGCGTAAGGTTTTTCGTGAAATGGTATTCTGCGAAACTCTATATCTATATGGTCAACCTAGAATGTTCCGCAAAATGGTATTCGGCGAAATGGTTTGTAATGATGGCGAATATTTAAACGCTATGCGCTTTATTTTATCAGGCTAAGCAATGGGGTAGTTGTTTTCTACTTTACTGTGAGGGAAATTTGTATATTAAAACACCCATGAACTCCCCAAAAACTTGCAAAACTCGAGATTGTGACAAAGGTCACCCGAGATTCACAATTCAGAATATCGTCATGTTATTGCTTTGTTGTTTAGATGACATAAGTTAACCCATTATGTCCTAGCGTATGATATATCATACCCCGTCTTCAAAACCAGTTTACTGCTGAATTTCAATAGCTAGCATTGTTAATATATCACTACAAGAGAGATACGACATTAATCTGATGTGTGAGTGAAATGATCTGTCAGTTTTTGTCATTTCATCTATATTTTCAGCAGTGCAAAGTTGAAAAAATGGCGAAAAGAACTTTGTCTCCAAAACGCATTAAAAAATCTACATTTTGTGACGAAACATTACCTGAAATGTAAAATGGTATTTTATATGTAAAGTCTATCACAAAATTCGATAAGAAATATGTAAACAACTTTGTAATTTGTTTGTTTGAAACTGAGCGTATGAAATATAAAACCTGCGATATTTTGCCCTTGAACCCATTCCAAATGACGATTTTGAGTTTCCCGACACATTCGAGCCATAATATAATGGATTACACAGATTCACTTCATTTGGTCCAAATTTAGGCATACCCGGGTCGTAATGGGTTAATATATAATATAAGTTTTGGTCTTAAAGGAGCAAAATTTTACTATTACTTTTGCAAATTTACCAATCAAGTCAGCCAAAATAAATTTTGATTTAAAGTCATTTGATTTGCATAACGCAATCTGATTTTATTTTTATCTTTCGCTGCTGCTCATGCTCCTGGAAGTACTACCGATGCTCGAATGCTATATATACTAATTCAACTGTTTAAACTAATCTTAAATTTCAATTCCACAATTGCCGGTCCTTCGTACTAAATCAAGTTCTTACATCTTTCTCCTTTTTATTATTGAATAATAATTATATCAATCATTATATTCTGATAAATTAGATCTAAGAAATTAATACATGTTGTAAGTTATCTTAAATGACAATAGTTACTTTAACAGTCGAAGTATCTTTGCACATGGAGTTATGTAAGAAGCGAGAATTTGTTCTATTACGATTGACATGCATTACATTACCCACGAGTTACAAGTCGAAGCATGTTTTTGTGGTTGCAAGGATGCTCATTTATTGTTGTAACAATTAATTCAGTAATTTTATCTGAGAATCACCTAAAAACGGAATCTATCAGGGTACACAGCTCTTCTGGTTATAATTCAACCGCGATGAATTTCTCACAGAATATGAAATAGGTACGGAAAACAATCGAATACTCATACTGTTGCACAAATTCCCCAGAAATATGTATGTTTCGTTTTGAGCTTCAATATCAGTTTAGATTTTGTTAGATTTATTATTCATCTTTGGTTGTTAGCTTAAAGATATACATAGTAATTTGAGCAGTACTCTTGTTACTTACTTAGAAACATGATTCCAAACATAAAGAAGAATCCAATTAATACTGACAGATACTGCAACAAACCGGAACGATCTTTAGAGAGCACCTCGAAGAAAATTACATATAACAACGTTCCTGAGGCGAGACCCTGAAGAATGACTGAGATGACTTGCATGTCGTCCGCGTTAGTCCCGTTACTAAGAAAGATTCCAATTCCAATGCCCAAAGGACTAACGACAGAATAGATAAAAATGTATCCGATAGCCAGCCAAAAGGAGGTACGTGCAACGATCAATTCCACGCCAACACAGAAAGCAATAACAAACTTATGCGCGGCCACGGCACCGAACATATACCATACAGTAGAGGCAGAACCTTCTAGGCCCACGGCCAGTCCTTCGAACAACTCGTGAACTGACAGTGCCAGCACGATTAGCAGGCCACGAATAGAAGACACCAACTTCCCATCGTCGTTAGTGGGTGGCAGATGATGATGAACATGGTGGTCATGAGGATGCTGGCTGTTTTCAACGCTCATACTCGTGTCACGCTTGCTCGTATTGCTGTCTCGTTTCTGATTTTCTAAGTCATTCGATATTAGATCTGAAGTTGAAATACTTCCCTGGCGAATTTCGCTATTTTTCTTTCTTGTTATTATGCTTTCTCGTGCGTGAGTTCCTCGCATAATAGCGCCACTTGCGACCTCCAGTTCATTTAACTTAGCCTCTTGCATTTTTCGTTCGTACCTATGCAAATATACGTGCACCAATTCCTCGACTAGATATATAATGAAGAAACCTGAGCACATCAAAAATTCTCCGAGACTGAATCTTAACTCAGGAATGTAGCCAGCATGTGTAAGATCTAGAATGGTTTCATTAATCTCCGGTAGCAGATGCTGAAAAGTAGTACACAAAAGTGCCCCTCCGCCGAAAGACAACAATATCGACACCACGAGGCTTGCTTTGGTATCCGCCGCACTGTCGGTCCATTTGAACCACTGAGCCAATTTAAATGGTATTACACCGCATACCATGCTCACCCCGAACAGGACGACCATGGCAGTTGATTTGGCGAAAACAATCGATTCGTTCTCTTCGTCATCATGGTCATCCTCTGCCTTTACGATCCTAAGTAAATCCATCGTGCTATTCAACTCCATTTCAAGGCACTTGTTCTACACAAAACTCCAAGGAAAAACGGGTTATTGAAGAACTTCCCGATGAACACCCGACACTGTCGCTATAAGTTCGTGGCTCATCAAAGATCAATTACTGCTGGATTCAAATCGCTTTAATAGTATGAAGGTAAAATATGCACTAAAACCACATAACACTTTAACCGGTAAACCGATCAGTTTCCGCTTGAATGTAAATACCGACTAACCAGAGCAACTAAAGACTCAATCGTCTTATAAGCAGGTAGAGAATAACATACGGAGCGTACTTTTGTCCGGTGATATTTCCTCTCTGGCTTTTCCCAAGCAACTACCTACAACTGCAGGTAGGCAGACATCAGGTACCGTGGATGGTTGATGAATTAGCGACTTGAAGACAAACTGCATGTGACGGGCACCATAGCCAGTGGTTGTGTTGGTTGACCGACCGGTTTGGTTCTCACAGCTGTTCAATTGTGGTGGTAATGTGAGCAGCGCTGGATACTCGAAAACAAATCGTTTGGCTTGCCTAATCCATCCAACGTCAAGCTAGTGGAGCACGCACAGAATGTCAGTCGGTCGTCGTTTCCGTTGCTAATAATTCCCGCTTCTTAGCCAGTCGATCACTTTATATTGATACAAACATTCACCTGGGCTAAGTGACGCGCGTACATTAGATCATGATCTGAATATTCAGCCAGATATTTATCGCCGTACGTGTGCAGACTGTGCAATTGTCGGCGAGCCTACCGTTTGATATTCACTGATACGAAACCATGCACTGCCATCAATATTACAGGTGGTTAAAGAAAGGTCAATACCATCCGCAGTGCCGGTTTTAATAGAGCAGTGCATTCAAAACGAGTGCGCACACCTATAGGTTGTGAAAAAACTGAAAGTCAAAAGTGCAAATTTTCGATTTACATAGTGTTGCAATATTTAAAGATAAAAAAATACAATAAGTCTGACTATACCAAGATATCCAGCACGAATTAGAATTTTTATCCTAATGTCCTATTTCATTTTGAATTTAAATTATCGATTTTCAACAGTAACTGGACACTATAAATTCTTGTTAAAATCTGTTAAGAGTTAAATATAAATGCTAATACTTAGTAGACGAACTAAGTAGAAACAATTTAAATCGTTCATATGTATGAATCAGCCTATGATACAAATATTGTGGTATATTTTATCTTATGGAACGTACCCCTGCGAGGTAGAATGTAGATCTACAAACTTGTCGTTGCATTCGAATCTCTGCTAGAGTCTATAGCATCGCAAATTGCGATTCTTCATGCACATTCAACTTCATGCACATCATTGCAATCGTTTTTAGGCCCACTAGCAGCCGAGAGTGGAATCTGTCCAATGTATTCTGTAAACGGAATGTTGCAGTAAATATTTGCTCTTTTTTACCACCAAGCAAAGCAGACTTTCAAAACAATTTAGACAAGCATATAAACTTGAAACTTCTACAATATAATGGATGTTATGAAATTTACATCTCAAAACATGCAGTTTTATGTAAAACCAAAACAAATGTCGAAGTTGTTCAGGGAATACCTCCAATGACCGTCAGACGATTTTGCAAATAGAACTGTACATTCACATTTATCTTCTATGGAAATGTAGACACCAGCGACAGAAAAGGCCCTAAAGGTGGTATTCACACGTAAATAATGCAAAACTCCCTTTGTCGATCTTGACATGCTCCGTTCTCGATAAGAACTACCGACTTTTTATTTGTTATGAGCTGACGGGAGGTTAGTACGCCCCTGCATGAGGATTCCATTGAATGTTTATTTCATTTAGAGCGTCTAGACTTTTAACTGGATACAGTACTCGAATCTTAACCAGTCTCGACAAGTCTTAACAATGTTTGTGGGTTAGCCGTGGTACACAAATTACGTAAGGCCCAAAATTCCAGTACTTTGACCCCCTCAATACCCTATGTAACAATGTAATCGCTTGGCATAACCCCCCATTAAATCACGCAACATTAACAAAATTCAATAAAAATCACATAAACGGTAATTTTTTTTAAATTTTAAACGAGTGACAAAGCTTCCTCATTTCAACAAGACCATTTCGATGTCCTTGCTTGGGAAGTACGCCAGAGAGAGTGACAAAGCCCCCTCGCGTCAACAGATTTCTTACGAACGCGATTAAACCTAGTCCAATCTGATGTCTGTGTTAGGGAAGTGTGCCAGAGAAAATGACACAAGTTCGTTGTTCCAACAGATCGCAAATTCTTTACTGCGAGACGATTAAACCTCGGCGATTGATATCTGTGTTGGAAAAATGTGCTACAACTGTAGTGTTCGGTTATAATACGGCTCTGTATGAATACGCCGTTTCATTAGAAGTGTAGTGAAAAGATGTGCTGTTGATAAAATAGGATTGAATTGGTAAAATCCCTTCAACGTGGGAAACCATGGATAATAAAAACAATCTTTAATTTCAGTAAGGTAGCAGGAAAGTAATAGTTTGTGTTCTTGATTTTGTTAAATTGTTTTCAAATTCACAATCTTTTGAGAATTGAACGTATGCAATGTTACTACTTTGATAAATGTTACATACAACGCATGTAGCATGTATATATGTTGCATATAGCATGTATACATGAAGAATCGAATGATTACAAGCATGGATACATGCCACTATCACTACAAAGAGACTTACGTAGTCCTGCGTCACCTAAATATGCGGTCGTGTCTTGTACTCAACCCCTCTGATTTTTTTAGTCTTGACCTTGAAATACGGTCGTATATATATATTAATATTTTTTGAAACGATGGTTCTACAATTGATGAAGGGACGGTAGGGGAAAGAAATGAAATTTTTTGGTGAAGGAGGGGAAGAGCGGAAAGGAAAGGGGGGGGGGGATATTGGTAGCTACGTTTGACAAGTAATCATTTTGCCTCCTACCTTTTGTCCAATGCTGGAAGGTGCATGAGTCGAACCAAGCTATAATCTGAGATTCTAACCGGATTCGAACCCACAACACCCGCCAGGGCATGTGGTTCGCTGGTACTTGTACCTTTGAACCATAGAGGCGCTGGACAAAAGGAGACTGCAAAATCCACTTATTAAGATAGCGACGCGACCCAATTCAGTGAAGGATCAAATTAACGCAATGTAGTCGATATAGCATGATTATGTTGTTTTTTAACGATTTACCCTATTTTCTTCACACACAAAATTACATCGGTTAGCGTATCTGCGCAATTTTTCCTTGTTTTGCTTATAAATTTGACAGCTGCGCTGCTAGAAATCGGCAATTTAATTCAAAAGTGTTCAGTCAGCTATAGAAAAATTTCCCTTCATTGATTTGCCTCAAAAATTTATTATTTAAGTGTCCGTCTTTCCCGCAGTGTCCGTCTTTACCGCCCTTCCCCTAAACTATAAAATCGTCATCTTGGGCAAGGGAAGCAAATGTGTGCTTGCAGATGTGATTCTGATTGGTTGGAAAATAAAAAATGAAAAGTTTAACTTTTCAATCAATTTGACAGTTTAACAATGAAATAGTATAATGTATAACGGTTACAACTTACAATCATCACACAACTAAATTCCAGGATATTTTTTCTGTCCATTTTTTCTATTGAAGATGAAATTTCATACAGTGTTAACAAAGTTATTGATGTTTGGAATCTTTCATTCAAATGTTACAGTTCCGTTTTCGTTTTCACGAAGTGCTACCCAATATACTAAACAAAGACGTAGTCCTATGTCAAAATCAAATTTTTTCATTGTCTATTTTTCTAATAAAGTCCCATTAATTAACTGCATCATTACGTTACAATCGCCAGTTTTCCATTTAAGTTTTTTTTAAATTTCATATGTGCACATACACCTATTTTAAAAGTTACTCTTGAGTCGTAATAGTCAACTGACCTGTGAGAAAAGAATGATTCTCTTCACTGTAGGCACGTTGAAAGTTTCGTTATAATCGAAGAGAGTCACGCTAGCAAACAAGCATGTGTTTATGAAGCATGTAAGTTGGTTTGATGTATATAGACCAAACCTCGTGTTTCAAAAAATATTGATGTATATATTTTTAAGATCGATTTGCTTAATCCATTGAATTACTCAGTGTGGCCCGAGGGGCTAGACACCGTTCAAAACTATTATTCCATATGGAAATATTTTTTCAACCTTAATACATTGACCTAATACAGCCCGGACTCGATTATCCGGGTGATCATTTTTATTTTCAGTCCGGATAATCGAATCACCCGGATATTCGAATCATCATTTTTGGTACAAATTTTTTTTTGTATGTCAAGTTTTTTGACTTTTAGGTTTCAGAAATGTTTTATTTATTATTGATCTATCTTCCCAAAAGTCAGAAAATTCCTTTCTTACAATTTATTCCACTGATTTTTTTGGTAAAATTTTTTTTGTATGTTATGTTTTTCAATATTTAGGTATAATAAATGTTTTTTTATTGATCAATCTCCCCTAAAGTCATTAAATTCCTCATCTGCAATTTTTTTACCGATGATTACGATGATGATGATAATGATGATGATGATGATTTTTAAGTAAAAAAATTGATTCCATCATCGCAGGATTTATTTTTGGTTTGCTCGCCGATAAAATGGATATAAGAAAGGAATTTTGTAGCTTTAGGGAGGTGAATCAATACTTGTCAAGTTGGAATCATCATGTAGCATGAAAACTATAACATTAAGGTTTAAAATAAATCATTGAAAAAAAAATTTTTTTTTCACCCGGATAATCGAGTCTAAAAACCCAGATAATCGAATCCGCGGTTAATCGAATCCCCGGATAATCGAGTCCGGCCTGTATAACCTAAAGCCCTATAAAGATATACACTTATAGGGCTTTAATAGGACCTAATATATTAATATATTATAATATTATGAAGTGTCTTACCCCTCGGTGTGGCTCATCATAAAGACGAAAGCGTGTTCCGTTACCCAACAAAAATATTATTTGAACAGTAGATTATTCAACCGTTATACAGCCAATATTCAGCAATTATACAGTAAAACACAGATAACAGATTAACAGGCTCGAAGAAAGTAATCAATTTTTGTGTGTAAAATCTGCCGGTGGCGCCCTCCAGAAATAGTTTGCCAAACGCATAAAAAATATGCATGCACCTTTACCAATATTACTTTGTGCTGGCGTTACATAGTAGCGATGGCAGCGACATCAAGTTTTAGTTTGCCACTTACAGCTCGAGGGGTGCTCCATCGTAAGATTACTCGTTGATTACATAAAAACTCTTTACACATTTCTCGTCAATTACCTGGTAGTCTGTTCTCTGTGGTAAAAATGTTTATTGGGTACTCAAGTACAGCTCTCGGGTAAACATTACCCCGCATCTAGCAAACAGACCCGGAAATATCGAGCGTAACGGAAACTTGTTGAAACCGTAATTACGGCAAATATCAATAGCAATAGTTTTATGTGTTGATAAAACAATCCCTCTACTAAATAAACAAAAAACACAACATTTTTTTAACTAGACCGATTTCTTTAACAGTGCTTGATGATTTTACAGTGATTAAAAGTCTCGATAAAAATTTAAAGTGGGAAATATTATTTCAAAAATATCCACCCTTATATATTATAGTACTAGCTGA
The DNA here is from genome assembly GCF_943734655.1 of Sabethes cyaneus. Classification (NCBI taxonomy): domain Eukaryota; kingdom Metazoa; phylum Arthropoda; class Insecta; order Diptera; family Culicidae; genus Sabethes; species Sabethes cyaneus. The sequence goes on along the minus strand of NC_071353.1, from coordinate 99,688,961 downwards.
CCCGACAAACTTCGTATTGCCACAAATTAACCTGTGTTGTACATAAATCATGAATCTCGGATGATCTTTGTCACAATCTCGAGTTTTGCAAGCCCCCCAGTGGGCGGCGCTTCCGACGGCGGGTCACCGGCAACACTCGCGACCGTCTCGTCCTGAATGATCTAGTGTTACTATAGATAGTTTTTGTGGTCTTGTATTGACTAATGTTTTATGGAAGAGTCTCGAATTTCTCGAGTTCGATTAGTTTTTGAGTTTCGCAAAAATTTCTGTTTTATTTGTATGAGAGTCCATATCCCCCTACCACAGGGGTGAGAGGTCTCTAACTATCGTAAAATAAATTCAAGACTCCAAAATCTCCCACATGCCAAATTTGGTTCCATTTGCTTGATTAGTTCTCAAGTTATAAGGAAATTTGAATTTCACTTGTATGGGAGCTCCCCTCTTAAAAGGGGAAGGGGTCGTAATTCACCATAGAAAAAATTTCTGCCATCTAAAACTCCCACATGCCAAATTTGGTTCCATTTGATTGATTAGTTCTCGAGATAAGAGGAAATTTGCATTTCATTTGTATGGAAGCCCACCCTCTTAACGGGGAGATGGGTCATAACTCGCTTTCTAAAGAAGAGAGGGGTCTCAATTCACCATAGAAAAAAATCTTGCGTCCAAAACCACTTACATGTCAAATTTGGTTCCGTTTGCTTGATTAGTTCTAGAGTTATGAGGAAATTTGTATTTCGTTTGTATGAGAGCCTCCCCTCTTAAAAAGGTAAGAGGTCCTAATTCATCATAGAAAAAATGGTTGCCTCCAAAAACACCCACATGCCAAATATGGTTCCATTTGCTTGATTAGTTCTCAAATTATGAGGAAATTTGTATTTCATTTGTGTAGAAGCACCTCCTCTTAAAGTTGGGAGGGGCCCTAATTCACCATAGAAAATATTTTTGCCTCCAGAAACCTCCAAATGCCAAATTTGGTTCTATTTGCTTGATTAGTTCTCGAGTTATGAGGAAATTTGAATTTCATTTGTATAGGAGCCCCCCCTCCTAAAGTGGGTAAGGGTCCCAATTCATCATAGAAAAAATTTTTGTCACCAAAAACACCCACGTGCCAAATTTGGTTCCATTTGCTTGATTAGTTCTCGAGTTATGAGGAAATTTGTATTTCATTTGTATAGGAGCCCCCCCCCCCCTAAAGTGAGGAGGGTTCCCAGTTCATCATAGAAAAAATTTTTGTCTCCAAAAACACCCACGTGTCAAATTTGGTTCCATTTGCTTGATTAATTCTCGAGTTATGAGGAAATTTGCATTTCATGTGTATATGAGCCCCCGTTCCTAAAGTGGGGAGGGGTCCCAATTCATCATAGAAAAAAATGTTGTCTCCAAAAACACCCACGTACCAAATTTTGTTCCATTTGCTTGATTCGTTCTCGAGTTATGAGAAAATTTGTATTTCGTTTGTATAGGAGCCCCCCCCCTCTTAAAGTGGGGAGGGTCCTTATTTACCATAGAAAATATTCTTGCCCTCGAAAACTTTCACATGCCAAATTTGGTTCCATTTGCTTGATTAGTTCTCGAATTATGAGGAAATTTGTATTTCATTTGTGTAGAAGCACCCCCTCTTGAAGTTGGGAGGGGTCCTAATTCACCATAGAAAATATTTTTGCCTCCAGAAACCTCCACATGCCAAATTTGGTTCTATTTGCTTGATTAGTTCTCGAGTCATGAGGAAATTTGAATTTTATTTGTAAAGGAGCCCCCCTCCTAAAGTGGGTAGGGGTCCCAATTCATCATAGAAAAAATTTTTGTCTCCAGAAACACCCACGAGCCAAATTTGGTTCCATTTGCTTGATTAGTTCTCGAGTTATGAGAAAATTTGTATTTCGTTTGTATGGGAGCCCCCCCTCTTAGTGTGGGGAGGGGTCCTTATTTACCATAGAAAATATTCTTGCCCTCGAAAACTTTCACATGCCAAATTTTGTTCCATTTGCTTAATTAGTTCTACAGTTATGAGGAAATTTGTATTTCATGTGTATAGGATCCCCCCCTCCTAAAACGGGGAGGGGTCCCAATTCATCAGAGAAAAAAATTTTGTCTCCAAAAACACCCACATGCCAAATTTGGTTCCATTTGCTTAATTACTTCTCGAGTTATGAGGAAAATTGTGTTTCTTTGGTACAGGAGCTCCCCCTCTTAAAGTGGGCTGGGGTCCTAATTTACTATAGAAAATATTCTTGCCCTCGAAAACCTTCACATGCCAAATTTGGTTCCATTTGCTTGATTAGTTCTCGAGTTATGAGGAAATTTATATGGAAGCCCCCCCTTTTAAAGAGGAGAGGAGTTATAATTCCCCTTATAAAGAGGGGAGGGGTCTCAGTTTACCATAGAATATATTCTTGTCACCGGAAACACCCACATGCCAAATTTTGTTCTATTTGCTTGATTAGTTGTTGAGTTATGCAGAAATTTGTGTTTCATTTGTATGAGAGCCCCCCCTCTTAGTGGGGGGAGGGGTTTCTAACCATCACTAAAACCTTTCCTGGCCCCAAAAAACCTCTACATGCATATTTTCATGCCGATTGGTTCAGTAGTTTTCGATTCTATAAGGAACATACGGACAGACAGACAGACAGACAGACAGACAGACAGACAGAAATCCTTCTTTATAGGTATAGATATATTAAAACACAACATTTGAAATCATAAAACGTACCTGCGTTATAAGCCTTCGATTGGTATCAGTGGTCGTTTACTAATAACGAATAATGGCATTGTCGATTAAGGTAGAAATGGACACAAGGCGATAACGGCCGACAGCTCAACCGGTATCAGGGCACTCTATACCTTTCGTTTAACGCCGTTAGCAACAATGCGCTGACTCCAATCACTTTGATTAGGACACAACAGATAACAGGCTGGTCGTGAGCACGATAGCCGTTTCACTTGTTGATGTCGTATTACGATAATTTATTGTTTTACAACCATGTTTTAACGGCGGAAAACTTTACGTCTATGTCTTAGTAAGTAATATTCGTGCAACAATAATTACTTTATGACTGTTGTTTCATGTCTAGAATACGTAATTCCCTAAGATAAGAGCTATTTGAACTAAAGTAGATTTTAAATGATTCAATGATTCATTGAATTCAAAAGTCTATTGGTTGATTAGAGTATTCCAAAAACATTAAAATCTATTATAACTAAATCTAGTTTACGGTTGGTCATGATACACCCAAGTAACCGTATACATCAACCTAAAACCGTATATTGGAAATAATTCAGCATTCCTAGTACCAAACCGATGAACATCTGCAATTCTAATGTTTATAAAATTCATTTAACGTAAATTAACATTATAGAAAGCAGTATATGCAGATATAATGTAACAATATATATCATTTAGACAAATGCATCCAAACAAGCAGTGACTTTTAATGAACGGTTTATACTTTAGTTTTAAGGGGACATGAACGACTAAAAATTTTGGAAAAATCTTTATTTTTTTATTTCAGATTTTGAACCTGCAGTCTTTTCCGCTTATTTTGATACTAAATTTGTAATGATCCGACCACGGGAAGTGGTCGAAAAACGATCATACCCATAAGCATTCCAGTGCGGCGTGGATCAACTTCGGCGGAATAAAACGCCGCTCCTGGAAAACCATGATTTTCAAACTTTGTGTACCTTTTTCTCAGAAACTACACAACGTATTGAAACAAACTTTTTTTTTGTTTTGTTGGTAGTAGCTTGGCAAAGACTTATATAACTTTTGAGGTTTGTAAACGAGACACAGCCTGAGAAAAACGAAAAAGAAGAAGAAAAGATGGCTGAAAAAATAAAATTTTGTCTTCTTTTTCTTTTTTCTCTGGCTGCGTTTCGTTTACAAACCTCAAAAGTTATAAAAGTCTTTGCCAAGCTACTACCAACAAAACAAAAAAAAAGATTGTTCCAATACGTTGTGTAGTTTCTGAGAAAAAGGTACATATAGTTTGAAAACCATGGTTTTCCAGGAGCGGCGTTTTATTCCGTCGAAGTTGTTCCACGCCGCACTGAAATGCTTATGTGTATGATAAAGTGACCAGATATTTTTTGGATGAATGCGAGACATTGAATGGCAAAAAAGCAAAGCCATGGGTATAAAACGTCCTGTTAAGAACTAGATTCTTCTTTATCGACAGACTACGCAGCAGATTATTAGAGTACATGACAATAACGGGGCTACTGCAACGATCCTCTGACTCTATAGCAGCACCTCCCAGCCGAGATTCGAACATACGACTTTTTGGCCAGCAAATTATAGCCCGAAGCTACCTGGGAGCGTATATTGAATGGCTTATTTGCTAAATCAGTTCGGTAGTAAAGATGGGATCATTTAGAAATTGGGGACTTCATTTTTGCGATAGCGGCGCTCCCAGTGCCGTGGATGCTAGTTTTTGGTAGCGTTGTGTTATTTATAAACAGTTCTGCACGGTATATTTTTTTGCTGTTTAAAGGTAACGTAGTTTCGAGATATTCATCGTGCAGGAGGAAAGTAATTGAGTACGGTCACCTGCAGAATCCGTCACCGTCGGTTCGGGAGCTGGCGGGACTGACGGGTTATCCTAAAAGGGCTGTGGTGTGAGTAATTGAGGGACGCAAGGAAACTGTCAGGGCTGTCCGCAAGGCACAGGCCAAACGTTAGAGTTGAACTCTTGATCGTCAACTGCGGTTGAGGGTCATTCGGAAAGTCAAGGGTGATCTCAGCATCACGGATTGTGCTTTAGCTTTGTTTATTACCGAGCAAGTGGAGAGTCCAATAACAACCTCAAGCAATAAATAAAGATTAGAATCCAATCTCGTGAGCTGTGCGGCTGGGTGGTGACAAAACGCGATGCATGTGTCTGACTCGATGATGAATAAGCTTTAGAGAAGGCCGTTATCAGCCAAATCCAGGGGTTAAATTCTGCATACTCTGGCTTGCGGTAGGGTTTAGCGTGGAGCAAATTCGAGATTGGTTTTGGAGATGGGTTCGTGATAAAAGGTCATGACTTGGCAAGCCATCTGTTTCAATGTCATCCGTGTAAAAACAAGAATTCGGAGATACACAGGGGTAGGTGCCTCACCAGGCGGATTTTGCCCTTCATTAAGTCCCATGATAGCCTGCCGCAGTTTCAGCATGCATGCTATATGGACAATGGACTTCAGTTTATCTCCAAAGAGCTGAGTGCACCAAATTGTCCCAGGGTTCGTCCAGTATTGAAATACTGGGGGATAATAAAGCGAAAACTGAAGATGAAGAGAACAATCACCAGTGACATTGGTCAGATGAGGCGTTCGAGGTGCCCACTGGCTGGGGCCGTGACTGGGGAAGGTGTGCACCGACTGCAGAGCGGTTTCAGCAGTAGGGTTTTTCATGCAATGTAACATAATTTCCTGTTTCATCCTTAGAAACTTTCGATTAAAAAATCAATCAATGCGGGACACTTTCCGGGACGCTTAGTAATCCGGGACAAGCCACCCAAATCCGGGACAGTCCCGCATAATCCAGGACGTCTGGTCAGCCTAGTGTATGATCGTTTTTCGGCCACTTCCCGTGGTCGGATCATTACAAATTTAGTCAAAATCAAAATCAAAATCAAAATAAGCGGAAAAGACTGCAGAATAAGTTTAAAAAAATTAATGAAATAAAAAAACCAATGATTTTTTTCAAAATTTTCAGTCGTTCATGTCCCCTTAATGTATATAGAATTTAGTTAAGTCAATGTTTTACCTTTGTTATAGTATAACAAAGGTTTAGGAATAGGTCGAAAAACACGAAATTGATCTAAGGCCCGGAGGGCGGAGTCACATATACCAATCGATAAGGTTCAACATATGTATGTGTGTGTGAGTGGTGTGTGTGTGTGTGTATGTGTGTGTGTGTATGTGTGTGTGTATGTGTGTGTGCGTGTTTGTGTGATGCTTCATTTTCAATCGCTTATTTCCCGGAGATGGCTGAACCCAAGGCTGAACCGATTCGTTCGCTATTACTTTTGTTTGAAATGTATTATACTGGAGAATATCAACCGATTTCAACGATCTTAGTACCAAATGAAAGTTCTTACTATTGCTAAACTTTCTGCCAAATTTTACTGAAAACAAACAAGTGGTTTAAAAGTTAGTCTTAAAACCCAGTTTTGACAAGGTTCAAATGATCGCCTGTTTCTCAGAGATGGCTGAACCGATTTATGCGCTATTAGTTTCATTTGGCAGGAAATATAGCCGGATAGATCACTATTGAATAGTCTTTTGATTGGACGTTTAATTTGAAAGTTATGAGCAACCGTATACACCACACCAAAATTAATAATAATTTACAATGATTTTAACCAAGATAATTCGCCTAATTTCAATTATTTTAATATTAAACGAGAGGTTTTGCCACTGCGAATATAAATGCAAAATTTCATAAGAATTGGTTTTACCGGTCAAAAGATATTAACCCTCGAACACTCGCGCCAACTTTTGTAACACAGTTACTCGCGCGCACAATAACCCAAAACCCAAAACCAAAGAAAACGTGCGCACTAGAGTTTTGACTAGGAAAACTTGGTTTTAAGTTCATCGAAACTTTGGAAGAGTTTTCTGAAATTGAAAGCTCTATCGTTTGGTAGAATTCAAATTTTGACTAATCCCCCTAACAGTGAAATAAAAAAAATATTTTTCTTCAGTTTCAATTGATGTGATCTGCAAAGTTTTAGGCTGTGAACCATTTCACGAAATTTTTAACTTTTTAGTTAAAATTTGACAGTTCGATAGTTATTTCTCATCGAATGGTTAAAATCAGTTCAGAATGCGAACCATTTCATATTTGATAGATTGATAGTTTGTTTTGCTCAATGAGAGCATATAAGGTGAGAATGAAGATATGTTTCTGTTATAGCGGATTTGTTTATTCAGTCCGGGTCGAAATTGGATGCATTTTTAGTGTTCATTTGCTCCTCCTCCATTTGATAGATTTTTTTTTCATTTGAACCTGGGTTGAATAAACAAATTCATTATGCTATAAACATCCATAAATTGGCAAAAAAAATCCAACGAAAAATTAGTGAAACACAACAAACCTCTCTTCCTCGCCTATGCATATCTCATTGGGTCTCAGAAGCGAACCATCGAACTGTCAAAACTAACCATGCTTCCGAGCAGGGTTATTTTCGACAGAAGGTGAAAAACCATGGAACTGTCAAATTTTAACCAAAAAGTTAATAATTTCACGAAATGGTTCACAGCCTTAGAGCATATTATTACAAGAAATTTTACTGAAGACAGTAACCTTCTATCTCTTCAGCGAAGATAAAGAAATATTATTGATTGTATATGCATTTGTAAAATCAGTTTTTCTATTTTAGCTCTTTTTGTAATTGTTATATGACTTTTGACGTATTACAAAGTTGTACAAATAGTAAAAAGACACAACTTTGCTGAATATAAGATACCTTTATGGAACTATAGAACTTTGATTATAAAAAATACCCTGATTTTGACCCCGAATTACTCGGCTACCAACAGACGGATACATTTTAAACATTTTACATTTGCTGATAGTTTTGCTGCATACAGACACCATTTTTCTATATGAAGAAACGAGAGAAAATTCCATATTACAACTGAGCATCTTGTACACGATGTAACATTAGGCGGGTGATATATGAGAAGCAACAAATTCTACAATTCTTAAAAATAGTCTTAAATTTGCAAATGTTGACCGATTTGGCTGAAATTTTGACTATAGTCTTAGAATTGAATATAAAAAAAGTGATGTTGAGCTGAGGAATGTGGGTCGTTTTTAAAGACCCCTAAAGTGAATTTTTTACCTTTGTTATATTATATAACAAAGGTTTAGAAATTGGTCGAAAAACACGAAATTGATCCGAGGCCCGTAGGGCCGAATCACATATACCAATCGATAGAGCTCGACGAACTGAGCAATGTCTGTGTGTGTGTGTGTGTATGTGTGTATGTGTGTATGTGTGTATGTGTGTATGTGTGTATGTGTGTGTGTGTGTGCAGCTCATTTTCTATCGCCTGTTTCTCGAAGATGGCTGAACCGATTTGATCGCTTTTACTTTTGTTTGAAAGGTATTATTGTCTAGTATATCACTATTAAATTTCTTTGCGGTCCGACGTTTCGTTTAAAAGTTATAAGCAAAAATGTGAAAACTACGTGACACGCGTTTCCCCTGAACTACGCAACTAATTTTAACGATCTTAGTACCAAACGAAAGCTCTTGCTGTTACTAAACTTTTTACCAAGTTTTATTGAAAACGGACAAGCAGTTTAAAAGTTAGCCTCTGCAGACAACGTAACACTAACTTGAAGCAGAGTTTCAATCGTGCCAGTAGCTTATATCGCACATATAACCGCTATCTGTACAGACGGTATACACATCGAATGCAGCGTAACATCAGGTTGAACCCGAAGATCTTCTGGTCATTCGTTAACAAAAAGAGAAAAGAAGAAGGATTGCCCAAAGACATGTTTTTGGGTGACTGTCATGGCAGCACGTTGCTAGAGAAGTGCAATTTGTTCGCCCAACACTTCCAACACAATTTTCGTGACTCCGCTGCTACAATCGCGCAAATCAACGCAGCAGTAAGTAGCACTCCGAGCGATGCCCTTGATTTCAACCTACCCGCAATAGCTGATCGTGACGTAGAAGCTGCAATAATGAAACTCAAGCATTCATTTGCCGCTGGTCCGGATGGAATTCCATCATGCGTTTTGAAAAAATGTGCAACTGTACTAATACGCCCACTACGCTTGTTGTATAATTTGTCGCTTCAACAGGGTGTATTCCCTACAACTTGGAAGCTCTCCGTTATGTTTCCTGTACACAAAAAGGGAGACAAACGTGATGTAAAAAATTACAGAGGTATTACATCACTATGCGCATGTTCAAAAGTGTTTGAAATTATTATACACGACTCTCTATTCGTAAGCTGCAAACACTACATCTCTTTAGAGCAACATGGTTTTTATGCAAAACGCTCAACTGCTACAAACCTTGTACAGTTCACCGCAGCGTGCTTGCAAAACATGAGCGTAGGTGCCCAAATAGATGCGGTTTATACCGATTTAAAAGCTGCATTTGACCGAGTCGATCACAACATTCTACTAGCAAAACTGGAAAAGCTTGGGGTTTGTTCTTCGCTAATACGATGGTTTCGATCGTATCTTTTAAATCGAATGCTTTTTGTAAAGATAGGAAATCAGCAGTCTGCACATTTCACGAATCTCTCAGGCATTCCACAGGGTAGCAACCTCGGGCCATTGCTCTTCACACTGTTTATAAACGACGTCTCGTTTTTAATCCCGGAGGATTGCCGACTGATGTTTGCAGATGACGTGAAACTATTCAAGATCGTCAACGATAATGCAGATTGTTTGGAGCTCCAGCGCATGGTTGAGATTTTTCTCCAGTGGTGTTCTAGTAACCTACTAACGGTTAGCATCGAGAAATGCTGTGCGATCTCGTTTCATAGGAAATCTCACCCGATTACCTTCAATTATACAATGTTTGGTCTCACAGTAACCAGAGTAAACCAGGTTCGTGATTTGGGCGTTACCTTGGATTCATCGCTAACGTTCAAGCCACACTACAATGAAATAATTGCCAAGGCAAATCGACAGCTTGGATTTATATTCAAAATAGCTAATGAATTCCGTGATCCTAGGTGCCTCCGATCACTTTACTACTCCCTAGTGCGTTCCGTCCTTGAGACCAACTCGGTTGTATGGTGCCCATTCAATGCTAACTGGATAGCAAGAATTGAAGCCGTTCAGCGAAAATTCGTACGTTATGCTTTACGATTCCTTCCATGGCGGAATCATCATCAGCTACCACCGTATGTAGAGCGCTGCCAGTTTCTTGAAATGCAGACTTTGGAGCGAAGGCGGTTCGAAGCTCAAGCTGTTTTTGTGGGAAAAGTTCTGCTTGGCGAGATCGATGCTCCGAATATTTTACAGCAGCTTAATTTGTACGCACCGGAGAGAACCCTGCGACCCAGAAATCTGCTGTTATTACCTCAGCGGAATGTAACGTACGGGCAACATGACCCAATCCGCTTCATGTCGGCAAGTTTTAATGCCGTAGCCGATATATTTGATTTTAACTTAACCGTAACAACGTTCAAACAACGGCTTCGTAGTTAACTATGTTCTTTGTATGTTTTCATATTGCTTGTACTGTTAGTTGCATAGTGCTCGTACTATTCATCATTAAGACTACTATTAAGTCAGATGATGTATGTTATATCAAAATAAAAAACTCATCAAAATAAAATAAAAAAAACCATTTTTGATAAGGTTCAAATGATCGCCTGTTTCTCAGAGATGGACAAACCGATTTATGCGCTATAAGTTTTATTTGGCAGGTAATATAGCCGGATAGATCACTATTGAATGGTTTTTGGATTGGACGTTTAATTTGAAAGTTATGAGCAATCGTATACACCACACCAAAATTAACAATAATTTATAATGATTTTAACCAAGATAATTTACCTAATTTCAATTATTTTATTATCAAACGAAAGGTTTTGACACTACGAATATATATGCCAAATTTCATAAGAATTGGTTTTACCGGTCAAAAGATATCAATCCTCGAACGCTCGCGCCAACTTTTGCAACACAGTTACTCGCGCGCACAATAGCCCAAAACCAAAGAAAACGTGCGCACTAGAGTTTTGACTAGGAAAACTTGTTTTTAAGTTTATCGAACCTTCGGAAGAGTTTCTTGAAATTGAATGCTCTATCATCTGGTGCAATTTAAATTTGGATTAATCCCCCTAAAAGTGAAAAAATTTTTTTTTCAGTTTCAATATAACACATTGATATGTTCTGCAAAGTTTTAGAGCCTATTATTACAAGAAATTTTGCTGAAGACTGTAACCTGAGATAGAAGCGAAGACAGAGAAATCTTATTTATTGTTTCTGTATTTGTAAAATCAGTTTTTCTATTTTAGCTCTTTTTGTAATTGTTGTATGACTTTTTCATGTGTTACAAAGTTATACAAATAGTAAAAATACACAACTTTGCTGAAAATAGTATACCTCTATGTTTGCTTGTTTAGGAACTGTAGAACTTTGATTATAAAAATACCCTGATTTTAACCCCGAATTACTCGACTACCAACTGACGGATACATTTTAAACATTTTACATTTGCTGATAGTTTTGCTACATACAGACATCATTTTTCCATATGAAGTAACGTGAAAAAAATTCCAGTTTGGGACCAATAGCGGTACACCCACGGTTGCCAGTATGCCAGATAAATCTGGATTTTGCCAGATTTTTGATTGCGCGCCAGACCAACAGACAAAGCTTAAAACCTTCCAGATATTTGGCAATGTGCCAGATTTTCGATCCTCCGTCTTGCAAAAAGGTCATCACTTCTAATTTTGGACAAAATTTTGCATCTACGGTGAGCAAAACGAGCAAGAATTTTTCAGGAAAACGCCTCCCCATCGCACTATGGCGCAAAGCTGACCAAAAGTCAAAAATCCAATTTGAAGCTTTTTCCATTATTATATTTTTATCATTTTCTGGAATACTTTGGGAGGTAACCCTGAAAATTCTAGCCAGTTTGAAGTTAAAATGAATTTTTGACAAATGTCTGAAGTTGAACATGTTGAAGAATGATATTTTGTTCTTTCATTCAAAATGTATGGGAAACTCAACACCAATATTCAGCGATCAAGAAAGTATGGCGGGAAACGTCAGAAAACGATCACGTTAAATGCATATTATAGAAAATTTTCTCTACCTTTTGGAAATCTGGGTGGCTTTCTGCGCTTTGCTGCGCTAAGGAAGTAATATCGACATTTTGGCGGGTATATTAGAAGTGATTTCTTCTTCTTACATGAAGGAATAATTTTCTCTTATATAGGAGAATTCCACGAAAGTCCCAATTAAAAATACTCGGGTTTGTTCAAATTTTGTGTAGTTGTTTCTTTTCGGAAAATTTTAGACCCCTGACTTTTAACTTGGCGCTTAGGGTGTCTTTTTCTGAGTTAGGGTGATGCCAAAAATCATTATTTTTGACAAATTTTCTTTCTTCAAAAATTCGTAACTGTTGAATTACTGAACCGATTTGAATTTATTTTTATATAGTGAAGATATCTTACGATGACGCTTCGAAGAGCTAATTCTATAGTTTGAACGAGCTTAGTGGATATCGCAATTTACTAAAGTTTTTTTGTAACAATTTTTTCATGGCTTATGAACCACCCTAATGCATTATGAAGTTTTTTATGCTTTCAACGGCAAATACAAAATTTGCTATCTCAAAAACAAAAACCACAATGAAACAAGTAAAAAAAACGAAACTACGTTTTTTAAATTTGTGAACCACCCTAATGAGCGATCAGTTTTTTCGATTTCTGATCCCAAATTTGAAATCAGTGACCCAAAATTAGTTTAAGATGTTATATTCAGCCGATTTGAAATAACTTTTGACTTTTGGCCAAGCTTTGTATGGAGGAGCGTCACTGTGCATCGGACTAATTTACCACCAGATTTTTGCCAGACACTTTTATTCGTGTTCGCCAGATTTTCGGGAAAACCTGGTGGCAACCTTGGGTACACCTCACATGCTGCTTGCTTCGTTTCTGTGCTCTCGGTTTATGCTGATCTATTTTCCTAACAATTTAAAGTATTATTGTATTGAATAATTCAGACATTTTGCTGAACATTTTTTTGAAGAATATACGTTAGTTAAACACCGATTGGTAAATATGGCATTCAAAAACCTACACATGTTATTCAGAATACAACAGCGTGAGTAACCGAAGATTAATAAAAATTGATGAAATTTTTTCAAGAAAACCTTATTGATGCATAGTTATGCATAGTTCAAAAACCTATAAACTAGACCTTTACTACGCAATGTATATGTTAAAGAATAATATTTCTTCTTACAACTTACTTTTACTTGCACTTACCCACATTAGTAACAACTTACTCAGCAATTTCATGAGAAAAAGAACTATCAAAATTTGTAAGTGCTACTATTTTGTTCAAATTTTGTAAGCTTATTCAATTTCCAAAATTTTTATGTAAACCAACGCACAATGCAACGTTAACTAATAGATGAATTATGTTCCGAAGACGTGTCGATTTCTATCTCAAATAGCAAGTAAGACCGTATAACAAAGGTTCCTTTCACCAATAGGTGGATTAAATCAGGTTTTTTGCCTTTCTACTATATAAATATATAGTATAAAGGTATAGAAATCACTTGGAAAACCGGAAATGGAAAGAAGGTCCTGCGGGCCGAATGTTATATACCATTCGACTCAGTTTCGAAAACTGAGCATTTTCTGTGTGTGTGTATGTATGTGTGTGTGTGTGTGTGTGTGTGTGTATGTAACGCTTTTCAATCTCACTCACTTTTCTCGGAGATGGCTGGACCGATTTTAATGTTCTTAGTGTCAAATGAAAGGTCTAGGTGTCCCATTGGTCGCTATTGAATTTCATACTGATCGGACTTTTAGTTCAAAAGTTATGTATAAAAATACGAAAAATATGGGACTTCATTATCTCATAGAACCCTTAACCGATTTGAACAAAACTGATTGCATATGAAAGAGGAGCCTTACAAACCCTTAACTTCCAAATTTCATGATGATTGGACTTGTAGTTTGAAAGTTACATAAAGAAATGTGAAAAAATAGTATTTAAAACATATTTTTGTAACATTTAAGAATTAATTCAATGAAAAACATCACACATTTTATTATTATTTGAAAATTACTGCTGAGATCTATCAAACGAAACCGAGTTATTTGAAATCGGACGGTTCATTCAAAAGTTATTCAAACTTTAACATTTAAGCCCCGTATATTAAACCGTTAAAACGTGTGAAATCAAAACGTATCAATCAAATGTTGCTTGTATTCAATGTGTGCGATGTATGTATGTATATATGTATGTATGTATGTATGTATGTATGTATGTATGTATGTATGTATGTATGTATGTATGTATGTATGTATGTATGTATGTCTGTATGTATGTATGTATGTATGTATGTATGTATGTATGTATGTATGTATGTATGTATGTATGTATGTATGTATGTATGTATGTATGTATGTATGTATGTATGTATGTATGTATGTATGTATGTATGTATGTATGTATGTATGTATGTATGTATGTATGTATGTATGTATGTATGTATGTATGTATGTATGTATGTATGTATGTATGTATGTATGTATGTATGTATGTATGTATGTATGTATGTATGTATGTATGTATGTCTGTATGTATGTCTGTATGTATGTATGTATGTATGTATGTATGTATGTATGTATGTATGTATGTATGTATGTATGTATGTATGTATGTATGTATGTTTGTATGTATGTATGTATGTATGTGTGTATGTATGTATGTATGTATGTGTATGTGATGACAATTTGCAATGAAATTCAAGAAAAGTGAGAAACATGTCAATAGTCAGCAGTGTTTGAAGCCTCTTAGTGGAATACGAACTCTGAAATAAAAGAAAAGAAAAAAACTTTTACCGACTAAATTCCACTATTTAATATTTATTCGCGACAGATACGTATACGCTTTGAAATAAGACACTGATGAAGCCTGCACGTCGTAGGTGAACTCATTGGCGTAACTAGGGGGGGGCTAGGGGGGGCTAAGCCCCCCCTAGAAGACATTTAGCCCCCCCTAGAAAAGTTAAGCTGGATTTTTAAATTTAAGAAAAAACTATAGTTAGATAACTTTACATATTAAAAACTTGAGAGTAATTTTTATATGCATCACAACTTAAAGTTCCTATGCATCAATATACATTTAATTTTAATATGCCAAGGGAATAAAATGGTCGAAAAAATGCCGGGGGCTATAGCCCCCCCTAGAAATGAGCGCTAGTTCCGCCAATGGGTGAACTACGTATCTGTTGCAAATAAATATTAAATAGTGGGATTCAATCGAAAAGTTTTATCTTTTCTTTGATTTCAGAATTCAATAGTCATTTTCTTCACTTGCTGTTGCTCACAATTGTACAAAAAAAGCAAAAAGCGGAGGGAGAAAAGCAGTTAATTTAAGTATATAAGTATAGTGGTGTATAGGATCAAAATACTAGTGAGTTGATTTTTCCAAATAAATTTATACAAATTTCAAACAAATTTTGCGCATCAATATATGCTCTTTTCAATCAATAGATACTAGAGCTTAGAAATGTTATATGAAAAATAGGAAGTAAACGTTGCACGGTAGTAACTTTGTAAGATTTGTTTTCGTTAGTGACATTTTAAAGGACAGATGTCTTATGTCATGTATCATGTTTTAATAAATAAATCAAAAATGACAAGCACTGGAAATCATATCGATCATATTTCTCATTATCAAGCATGTTTATGGCGCAGTTTTTGCAGTATTTTTCGACCTCATCTTGTTTTCCTAATCCTCTAACATTGTAAAAACGATGCGATCAAGCTAATGACTATCTTTCCATGAAAGTACATTCAAAAGAAGGTCAAGTTTTGATTTTCATGCAAAAATAATTATCTGAAGGAGCGCTAGCTAAGAAAAAGTTCAATTTCTCTTTTTCATATCTAATGCTCTATTCAGTTATTTTTTCTAATTCAGATATATTGCAAAATTGAAGCCAAGCAAACTAATACTAAAATTTTGAGATTAATCATTTTGTTGTAGGTATCCTTTTTCTTCAAAAGCGAAGTATAATAATAATTTTTCTGAACTCTTGTTTTTCAAAGATGCTAATTTTTGAACGCATGGTATTAATATCAAAATATCAAAAAAAAATCTACCCTTTGGGCTAAAACCACTCAAAAAAAATATCAAAAAATCTGCTATGAAAACATATCTCATATTGTCAGTTCAAAACAAGTTTCGTATGTGGCTCTGAAACCCGAAAGTTAAGGCCGACCGATTATAAAACTAAATAAGGTGTTCATCAAATAACATAAATGACGCTTACAAATATTTACGCACCCAAGGAAAGAAAATATAATTATTCTTCGCAATACGTTGTGAATTTTACTGGCAAATAAGGATTTTGAGGAATACGGAACGGATATTTAAAACCCGATTTAATCCACCTAGTGGTGAAAGGAACCTTTGTTATACGGTTTTACTTGCTCTTTGAGATAGAAATCAACACGTCTTCGGAACATAATTCATTCATTGGTTAACGTTGCATAGTGCGTAGGTTTTCAAGTTTTTGGAAATTGAATAAGTTTACAAAATTTGAACAAAATAGCAGCACCTATAAATTTTGATAGATCCTTTTTTTCATGAAATTACTGAGTACGGGTAAGTTGGTTGTTACTAATTTGAGTAAGTGCAAGTAAAAGCAAGTTGTAAGAGGAAATATTATTCTTTAACATATTATTCTTTAACATATTATTCTTTGAATGCCATATTGTTATAAAGTTACAAATCGCTGTTCAACTAATGTATATTCTTCAATTAACTTGTTATGAGCAAAACGTCATAATTATTCAATGCATTAATACTTTAAATTGTTGAGAAAATAGATCAGCATAAACTGACATCACAGAAACGAAGCAATCGGCATGCAAGGTGTACCGCGATTGGCCCTGGAATTTTCTCTCGTTTCTTCATATGGAAAAATGGTATCTGTATGCAGCAAAACTATCAGCAAATATAAAATGTAAATGTATCTGTTGGTAGTCGAGTCATTCGGGGTCAAAATCAAGGCATTTTTTTAATCAAAGTTCTACAGTACCTAAACAAACAAACATAGAGATACTCTATATTCATCAAAGTTGTGTATTTTTACTATTTATACAATTTTGTAATACATGAAAAAGTCATACAACAATTACAAAAAGAGCTGAAAGAGAAAAAACTGATTTTACAAATTCATATACAATGAACAAGATTTTTCTATCTTCGCTGAATAGATAGAAGGTTACTGTATTCAACAAAATTTCTTGTAATAATATGTTCTAAAACTTTGCAGAACACATCAATATAACACATTGAATTGAATATAACACATTGAAACTGAAGAAAAATATTTTTTTTTATTTCACTTTTAGGGGGATTATTCAAAATTTAAATTGCGCCAGATGATAGAACTTTCAATTTCAAGAAATTCTTCCGAAGGTTCCATAAACCTAAAACCAAGTTTTCCCAGTCAAAATTCTAGCGCGCATGTCTTTTTGGCTTTGGGCCATTGCGCGCGAGTAACCATATTACAAAAGTTGGCGCGAGTGTTGGAGGGTTAATATCTTTTGATCGACAAAACCGATTCTTCTGAAATTTTGCAGATATATTTGCAGCATTAAAATCTCTAATTTGATGCCAAAATAATTCAAACTCGATAAATCATCTTAGATGAAATCGTTATAAATTATAGTAAATTTTAATGAGTTGTATTCAATTGCTCATAACTTTCAAATTAAACGTCCAATCAAAAAACAAATCAATAGTGATCTATTAGGTTATGTTACCTATCGAATGAGACTAATAACGCCTAAATCGGTTAAGTCATCTCGAAGAAACAGGCGATAATTATTACCTTATCAAAACAGGTCTTTTAAGCATAACTTTTAAACTACTTATTTGTTTTCAATAAAATTTATCCGAAAAATTTAGTGTTAACAAGAGCTTTCATTCGATACCAAGATCGTTGAAATCAATCATTTGGTTCCGGAGAAAATCGTGTCACGTAATTTTCACTTTTTTACTTATAACTTTTAAACGAAATGTCGGACCTCGAAACAATACAATAGTGATATACTAGGCAATAATACCTTTCAAACAAAAGTAATAGCGAACAAATCGGTTCAGCCATCTCAGAGAAACAGGCGATAGAAAAGTTGCACCCCGCACATACATACACACATACACACACACACACACACAGACATTGCTCAGTTCGTCGAACCTTGTCGATTGGTATATGTGGCTCGGCCCTCCGGGCCTCGGATCAATTTCGTGTTTTTCGACCAATTCCTAAACCTTTGTTATAGTATAACAAAGGTAAAAATATAGTCAAGTTAATTATAGATGTTCCTGAGAAATTAAATAATTATTATTGTGGCAGTAGAAAGGCTAGGTCACGCCGCTAGGTGGATTAATTCGGGTTTTTTATTTTTGCCTTTCTACTATATAAATATATAGTATAAAGGTATAGAAATCACTTGGAAATGGAAAGAAGGTCCTGCGGGCCGAATGTCATATACCATTCGACTCAGTTTCGAAAACTGAGCATTTTCTGTGTGTGTATGTATGTGTGTGTGTGTGTGTGTGTGTGTGTGTGTATGTGTGTGTGTGTGTATGTGACGCTTTTAATCTCACTCACTTTTCTCGGAGATGGCTGGACCGATTTTAATGTTCTTAGTGTCAAATGAAAGGTCTAGGTGTCCCATTGGTCGCTATTGAATTTCATACTGATCGGACTTTTAGTTCAAAAGTTATGTATAAAAATATGAAAAATATGGGACTTCATTATCTCATAGGTCCCTTAACCGATTTGAACAAAATTGATTGCATATGAAAGAGGAGCCTTGCAAACCCTTAACTTCCAAATTTCATGACGATTGGGCTTGTAGTTTGAAAGTTACATAAAGAAATGTGAAAAAATAGTATTTAAAACATATTTTTGTAACATATAAGCATTAATTCAATGAAAAACATCACACATTTTATTATTATTTGAAAATTACTACTGAGATCTATCAAACGAAACCGAGTTATTTAAAATCGGACAGTTCATTCAAAAGTTATTTAAACTTTAACACTTAAGCACCGTATATTAAACCGTTAAAACGTGTGAATTCAAAACAAATGTTGATTGTATTCAATGTGTATGTATGTGTGTATGTATGTATGTATGTATGTATGTATGTATGTATGTATGTATGTATGTATGTATGTATGTATGTATGTATGTATGTATGTATGTATGTATGTATGTATGTATGTATGTATGTATGTATGTATGTATGTATGTATGTATGTATGTATGTATGTATGTATGTATGTATGTATGTATGTATATATGCTTGTATGTATGTATGTATGTATGTATGTATGTATGTATATATGTATGTATGTATGTATGTATGTATGTATGTGTGTGTATGTGATCCCAAGCAACAATGTGAGTTTGATTGTACTCTTCTGGTGGTTTTCATGACCAATTTTGGTCTTGAATGTCATCATAAGAGTGTAATAAAACTCAAATTGTTACTTGGGATGACAATTTACAATTTTTAAATTTGCATTGAAATTCAAGAAAATATGTTTCTAACTTTTCTGAATCAATTGTCTGAAATTTTTGAAGCCTCTTAGTGGAATACGAAATTTGAAATTAAAGAAAAGAAAAAACTTTTACCGACTAAATCCCACTATTTAATATTTATTCGCAACAGATACGTATACGCTTTGAAATAAGACGCTGTTGAAGCCTGCACGTCGTAGGCGAACTACGTATCTGTTGCAAATAAATATTAAATAATGGGATTCAATCGAAAAGCTTTTTCTTTTCTTTGATTTCAGATTTCAATTGTCATTTTGTTCACTTGCTGTTACTCACAATTGTACACGAAAAGCAAACAGCGAAGAAAAGCAGTTAATTTAAGCATGAAGGTATAGTGGTGTATAGGATTATAAAATGAGTTGATTTTTCCAAATAAATTTATACAAATTTCAAACAAATTTTGCGCATCAATAGATGCTCTTTTCAATCAATAGATAGAGCTTAGAAATGTTATATGAAAAATAGGAAGTAAACGTTGCACGGTAGTAATTTTGTAAGATTTGTTTTCGTTAATGACATTTTAAAGGACAGATGTCTTATGTCATGTATCATGTTTCAACAAATAAATCAAAAATGACAAACACTGAAAATCATATCGATCATATTTCCCATTCTCAAGCATGTTTAAGGCGCAGCTTTTGCAACCCTCTTGTTTTCCTAACCCTCCAACATTGTAAAAACGATGCAATCAAGCTAATGACTATCTTTTCATGAAAGTACATTCAAAAAAAGCATAAGTTTTGATTTTCATGCAAAAATAATTATCTGAAGGAGCGCCAGCTAAGAAAAAGTTCAATTCTCTTTTTCATATCTAATGCTCTATTCAGTTATTTTTTCTAATTCAGATATATTGCAAAATTGAAGCCAAGCAAACTAATAGTAAAATTTTGAGATTAATCATTTTGTTGTCGATATTCTTTGTCTTCAAAGGCGAAGTATAATAATAATTTTTCTGAACTCTTGTTTTTCAAAGATGCTAACTTTTGAACACATGGTATTAATTAATTAGCAACAAATCTGTTCTGAACACATATTTCATATTGTCAATTCAAAACAAGTTTCCTATGTGGCTCTGAAGCCCGAAAGTTTAGGCCGACGGATTATAAAACTAAATAAGGTGTTACAAGTATCTACGCACACAAGGAAAGAAAATTTAATTATTCTACGCAATACGTTGTGAATTTTACTGGCAAATAAGGATTTTGAGGAATACGGAACGGATATTTAAAAATATAGTCAAGTTAATTATACATAGATGTTCCTGAGAAATTAAATGATGATTATTGTGACAGTAGAAAGGCTAGGTCACGCCGCTAGGTGGATTAATTCGGGTTTTTTAGTTGAATTTCAGATTTAATTGGAAAAATTTCGTCTAACTTTTGTAGAACCATCGTGAATGTGTATATATCCTGAAGGCCTGTCCTCTAACCTTTCCAAAAATGTATAAAATTTAAGTTTGGAAATTTTTGGATTGGTTGGAAAATAATTGAGTTATTCATGATAGTATGTGTACGCCTAGCCAGAAAACGTTTTTTTGCAATAACTTGAAATTTTGGGGGTGTTAGGATGATGTTATAGGGTAAAAGCACCAGTTTTGGCCATAGTTTGTCAAACATTCAACGTTATCGATCATGTTCCATCAAAACCGACTAAACTAAATAAGTTTAATATCATCAATAGGTAATTTCCGCTATAATCTTCATACTGTATTAGTTGATGTGAGCAAAATATACTTTTCTGTTTTAATTTTTATCGAATGAAAAATCTCTGGTGGGTTCCTATTTTGGCCGTATTGTTCTAGCATTCGCCACTCTGTGTTCCTATTTTGGCCACCCTGCTGACAAAGTATCGCAAAACATGATAAATGTACCGGGTAATCTATTTTACTGAATTAGTCATCTTTTAAATACAAAATTGCATCGTACCAGTATTGCAACCGGATATTTAACCCTTTCTTTAACGCCCTCATTACTTTCGCAAGACTTGCAAATTGGTTTTCTAGAAAAAAGATCAAAACAACAGCTGATGTCACAGCTTCAGGAGTATGACGGGTCATGAAACACGAGAACCATTTCCTGCTTAACATATACGAATGTTAACAAAAAAATGTGAATATTTTATACAATGTGGAATTTACCAGGACAATTGTTTTTGAATGGAGTATCACGGGGGTTTTGATTTAGACAATCCTTCACTTTGTAGAAGAAAGTACGGTGCTGTACTGGAAAACCGCGTCGTTGCATTTCAATGAGCCAGCGGAAGTACCGTTCCGGGACCCCGTGTTGTGCTTTTCTGCCACTTTCCACTCATACGGTATCGAATTGTAAACCTCGGAATACTGCATTTTTTGCAGGCCGCGTATACCGAAGTTGTTGATGTATCCTGAATACTGGATTGAAGTGTACTTTCATTATATGCCTGACTGGCAATATTTTTGGATGACGCTATCGAATCGTATGCAATCTTCAACAAAAATATCAAATGATCAGTCACCTTATTCATAAATCAATCAATATAGTACTTACTGTCTTCCAGTGGTAAAAACGGAATAATTGTTGATGAACCACAATCAAAATTTCAGAACTAAATAACGTATGGCGAAAACGAGCACGTGAAACTTGAAATCGGTTTACAGATGGCCAAAAGCGGAACATTGAATGCTTTTGGCCTCCTATGATTAAACATCTTTTTTTTAAAGAAAAAAGACTATTTTACGTTCATTAAATGATCGATATGATTTGAGAAATAACCCATTATACCAGATGTGAGGGGGGCTCCGTAGCCGCAAGGCTACCGAGTCTGCTTTGACAAGCGAGTGGTCGTGGGTTCGAATCTTAGTAGAATCAAGCCATTCTCGATGTCAAGTGACTTTAGCATGGGTTTATTCTCAGGCCCCTCCATTTACCCTTCCTTCGTGCTGAATTCTATATTTACACTCTGAAGCCTCTTAACAGTGCAAATGTCCCTCCTATAGTACGAATGAATCCTCGCCAGGGACGGCTATAATATGGGATAGTGCTGGCAGCGAGGAATAAGTGGGTAAAGTAGATTAAGCTTTGAAGGAAGGGTAAACCCCAATACACGCAAGCACGCATAAAATTTAATAAGCATATCGCTCACTCAATAGCGATTATAGCAAAAAGAAATGCAGTGCATACAGCAAACACCCGGGCGATATTACAATAGAACAACTATACTGGTCGCAGTAATGAGTCCACACATGGAAAAAAAAATATCAGATGTGAAAACCAATGAAAAATAAATAATTTTGGATAAAAGTGATTATGTATTGAAAATTGCTTTCATATTATGCTGACAATAGATTATGTGGGAATTAAGTAGAAGTCAATTTTTTTCTGCTTTCTTGATAGGATATTAATTCTCGTGGATTAGTTTTTAGGCAAATTATGTGGAGAAATATCAAAAATTTGATTTAGTTTAGTTTAAAGTTGTGCTATTGACCATATAATTTCACAATTAACAGTTAAACTCAAGTATGGCCAAAACGGGTACTATGGCTAAAACCGGTGTTTCTGCCCTATGTGTTTTCATAATGTACTAGATGCGACTAACAACGTACACTAGGTCACTTGCAAAGTATATTAAAAAAAAATTTTGTCACACCGTGTCATGTCATGTTGGAACTCATGGATCGAATTCCGGTCTTTCAGCTTTCTCTTGACTTGTTTCCTTCATATAATGGTCTCCTTTCAAGTTAGACCTCGATGGTTACAAGCAAAGCGGAAATAAAATTTCAGGATAATGACGCTGTCGTTAAAAATCCGAATGGTCTATACAACTTAACGGTTCATTTCCCTTTTCCCGACAATTTTCACTTAAAACTAGGTTACTTGCGCTTATCTAAGGCTGGTGTATCGAACTTATGCTCGCCTTGTACTCTTCTACACAACGACTGTTTCACCACACAGCAGTTTCACACAGAGCAATGCTGGTGCTGATGTAGTCAAAGTGGCCTCGGCCACTGCAACTGCATAGGTCGGGGTTTCACTCTCTTTCCATTATGGCAAAATCGACAGCTAGGCTACGGATTACACTGATGTCTCTATCAATAGAACCGGCGAAGAACGCTGATTGGACATCTCGCTGCATCAAACGCTGACTTGCACGGCTACAACGGCCAAGGATGCTAGCATTGATTCCCTGCATCTGTGGAGTAGTCTCCAAAAATAAAAGGCCCCTCAAGGACCTATTCGAGAGATAATAGCCTTTTTCACACACCAGCCTTAATCTACCGTTACACATTTTAAAATTTTCTTACAACTAGCACCACACATGCAGTCTTCTGATTGTATTAGAAAAGGCCTTCCCGAGAGAGTCACCCCTCCGTCCCAGACGTAAAACTAGAAAAAACTGAAATGAAACTGAAATAACCAAATCTCTCAATAATTCGCACCATTAAACCAACGGCACTTATTGAGGATGGAAATTTTAGCAAAACTAGTGTCGCTGGTTTAATGATGACAAGTACTCGCGAGCTATTGGGTTATTTTGAGATACAGAGCAAATAATATTTTGTCTCCAATGTGCGAAGAAAAGATTAGCTCTGCTTATAGTTTTGCGCCCTCTGCACAAGATGAGTGGTTATAAGAGAGAACGGTATTCAGGCATCATTCGGAGGGTGAGCAAACGGTTGAACAGAAAACGAATGCTCTTGGTCATTGTGAGAAGCAGATTACTCTGTCTCTGGACGACGCCCCATCACCCATATATACGTTTGCCATACGGACGGTTGCCATACGTACGAATGCCATATAGACGAATGCCATAATGGACGGGAGCCATACAGACGAATGCCATAATATATGTTTGCCATAATGGACGGGAGCGATAATGTATGTTTGCCATAAATAATATTTTTGGTATGGTGTCCCAGAACTACACTTCAACCAGTTCAAAGCTTAAAGGACCAGCGCGACCAAATCGCAAGAGACCTAGTTGATTCAGTTAAAACAAAGCGGCTTTGCTGCTTTTCATTTTATAAATGGTATCTCGATACGAGGACTAGGGAAAACTAACTAGAGGATCCTAGGAAAACGAATAGACTTAGACAGATGTGATTTCTGCGGGGGGCTGCCCCCCCGCAGTGGCCGGCGCTTCCGACGGCGGTTCACCGGCGAACACTCGCCGTTGCCTGCGGCCGGCTCGCCCTGAATCGCAAACGGAAAAGTTGAATATATATATTATGGCAAACGTACATTATGGCTCCCATCCATTATGGCAAACATACATTATGGCATTCGTATGTATGGCTCCCGTCCATTATGGCAAACATACATTATGGCATTCGCCTATATGGCATTCGTACGTATGGCAACTGTCCGTATGGCTATCGTATTTATGGCTCTCGTCCGGTCACCCTGTCTCTGTATGCTGAAGATGCGCAAAATGGAGCCTGCTTGACAATCCACCCGAAATCCAAACACAACACTGTGTACCCTCCATCGTAGATTGAATCAGTTTGTTGAGCTTCCTGCCATGATTTTCTATAGCTCTTTCCGGTCGATGGTATCATATGCGGCTTTGAAATCAACGAACAAATGGTGCGTGGGAGCTCTGTATTCACGGAGGATCTTCCGCAGTAATATTCGATCCGTTGTAAACCGTCCTTCGACGAAGCCGGCTTGATAAGTTCCCACAAATCTGTTCGGATTGCATTCAAAGCATCAGAATTATATATGGATTATCTTTGCATTATGTATGTATGTATGTATGGGTAGCCACCATCACCTCAAGCGTTTCCCATTGTATGCAAGTAGAATTACTGCAGAATCGAATGTATCTACCTAGCAACCTTCATGTCAATGCTAATTGACTGCGTTAGTGTGAGATTAGATTAAACTAGCAACTTTCATGTCAATTCTGTTCGTGAAGGACCAAAAGGGGTTGGGTGGATCTATAACCAATGTCGCTTATATGATTCCACGCGAATATAAGACACTTCTTCCAGCATAGACTTCCGGTTTCAAGATACATAAGTTCGCCGTGCAAACTTATCTTGCGTGATGATGGGAACCACCCATCATCGCACCTCCTAGCTTGGCTACTCAAAAGAGCATTACCGGGTAAGGCCACGTGGAGGCGCTAGATAGGGGCTTGGGATGACTGGAGTTATGTTGGACGCTTCTTCATTATATGGATTATATACTGTATCTAGATATAATCAACAGACGGCCCATATAGCCCTAGCTGTGCTGGCGGCCGGCCAAATGCAATTAAATAAATAAATAATTATATGGATTATCTTTGCGTTATAGACAAAAAATAATTTGAGAAAACCACTATTTAGAAAACAAAGTCAAAATTGCGCTCTGTCCATGATAGACGAAGCAAAATCATGTACCGTGCAAACACCATATTCATAACAGTGCCTTATTCTGAACAGTTGCAATTTTTTCTGAAATATTGACAGAACTCTAGCTATTTAAACCATTTTAATAATATAAAATCATCAGATGTAGTGATAAAATTGTTTAAATAGCTAGAATTTTGACAATATTTATGAAAAATTTGCAACTGTTCGGAATTAGGCACTGTTGTGAATATGATGCTTGCGCGGTATGTTAGGAAATACTGTTCTGTGCGATGAACTGGCGCTACAATAGCAAAATTGTGCGAAAAAGTTGAATAAATAATGGTAAACTACACATAAACGGTTTAAAAACGATTCAAAGATGTGGAATTACAAACAGACCTCATAGCTGCCACGTTAAAAAGTTTATTGTAGGGGTGAAGCAGAATAGGAATTTGTTAAAGAGTGCAAGGGTTCGAAGCATTTTGGCAAATTTTCACTCGAATTCGCATATGGACATTTCTATTAGTGTGCAAGAGACCGTTCAATGCCGTCAACGCGAATATCGTGTCTGCTGTTGATAGTATTGATACTGGTGAATGTACTGATGATCTCGCTGCTCTATAAAAATGGATGAATTACTTCACTAACTAAAACTATGTATATTTTAGATACATTTCCGAAAATTGATGATTTGGGTGAAAAATCAAATGATCTTCATAATGAAGACGAACTAACGGTTGTTGAAACTCTACGACAGACTACGTTAAGCAAGCAGATGCAAATAATAATAGCCCACATGTTGACCTAACGTATTATGGGCTTATGAGTACGATAAACATCTTTTTAATATTGCTACTTAATAATTGTTTTAGGTGATTTATTGACATGAAACACTAGGCCAAAAATTTGAAATCCGTAGTTGTACTACGAAAGCTCGGACAATACAGGCTGAAATAGTTTCTATGTCTAATAGAGCTCTACAAGTTATAACCAATCGATCCAACCCGGACCAAATTGATGTGTTAATCAACGACTTTGGATTTGGAGTGATAAAACCATTGTTGAAGATATAAAACCAAATTTATATGCGGATTAATTAGACATGAGCACGCTCGGTCGAAGATTCTACTATTAGATGAAAGGACGCTTCACCGACGGCAAGAAGACTTGACTTTCAATGTTGCTATTCTGGAGGAAGTTCTAAGTTCTAGCCTTGCTGGCGATGAAAAAAAAACAATCCGGGAGGAAGGTTTGGATTGTGGACTCGCATTTGATGTCATGGCCATAACGGAAGTACAGAGTTTCTGAACTGCGAATTGTAGACACTTTGGGGACGTTACCATTGCCGGTAGCACTGGCCTTGCTACACACGCATTATTATCCATGCTTGTGGGCATAGAATGCGGATGGGAGCAAATAATTGCGCACCACTTAAGTGGAGGCAGCGTCGACCCAGACGCTTCAAGAGAAATATTCAATTAGTTAATCTTTCGTTGAGAAACTATTGGATTAAAAGCGCATTTTGTCGTGTCGTACTGCGGACCAAACAATAAACACTATTGGAAAACCCTATTCGCTTGGTTTTCTAATAGTGTTTATTGTTTTGTGGAATATGGGAAAGAAAAAGTGGTAAGCGCAACGAAAGCCAATAGATTCTGCCCGTCCAATCGAACATCTACCTGATGCCGATGCCGAAATTCGATAGTATGAAATTTATATCTATTCTTATAAATACGTCAATGCAGGTGTACGTTCTGCTCTACGTTTTTATAGTCAAGCTGCATTATCCCAAAGTTTTAACAACCGCATTTTGGGTAGAGAGCTTATCAAACTGTTTCAAATTATCAACCAACAGATCTCCATTTCTCGCCACGGTAAATAAACTATTTCTTTTTCCTCTACAGAAATAAAAAATAGTGTATAAGATACGTTGGGAACGATGGAGTTTGGAAACCGTGATAAGCAACAGTAATTATACCAAGCTCGTTGTTTTTGCCTTGATCTTGAAATGAGGTCAGGCAATTATATGCCTTTATATGACTTTTAAAAACAATGATTTTTACAATTTACGAAAGGAACGGTAGAAGAAAGTAATGAAACAAAGAGTCGATAGGATCTAATCTAACAGATTGAGATCAGGCGTGAAGGGGTCGCCGTTATAAAAATTTAATTATATGCCTGACCTCATTTCAAGGTCAAGACAAAAACAACGAAGTTGGTCTATTCCATAGGAACGAAGCCTTTTCCAGAACATCCGCGACGAACTGAGCCACACGCAGTATCTTGTAAGTCGCAAGGGCCTGCACAGTTTCGTCGTCCCGTCAGTAAAACGAGTTAGATTAAACTTTTCGGTCGGTGGTTTAACTACAATAGACGGACGTTGCCCAATGAGGAATAGCGTGCTGTCCCAAGTATGCTTTTTCCAGCCATCATTTTGCAATTTTCATCGGTCCTGGTCAATAACGGAGTTTATGCTAAAATAAAATAAAATAAAATAAGACTTCTTTTTTGTGCCTTGTGGCCAAGAAGTGTACTCGGAATTGAAAGGACTCTTTCCTGTTGAAGATTTATAGAATTTGACATACCGCCATCCGGGGTGAGATTGCCATTGGGCCACGGGGGTGAGATTGTGCCAAAAACCAACAATGTTTGTTTATAAAACTAGATTAGATCTATGCAAACTGATGGCTTAAATTTAAGATGATTTGAAACAAAACATATTTATTCATAACGTGGAATGGAACATAGATAATATTAGCGAACAGTTTGGCTTAAAAAGGGTTTCAAACTTTAGGGTTAAAAATACTGGAAAAAAACGTTGACAATAAATGTCCCATATAAACAAACTCAAACATGAAATTGCATCAACTTGCTATTCTGAAGATAAATAAAGTATTCATGTACAATGTATTGAAAGGTTATTAAGCGTTGGACGGCTTTTGATTACGAATTTTTTTTTCTAAACATTGCACTTTCCGAGCTCCACGAGGTGAGATTATGCCAAACTATACTAACCGGTTCGGCGTGTGGAATTCACATACACAACAAAAATACGTCAGTGTACATAAATACACTTGCATTGCTTACTGGGAACGCAATATTTTGACAATTGCATTATCTTTTATGGAGCAAACTGTATCGTAAGTCTACTAAATAATTAATATTCATTTTTACTTTTTCTCTAGAAATTTCAGATCCTTTAAATAAACAGTTAAATATGAAACAAATATGTTTTACTTTATATATACTGTCGGTTTTAAAGGTGAGGCTGCTTGCGTGTCCTCTAGCTGCAAGATCTCGAACGAAATAAATAATTAACTTTGTTGTATGATCAAATAGATAAATCTTCTGAGATTATACGTCACTTTCAGTTCCCATTTTTAAAGCCTGGAGATGCTACTACATATTTGGTAGCTGTCTATAAACTACGTACACGGTTGTTGTAGGCCCCCCGAGTAGTTTTCGTCCATAAATTTTATTATAATTTGTAAGGTGCGTTGTTTTTGGTCGTTCTCCGACTTCTAATAGTCCACGTGGTTCCTGCAGTCATAGGTTCCAGAAGTCATAGGCAGGGATGGAAGATCAGTGATTTTGATAAAATCTATGAGTTATCGCCACACGCACTGATCACGATCCGTACAGACCATGACAAACAGTGAATCTTTAGCGTTGATCACAAGATGGATACCTCAAAAAGTTAGTCACACGTGTCGGTTGAGTTTCGAAATTATCGCGATTTTAAACTACATAGTGGCTGCATTTGAGTGCGAACAGAAAAGTGAAAGTTATTGAGTGCATAAAGGGTGTTGATAGGTCAAGAATCTAGTTAAAGTGCTAGTTTATCGAAAAAAAAGCGGAAGCAGAAACCTTTTTGGTTAAAAAGTGAGGTTAGAATGGAAGTGGAAGACCCGCCGGATCCTGGCGGAACAAACAACGAAGTCAGCAGGCAGAACAGTTGCTTTATGGCCAGCACTGCCACATCTCCTGCACAATTGGCTCCTATCTGGCCCTTTGCAGTTCCAGGCCTTATGCCCGTGCTCGAAGCATCGGAAACAAGCCTCCGATTGCTTCAGCACGCTTAGTGGGCATACCGACCACCCCACTTTTAGCCTAGCAGCTTTCAGGGCTTCGTTTCCGTCCGCCAGCGGAAGTCGTACGGTGGCTACCTGGGTCCCGACAGGACCCTTACGCAGGCGAACCGCCTCGGTTGCCACCACCACTCCACTTTGCTCTTTGAGGGCCTGTACGACCTCACACACATCGGTGATCTCATCCAGGTTTTTAAGCTGGAGTCATTTCTGGTGTGAGAGCACGTACCTGCACTCCCTCCCCGAGTACTCCTTCCGCTATCGATTTGTATGCGGAACTCTTCTTGGTGGCGTCCTTCTTCAACTCAAGGATCATTTCGCCCGTGCGTGAGCGGCGGATGCTCCGCACGTCCGCGCCCAGGTCCTTGAGTAGGGCATCTCCTCTCATAGCCTGCAGAACCTCCGAGTATTTCGACCCGTCGGTTTTCAGGATAAGAGCGTCGCCCTTCTTCGCTCGCTTCCCTGTCGGTTTAGGTGAAGCTTTCTTTTGGTGGAGCTTCCGCTTGGCCGTGACCTCGATCCACGGGCCACCCGTCTTGGTGTTTCCCGCTGCTTGGTCGGTTGGCTCCACCAACTCGCTAGCCTGAGGGCTTTTACCGATCAGGCGTTTTTTTGGTCCACCAGGGGTGCCATCCCCCGGGGACAGACGCTTAGCAGATGCCTTACCGCTGTTGGTAGCGCTCTCCGTGGCTTCCAGGGCCACGTTGCGACACGCCGTCAACGAACAAGCATCCGTTTGTACCGACTTCGACGCCTTCACGGTCTTCACCTCTCCTACATGCGCCACGAGGTCGTTGTGCACTTTGGTCGCAGCACACAAGGTTCTCCGAAGCATGAGCAAGCTCTGCTTCAAGTCCTTGGAGAAATTGCCGCGACCTGACGTGAACTCGATGATTAAATCGAGCTGCTGTGACGCGGCTACAACTTTGGGTAGTTCCTCTCTATTCTTTCCCATCGCCTTGATTAGCGATGGGTCGTTCATCGCTGTGTCTGGCGTGGCAGGCGTACCGCTGCCCTTGCCACCCATACTAGCACTTCGGGTTGCATCCTTCTCCACCCTTGGTGGAGAACGCTGGATGCCTCCCCTCGCGAACGGGTTTTCCACCGTATCTGCACTTGCTGTAAATTTGTTTAAAAGACTCATTCTGATTCTAAAGGGTCCCCCTTCAAGCCGCTATCCAAACCCATTTGAAGTAGTCGCTTTAATGATCCCATGGCGGTCTATGGAGCAGGGAGAACCATGCGAGGGTTGGGGCAGCGCCTTATGGGCAACTGCACCTCAGAGCCAGATCGGCGTAAATCAGGAAAAAGCATCTGAACCTACTCCCGCCCGGTGGTCGCCGGTCGATAGATTTGGAACGTACTTGAAGGCCTGCCAGGTTTTACGGGACGGAGACACATGCACCGTTTGCCACCTCGCCGTTTCAAGTCGCTATCACGTGACTTTACTAGGGGAGCTCGTCGCAAATGCCAGCCCTAAGTCGTGTTGTATATCGTGTCAGAATCATGTCCAATAACATAGCCGCCAGTTTACCGAAGTTGAAACCTTACTGGCATCGGCCCCAATGGGTCCCAACGGACTGTTCAGACACCTGGTAGACCAGAAGTTTAAGGTCTAGGTGTCCCTCTCTCCCTGTCTGTTTACAACCACGGGTCCAACCAGAGGGGAGTTTCTGGTTTTTCCCGGGACTTGGTTGTATCACAGACAAACAGACGAGACACTCGCGTTAATTCCATCGTCCAATCAAAAACCACTCATTTTTCAAAAAAGCATGTTTCGCAACATGGCCACACCGCGGCGCTGGAGTGTTGCTTCGAGTTTCCAGTATAAAACCATACAAATGTAAAAAACGTACAGTATAAAACCCTGCAAATGTAAAACACTTACAGTATAAAACCCTGCAAATGCAAGCTACTCCGCAACATGCATAACAGATGGCGCTAGAGTGCAAGCAAAATGTGTAGGACGATGGTTTTTGAAGAATTTTCCTCTATGTGCCATGTCAGTTCGTCAGTGGTTGTATTACCAGCTGGCACCACGAGGAGGTCGGGATAAGAGTTGCTATAACTGAAAGTGGTCAGGTTACACTGTTATAGCCATTCACCAGCCAATGGTGTGTGTGTGTGTGCGTGTGTGTGTGTGTGTGTGTGTGTGTGTGTGAGTGTGTGTGTGTGTGTGTGTGTGTGTGTGTGTGTGTGTGTGTGTGTGTGTGTGTGTGTGTGTGTGTGTGTGTGTGTGTGTGTGTGTGTGTGTGTGTGTGTGTGTGTGTGTGTGTGTGTGTGTGTGTGTGTGTGTGTGTGTGTGTGTGTGTGTGTGTGTAACGCTTTTTTCTATCCTACTTTTCTCAGATAGCTGAAACGATTTCGATGATCTTAGTGTCAAATGAAGGGTCTAGCTGTCCCCTTGTTCGCTATTGAATTTCATATTGATCGGATTTTCAGTTCAAAAGCTAGGTATAAAAATACGAAAAATGCGGGACTTCAGTATCTCATAGATCCCTTAACCGATTTGAACAAAATTGACTGCATATTAAAGGGAAACCTTTCGAAACCTTAACTTCCAAGTTTTATGATGGTTGGGTGTGTGGTTTGAAAGTTACGTAAAGAAATGCGCAAAAAAGGTATTTAAAACATATTTTCCAGCATATTAGCAGTAATCCAATGTTAAACATTCTCCGATTTACAATTATATGAAAATTGCTGTTCAGATCTATCAAAGAAACTAAATTATTGAAAATCGGACAATTCATTCAAAAGTTATTCAAACTTAAACACTGAAACGTCACGTATTGAACCATTTAAGACGTGTAAAAACAGAATATTCCAATCAAATATCGATTGTATTCAATGTATGTGTATATATGTGTGTGTATATGTATGCATGCATTCATTCATGTATGTATGTGTGTACCATTTACAATTTTGCAATTTGCATTGAAATACAGGAAAAGTGGTGAAACAAAATCGTCAATTTTCAATTCAATTAATTTCATTTCAATTTATCAAAATTTTTATTCAATTCAACTTTGGTCACATGCTGTTATTCGCAATCGGACATCTATACGGAGAAAAGCAATTTGTTTAACCCATGGTTACTCGCGCAGTTGTATTTTGTAGAACGCCTGTAGAACGTTAACCTCATCTCGGTATATCTTGCTATTCCAGCAATAAAGAAAACTACTGTTTTCAGCAAGGTTGATCCGCAAACCAAGATCTTTTGATCGGTGGACAAAGTTTCATCAGTTTTTCGACATGTTGCGCTAGTATTCGAGCGAATTCCGTTCTGTTTTAACATATCTATGGATCTAGGTTGGTGCGAGTAACTAAAGGTTAAGCATACATAGTGGCGTCTAGATTTGCAAATGCTAATAAGTTGATTTTCCCATATGAGTTTAAACAACGTTCAAATGAATTTAGTACATATGAGAGCGCTCGTGCCATCAAAAAATACTGGCGCTGGGAATTTTTTCCATGCTCAAGCATGTTTGTGGCGCTGCTTTTGCTCTATTTCTTTGATTTCATACCGTTTCTTTAATTTCTAATTTTCTACATATATTCATTCGCCCACACAATTAACTCCGAGATACGATGCTAGCCTAACCAGCCAAGTTCGAATCTCGACTAAACGCTGTTGCTATAGAGTCAGTAGAATCGCTGCACTAGCCCCGTAATTGTCCTGTATTCTAATTACTGGCTGCGAAGTCTATCTATGAAGAAGGGTCAAGTTCTTAAGAACGTTAATATCCACGGACTTGCTTTGGTTTTATATTTATTCAGGTCTACAAAAATTAACGTAAATATTATAAAACTAAATATAGATCAAGTAAATTAAATAGCGCTTACACATAATTACTCACCCTAGGAAAGAAAATATAATTATTGCAAGCAGTAGGTACGTTCTTGTGAACTTTACTGTTAAATAACGATTTTGATAACTGATAGTTAAAAATATCGTCAATTCAATTACAAATTTTCCTGAGAAACTAAAATAAATATTGTTACAGTTGAAAGACCAGGTCACACCGCTAAGTGGATTAATTCAGGTTTTTACCTTTGTTATACTATATAACAAAGGTTTAGGAATTGGTCGAAAAACACGAAGTTGATCCGAGGCCCGGAGGGCCGTGTCACATATACCAATCGATCAGGTTCGACGAATGAGCAATGTCTGTGTGTGTATGTGTGCATGAGTGCGCTTCAATTTTCAATCGCCTATTTCTCGGAGATGGCTGAACCGATTCGTCTGCTATTACTTTTATTTGAAAGGTATTATTACCTAGTATATCACTGTTAAATTGTTTCGTGGTCCGAGTTTAAAAGTTATAGGCAAAAATGTGAAAATTACATGGCACGATTTTCTACGGAACCACATAACCGATTTCATCGATCGTAGTACTAAATGAAAGCTCTTACTATTGCTAAACTTCACGCCAATTTTTATTGAAAACAAACAAGTGGTTAAAAAGTTAGCCTTAAAAAACCAGTTTTGACAAGGTTCAAATGATCACCTGTTTCTCAGAGATGGCCAAACCGATTTAGGCGCTATTTGTCTCATTTGGCAGGTAATATAGCCGGATAGATCACTATTGAATGGTTTTTGATTGGATGTTTATTTTGAAAGTTATAAGCAATCGAATACACCACACCAAAATTAACAATAATTTTTAATGATTTTAACCAAGATAATTTACCTAATGTCAATTATTTTAATATCAAACGAGAGGTTTTCACACTACGAATTTATATACAAAACTAGCTGACCCGACAAACTTCGTATTGCCACAAATTAACCTGTGTTGTACATAAATCATGAATCTCGGATGATCTTTGTCACTTCTCGAGTTTTGCAAGCCCCCCAGGGGGCGGCGCTTCCGACGGCGGGTCACCGGCAACACTCGCGACAGGCTCGTCCTGAATGATCTAGTGTTACTATAGATAGTTTTTGTGGTCTTGTTATTGATTAATGTTTTATGGAAGAGTCTCGAATTTCTCGAGTTGGATTAGTTTTTGAGTTTCGCAAAAATTTCTGTTTTATTTGTATGAGAGTCCATATCCCCCTACCACAGGGGTGAGAGGTCTCTAACTATCATAAAATAAATTCAAGACTCAAAAATCTCCTACATGCTAAATTTGGTTCCATTTGCTTGATTAGTACTCAAATTATAAGGAAATTTGTATTTCATTTGTATGGGAGCCCACCCTCTTAAAAGGGAAAGGGGTCGTAATACACCACAGAAAAAAAATCTGCCATCTAAAACTCTCACATGCCAAATTTGGTTCCATTTGCTTGATTAGTTCTAAAGTTATGAGCAAATTTGTATTTCGTTTGAATGGGAGCCCCCCCCCCTCCTAAAAAGGTAAGAAGTCCTAATTCATCATGGGAAAAATAGTTGCCTCCAAAAACACCCACATGCCAAATATGGTTCCATTTGCTTGATTAGTTCTCGAATTATGAGGAAATTTGTATTTCATTTGTGTAGAAGCCCCCCCTCTTGAAGTGTGGAAGGATCCTAATTCACCGTAGAAAATATTTTTGCCTCCAAAAACCTCCACATGCCGAATTTGGTTCTATTTGCTTGATTAGTTCTCGAGTTATGGGGAAATTTGTTTTTCATTTGTATTGGAGCCCCCCCTCCTAATGTGGGAAGAGGTCCTAATTCATCACAGAAAAAATTCTTGCCTCCAAAAACACCTACACGCCAAATTTGGTTCCATTTTCTGGATTATTTCTCGAGTTATGAGGAAATTTGTATTTCGTTTGTATAGGACCCCCCCTCCTAAAGTGAGGAGGGGTCCCAATTCATCATTGAAAAAAAAATTGTCTCCAAAAACACACACATGCCAAATTTGGTTCAATTCGCTTGATTAGTTCTCGAGTTATGAGGAAATTTGTATTTCATTTGTACAGGAGCCCCTCCTCTTAAAGTGGGGAGGGGTCCTAATTCACCATAGAAAATTTTCTTGCTCTCGAAAACCTTCACATGCCAAATTTGGTTGCATTTGCTTGATTAGTTCTCGTGTTATGAGGAAATTTGTATGGAAGTCCCCCCTCTTAAAGGGGAGAGGAGTTATAATTCCCCTTATAAAGAGGGGAGGGGTCTCAATTCACCATAGAATAAATTCTTGTCACCAAAAAATACCCACATGCCAAATGTTGTTCTATTTGCTTGATTAGTTCTCGAGTTAGGAGGAAATTTGTATTTCATTTGTACAGGAGCCCCCCCTCTTAGAGTGGGGAGGGGTCCTAATTCACCGTAGAAAATTTTCTTGCCCTCGAAAACCTTCACATGCCAAAGTTGGTTCCATTTGCTTGATTAGTTCTCGAGTTATGAGGAAATTTGTATGGAAGCCCCCCCTCTTAAAGGGGAGAGGAGTTACAATTCCCCTTATAAAGAGGGAGGGGTCTCAATTTACCATAGAATAAATTCTTGTCACCGAAAACACCCACATGCCAAATTTGGTTCTATTTGCTTGATTAGTTCTCGAGTTATGAGGAAATTTGTATTTCATTTGTATAGGAGCCCCCCCTCCTAAAGTGGGGAGAGGTTCTTATTCATCATAGAAAACATTCTTGCCTCCAAAAACACCTACATGCCAAATTTGGTTCCATTTGCTGGATTAGCTCTCGAGTTATAAGAAAATTTGTATTTCGTTTGTATAGGAGCCCCCCCTCTTAAAGTGGGGAGGGGTCCCAATTCATCATAGAAAAAAATTTTGTCTTCAAAAACACACACATGCCAAATTTGGTTCCATTTGCTTGATTAGTTCTCGAGTTATGAGGAAATTGGTATTTCATTTGTATAGGGCCCCCCCTCTTAAAGTGAGGAGGGGTCCTAATTCAACATAGAAAATTTTCTTGCCCTCGAAAACCTTCACATGCCCAATTTGGTTCCATTTGCTTGATTAGTTCTCGAGTTATGAGGAAATTTGTTTGGAAACCCCCCCTCTTAAAGGGGAGAGGAGTTATAATTCCCCTTATAAAGAGGGGAGGGGTCTCAAATTACCCTAGAATAAAATCTTGTCACCGAAAACACCCACATGCCAAATTTGGTTCTATTTGCTTGATTAGTTCTCGAGTTATGCAGAAATTTGTGTTTCATTTGTATGGGAGCCCCCTCTCTTAGTGGGGGGAGGGGTCTCTAACCATCACTAAAACCTTTCCTGGCCCCAAAAACCTCTACATGCAAATTTTCACGCCGATTGGTTCAGTAGTTTTTGATTCTATAAGGAACACAGGACAGACAGACAGACAGACAGACAGACAGACAGACAGACAGACAGACAGAAATCCTTCTTTATAGGTATAGATTTCATAAGAATTGGTTTTACCAGTCAAAAGATATTAACCCTCGAACACTCGCGTCAACTTGTATAACACAGTTAATCGCGCGCACGATAGCCCAAAACCAAAGAAAACGTGCACACTAGAGTTTTGCCTAGGAAAACTTGGTTTTAAGTTTATCAAACCTTTGGAAGAGTTTCTTGAAATTGAAAGCTCTATCGTCTGGTAGAATCTGAATTTTGATTAATCCCCCTAAAAGTGAAATAAAAAAAT
This sequence comes from Sabethes cyaneus, assembly GCF_943734655.1. Classification (NCBI taxonomy): domain Eukaryota; kingdom Metazoa; phylum Arthropoda; class Insecta; order Diptera; family Culicidae; genus Sabethes; species Sabethes cyaneus. The sequence goes on along the minus strand of NC_071353.1, from coordinate 99,651,704 downwards.
TATTTTCCTTCAGTTTGAATATAACACATTGATGTGTTCCGCAAACTTTTAGAGCATATTATTATAAGAAATTTTGCTGAAGACTGTGACCTTCTATCTCTTCAGCGAAGATAGAAAAATCTTATTTATTGTATATGAATTTGTAAAATCAGTTTTCTATTTTAGCTTAATTTTTTTAACTGTTGTATGACTTTTTCATGTATTACAACTTTGTATACATAATAAAAATACACAACTTTGCTAAACATGGTATACCTTTATGTTTGCTTGTTTAGGAATTGTAGAACTTTGATTATAAAAAATACCCTGATTTTGAACCCGAATTACTCGACTACCAAGAGACGGATACATTTTAAACATTTTACATTTGCAGGTAGTTTTGTTGCATATAGACACCATTTTTCCATATGAAGAAGCGAGAGAAAATTCTAGTTGGGGCCAATTGCGGTACACCTCACATGCTACTTGCTTCGTTTCTGTGATGTCGGTTTATGCTAATCTAACAATTTAAATTATTAATGCATTGAATAATTCTGACATTTTGCTCATAACAAGTTTATTGAAGAATATACGTTAGTATATACGTAATATACGATTTGTAACTTTATTACAATATGGCATTTAAAAACCCTACACATGGTGAACAAAAAAAAATAGCGTGAGTAACCGAAGGTTAATAAAAGTGGATGAAATTTGTTCAAGAAAACTTTATTGTTGTGAATCAAATAGAATAGCATTACAGGAAATTAAGCATAGTTCAAAAACCTATAAACTGGACCTTTTCTACGCAATATATAAGGTACACCGGGGCAAGTGGGACCTAAAAATGCATAGTTTGGGTTTATTCCACTGTGTTTTCTATACCTATGATTATTTCAAAATTCTTTCAGCACAGAAACTCTTCAGTGGTATCGCTTCGAAGGATTAATTACGAAAAAGGCCTATCAATTTACATGAAATGAATCTGGAGGATTTTCAAAACTATGGCGATAGGTCCCACTTGCCCCATTTACCGGGGCAAGTGGGACCTATATTCAAATTTAATTAAAAAGCATAAAATAATAGTAAATTGTGTAAGTTAATATACAGCAATGTTAAAGCATTGCAAGAAGCAATCAAAAACAATATTTGTACGAAGGGTTCATTCAAAAATAGCGTAACAAAATCAGATCACAACGGGCGACTTTATAATTTATATAAAACACAAATCGTGAGCAATTACGCTGTAAAGCATTATTGTAATGAAATGTAGTTGAATATGTCGTTGTATCAAATTCTTGCGAGACGTAATTTAGGATTACCCATTGTTTAATAGCTCGAAAATACGCTTATGATCTGTTTGTTCTACCATGCCCAATTCGGTAGAGCTACTCATGAGAGATAGTTACGCTATAATAACCACAACACTTTATTCTTTCAATTCCAGTTGCAGATTTGCTTAATTATATCAAATTTACCTTTCCACATTCAATTACCATCGTTCAGGTGTTACCAAAATGTGACCAAACTATTTGTTCCCTCACAAGCTGTGCAGATGGGTTTCTTTTTTGGGGCCCCTTGGTTTAATCCTTTTCGGTTTTATTTTTAAACGTTACTAAACGTATAAATATTATGTAATTGAACTGAAAATATTCGGTAGTTCATCTAAAAAATGTATTAAGACAGGAAGTTTTGTGCTGAAACACTTTATTTTTAATAGGTCCCACTTGCCCCGGGTGCTTTGAAGTGCCGGCCTTATTTCGACCCATTATTTTTAATGCCGTTTGTCAAATTAAACAACTAGTTTTCGAGTGTAATTTGTTAATACACTCATTATGTTTACCTACTGTCAGAAAAACATGTACTTTTACGTAAAGCCTGTGGCCAAAATATATTTTATAGAAAGGTGCGTCATACTTACAACGCAAATTGAAAATAACGCTCAAATTTAAAGTCCAATTTCGATGTTTGGAATGCCTGTTATAAATAATTTATAATTTTAGTACGTATCTTTCATTTCTAGAAAGGTTCGGTTGGGGAAAATGAAGTTGAAGAAAGTTATGAGCTCCGTTCCCACTTACCCCGTATTCCCACTTACCCCGGGGTACCTTATGTTAAAGAATAATATTTCATCTTGCAACTTACTTTTACTTGCACTTACCCTCATTAGTAACAACTTCCTCAGCAATTTCATGAGAAAAGGAACTATCAAAATTTATAAGTGCCTCTATTTGGTTCAAATAGTAAACTTATTCAATTTCCAAAAATTTCATGTAAACCAAACGTGTCGATTTCTATCTCAAATAGCAAGTAAGACCGTATAACAAAGGTTTCTTACACCACTAGGTGGATTAAATCAGGTTTTTGTAAAACGAAATCGCGTTGCACTTCTCTATGGTTAACGTTAAGGTGAAATTAGTCGTCATCGATTCTGTCAATTTCAAAAGCAGTTTTTTTGTTTGAAACACAAATTCTGTGCATGAAAATATTTTCGTTGTGTTCAGATTGGCAAGAAGAATGCAGTATTTACATTTTTATAAACAGAATCCCGCTTTTGGCCACAAAAACTGCTTCCGAAATTGGGCTTTCCGACGAAAAGTTAATGACTGCTAATTTCCCGTTAAGCGGTATGTATGTTGAAGTACTTCTGCATCTCTACGCAGTCGCTCAGAAACGAAAATAGCAATGGGCCCAGATTGCTACCTTGCGGGACACCAGATAGATTGCAGAAGCAGTTGAACACAGCAGAACCTATTTTGACACACGTTTCTGCTAGTCAAGATCTGAACCAGCATGCGACGTCTTCAGATATACCTAGTCTCTCTTTTTTGCTAAGCCGTATTCCGTGATAAACTCGATCGAAAGCAGCTTTCAGGTCAAGGTAAACAGCATTAGTTTGAAAGCTAGAAGCACGGCTAGAGCTAGCGAAAAACAAATTGTTTGAGATTTGTGGTCACCGATCTTTTCGGAAAAAAACAGTGCTGCTAAACGTGGTCTGTCTGTCTGTCCCTATGTTCCTTATAGAATCGAAAACTACTGAACCGATCGGCGTGAAAATTTGCATGTAGGGGTTTTGGGGCCAGGGAAGGTTCTCTCGATGGCAAAAGACCCCTCCCCCCACTAAGAGGGGGGGCTTCCATACGAATGAAACACAAATTTCTGCATAACTCGAGAACTAATCTAGCAAATGGAACAAAATTTTACATGTGTGTTTTTGGAGACAAGAATTTTTTCTATGGTGAATTGAGACCCCTCCTCACTTTAGGAGGGGGGGGGGCTTCTATACAAATAAACTACAAATTTCCTCATAATTCGACAACTAATTAATCAAATGGAACCATATTTAGCATGTGGGTGTTTTTGGAGGCATGATTTTTTCTATGATGAATTGAGATCCCTTACCTTTTTAGGAGGAGGGGCTCTCATACAAATGAAATACAAATTTCCTCATAACTCGAGAACTAATCAAGCAAATGGAACCAAATTTGGCATATGGCTGTTTTATAGGCAATTTATTTCTATGGTGAATTGAGACTCCTCCCCTCTTTAGGAGAGGAATAATGACCCCTCTCCCTTTTAAGAGGGGGGGGGCTTCCATGCAAATAAAATACAAATTTCCTCATAACTCGAGAACTCATTAAGTAAATGGAACAAAATTTGACATGTGGGTGTTTTTGGAGGCAGGAATTTTTTTAATGATGGTTTGAGACCCCTCACCCCTGTGGTAGGTCATACAGTCTCATACAAATAAAACAGAAATTTTTGCGTAACTCAAAAACTAATCGAGCTCGAGAAATTTTACTCTTTCACAAAACATTAATCAATAACAAGACCACCAAAAACTATCAATAGTAACATTAGATAATTAAGCGCGAGACCCCCCGTAGAGATCACCTCTATCTAGGTTTATTTATTTTCCTAGATCTTCGTATTGCCACAAATTAAACTGTGTTGTACATAAATTGTGAATCTCGGATGACCTTTGTCATAATCTTGAGTTTTGCAAGTTTCTGGGGAGTTCATGGGTGTTTTAATATACAAATTTTCCTCACAGTAAAGTAGAAAATAACTCCCCTCATTGCTTACCCTGATAAAATAAAGCGGATAGCATTTAAATATTCGCCATCATTACAAATCATTTCGCCGAATACCATTTTGCGGAACACCAATTCTCGGTTGACCATAACGCGGAATATAGAGTTTCGCAGGATACCATTTCGCGAGAAACCTTACGCGGGATGTACCATTTCACGGAAAATCTTTTCGTAGAAAGTACCATTTCGCAGGGGTGACCCAACTGAAGGAAAGTAATAGAGGATGAAGAATCTTCAAATACACTTCGAAATTCGTACACCTCGAACTGCAGTAATTAAATTTCATCCGAAAACGAATTTTGAAAATCTTTTTCTGAATCTCTACAAATAATCCATGCTACTTGGATTACACATTTTCATTATTTATTTTGCACACTTACTTGATCGGAATAACACGGTTTTTACACTACGCCATATTAAATTCAGCCGAGTAACAATTTTTAATACGAGTGTTTTGGTAGAGGGATAGCCAGGGTCAAGCTAATTTGTTATGCATTTTGTAGTATTCTTCTTGTACTTTCACATGGGTAAGAAATGGTATAGATATATTTGCATGTTTAGGAGTTATTGCTGTTGAAAATTGTATGATTTTTAAACAAAAACTTTAATTTTCTCCGTAAATATCTACGATAGCAAGTTACTACAGTCAACCAAAAAAGTATTCGGACAGCAGCGCATAAAATTTTCTTTTAGAAATTTTGCACAGTATTTTTGCAAAGAATGGTAACACATATTTTTTAAAACAATGTTTAACTAAAGCATATTTATATGCACAACAAAAATTCGGGGAAAAGCTTTCCGTTTTGAAGATAGGGTGCATACAGTTTGAATTCCTCAAAAATGCAGCCAAAAAAGTATTCGGACAGTTAACTATTAGTTGAAACAAATGTCCTTTCTCGCTCAACTACTACCTTGTAGGACCATTTACATTCTTGATGACCTGTTTTAATCTGTTTGGGATAAAATTAACAATTTTTCAAATATTCCTCTGTGAATTGCTGACCATTTTTTTACAAGAGCTCGGTTTAAGTCATTGTGATAAGAAATCGAATGATTTCTCATTTAGAAATGAGATTATCTAAAAAGATGTTCAAAAGGGTTCAAATCTAGACTGAATGCTGATGTTTCGATAGCTCTAGGACAATTATATGGTGCCTACCGCTTACAATTATCGACAGTATGTTTAGTTTCAACATCCCGGTACAATATGTATGTACCACACAATTACAATTTTGCTTTAATTTCACCTAAAATTATTCAGATAGTTGAGTTTACATTTAGTTCTATCCAAAAATATATATCTTTGGTGCCTCGGAGCTTTCCAAGCACCCCAACAAGGGCAGACATCAACAACCCTTATGCAAGAATAACTAAAAGAGAAGGGTTACAAGCGAAAAATCACTCGTCAGCAAGTAAACGAGCAATGCGGTTAGTGTCATACCTTGTTGGGATGCTTGGAAAGCTCCGAGGTAGCAAAGATATATATTTTTGGATAGAACTAAGTGTAAACTCAATTATCTGAACAATTTTAGGTGAAATTAAAGCAAAATTGTAATTGTGCGGTACATACATATTGTACCGGGATGTTGAAACTAAACATACTGTCGATAATTGTAAGCGGTAGGTATCTTCAAAACGGAAAGCTTTTCCCCGAATTTTTGTTGTGCATCTAAATATGCTTTAGTTAAACATTGTTTTAAAAAATATGTGTTACCATTCTTTGCAAAAATACTGTGCAAAATTACTAAAAGAAAATTTTATGCGCTGCTGTCCGAATACTTTTTTGGTTGACTGTATATTCTAGAAAAGTATGTAATTTGACTGTTTGAAAATCTTTGCCGAACATGTCAAATGTGTATCAATACTGTAGGTCAAAAAATTGATTTTCGTAAAGTCTCCATAAAAATTGATCTTTATCTCTAAAACTGTAATAGCTAGAAGGTTACTTTCTTTGGCAAAGTGCTTTATAATAATCTTTTCAAAAATTTTGGAGAACTTTGTTTTGCTGTATCTCTTACTGTTCAAAAAATAAATTTTTTATCTTACTTTTAAGGGGATTAATCAAATAATCGTTCATGCCATATGAAAGAGCTTTTAACGCAAAGAAATTCATCTGAACATACTTAACCAGTATAATCAACCATTTCGGCGCAATTAAAAAAACGTGTGTTCTAATACCAATGGGAGCACTGTGCGATGGTGCAATATGCTCTATTGCAAATTTGGCTATAAATACTGATAAATAGATATGAGTGGCAGTCTATTACCACTATTAGCCTCAGTTAGGAATGTAGAATAAAAGTGCTAGGAATAATTTATCTACCACGCCCAAATTACAAGTTACTTTACTATGCGGGGCAATATGCTTCAGCTGCAGTATAATATGCCCCATGCAAAAAAGAAAAGTTATCGCAGGAGACCGAAACTAGGTTTAATTTATGTGAAAACACAATGGTTTGAGAATATCTAAACAAGTTCAACTTTCCACACAATAGTATAGGCATATCAAACTCAAAAGTAGTCGAAACACAACGTGGAGCGTATTAATAGTGGAGCGTATTATAATACTCCAGCTGGGGCATATTACTTGCACAAACGAGAAACCCAAATTTTAGACGCTGTTTTTAAATAATTCCTAGCATTTTTATTCCGCAATATTTAAGGAAGTAAACAGTTGCAATTGATTTTCAGCTCAAAAAGTAACACATATTCGTAATTGTACCGTTATTCTTGGGAAGCCTGTTTGAGATATATCCATTTATTCTTAAGGGGGGCATATTATACTAATTTACCTTAGTTAGAAAACCCTAGACCACGACAAGGTTCAGTTTTATCGTAGGGAAAAGACATTTGCTATTTCTATTTAATAAATAGTATTTATATTTCTCCACCAGTGCGCAAACACTGAGGGTTGAAATTTCTATAATTTTATTGTTGCAAAAAGATTTCTGTAATCAAAACAAAGTAACAATCTAGGATATTTAAACATTAATATTTTTATTATTCAAGCCGGTACTATTTCCATCCTCATTAAACGGTTATATCATTTACAGAGCATTGACCTATAAGTACATCTCTCAGAGATACGTAGCTCGCTATTTTGTACAGGTGGAAATTTCTTTTAGTTTAATTTTTTCGGGTATGGAGGTGTAGCATAAAATTTGCGCTCTTTTCTACCACCTTTAGGTGTGTTTCGGACTGAAAGTATATGATCAATAGACAATCATTATTTAGATAAATAAACCATATTTCTTGTATGCATACTCACCAACGAAAGGTTTAGTTAATTCATATTCCTTTTGCAGCTTTTCATCGTCGGTGGGCCCTTTGAGATCTACGAACTGGGACCAATAGTCTGTTTGAATATTTAACAAACTGCTCATTATCTATAAAAAAATGATGTAAAATAGCAGTTGCTCTTATGACAAATAGAAAATAAAAACTTACATTACACTGAACTACTGTTTCGGCAAATACTATCTGAGGATCCAATTTGGGACTGGTAAAGCCAACTATGGTAGGAGCGAATACTTTGGCCAAATTGTCCAATGGCATTTTGATCTCCTTGCATTCAGCTACTCGCTGAAAGTGCTGTATCAAGTAGGCCAACGTATCGCGATTCGGCTGTGGCATACGAGCTATTAAATCAAACAGCTCTTTTTGTTTTTGTTTGCTAGAAATCGTTTGAACTGCATTTGAGAAATCCAGCCACAATGCCTGCGGTATAAGCGGCTCTCGTAACGAACGAAGAAAATCTTTAATACATCCACACAGCACGTGTATATCAATACTACTCAAATTCGGAACCGTTTTACCGCGGAGAAATTTTTCTTTCAGTGAGCGAATTTCTCTTTCAGCACCGGAAATACGGTAAATCCCCACTTCTGATAGCCCACGGGTTTCGATCTCGTTGACACAATGTACAATTAGCCCCGGTATCATTGGTCCTACGTTCGGCGTATAATCTGACAAGCAACCCGCCTGTTGCCCCTTAACTGTCGGAGTCCCAGCACTCTGTGGAACACAAGCAATTGTCAACCGTTCTTGGCAATCGGAATGCAATACGGCCTTACATTCGCGGCAACGTAGACCCACTGAACCAAAACGTATTCTGGAATAAAATGTTTAGTATTGTAGTAACTTTAAAATATATGAAAATCATGTTTTTATGAAGACGTAATACATAATACATTGATTAATGCAAGTTAAATATGAACATTTACACGGCTCGAGCGTCGTACTCGCCAGACTTAACAGCACACAATTTCCCTGACTTTTAAAAGTGAATCCCCTTTAGGTTTACAGGACGACAGACTTATCTTGCCAATGTTGTTCCCTCAAGTTAGTTATATGATATGTATATGAACTTCACTGCCGGTGGAAGCATAACTGTATCATGCTGCATTTTGTCATTTTCGACATTTTGTTGTCTAACGTTATAATTATATATACATATTTTTATAATATGAATCGAAAACATGGTATTTATACTAGAAAAACTCAAAAAAATTTGAAGCCAATTTGTCCCATTGGAAAAATGGACGCATATTTGTCTCGCTGCATATACTTTTTCATATAAAATGGTTTCAAGTTGTATACAAGATTTAGTGAACTTTTTCAACATTATTTCAAAGAAGGATGAATAATAACATGAAAACTAAGTAATTTTAGAAAAATCAGTTTTTCAACTATGAGTGCGATTTTCTCATTTGCGTGTTTTGTAACATGGGACAGATATGCTTCCGGCGGCAGTTCATCCCTCCACGAGTCGTCAAATGCTCATATATGAACGTGACAATTCATAAAAACTGGGAAGTCGTCGTAGCCAACTGTCGAATAAAACCTCTGACAATCGGAGGCCCATTCTGGGCTCGAGCATACAATGACTGGAATTGAGACCCAGTATAGTAACCCGAATCTAGTTGGGAAATGTAGTGGGTAGGCTTTAGCTTCGATTTTATTGTGGATCCACTGAACGTACCTATGAGATATCTGAGGCGTGCGTGCCACGAACATCATGCAAGCACGGCCAGCCATCTCCAGAAAATTTAGTGGACCCTCCCGGTGCCTTCAAAATGACCAGGTCAGACCTGACGTCAGACCTTCTCAACTCCGCTTTGATTGACACAACTACACATAGAGTTAGATCGCACAAAACTAGATTATACTACTAAGATGAGTTTACCTACATAGTATTCTACACATAGAACTAACATATAAGCGGTTGATGAAGGACTCAATGAACCACCTACCCAATGGGAGGGAACTGTCGTTGCTGTTACTCAATTCCTCCAGATATTCCGGAGGCAAAGGCACTTTAACAATTTTATTACGCTCTTATCACAACGGCTGCTCCATCTGCATTCAGTGTTTGAAACTGCGAATTCTATGTTATGTAAACTTTTATAATGTTTCCGGGATATTTTAAACAAGCGAAAGATAAGATTTACATTCATTTGTTAATAAAAAGCAACGACATCAAATGACACACCGCATCGTACGAACGAAAACAAACGTTCCCGTTGCAAATTTTGAATATCGTTTCTTCTTAGCGTTGTGTTTTCGTAACGCAAAGCTTAAAGCCTATCTTAAAATTACAAAATTAATTAATGTTTTCACTGTACAGGAGGTGCTTGCTTCATAAGCTAAAATGAAACAAATTAAAATAACTTATGTTAAGCATACCTACTAACAAGGTCGTGTGGCTCGCCGTCATCCAAACCCGCAATTTTGAGATCAGGCAGCCGGGAACCATGCATCATCGCACCCCTCCTAGCTTGGCTACTATAGTTGCTATATATATAGTTCGGCGGATACAAAAATCGGGAGCCAATTAAACGTCAAAAGCGGAGCCAAACGTTTTTCAAAATTCGAATTGTGGGAGTAATGTTAATAAAAACACTTTATTTTCATAGAACTATAGTCATTTTCAACGCCCGCTAGCGATTATTTTCCGTAAAAAACCTGCACATTTCTCCATAAGTTCAAATTTAATTTCAAAAATCAGGGATGCCAACTCGCCTGGTTTTCTATCCGCCGAACTATACATATAGCAACTATAGTAGCCAAGCTAGGAGGTGCGATGATGCGTGGTTCCCGGCTGCCTGATCTCAAAACTGCGGGTTTGGATGACGGCTGAGCCACACGACCTTGTTAGTACGTAAGCTTTGTTGCGACGTTTTGGAATGTGACGCTAGGTATATACGCGAATCCACCCCTGCAGAGAAAAAGCTTTCATATACACAAGTGACGTTTGACGTGTACTGATCAAAAAAAGCTATTAAACAACAAAACACGTTATAAGAATATTCGGTCGTGTTCATTTTTGCTCCGATAATTCCGGTAATTTATCCTGGTCTGGTTCCTCTAGTCCCTGTCCGCCCACAGGTTATGGGCTCAGACTAGACTCAGACTCAGACTCAGACTAGGAAAGTGAAGTGAGTTTTTTTCGGATTATTTGCGTCGTAGTTCTTTGGTTCGACGGTTTCCTGCAAGTGGCAAAATGGCGGATCCACAGCGTTTTGCAATGCAGAAGTTAAATAACCACAACTATCAGTCTTGGAAATTTAAGATGGAAATGCTGCTGATTCGGGAAGAGATCTGGCACGTCATCTCGGATGAGGCACCGAACCCAGTGACAACTGCGTGGAATAAGGCGGATTTAAAAGCTCGTGCGACAATCGGGCTATGTATTGAAGATGATCAGACCAGCTGTGCATCAGCAAAGGCAGTCTGGGACAGTCTAAAGGCATATCACGATAAAGGATCCGAAGTGTATTTGCTGAAAAAGTTGACGCGCCTGGAATTGAAGGAAGGTGACGATATGGAACAACACCTGCAAACATTTTCCGATTTGCTGCAACGAATCGCTGATATTGGTGATGCTATCCCGGAAAAGCTACAAGTTGTCATGTTGCTTTGCTCTTTGCCGGAATCGTACGATTATTTAACAACAGCGCTGGAGCAGCGGTCGCGGGAAGAGTTAACACTGCAGCTGGTGAAATCGAAATTGTTGGCGGAATCGGAAAAGCGTAGGGAGCGCAGCGAAACGGCTGGTGCGAGTAGCGGACGAGCGCTACGAGTGGAACATCGTCGAAAGCGTGGAACTGGCGGTGGCAACAAATCAGCCAGTAGTGTTAGTAAACAAAACACGGAAACACGTACCAGTTTTTTGTGTAAGCAAGCCGGACACCTAAAGAAAGATTGTCCACACCTCGCAGCTGATTTGGGAGCATCGAAATTAATAAAGAAGCAGCTGGACCAACCGAAGGCTAAGCAAGTACAGGCGATTTCGGAGGGACCACTTGCCTGGATGGTGGCACAGGGTGATCCAACCAGTTGGTTTGTGGATAGCGGAGCTTCGCGGCACATGACGGGCAACCGAAAGTTTTTCACGGTGCAGACGAGCGGAGCTAGTGTGATGCTAGCGGACGGTGAACGGGCTGAAGTGGCCGGAACAGGCCGCGGGAGTATTATCGGTGTAACCGATACTGGAAATCCTGTCGACATCGAGTTAAGCGACGTGTTGTATGTCCCGAAACTGACAAGTGGGCTTGTGTCTGTAAGTATCCTTGTCAAGATTCAAGTCAGGTTGTATTCAGCGGAAATAGGTGTGAAATTCGGAATCGGAATGGAGCGGTATGTGCGGTCGCCGAGTGCTATGGCAGCCTGTATCGTTTATGCATACCGGAACAAGCAATGATTAGCGTCCAAACATCGCATACGTCGAATTGCTTACATACGTGGCACAGAAGTCTGGGTCATCGGGATCCGGATGTGGTACGAGCAATCCACGCAAAACACCAGGCAGAAGGAATGACGTTGGTGGATTGCGGTGTGCGTACAGTTTGCCAATGTTGCATCGAGGGTAAGATGGCACGAACACCGTTCCCAAAGATCGTCGATAGAGGTTCGAAGGAGAAGCTGGACATCGTTCATGCGGATCTCAGTGGTCCGATGAAATGTACACCGAGCGGAAACCAATATTTCCTCTGTTTAGTCGACGATTACACACGAATGGCTTTCGCATACCTTTTGAAAAAGAAATCAGACGCAGCAGCGAAAATTAAGGATTTTGTTAGTTTCTGCAGAACGCAAGTTGGTAGAACGCCCAAAGTGCTGCAATCGGATGGAGGTGGAAAGTTCACCTGTATGGATCTTCAGATTTTCCTACGGGCAGAAGACATCGTCAGTCAGTTCAGTGCACCCTATTCACCACAGCAGAATGGTGTCGTGGAAAGGCGTAATCGGTACTTGAAGGAGATGGCACTCTGCATGCTGTTGGAAGCAAAACTGGATCAGAGATACTGGGGTGAGGCTATTTTAACTGCTACCTACATCCAGAACCGAGTTCCTTCTAGGGCGATTGGAATGAGTCCTTACGAGAAGTGGTACGGTAGATTACCGTCGTATGACCACTTTCGCATCTTCGGTTGCGACGCGTGGGTACAGATCCCAGCTGAAAGACGCAAGAAAATGTAGCCAAAAGCACAAAAGCTAGTGCTTGTAGGATACTCGAACGAACATAAGGCGTATAGACTTCTGAACAAGGACACCGGACGTATCACAATCAGTCGAGATGTAAAGCTTCTCGAAGATTGGAGAATGGACCGAGAATCCGATACCGATAAGAACCGAGAAGTAACGGAATCGTTTGTTGAGCTGGAACCGTTATCTCCTCCAGCTGCACTACCAAATGCTTCGACCGAGACCGAGACGGACGAAGAGGATTTGGTCGGATATGAATCTGTGAGAAGATATATCACGGTGAAGAAACAGCTGATGGAAATCGTCGTCGTATACCTCTTTGATCAACTAGGGGAGTGCTACCTGAACGTCTTGGAGATTATTTTGTTGGTATGGCAATGGTCCAGCAGGATGAGCCCACATCGTACAACGAAGCGATTAACGGTGCTGACAAAGATGAATGGATTGATGCAATTGATGCTGAGTATGATTCGTTGATGTCCAATGATACGTGGGAGTTAATTGATCCACCACATGGTTGTAACATTGTGGGTAGCAAGTAAGTTTATAAAAGGAAGTTGGATGCTGATGGCAAGGTTGAGCGAATGAAGGCTAGACTCGTGGCTCAGGGCTGTAGCCAACGATTTGGATCAGATTTCGAAGAAATCTTCGCACCGGTTGCAATGTGTTCAACATTCCGTGTACTGCTGACCGTCGCGGGCTATCGGTAGATGCTTGTGAAGCATTTGGATATCAAGTCAGCGTACCCCTATGGTAAGCTGGACGAGGTAGTTTACATCCGCCAGCCACCGGGGTATGTTGTGCCAGGAAGCGAGAAGAAAGTTTGTAAATTAAATCGAAGCATTTACGGCTTGAAACAGGCCGCTAGGGTATGGCACACGACGCTGACCGATATACTTAAGCAGCGAAGAATTCGAATCCAGTGTAGCTCTGACTCGTGTCTATACAGGAAGCGTTGCGGAAAGAATTAGTGGATGTATCTGTTGGTCTATGTGGATGATCTACTTTTGGTTTGCGCACAGGAGGAGGAAATACGAAAAGTTGAGAACGAGTTACAAGAGCAGCTGAAGATTACCAGGTTGGGGGACATTAGAAGTTTTCTTGGCATACGTGTACGAAAGAAATGCGATGGGTTCTTCGTGATTTCCCAAAACGGATTCATCAACCGATTAGTTACTCGCTTTGGACTCAAAAATGCAAAAGGGTCGCGATATCCAATGGATCCGGGGTATTACAAGGTTACCAAGGATAGTCCGGAAATGTATTGCAATGCCGATTATCATAAATTAATCGGATGTTTGCTCTACTTATCTGTGAATAGTTGGCACCAAGTGAATCGGCACCAAGTCGCCCAGATATTTCAGCAGCCGTTGGAATCTTAAGCAGAAAAGTTAGCTGTCCATCAACGACCGATTGGACAGAAGCCAAAAGAGTGGTACGTTATTTAATTCATAGGGTGGACTACGGATTGGTACTTGGACAAAGCGGAGTTGATCTAAGCCTGAAAGGGTATTGTGATGCCGACTGGGCCGGCGATACTACTGATCGCAAGTCCTGTAGCGGATACTTGTTTTGTCTAGGAGGAGCTACCGTGACATGGGCTAGTCGAAAGCAGAGCTATGTGGCCATGTCTACCATGGAGGCCGAATACATTGCTCTGTCCGAAGCTACGCAGGAGACCGTTGGTTACGGCGATTGTTGTCCGAACTAAACGAAAAGCAATGTCGAGCTACAGTCATCTTTGAAGACAACAGGAGTTGTTTGGACTTCGTCGTGTTGGATCAACAAAGGAAGCGATCCAAACATATAGACACGCGGTATCATTACACCAGAAACTGCTGTACATCCGGTGACATCGAGCTTCAATATTGTGCGTCAGAGTTCATGGTTGCGGATATCTTGACAAAACCGCTAGGTTCTACCAAGGTCAAGAGGTTCGCTGCAAATATGGGATTGGCCCCAATGCCAATTGAGGAGGAGACCGTGCAGAAGACACGGGGTTAAATTCGCGAGGAGTGTTGCGACGTTTTGGAATGTGACGCTAGGTATATAGGCGAATCCACCCCTTCAGAGAAAAAGCTTTCATATACACAAGTGACGTTTGACGTGTACTGATCGAACAAAGCTATTAAAAAAACACGTTATAAGAATATTCGGTCGTGTTCATTTTTGCTCCGATAATTCCGGTAATTTATCCTGGTCTGGTTCCTCTAGTCCCTGTCCGCCCACAAGCTTAACATAAGTTATTTTAATTTGTTTCATTTTAGCTTATGAAGCAAGCACCTCCTGTACAGTGAAAACTCAGGCCGAAGAAAGTTTAAAGAATGCTCATGGATACCAGAATAGTTAATGATGAAAGCACTCATGTAAACTCAAATGATGCAACTCTATTCATTTGGCACACTGTTATGAAAAACTTTGTTATATACTGATAAATGCTTTCTCAATATGGCAAAGTATTTGTACATTGCATAGAGAATCATTGCTTCAAGAAAAACTTATTTTTGCTCTTAGTTTTACATTTAAAAAAATGGAGAACTGCTTGTTTTAAAATGCTGTTTCTCGGGATCGGCAAAGAATACCTTAGGCCGATGAATGATTGTAAAAAATTCTGCGAAACACGATGAAATTGGGATTTTTAGATAAAATTGTCTACATTGAAATAAAAATGTAAATTTGGGTTTCAAATTGAATTCAAAAATATTTGGCTCTGGTGCTTAAAAATAAAAAAAAAATTAATTCCTTGGGTAATTTCCTTTGTAAATCTGAAAATAGTGTCTTTTTAAACCTAATATTTCCGGAGGTATAAGCAAAAGAAAATAAGAGGTTTTGACAAAAAACGGGGTTTTCCTTGGGGGTACACCCATCAATCGAGAGAATCGGCACCAAATTTCGGATTTTTACTTTCTGACCGAAATCAAACAATCTGACAAAATTTGATTCAAATCCGTGAGGGTCGATTACCTACACGGATTTCGAACAATTCGCGTGGAATGACCCATACATATAACAGCACAACTGCTGGGTAGTGGAAATTGAAAAATCATATTTTCAACGGTTATTTGGCAATAATAAATTTTCTGTTTCTGTTTCTGTTTCTGTTTGCAGCACAAGGTGGGGCAGTTAGAGCCAAGTCTGTCCAGGGCTGAGATAAGGTGGTTGTGATAATGTTAAAAGAATCCGTGCGGATTACGCTAGCTCCATAATGTATTGGTGATTATGGATTAATGGGCGGAAGAAGAGTGACAGAACTTGGCTTGATATAATTGTGTGCTTGGTCAATATAGCATAAGATGGCTTGTACTTATCTTGTTTTCTCCTTCCTTTGTTTGTTTCCTCATCTTGTTCGTAGTCAATCTTAAACCTGAAGCAGGCTCCACGCCGGCCGTCCTCTCCACCGTTGTCACCAGTGTGGTCATCTGTGGCTGGTCTCTTGCCTCCCCTCACGGCAACATTATTGTTGCCGTGAGAAGAAGCGATGGAGATCAGGCAGAAAAGAAAAGAAAAGAAAAGAAAAGAGGAATTTTTTAGTCAACATGTTGATTGCAATTTTCAAGTTAGTAATATCACGAGAATTCTATGTCTGTCCATCACCTATGCTACTACCGACTAACTACTCGCTAGGCTGGACGCTACTCATCTCCCAAATACCCATGTCATCACGATTGACCCAGCGCTGTTCCACAACCTATGCTCATTAAAAGCTACAGCCGCCTCTTTATCTACCATCTTTGCAGTATTGTAGCTGATGGCGTAAATTTTCGAATATTTTGTGCGGAATATTATTCAAGAGCAATATTATCGCTCAGAACTATCGAAAAACTACTTGAACTTCCGAAAAATAGAGCAGATGCGATGTAATGGGGACTGGTACTCGCTCGTATTATTCCCGGTGGCAATAATTGCGTATTTGTAGCGGTAGTCAACCGATTTGTCGGTATGCTCTTCAGACCGTGGTCAATTGAAATGATTCTGTAACTAAGAAGGGATGAGGTGGATCAAAAAGAACTTCACTTGGAGATATGTATATATGCCGTGTTAGGTCTTAAGTGCAAGCTGTCACTAAAGCAAGACTTAATAAGATGTTAACGACGTTGATAATTCTGTGAGGATGGTATTGAATCGAAAAATAAATCCTCATACCACGGCCATATATTATGTACTATGACCCCATTTTAGGAAGTGGAAATGATTGAGGACAGCTCTTCGCTATCGCTTGAATCAGCCAGAGAATCGAATACCTGTTTTTACTTGAAGAAGTTTTAACTCTAAAAAAGATTTAGTTAGAAATGGAATTTCAGTTGAAGTCTGCCAGCATTGGGCAATGGACAGAACAAGATATATATCGAGGCTATAAATCTTTTCGAGTGATCCACTAAGTCCGACCGCGACGACAGCCGCAAGAATGGAGAGGAGCAGGCCGCCGGTGAGTTGCCGCCGTTCGACTTGATGGACTCTCCGACAGAGGCTCATCAGCATTAGGAAGGCCCTTGGGAGACAAACAGCGTCATACATGATCATTTTATGTTGTTAGTTGAATACCGTTAACGCGGTTAGTCACAAGACATGCAAATCATTCTAATAAAGGAGGGAAATAAGAAAAAAAAAAAAAAAAAAAAAAATTATAATTACATCCAAAACAATACAATAGAGGTGACAGTAACAGCAACGATAGCAATATTAGTAATAATAGTAATAGCATAGGAAACTGATACAGGAAACACAGCTACTGACTATAACTTCCTGCCCATTAATAATTGTAATTTGGCAGCATAGGTATAAGAAGAATTTCCGACTCATCATAGAACACTCAAACATATATTCATTCGTACCTATACACCCATGCACACTCATACATGCATACACATGTATACATGTACGTGTGTGTATATTTTTCAGTGCTGTGCTGTCCATAATCGCATAACAGCCACAAATTCTATGGCAATCTCATAGAAAATGTCTCGATTACGCAAATAAAGACATCACATCATTTTTGAACACTCGTTCGTTCTAACTAGCGATACATTTTAATTTTCATGAGTAAGTCAAAATCTCATGAATGGTGGGTAGGATTTGGTTTCAGTTTTCTAGAGAAATTTCTGTGCATACCAGCAATTCATCTAGGGAACCGAGTAAGCCCTCCCGGTGCTTCGGCCCAAACGGATTGAATTTAAAATCAAATCCGTTCGATTTCGCTCCATTCCGCTTTACGAGACACATGCTACACATAAAGCTAAATTATGCAATACTACATACTACACATATATCCAACTTAAACTATAAACATTCTACATGCGGAACTAAGAATTTTTAGGTCGTTTGGCCGAAGTACGCGTCAAACCACCTACCCATGGGAGGGATATTTGGCAATAATAAATTTTAAGACTTTAAACAGATTGCCATTTCTACCGGTTTAACGCAGTTACTCTCTTGCGTTTACAGACAAATCTGCAAGTCTGGTATCCCTGGCTATGCCAAGACCTCTCCTAGAAACTGCTTGCATTATGAGGGGCCCGTATTAGGAATACTGGTACGACCCTAGGACAGGACGTGACATGTTGTATCGCAAAAGAGCCAATTTGCTGTCAAAAAAGGGCCTGATTGGCTGATTTCATGCGTGCAACTGTAGAAACAAAAATTCACAAAGGAAGCACAAAAGTGTTGCCGGAAACCACAGCAAACTCTGAAACCATCAAATTTTTAACGTTACTAGGATTTTAACAGTTTGTTTATCGTGGCGTGTTAGCATAAAACAAACGAAACTCAAGTGAAAGCGTAATTCGGCCAGATTGAATCTGTTTTTGTGTAATTAGTGATCAACTAGGACAAGTGGCTTCTATCATAAACTGCAACTGCATTCTTGGAAACACTTTTCGTAGCCGTAGTAAATTTTGAAAGGGAATCGCCAAAACAATAAACAAGAATAATAAGAAGTCACATTTCATGTCCTGTCCTAGGTACGACCGTATAGAACAAATACAAAAGCGATCTGTGCGGTATACTCTGCAACGGCTACCTTGGAGAGAGCCCAAAAACTTGCCGTCGTATCCAAATCGGTGTCAACCGATTACTTTAGGCACACTACTTATACGTCGTAAAATTGCCCGGGCCACAATGGCAGCCAAGATTCTAAAAGGCGAAATTGGCACCGCCCTGCTATCACGTTTCCAGTTCAACACGCCTGAACGACCGTTATGTCAACGTAGCTCAACCCACAACAGCCAATAGGGCAGTAACGGACCAATCACCAAACTCCAACAAACATTTACTGTAATCGAACTATTCGACTATCATGAAACTACTGGATCTTTCAGAAACAAGCTGAAGACCATTTCACCATTTCAAAATATAAACTTCTCAAAAAAGTGCAAAACTCAACTTACCCTTTAAGTACATACGAAATTTATAATTCACCGCTATTATTTAGTTCAGTTTGTGGCAGTACAAAGCTTGCCGGGTCAGTTAGTGGCCGAATATAAATATATAGATAATGCAAAATGCTCAAAATGCTCACAATATGGCTGCTAGATGGAAGGGTTTGACGAGCGCAAATTGAATATCGTACAGCTATCGACATTTAGAGATAAAAAATGGAAATCGATCATTAACCAGATCAAAACTTCTACTTGAAAATATCATTTTTGTTTGTAGAGATATTATTTATGCCAAAATCCCATTTTTGAAAAATAAAACCAATAGACAACTCTGTTGCGGAACGACACAAAAGCGGTTCGACAAATTTTCACTTACCTTTGCTGACAACATGTACAAGACTCGGAGTATTTAAGAAACGTCTTCGGAGCAAACACATGCTGTTTTATCAATCTAGCTTTTACGGTTGGCGTTACAATATTCCCTTCATGTATGGATGGTTCCACTTCCTCAATTGGAGGTGCCGATGGTGTGTACATGTTTCCTTTGTAATATTTTGAATCGGCTCTAGAAGTGTAAATTAAATGTTTATAAAAAAATATTAACGAATACCTAACAAAACCCAAACCTACTTTGTAGGAGTTTTAAACAAATTTGGAGATATATTTTCTTTAGCCGTTGAACTTTTTGCTGGCGTCGATTTTGAATTGGAAGGTTGCTGTTGCGGCGGCATAGCATGAATGATTGATTCCGCAAGTATTGGCCCATCATCTTGTGGTACAGAAACCTTCGTATGCGCAACAATATTTTCGTTTGGACCAATTTCGATTACCTTTTTAGTTTCTTTAATATTACTTGTTTGCGTTTTATCCGTACTAAGTTTTGCACGTTTATTATTAAGTTTTTTAGGTTCAGATGGCCGAAAGGGTTTCCAAAGTTCGCTGCTAGCATTTATATTTATAAAATCGTCTTCAGATTGTGTTAGGGAAAGATCCGATAAAAATGAACCTGTAGAGTTGATTTCGTTTCCCAATCTCTCGCCATGACGAACATTGATGGATTTTCTTTTGTTAGAAAGCAGATTTATAGAAGCAAGCTGTTGTTTGGTCTCATCTTTGATGTGGTACTCATTTCTTATCAATTCATGTACAGCATTGATTTTCTTTTCCTAGAATTTCAGATAATCTGTTCAAGTAACTTATGTTTCGAGTTATTATTCGAGTTACACATACCATTTCCTCTCGTTCATGCTCTGCGCGCTTCCTGGCCCTAGTTTCCTCTTCAAGCAATTTGCGAGCAAAAAATAGCTTAGTATCCAGATCCGACATTTGTCGTAGAGCTGTATCAAGTTCTCGTTGAAGTCTCTGCGCATCCTGGGAAAGCTTCAACCATCGTAAGCGACAATCATCCTGATGCTGCACGAATTTTAAAAATTCTAAGAGCAAGACATATCAGTACAAATCTATTGAAGTGAGTAAGAAGTGCCTACCTAGCTCTGCTTTTCCGTCTCGTAAAATATCTGAACATCTTCGTAAATCATCATGTTGAGCTATAATCGACAATTCCATAGTTTAATTTTATTAAATACAAAACACACGTCTCCTTGTATATTCTGTATATTCACAGATGTATTTCCATTTAATAGTAACTTCTGTTGGTTCGATCAAAGCTTATTTAATAATTCTTTCAACAAACGGAAATAACATGAAGGACCCAAGCACAAAACACAGTCCACAGAGAGCACAGTTCAAGAAACAAAAATGACGGTTACTTTTACACCAGGATACAGCGAGCAAGCAGCGCGTAGTAAAAGCGGGATTCAATATTGAAATAACCCGCCTGTCAAGAGTCAACTGGTCAAGTCTAGAAATACTCACAGTAAGAGATACGCGGAAATTAAAACCAACGATTTGGCATCAGTGTATACAAAAACCAAGACAAAAACTGCTTGCACTTACTGCGGAGCAAAATTCTGTAGCAGTGTGACTTGATTGTTTTCAACATGATCCTCTGTTTTGTTTACAACAATTTTGCTCAATAGAGCTTCCCAGTTATGCGTGTATTGGTGCTTGAAAATGAGGCAAATAACAACAGTAAACAAAAGAGATGCATTCCTTTGTCACCAAGGTACAGAATGAATTTCGTCTTCCGCTGGCGTCTACCAGCAAATTTTCAAAATATGTGCTGGAATTTGGAACAAGATCGAAAATTTGACCGAAATATGTCCTCTGCAGTGTGGCAAACGGAGAAACACAACTAGTAATCGCTAATTTTCGGTTTGTTCCTCCAGCATCAGCTGTTCCCCAAAATGAGGTAAACATCATGTATATACAAGCGTATTTCGTGTTCGCTAGTGTGGGTGCTTGAGCTGTCAGAAAGCTCTATAGAGCGATATATCTTTCCACTTAATCAATGTGAAATGCATCGCAAAGCTTTACACACTGTGTCCGAGTATAATATTCAAGGTGCGGGACAATAGCTTAAGTAGAGATAACTATTTCAATACCTGTCAATCAAACATTTAAAGCAAACAGTTTGCGTGTTCGATTGGCTCCCTTTTGACAATTCTCGCTGCTCGATTGGCTCCCAAGATGGCTGCTTCCGCGTATCTCACGTTTCACCTCTGAGTTAGAGTGACTATATACAGAGTGGTGACAATGTCAAAATATGGAATGATAATTATCTGTCAGTGTCATTCTAATCGAGCCGATGACCAATCCAACGCGTATGCAGGAAAGAGAAAGAAAATAAGCTTTGCTAGAGCATTGCATACTTTTGGGATGACATGTCGCCACTCACTCTACAGACGACATATCCAATGCGTATGCTAGAGTGACTATATACAGAGTGGCGCCAAGTCATCCCAAATGTATGCAATGCGGTTTATCCTAGGTTTTTCTTTCTCTTTCCTGCATACGCGTTGGATAGGTTGTCTGCTCGATTGGAATGACTCTGACAGATAATTATCATTCCAATTTTGACATTGTCGCCACTCTGTATATAGTCACTCTAGCGTATGCAGGAAAGAGAAAGAAAAACCTTGGAAAAACTGCATTGCATACATTTGGGATGACTTGTCGCCGCTCTGTATATAGTCACTCTACTCTGAGTATTTCTATATAGACCAAATCATCATACCGTCAATTGACGGATACTGGCGCCCTTGTTTACATTTTAGAAAACTTTCCTTTCCATTTATAGCGAATGTAGCGTGTTTTTTAACATTTTACAGGCATAATGGCTTATAGATTTAGTCCTAATGCTGTTTAAACTCGGTTTAAACAACAAACTTGCTGTTTAAACAGTTGAAACTTTTTTGGATTCTGCGGTCTGTTTGTAAACAAGGGCGCCAGTATCTGCCAGATGACGTCATCTTGATTTGGTCTATAGTCAACTCGCCATGTGCGTTCAGGGCAATGTAATATATACAGGTCTGGCAATGTTGATTAAGTGGTGTTAGTGCAATGAAGAAATTTCATCATGGTGTAGGTGTGGGAATCGTTAATCGACCAATCACGATGAAGCGTGATGTCAAACTCCAAAAACAAACCCCATCGTCCGACGCGGTTTGTTTTTGTAGTTTGACGTCGTTTTTTGATTTTTCGCTACACTGAAACAAGAATCATGGTAATTGTTACCATATTATAGAGGGTAAAATTAAAAGGACACACCAGTGCATTTTTGCAGAAAAGATTTCTGTTTAGCTTAAGCAGTGTTCTGGTCACATTTACTATGCGTTACTTTCGGCGTTACCCCGATACATAACAAAAATAACAGAATCGTAGTCAAAATTACTAGACATGACCATGAAAGGTGGTAAAATTATCTGAGAACATATTACTTGTACAAGAATCATGGTAAATTTGAATAGCTTTTTCATGGTACTTACAAAAAGCATGCGTTTTCTGCAAAATTGTGCGAGATACCATGGTTTTTGTTTCAGAGTACATACCATCAAATGTCTTCAGTTGCCACACCTTTTTAAACCTCATTGCGTTCAAGGATACCAGACTCAATGTGATATATACAGGTGTGGCAATGTTGGTTAAGTGGTATTAGTGCAATGAAGAAATTTCATCATGGTGTGGGTGAAATCGTAAATCGATCAATCACAATGAAGCGTGACGTCAAACTCCAAAAACAAACCCCATTGTCCGAGGCGGTTTGTTTTTGTAGTTTGACACAAGGGGTCGGACACTCAGCACATTGTGCCGCGGCACTCCAGAGATATCAAGCGGCACACCTCTAAAGCCTTATAAAAATAACATTTATAGGGCTTTACACACCTCCGGTTCAATTTTACATATGAAATGGGAGCACGGCCAGTTGTCAAAATCATCTCGCACGGTTGCCAGATCTATCAGATTATAACGAATTTAACAAATCTTGCAGTTCGGCCAGTTAGCTTCGAGGTACGATGCTGGTCTAACAAGCTAGTCGTCGTATGTTCGAATCTCGGCTAGGCGGTGCTTGCTAGATAGAGTCAGTAGGATTATTACACTGCCCCGTAATTTTCCTGTACTCTAACAGCCGGCTGCGAAGTCTGTCGATAAAGAAGGGTAATGTCTAATGACGGTTTAAGCCCACGGCTTTGCTTTGCTTTGCAGTTCGGCACTTTCGGTACAGCATCGACACAGTTCGGCTCGTTTCAAGTCGCCTAACATAAAAACGGCTGTGCCGAGTGACCGTCCCCTTGAGTTTGACGTCGTTTTCTGATTTTTAGCTACTAATACCATCAAATGTCTTCATCTGCCACACCTTTTTAAACCTCATTGTACCATCAGACTTCCAGATTTGTCTGCGAATTACAGGTTTTCACTAGAGTGGCTATATATACAGAGTGGAGACAATGTCAAAATTGGAATGATAATTATCTGTCAGTGTCATTCCAATCGAGCAGACGACCTATCCAACGCGTATGTAGGAAAGAGAAAGAAAAACCTTGGAAAAACCGCATTGCATACATTTGGGATGACTTGTCGCCACTCTGTATATAGTCACTCTAGTTTTCACTAGTATGACTATATACAGAGTGGCGACATGTCATCCCAAATGTATGCAATGCGGATTATCTTTCTCTTTCCTGCATACGCGTTGGATATGTCGTCTGCTCAATTGGAATGACACTGACAGATAATTATCATTCCAATTTTGACATTGTCGCCACTCTATGTAGATAGTCACTCTAGTAGTTTGAGGCTTTATCAAAACGTCACTGTTTACATTATCGACGTATCGAAAAAGTATCGACGGCATATCGATTGCTTGTTATGGAAAATAAAAATAGATTCGGTCGGGATTTAAGAAGAAACTAAAAAAGCAAGCGATTTTTTTGCAGCATCTTCAAGGGGAGCAGGATAAAAACAGAACCATTTTTTGAAATGCTGAATAATGATACCACCTAGACAGGAGCTCGAACCGGGAGAGTTAGTCATGCAACCTGATTCGTTTCGTTGCAGCTTTGCTACCTAAACCATAGCGGACGTGTTGAGTGAGTTGAAATTAGTCGTATTTAAATCTTGGTGATATTCCCTCTCATATCATAGCTACTTGTCCAATAGCAATAGCAAAATAAGAAGTCAAGTACAAGCCGTTTATCAACACTTACAGCTCGTTTTAATGCAATTGACTAAATGCATTATATTGTTACGTTATACAGTCAACCAAAAAAGTATTCGGACAGCAGCGCATAAAATTTTCTTTTAGTAATTTTGCACAGTATTTTTGCAAAGAAAAGTAACACATATTTACCTTGTTGGGGTGCTTGGAAAGCTCCGAGGCACCAAAGATATATATTTTTGGATAGAACTAAATGTAAACTCAACTATCTGAATAATTTTAGGTGAAATTAAAGCAAAATTGTAATTGTGTGGTACATACATATTGTACCAGGATGTTGAATCTAAACATACTGTCGATAATTGTAAGCGGTAGGCACCATATAATTGTCCTAGAGCTATCGAAACATCAGCATTCAGTCTAGATTTGAACCCTTTTGAACATCTTTTTAGATAATCTCATTTCTAAATGAGAAATCATTCGATTTCTTATCACAATGACTTAAACCGAGCTCTTGTAAAAAAATGGTCAGCAATTCACAGAGGGATATTTGAAAAATTGTTAATTTTATCCCAAACAGATTAAAACAGGTCATCAAGAATGTAAATGGTCCTACAAGGTAGTAGTTGAGCGAGAAAGGACATTTGTTTCAACTAATAGTTAACTGTCCGAATACTTTTTTGGCTGCATTTTTGAGGAATTCAAACTGTATGTACCCTATCTTCAAAACGGAAAGCTTTTCCCCGAATTTTTGATGTGCATATAAATATGCTTTAGTTAAACATTGTTTTAAAAAATATGTGTTACCATTCTTTGCAAAAATACTGTGCAAAATTTCTAAAAGAAAATGTTATGCGCTGCTGTCCGAATACTTTTTTGGTTGACTGTATGCGCCTATATTGCTTTCTTAAATACTGATTTACGTTAATGCGTCTATGCATCAACAATGTTAATATACGTTTTATAAGCATTTAGATTGCTAATATACAAAAGTTTGGCACTAGGGATGCAACATTATTTTCAATATACGGTTTTGGATTAATGCTTATGGTTACTTGGGAAGTGCCGCGAATTCCGAGTCCCCACGCACCACCTGTTCATCGATTTCAAAGCGGCATATGATAACGTAAACCGACAAGAGCTATGGAAAATTTTGGACGAAAACGGTTTTCCGGGTAAGCTTACTAGACTTATCATGGCTACGATGGATGGGATCCAGTGCTGTGTGAGAATCTCGGGTGGATTGTCGGACTCATTCGAAACTCGCAGGGGACTTCGACAAGGAGATAGTCTTTCCTGCCTGCTATTCAACATTGCGCTTGAAGGTGTTATAAGACGAGCGACGATTGAAATGCGGGGCACGATTTTCAATAAATCTAGTCAATTTATCTGCTTTGCTGACGACGTGGATGCTATCGGCAGAACATTTGAGGCGGTAGAAGATCAATACACCAGACTAAAACGCGAAGCAGAGAAGATTGGATTGAAGATAAATACGTATAAAACGAAGTATCAGCGAGATGGCCCAAGTCTGGTCTTAGCCTTCGTGTGCTTGAAACACGACAGCAAAAAGAAACGAAGTATATTGACGGGGATGAGTTCGAGGTAATCGACGAGTTCGTATATCTTGGTTCACTGGCAACAGAGGACAACAATACCAGCCGTGAGATTAAAAGACGTATTATCAGCGGAAGTCGGGCCTACTACGGACCACAAACACTGCTGGACACTGACTAGAAGAGGACCTACGAGCACTCGGAGTTTTCGAACGGCGGGTGCTAAGAACCATCTTTGGCGGAGTGCAAGAGAACGGTGTATGGAGACGAAGAATGAACCACGAGCTCGCGCGTCTCTACGGCGAACCAAGTATTCAAAAAGTGGTCAAAGCTGGACGGATACGTTGGGCAGGACATGTTGTTAGAATGCCGGACAACTATCCTTCAAAAATGGTTATCGCATCAAAGCGGGGGAAGCGAGCAAGGTGCCAAGACCAGGTGGTGCGAGATCCGGCGAGCACTGGGTGCCCGCGGAACTGGAGATCAATTGCCATGGATCGAAACAGATGGAGAAATTATACTGCGCAGGCCTTGTAAGACGTTAGGCCAATTAAGTAAGTAAGTAATAATTGCAGTCGCCTTTTATTGACATAGCACTTTCCGTTATGAAACTGATAGGACGGTACCAGCAGCATATGCGTACTAAATTTGTGTAATACAAATCGCTATAAAAGTAGGCAATGTTTCTTTTTTAAAGACTTAAATCATAATTTTCATAAATAATTTTACAATAAGCCCTGGGCTTGGTAGATCAGCCTTTGGGGGCTTACTTCCAGGAAGCGAATGGAAGCTCTGCCTCTTATTTAGTATCTTATATGGGCTGAGTTTCTATGATTCTATATTCTATTCAAGATGACTTCAGTGAATCTTAGGATCTAGTATTAAAGCACACGCTGCCTCGCTCGCCGGCCAGACCACTTCTTTTTTTAACCAATTTGAATCTGCGATATGTTTTTTTCTTCTACGTCTTCTTCTTCTCTATTTCCTAACATAAATAATCCTAAAACAACCAACAAACTGACTAAAACCCTCAATCTCTTCTTTTTTTTTCTTTTCAATCGACAACGAGAATATAATTATAGAAGATGGAATCTTGGATGAAGACGAAGATGGGAACTAATAACAACCATTAGCGGAACTAGTGCTTATTTCTAGGGGGGGGTCTATAACCCACGGAATTTTTTCGACCATTTTCTTTCATCTGCATTCAAAAGAGCAATATATTCAGGAGTAAATTATAAAATTTTTGAAAGTACATATCTTAAAATTATTAAAGCATGCCAAGTCCAAATTTGTTTCCCGACTTGTTTCTTAACTAAGACGAGGGAAACACTCTTTTGTTTCTGCAGTGACGTACCTATTCATCTGACCTTATTACACAGCTTCAAACACATATCTACAGCCACCATGAACAATGTAAAGAAAACATGATAACGATATCTATAATTCAATAAAACACGAGAAATATGACTAGATATACTTAACAATACTGCATTAATTAGGCTAACAGTGGATTTGAATTAGAACAATTACATCCACGACTTACACATTGAACAGTCTTTCTGAGTTTTAGTCATTTCCATTATTATCCTAGCGACGTTTGTTTATCAGACCCTGTTTTTTAAGCTGTCGTAAAGCACATTTTGCAGCGGTACACTTGGCAATGCGGTAATTGCGGCCGATGCCACGGAATGTTCCTTTTCCAAATACTTCAACCATTACACGGACTCTTCGACCATCTGCCAATTTCTCCGGTTTTCTGAAATATAAGATGTTTTGTTAATAAAATTAATCACTTCGAAAATGACTAATTTATTTCACCCAAATTTAGCGGTTTCAGGTTCTAGTTCTAAGAGTTCCCTAATAGGTGACTTCGGAACTGAGTTGCTAAATTGCTCAATTTCTGGTCCCATCATACTGCGGTATACCTAATATAAGAACGAATTTTAAATACAGGTATTTGAAATGTAACTAAAATATCACCTTCCATACTGCATCTAAAGACATATTTGAGTCTAGGAAAATTGCACCCGCAACAGACTCGAACACATCGCCTAAAGCTTTTGGTACCTCGACGTCTTCTGCCTCATCACATTCATCTTCCAGCATAAGATAATACTGTGAAAAATTAGGATTACCACATATTTAAAAAAATTGAACAGTGACAACATTACGAAGAACTACCTCCTCACTAATGCTGTGACCGTTTTCTTGTTGGATCCTCACAAATCGATCAATTACTTCGTTCAAACCTGGCGAAAGGTGTCTGAAGAATTTGTGGAACTCGTGTCGGACGGCTAGCGATGCAAAAATTGTGTTATTGACTAGAGCAGAACGTAAATCAGTTAAAGCTCCTGGTGAATGCTGTCTTGGGTCTTCATACAAGTGACGTGTAATCAGATAATCCAGAACGGCATCCCCAAGAAACTCTAATCGTTGATAGCAATCAGTCAAACGATTCGGACAGTAAGAAGCATGAGTCATAGCCTGCAGCAAGTAAGAACGGTCTTTGAAATGATAACCTAAGGAATCCTCAAATGCATCGTAACCATCAAGAAGGTGTTCTAAAGTTGCTTCTGGATTAAAAGCGTACGTTAATAGTGGTGATCTGGGAGGAGTCCAATAGCCGTATACAGATTGTAATTTTATTCCATCTCTTTCATAGCTAGAAGTACTTCCAGGAATACGACTTTGATTCGCTTCAAAGGGTATTTCATAAACTGGTAGTACTCTTATTCCAAGCCACGCCATCAAGAGCAACGCTCCTCTCGGGCCACATTCTATTAGATAGGCACCTATTAAAGCCTCGACGCAGTCAGCTACAGATTTGTCCGGGATGCTATGTTGAGTAACCAAGTTGTATGGTATGAAGCAAGCAAAATATTCCGAATTTTTTATGTATTCGTCATTACGTTTTTCCAGTTGCTGGATTTCTTTCATCTGCTCACCCTCCTCATTATTACTCTAGAAGAAAAGTAGAGTCAAACGTGGTAGTGATCATATCGTGATAGTGATCCAATTATCGAAAAAACTAGCGTACTCACATCATCAAGAAGTCCAAGAGATTGGGCACGTTCTTTTACTAGCTTACAAATCTCGTCACTGGAAAGTTGCTTAATATTTGGCAAGTCTGCTAAATTCCAATGGCAAGCGGGTATCTAGTCAGCGAGTAATCAGAGTAAACGCTACAAAGCAAGTATCTAATATATTATCACTTACCTTAGCATCTATAAGAGCTTGTTCTAGTTGTTTTGGCACATAGTAGCATGGTGGTAACCAATTATCATGAGGTTCGAATTTTGTAGCAATCATATTTTCTCCTAGAACTTTCCGTCTTCCCAACCTATATAAATTCAAATTTGATACTTGCTTCGATCGCAAATGACTTAATTTTCCTTCATGGACATTTTCATAAGTACAATACAAATAGGTGGTAATCGCATATTTTAAAAATGAATCTCCGATTGTTTCAAGGCGTTCCAGATTAATACCATCGTTAGCATTGGACATTGTTAGTGCCTGAAGAATTATGCTGGGACTTGGTCCTGGATGGTTGTTCAAATCAGGCTGAGAGTCAAAGCTGAATGCTTTTATATTGTCATCATCATCATGAGATCTTTCACTTTGTGGTTGATATATAGAAAGATCAGCCCGTTTGTTCTCGATATTGACGTCCGCTGGTTTCACATCTTTTGTAAAAGGGTTGGTAATATTTAGTAATATTTTTTTAATGCCTTGTTCGTCCACCGTAACTAAATGCTGATCATTGAACGTATCAAATAAATCTCCAGTGCCGATAATGGAATATTCCTCAGGAAAATACTGCCTGTTGATTTCGTAAAAACCATCGAGATTCATAACTTTTGATCCATCACTGGCAATCAATAAAAAAGAATCTACTTGGGTTTTCGATGCATATGGAAATAAATCATAAATATCACTATGGCGTGATGCTGCCTCAGAACTAGAGTTTTTCAATAAAATTTCTGCAGATAGTGGCTCATTAAATTTTACCAATGTGCCGGAATTTTTAATTTTCTCTTTGAACTCATTAGTAGATTTTTCAAATTGATCGACGTGAAATCGTAACCTAGTATTCATGTTCGCGGGACTGATACAATTAAAACCGCTTGTTGTATTTTTTGAATTCTGATAAATCCGTTCGTTCAAATTAGTTCTATTTATTATGTCCAATTGTTTTTGACGTTTGATGATGCTACATTCAGTCTCTATTGCTTCTGCTACATTCTCTTTAAATTGAATTTTAAGGCCACAATTTTGCTCATCGTCATCGTCTATAGCAGCACTTTCAAACTCATCATCCGATATAAATGATTCCGAATCACTATAGTACCGATTGTCATCCGATATCTCTTTCCCAGTAACATCCCAGGATGTAGGAGAACTATAACGTATATTGGCTGTGAAGAAATATGATTAAATATTAAAATATATAGAAAAGTTTATCGAAAATTGACAAATAGAGTTTACGCTCAAACCTACTTCTGTTGCTTGAACACATATCAATATTTGATGGTAAACCCCAGTCTTCACCGTCACCTATATTTGATTGAATATCAGTTGCCATTTCATTCGACCATGTACCAATCTGGAATCCTTCTGCTTTAAGTTTATTGTCTGCTTCTTCGAGTAAATCGTTTGCTGTCTTCAAATCAAGCGAATCATCAGATTGTTTTACATTATTCTCTTCTTCTTGGTTGCATTGTCGTTCTTCATCCAGTTGCTCTTCGCTGGATGCTATAGAAACGGCAGTTGGAACATTTTCAACATCTTTTGGTTGTTTCGTAGCCATTAATTTAGCTTCCCTCGATTTTTTCAAAACATCTGCTAGACTCCAACCAAAATTGAGTATCGGCCATTCAAAGTTTTCATCGGAGATATTGGTAGCACCCAGACCAAGGTCATGTGCTACTTCTTTCCGAATTTCATCCGCTAGTAGCAATGCGTTTATTCTGTATAAAATACATGGTAGACACACGGCTGCTCGCCAAAGAGAGGCTGGAAAAGGATGAATTGTGCAAAGCTCCGGAATCAAAATCTGTTTTTGTTCGAGATTTTCTCGCTTTGCTCGTTTCGTTTCCTCTGAGCTGGTAGGAAGTGCTACTCCCTTACGATTAACATATCTGTAGAAACGGTAATTTTAAGAAGTAAACATAAGGAATAAACTTTTTCAGAATACTAGCCTAGGTGTCAGAAAGTTCAATCTTGCACTTGTATGATCCACATCCAACAAAGGCTGTTTGCAGTTTTGTATTTGGATATCGTACTTTTTAAAGTAATATTCCTCGAAAGTAGTGTAGTTAAGGCCTGGAAAAGAGCTTTTCGGGGACAAATGGTAGCATATTTCCGCAACGTAAAAGTATTGTGGTTGATCTTGATTGCGATACCATGGCATAACTACCGCATCTTTAAACTGATTGCTGTCAAAAGAATAGTTCCTCCGCTCTTCGTTAGGTATAAAACTAGGCATTTTCTCAACACTTTGAGCAATCACATCGACAAACTCCCAGTCAACGTGAACTGCATTTTGTCGCGTAATTGTAGGAACAATGAAAAAGCAATTTTCCGTAGCTTTTGAATCGTACAACATAAGATACTTTTGTAGCCGCAGTACTTTTGTGAATGTGTAGTTGATGAACAGATTGATTTTGTTTAGCTGATCTTCATTAAGTATGGTTTGCTCTGTGCATAAATTTAATGCTACTTTAACTTCACCAGATCGAGTAAAAATTGGGAACGAGCTAACCTTTGGTATTAGTTTTGTAGTTAGAATACCAAAACCCTGAGGGGATTCCTCTGGAGGATAAATCCTGCGACCACGAGTGTTCTGTTCCTCTGGAATGGGACATTGTAATGTCATATCGATATGATAAAGATAAACTTTAGAACCGATTGTAGGACGACAATTTGAAAATGAGGAAGCAATCTAAAATTAACAAGATATTTTCCAGATATATTCATAATAAACTGTAAAACGCATCTTACTCTTTTGTAGTAATACTGTCGGCGTTTAGTTGTTCCTGGTCGAGGCTCAGAATTTTCACTGACGATCTGTGCATCATTACTCTCCAATTCAAATTCCTCCCAATCCGCCTCAAACGCACGAAACGATTCCTTCCCTATTGGTTGTAATGAGCTGTCCAATTCTCCGGCGCTATGCAGTACTTTGCAGGCGATATAAGCTGCCATCCTTCTGGCCAATATTTCTGTCGGCATGGGCAAACCCTGAAATGTTGTTAATATCAATCTAGATCTAAAAACTAAACTATCATATCATTATAATATTAGCTTTTACTTTCACCAGTCACATAACTAGGAGACTATGCCAAATACAGGGATACTTTGATATAAGACAATCTCGTTATTATACAACCTTGATATAAGACAATTCGATATAAGACAATTTTCCCCTCGATATAAGACAAATTCCAATATTGTTCAATATTGTTAATATTGTTCAATATTTCAAAATAACCCTAAAAATTGTAAAAAACTAATAGCCCAAACAATTATAAATAGTGCAAAAAACGTAAACACACAACACAGAGTAAAATTTGCGACTGCTAATCCAAAAATTGTTTGAAAAAACCATGTTTCGATATAAGACAATTTCGATATAAGACACCTTTTTGGAAAAAATAATTGTCTTATATCGAGGTACCGTGACCGCCCCTAATTCTGCGCAGGTCCTAATTCTGCGCATTTTTCTTTATATAAGTATTTTTTAACATTGTGCATAACAATGATCATTGCGTTATTTTTTTATAAATGTCTGTTGAATATTACGCCATTATTCACCAATGGGTCATAATATTTGAAAGCGAAATAATTTGAACGTGAAACTGAAAGTATTTTATATGGCAGAAAACATCATCGTTAGCAGCAACGCTAAGATTGTCGCGCTAGAAAATTAACAAATTTATGATCGAAATTCTTTGCAATGATCAAATTACCCAGCATAATTAGAAAGAATAATTAGTTTTAGTCATGTTTTAGACAAAAGAAGTGATTGCATGCATTGCTTTCCTTAGAAAAATGCGATGCAATAATGCGCAGATTTAGGCACAGATTTTTTATTCATGTTCCAAATTCTGCGCAGTAATGTATCCTACGAAGAAAGCGCGAAAGAATACGCAACCTCACCGAAATGGCTGAGGTATGGAGGCATGAAAATTCAAGTAGAATCTTTAACTTTCATTGATTGGAATCCTGTGCTGTGTCTCGGGGTCCGAACCCACGAGCGCCAATTCATGAAACCATGTCTTCTATTTTTTTTAAGTGCAACCTCAAGGAGCTGTCAGAGAGTGGGGCAGTGGTTTCTATATGAAAACACAATTTTTAGTATTAGTCTAAAGTGTCTAAAGTATGCAGAAAACCCGAATCAATTCGCCCTTTACGTTATCGAGAATAAAATATTTAAAATGAAACAATCAAAATGATAACAACATTCCTTTGCCACCCGGACAGCACAAGAAGGCCGGGTCATGGATTTAATTAGGTAATGGTTAATGTCGGATTTTTTGGTGTGCTTTCAGCGTTTAAAGACATCAACAGCATGGCAGGAGTATTTATTTTCACTTTTTGGGTGCGCAGAATTAGGAGCAAACATGCGCAGAATTAGGAACATGGGCAAGAAAGCGCGCAGAATTAGGCACCGTGGATAAGTTTACATAACGAAAAATATACTCAATTGTTGGTCGACTTATTATTCCCATATTTTTTACCAGATATTATAGACCGTAGCACTACACGTTGCTGCTATCCACGTTGTTAATTTAAATCTAGAATACTTAGAATAGCGGAAGAATCATAAAAATGTCTTAACTGCGCAGTACGGTACGTTCACGGTATCCCTGTAGTTATTTGTTCAGTTTACATTAGTATGAGTTCTCGTAACGAGTGCCTACACGCAATTAATCAAACAAGTCGAATCGCATATTTCTGGATTCAGTTATCAATCAAAAAGACGCATAGGCCATGCAAAAAGATCGATTATTCGAACTTTTAAACCTGAATCCAGATTTTATGAGATATAGGGGGACTATGGGTAAGACAACCACCCGGAGCAAAAGTGAACACGACGATGAATTTTAATATGGTTATTCTTTATGGTTTCTAAAGAGTCCCACAATATAAGAAAATTCATTGATAAGAAATATAAACTCAGACATAAAAATGATTTTGAAATTTACACAGAATGATAATGGCTATACCGAAAACAAGCATATTGAAATCTTATTTGTCTTTATGTGTATTATTTTAGTTTAGTTTATTTATTTATACACAGTCAGCAGGTTAAAAACCACCCCAATGACTCCACTAAAATTAATTTACAAATAATACAAACATCTTTTATAACATCACACCAATAACGCTCTTACAAAATTACTTTTAATAACACGTCTATACAAATTAAAATCGAAGCACTCGAAACAATTCTCAAATACATGACCCATATTTTTATTAGCTCATGCATCCCATAGTTTTCCTGGATTTCCCTATATCGAGGAACATATGGGAACGAAGAGCATCCTCTCTTGTGAACCAGAAAAACGTAAGAATTTTTCCAGCAGCTAGGGAAAACACCAGTGGCCAATGAGCAGTCAAATATTGATGCAAGTGGAGATGCAAAAGCATTGATGCAATTCTTTAGCATAACGGCTGGAATACCATCGGGGCCGGCATTCGAAGAACATTTCAAACGTTTTGCTGCTGCTATAACGATATCACTAGTGATCGAGTAATGGGGACCAACGCCAGGTAAGGACGGCACATTCGCAGCTGCTTCTGTATTATTACTGGTATAACACATTAATTTGAACTAATTCCTATAGATAGAAGTGTTAAGTTCAACATTTCTCCACTTGTGGCCATTTTCCCTACCATAGTGACACTTTTACCCCGTTACCTATTAATATCGAGCGAAAAAACATCTGAAACGAAAACGTTATTTTTTCTATATGTTGGTACAGAGTATTTAGCAATCCCCTACGCGCGCAACCAGTCTATCAACTAACGCTATCTATATACAAGCGAGAAAAAAAATTCAAAGACGCTATTTTGTACTCGTTCGGTTTTTATTCGTATTACTCGGTTTCGGTTCAATCCTCCGGTGATATTCCGTTTTCTGGCGTCAGTGATTAGTTCAGGTTCTAATAACCTCTTGTTTTTCGGCTCGTCCACTGCAATATTTTGGTCCTTCACGCTCGGATTATGGATACTGCACCCACGGAAAAGCTCGCTTCGAAGCGAAAGGTTATTTATGCGAAAGTGAAATGGGAGTTATCTGTCGCAGAGGACTTCCGCTGCCGGAAGCCTTCCGCTGCGGAAGTATTGGAAAGGCGAAGTAAACTCACGGAACTTGCTAATCATTTCGACGCTATTCAAACTGAGATTGAAGAGGAAACGACCCACTTGGAGAATGTTGCATCAGTTTTCAATTATCGGCTCCTGTTCGATGAAGTGTACTTCCAGGTTAAGGATATTTACATCCAGTATCTGGAAGGAAGTAGGAAAATTCTTCGGTTCCGATTCAGAGGAAACAAGTGATTTACGTGACGCAATCAAAGCTCTATTGGAGACGCAGCAGGCAGTTCTCGCACGGCAACCAGCTTTGGACATTCATGAACCACATATCAATGTAAAGCTGCCGCAGCTGAACATTCCAGTATTTAACGGTGAAAGGAAAAATTGGCGTTCATTCAAGGATTTGTGCGAGGGCACGATTCACAATCGTACTGATCTGAAAGATTCAGTATAAATACAGTACCTTTTCTCATGCATTGACGGAGAGACTAAAAGGATGGTGAATTCATTTCCGATAAGTGATGCCAATTATCGTGAAGCTTGGGAGACACTAATTGCGCATTACGACAAAAACACGTATACGGTTTTCGCACTCATACGGGAATTTCTAGAGCAACCAATGTGTTGACTTGGAGCCAACGGGGGGAGAAGTACAAGAACGGTCCGAGTTTTGAATAACAATATTTGTGGGTATTGTGTATTAAAATCTTCCTGCAATCAGCACATTTGTATAAGTGAAAATAGAAATGATCAACATATGAAATTGACTTACGTTTAGTGTTCTTGTATCTCTTTAACTTTTAACTTTTAACCTCCTGCCCTTTTCTTCACTTTAGCTTTTCTATAATTTTAATTATTCGTTATTTTCTTGTATTCTTGTACAATTTGTAATAATTTACCGCATGAAAACGTGACACGTGTCTCTGCATGTACTATACACCTCCGCGGAAAGCAGCTGAGCTGAGATTACTCCTGAATCGTAATTGTTATGTTTTAATCTATTATCGTCTGTTGCATGTTACTTTGTAAATGGCTTACCGTTAAGAATATAATTTTAATTAGGTTTTCAAATTATCACTTATCACAAGTGTTCAATAGATCGGTTACTAAATTTTAAGGTTAGCCTAAGAGAATTAACTTATTAGCAATAGTTTACACATTTAAGCATGTATTGTTACCAATTAAGTAGGCATAGATTTAGTATTAAGTAGCCTTTAAGTATAACTTGTATATAAAGATAGATTTAAGTAGTTTTAAGTAGCAAATTAACAAATTTTACGCCGCTCGTAGAAAAAGATCACGACACCACTATCTGCTTTGTCTGAATGATGACCACGCTATCGGATATCGCTAGTGACAGTTGTCTCGTTGAGCGAGTTTATTGTTCGTTTCGCCCGGCCAAGATTGATACATCTGAAGGTCACCGTAGTGAGATGCGCCGACCGAGGGGTCGTAACACTCCCCCCCGGGTACGCCAGGTTCCTGGCTTACCTGTCTGTCGCGTCGAACATCTAGTATGGCGAGCTTCGTCGCGGGAAGCTCGTAGACTCCTGACATTGTTTGCACCACTGCAGACCTTACCTGGCCGTCCTTACTCTGGTTGACCGCGATTATACGCCCCTTCGGCCAACAACTGCGGGGAAGAGCTGGGTCTACCACTACAGCAACATCGTTCACCTCTATCGGCTTTACCTCGCTGAACCACTTAGTTCGCTTTGTTAGATCCGGCATGTAGTCTCGCACCCATCGTTGCCAAAAGATGTTAGCCTCTACCTGCGAAGCGCACCAGGATCGTCGCAAAGCCACTGCACGGTTGTCTAGAGTTGACGCCGGTTTGAAACCACTCGAGGAACCCAGGAGGAAGTGGTTTGGCGTCAGAACTGGAGCATCTGGATCTTCCACCGGGACATGCGTTAACGGTCGCGAGTTGATCGTATTCTCCACTTCGATCAGCATGTTGTGCAGTGATTCGTCGGTCGGATTCCGTACTGGACGTATTGCTGCCAAGTTCCTCTTCACCGTCTGCACAAGCCTTTCCCAGGCTCCTCCCATATGCGGTGAGGCTGGGGGAAGGAAAACCCATTCGGTATCTGGACTCACGATCTCTCGAACGACTGCTTCTTGGTCCATCTCTTGGAGGGCCGCCTTCAGCTCTTTGCTCGCTGCCGTGAAATTCGTTCCGCGATCACTATAGATTTTAATTGGTACGCCTCGCCTTGCCATCATGTTTCTCAATGCTATTATGCAAGAGTCTGCACTGAGTGAGTGCGCGACTTCTAAGTGTATCGCGCGCACTGTTAAGCACGTCGTTAGCACACCCCAACGTTTCTCAACTCTACGCCCTACCACCACATTAATCGGACCGAAATAGTCGACCCCAACAAAGGAGAAAGGTCTCGTAAACGCCGCCAGTCTTGCTTCCGGTAGATCACCCATTGGGGGAGGTTGTGGAACTGCTTTCTCATTCTTACACATCTGGCACCCTGCTTTGACTTTGTCGAACAGCTGTTTCAACCTCGGAATCCGGTAGACATGCCGCAGCTCGTTCAAGACAGTGGTGTGATTCCTGTGATGGAACCGTTCGTGACAGTCCTTCACCACTAACCAAGCTACGTAATTGCTCTGCGATAAGATTATTGGATTACGTGCATCCATCGAGGCGTACTCGCACGCGCTGATCCTACCGTGCATCCGTAGAACTTGGTGCTCGTCGAGGAAAGGGTTTAGCTTGTATATCGAACTGGCCTTCATCAACGACTTCTTGGACTTTTCTGCGCTCGCGAGAATCCTGATTTCATCTGGATATGATTCTGCTTGTGCTTGTCGAAATAGGAAAATAGATGCCTGCCGCAGCTCGTCCGCCGTAAGCAGGCCATCCCTTCGTGACAATTTGTCGATCACGCAACGAAAATTGTGTTTGACGCGCAGCACTACTGCAGTGGCTCGAAGCAAACTCTGCCAACGGGAGAACCGTCGTACATCAATCACTGAAGGTGGACTTGCTATGTGATGGAAGAGATTCGCGCGGAGTTCCTCATTTGTCGAGCTGCTCTTATGTGAATCCACAGGCCAGTATTCATTGTGCTCCCACAAGAACTTCGGTCCCGTAAACCATCTGCTTTCCTCTGTACGATCTGGTTGCCGCTCCCACTTGGTAGCGTCGTCCGCTACGTTGTCCTTCGTGTTGATATACCTCCAATCTGTCATTTCTGTCGTCTCAAGAATCTCGCTAACACGGGCTGCGACGAATTGTGAATACCGGCGGTGGTCTGATCGTATCCAGCACAGTACGTCACGAGAATGGCTCCAAAAAACTCGTTTGTCGATCTTGTATGTTAAGGACTTGGAGATTCGGGCCGCCAGCCGGACTCCGATGACCGCCGCCTGCAACTCCAGTCTGGGAATGGAGACGAACTTGAGGGGAGACACCCGTGCTTTTGCGCTCACTATGGCACATTCCACAGAGCTACCCTGCTCGATGCGTAGATAGACTACAGCGGCGAATCCAGAGAGACTTGCGTCGACGAACGTGTGCAACTGGATATTAGTTTCTGGAGTTAGCGATGTAATAGAGCGATAACAACGAGGAATCCTGACGTATTGCACTTTCGGTAAAACCTCGATCCACTTCTCCCACTTCTCGTTGAGACTGTCCGGAATTTCGTCGTCCCAATCGATGCCGCATCTCCATATCTCCTGGAATAGAACCTTCAAGTAGACGAGCACGTTGGATATCAATCCTAGTGGATCAAAGACGGCCATGAGCGTTCGTAAAACCTCCCTCTTCGTGGGTTTACGCGTTCCAGCTAACAGGTCACGGTCGTGTTTCACCGAGAGCTTGTACGTGAACGTATCTGTAGCCGTGCACCACCACATTCCTAGGACCTTTTCTGTTCCCAGCTCTGGTCCCAGGTTGAGATTCTTCTCGTCGGTCTTCGTCTCCTTCATTGCTTCCACCACCGCTGGCGAGTTTGAGATCCAATTGCGCATTTCGAGTCCCGCTTGAGCGTGAACGTGCTTTACGTCTTTCGCCAACTGAATTGCCTCCTCTTCCGTTTCCACGCTCGCCAACATGTCGTCCACGTAATGCTGTTTTATAATCGTCTGTGCTGCTTGCGGGTACTGGCCTGCGAAATTGCTCGCGTTGAGATTTTTCACGTACTGTGCACAGGATGGTGAACAGGAGGTTCCAAATGGCATAACCTGTGTTACATACGTGCTAGGTTCGCCCTTTCCGTCGTCACTCCACAGTACTCGAAGGCAGTGTTGATCTCGCGCGGCCATCAGCATCTGCAGGTACATCTCCCTAACGTCACCACTAAGTCCAATTCGAAATTCGCGGAACCGGTAGAGAACGTAGTCCAGCGGAGTCAGCAAGTCCGGCCCTTTCAGCAGCATGGAATTGAGCGATACGCCGTTTGTCATTGCTGCTGCGTCCCAAACAAACCTGACTTTCCCCGGCTTATTCGGGTTGATAACCGGGAACAGCGGAAGATACCACACTCGTTCTTGCGGTTTCTGTAGTTCCTCGTTCGACAGCTTCCTTATGTACCCTTTCCGCCGATAGTCATCGATCTTCGCACGCAATACCTCGGCTAGCTTCGGCTGCTTCTTCATCCTATTCTCAAGGCAATGAAACCGTCGCAGAGCCGCTGGTTTGCTGTTAGGTAGATGGACTTTGTCGTACTTCCACAGTAGAGGTACTTCGTATCTTCCGCTATCTGTTTGGGTGACAGACTGTAAAAGCTGTTGGGCACGTTCTTCTTCACCAGAGATCAGAGGCTTTTTCGACTTACAGATGCCCAGACCTTCCAAAGAAAAGTACTCCTGAATTGATTGCTGCAGCATGTGATCGGACGATTCGCTGCATGGACAGAATTCCACTGAATGGTATCCTACTAACGAGTCAGTTGTACTGGAGCCTCCGTGCACAATCCAGCCCAGACGAGTCTTCGTTGCAATCGGCTCGAACATATTTTCTTCCCTTCCCTTAAGCGGCAGCGTGATGTTGGCATTGTCGATCCCGATTAGGATTCGAGGTTGTACATTGTTGTACGATTCGATAGGAATTCCCCGCAGGTGCCGGTATCGTTTAGCTAATTGGTGCACATCCACCGTCTGATGGAATAGATCCAGGTTGGAAATAGTATGAACTCCTCGTAGGCAGTATTTCTTCTGGATTTCACCCGTTCCAGATACGTCGATGTCGAGTTTTAGTGAATCATTTTCCAGCCGGCGCTTGTTCCCGGTCCACTTCAGGCACAGTGGCTCCGGGTTTCCTTGCAATCCCAATTCTTGGACTAGGAATGCATCAACCAACGTAAGAGATGAGCCATCATCTAGGAAGGCGTACGTCTTGGATTTCTTCGGGCCATGAATGACCACCGGGACAACACGGAACAGTCCTTGGTTAGTCGACTTGTGGTGAGCATTGCACTCACGCACCGATGTGTTTTGAGTGCCTGCGTTGGAGTTCTGACCCTTACTGGAAGATGGGTTCGATCCCGCTCCATCCCGTTGGTAGTTGTGCAAAAGTTCATGGTGTTTGAACGTACAGCCGTTCTTTCCGCACACTTGTAGGGATTTGCAGCTGCCCTTATGCTTCTTGAGACATTTTCTGCAAAGCATGAACTCCTTGATAATCGCCCATCGAGCATTGTACGAAAGCTCGTTGAATCGCTGGCACTTCTCCAACTTCGGACAATTTCCTTTACAAGCTACGCAGCCACCTGAGGAAGACGGACCGGATGGATTCCCTTTCGCTCGATGATCCGGTTTCTCCTTCGGATTGTCAGAGCTCTCCTCACTGTGCGTGTTGACGTAAGCTGAGTTCTTCTTGTTTCCTCGACCGGGAACCGCTTCACTGCAAGTCAGTCGTGCGATTGGACAAACTGTCTCTGCTAACTGGTACAGCCAAGCTGAAAATGCTGTCAGGTTTACCCGAGGTAAATCGCGGCGATGCTTGGCCCAGTCAACCTTGAAGGAAGGCGGTAGCTTGTCTACAAGCTCGTGCAGCAGAGCTACGTTATAGGTGTATTCTTCAAGCTGACAAGCTTCGATAGTCGCACAGAGGTTCTGTACAGCCAGAGAATACTCGACGAGAGTGTCCAGTTTGTCGGCCTTCGGCGCTGGTGTGCAGTGAATCTTAGAGATAAGGTTCTGCACGATGACTTCTGGATTTCCAAACAGCATCTTTAAGGTAGATATTATACCTGGGACATTCCCAGGATGCATAAGTCTACACTTTACTGCTTCGTGTGCCTTGCCTTTAAGGCATTTTTGCAATCGGGCCAGGTTTTCCTCCGACGTGTATCCACACAGGTTGGTCGTTGTTGTGAACGTTGAGTAAAACAACGGCCATTCTTCCGGAGTACCGCTGAATGAGGGAAGATCCCGCGAAACTGCTTGGCGAGCAGCGACTTGCTTGCGTGTTAAATTAATATCGTCTTCCTCTTCAATTGAAGTCTGCCTTGGTGTTGAGCGCCGTCTCGGGATAAAACCACATTCTGCATTCTCTATCCTTTGGTTGGAAATTGGTTGCATATTTTGTGGCATTTCGTGTGGATGAGTTGACGCAACAGCTGGAGTGGAACTGCGTTGGATTCTCTGTGAAAGTTGTTCCGGAACAACGTCAGCCCGTGGACAGTGCGTATCCTGTACATTCGCATTAACCGTCTCACTTATCCACTCAGAAACTCGTTGATTCGATCGCTCTTCCTCGACATCAGCAACAGGCGCGGTTTCGCGGACCATCTTCGTCATCAACTCGTGTCGCTTACGCAGATACTGACGCCGATTAGCTTCTTCCTCTTCCTGTATTTTCCTCTCGTCGTCCAAAATCTGCAACTCCATTTGCAACTGTCTCTGCTTGACGGACTGTCCGAAAATTGCTGCGGAATGCTGGCTCAAGTTATCCTCCAAAACTTGTTGGGTTTTCGGGGGATTATTAGTATGCACTGGATTCGGCAAAGGTTTCTGCGATCCTTCTATTGGAACAGTATTTGGAACTACATTTGGTATCGACGGAATCGGCTGAGTAAAACTAGATGGCACTGTGTTACACATATCATATGTATTCACTCCCGGTAGTGACGCGTACGGATTTGACCAGCGGGACGATGGCACTGACGGCATAGTGCAAACAACTTGCATAGGCTGACAAGGAGGTATCGAATAAAGGGGTGGCATAAACGAATAGGGTGGCAATAAGGCATTTGACGATATCAAAGAATGTGGTGGCATGAAATAGTGGGGCGGCATTTGAGAAACGGGTGGCATAGTAATGTTTTGCCCAATCGTAGGGTAAACTGTATTTGTCGGAAACATAGAGGTGACAGCCATGCTCGTCACTATATCGGTGGCAGTACTCAACGGTGCCACACTGCTAGTGCTTATCGGGCTAAGTGTACTTACAGACGGTACCGGCAGGGGAATATATTTCGTCGACTTTTTGTTCTTGGTTTGCTGCTTCTCCATACAGACTGAGCAAAGCCAATCGTGATTCTCGACGTCTTGGTTGACCCCTACGCAGTCGAAGTGGTACCAGTCATCACACCTGTCACACTGGACCATTCGGGAATTATCCAACTCGTTGCATGCCTGACAAGCATTCGGCGTCGTCTCGTTGGTACCTCTCGCTTCCGATTCATCCCGTTGCTTTGGCATCGTAATCTCGGCCAGAGATAAACGAAGATTTTAAATTGTTGACTTGGAGCCAACGGGGGGAGAAGTACAAGAACGGTCCGAGTTTTGAATAACAATATTTGTGGGTATTGTGTATTAAAATCTTCCTGCAATCAGCACATTTGTATAAGTGAAAATAGAAATGATCAACATATGAAATTAACTTACGTTTAGTGTTCTTGTATCTCTTTAACTTTTAACTTTTAACCTCCTGCCCTTTTCTTCACTTTAGCTTTTCTATAATTTTAATTATTCGTTATTTTCTTGTATTCTTGTACAATTTGTAATAATTTACCGCATGAAAACGTGACACGTGTCTCTGCATGTACTATACACCTCCGCGGAAAGCAGCTGAGCTGAGATTACTCCTGAATCGTAATTGTTATGTTTTAATCTATTATCGTCTGTTGCATGTTAC
This sequence comes from Sabethes cyaneus, assembly GCF_943734655.1. NCBI lineage: Eukaryota > Metazoa > Arthropoda > Insecta > Diptera > Culicidae > Sabethes > Sabethes cyaneus. Next base: position 99,608,229 of record NC_071353.1, on the reverse strand, counting down.
TTTGTAAATGGCTTACCGTTAAGAATATAATTTTAATTAGGTTTTCAAATTATCACTTATCACAAGTGTTCAATAGATCGGTTACTAAATTTTAAGGTTAGCCTAAGAGAATTAACTTATTAGCAATAGTTTACACATTTAAGCATGTATTGTTACCAATTAAGTAGGCATAGATTTAGTATTAAGTAGCCTTTAAGTATAACTTGTATATAAAGATAGATTTAAGTAGTTTTAAGTTGCAAATTAACAAATTTTACGCCGCTCGTAGAAAAAGATCACGACACCACTATCTGCTTTGTCTGAATGATGACCACGCTATCGGATATCGCTAGTGACAGTTGTCTCGTTGAGCGAGTTTATTGTTCGTTTCGCCCGGCCAAGATTGATACATCTGAAGGTCGCCGTAGTGAGATGCGCCGACCGAGGGGTCGTAACACAATGTTTCTGATGACGTCATTCGTCAGCTCAAGGCGTTGGGCAATGAATACGAAACGCGTGATCCGTGGCTCATTCACCTGCTGCTGGATAAGGTGGATAAAGACACACGTTCGCTTTGGGCACAGAAAATAATCGACATCGAAACCCTTCGTTTATGGATTTTTTGGACTTTCTCCAGAAGCGCTGTGATGCATTGGAAACCTGTTCGGCTTTTGTGAAGAAAACATCCTTTGACACCGTGAAGAAGGAATATCCTAAGGCCAGTGGCAACGAAAGGGAACTTCAAGCTTTAAATGCTCCTGCTGCTGCTACTCCGATATCGTGTGCAAAGTGTTCCAACGATAACCCAGTGTACCAGTGTGAGTCTTTGTAAGCAATGGACGTACCAGCACGTTGACAGCTCGCACTTTCTTCAAGGCTATGTTACAACTGTTTGCGTTCGTCACACACGGCGAAACATTGTACATCTAAATCGGTTTGTCATATCGCACAGTGTAAGCAACGGCACCATACCTTGCTGTGCCGAAAAGACATCAAGCGACCGGAGCAGCAGAATGATGCTGTTATCGAACCAGAGGAGCAGAATACTGAGGAGTCTTCAATTTAGGCTAACGCGGCACAGGCAGTAATTAGCAGTTAGGAACCGTCCACATTTTCTTTGTTGCCAACGGTGATAGCCAATATCAAGGGAGTGGATGGCAAATCGAACGAAGTGAGAATCTCTTATCACCGTCAAACGTCTCAGACTGAAGCGGATCAACGCTAAGGTGAAAGTTGATAGTTTCATCGTGATTCGACGATAGTGATACAATTACAGCACAAGCATACGTATCAGGAAAGCTGACGGCAACCTTGCCGTGTCAGCAATTCAGCGCATCGGATATGCCATACTTGGAAGGTTTGCAACTTGCTGATCCACGATTCAACAAATCAAGCACAGTGGATGTCATTTTGGGCGCAGACATCTTCCTGTCCATGCTTCGACCGGGGCAGGTCAAGAATTTTAACGGTATTCCTGTAGCACAACGTTCCAAATTCGGATGGATAGTCGCAGGAAGAATCTCCAAGCATGAATGTTTACACACCAATTATTCAGTGATAAATGTACATTAAAAATTTGATATCGATCGCACTCTACGGATGTTTTGGGAAGACCAAGAGCTGCGCAACAGCCAGCCTTTGACGGAAGAAGAGAAACGGGTAATCAACCATTTCGAATCAACATTCACACGCACGGAAGAAGGACGCTTTATCGTTAGACTTCCGCGGGACGATTCAAAGCAAAAGCTCGGTGAATCTTTGACCACTGCTGTCAATCGTCTCTGAGCAATGAAGCGCAGGTTTCAGAACGATGAAAATTTCATGGTTAGGTACACAACGTTTATGCAAGAATACATACGGCTGAGACATATGCAGTTAATCCCGGATTCGGAGATAGCAGTCGACCAGTCAAGGTCCTGTTATTTGCCTCACCACGGGGTCATTAACGAAGACACTCTTACGACCAAATTGCGAGTCGTATTCGACGGATCTTGTGTTACATCTTCCGGAGTATCACTCAACGATTTGCTGCTGAGTGCGCCCAATATCAATGGGGGTTTGTTTGATGCTCTATTGCGATTCAGATCGTACCCGATTGTATTTACGGCGTCGTCGAGAAGAGGTACCGTCAGGTATTGGTGCATCCTGACGATACGGACTATCAACGCATTGTATGGCGTGATTCCCCGGACATGCCGATACAATATTTTCGTTTGCTGACTGTAACATACGGTCTGAAGAATTCCGGATTTTTGGCTATGGCAGCATTGAAAAAGGTAGCTGAAGTATACAAGAAGCAGTACCCAGAAGCAGTTGAGTGGATCAAAAAGCACACTTACGTTGACGATCTTACTACTGGAGCTGACTCTACACAAGAGGCGATGGTGTTAATCAAGCAGATTAACGAGATCCTACATAATGCGGGCTTTATTCTACGCAAATGAATTCCAAGATGGATGGCAAACTTTCAGCAGCAACGGTTCTCGACACACTTAGTGACGTAAATGTTAACGCTAAACCGATCAATTTGCCAGATTTCAGTGAAAGTGCTTGGTATACATTGGTTGCCTGAAGAAGACGTTTTCACTTTCAAGGTGAACTTTCGAGTAGATGGTCCTAATACAAAGCATCAACTGCTATCGGACACAGCACGACTGTTCGACCCGTTCGGATGGTTCGCACCAGTCATCATTCGTGCAAAAATTCTTTATCTATCAGCATTGTTGGCTATACGATTTGAACTGGCACAATCTGTTGCCCCCGTGTATCGAGGATACGTGGGTAGAAAGGAAACAAAACCTGTGGCAACTTGAACAGATGAAAATTCCAAGATGGATGGCAAACTTTCACGCCCGTATTGAACTGCACGGCTTCTCAGACGCTTCTGAGGAAGCTTACGCCGCAGTTGTGTATATGCGATCAATCGACGAAGATGGTCGTATTCACGTCAGCTTAATTGCAGCTAAAACAAAGGTAGCGCCGGTGAAACAGGTAACTATACCTCGGCTTGAACACAACGTAGCGGAACTTTTGGCGAAGCTGATGAAGCAGGTAGCGGAACCGATCGAACGTTTCCAGGTTCAGCAGTATGCCTGGACAGATTCGACGATAGTCTTGCAACGGCTTAGCAACCATCCGCGTAAATGGAACACGTATGTAGCGAACAGAGCATCAACGATTTTGGACATATTACCGCGACGACACTGGGGCCATGTCTCAGCACACGAAAATCCTGCAGAATGTGCGTCACGAGGAATAAATCCTTCGGAGTTAATCGATCATCCGCTTTGGTGGTCTGTACCGCATTGGCTAGCAGCGGATTCCTCGTCGTGGAAGCGCAATGTTCCACCGGAAGATTTCGACGACGGCACACTTGAGGTACGTAAACGGTTTCAAGCACTCAATACGATGATTAAGCTTCCAGGCACCAATTACGAGATTGAAAGACGATGAAGGGACGGTAAGGGAAAGTAATCAAGAAGGATTTTTTTCCGGGAATGAAGGGGAAGGGTGGAAAGGAAGGGGGGGGGGTAATAGGTAGCTATGCTTAACAAGTTGTCGTTGTGACTCCTATCTTTTGTCCAATGCTGGAAGGTGCATGGGTCGAACCAAGCTGTAATCAGAGATTATAACCGGATCCGGTTATAATCTCTGATTACAGCTTGGTTCGACCCATGCACCTTCCAGCATTGGACAAAAGATAGGAGTCACAACAACTTGTTAAGCATAGCTACCTATTACCCGCCCCCCTTCCTTTCCACCCTTCCCCTTCATTCCCGGAAAAAAGAAAAAAAAATTCTTTTTGATTACTTTCCCTTACCGTCCCTTCATCAATTGTAGAATCATCGTTTCAAAAAAAAAAAAATAATATATGCCTGACCACATTTCAAGGTCATGACTAAAGTCACGAGTTTGGTCAATACTACTATGTGAAGGGTTGCCAACACGTGGTTAAGCGAGTGATACGTAACTGTGTGAAATGTTGTCGCTTGAAAGCGAAAACTGCTCAGCAGATAATGGGCAGTCTTCCAGCGGCACGTGTTACAGCATATCGTCCGTTCGCACACGTCGGAGTGGACTAGGCCGGTCCCATTCTAATAAGCTGCAGTAACACTCGAGGAGAGCGATCGATGATCGACCTTCGTCTGCCTGTCGACTAAGGCGGTGCACTTAGAAGCAGCAGGGGACCTTACGACAGCTACGTTCTTGGGAGCGTTGAAACGGATGATTGCACGACGCGGATATTGCAATGAGATCTGGTCTGATAACAGTACCAACCTGGTTGGAGCTAATCGATAACTTAGAGAAACTTACACAGCCTTGATGTCACACGGTAAGGATGCTGAGCGCTTTCTCGGTGCCCTCGGTATACAATGGAGATTCATTTCACCGTCCAGTCCTCATCAGGACGGTATTTGGGAAGCGGCGGTGAAAGGCGCCAAGGGCTTACTTCGACCAATCGTTGAGAATGAAGAGCTGACCTTCGAGGAGCTGGCCACTGTGTTCTGTCAGATAGAGACTTGCTTGAATTCCAGGCCTCTGTGCCCGATTTCATCATCAACCGATAACTGCGAAGCGCTCACTCCGGGGCACTTCCTCGTAGGACAACCGTTAAACCTGTTACCCGAACCAGACGTCTCATTGAGAGAAAGTCCAATGATACACAATCGAGTTTTGGAACAGATGGCGGAACAAGTACCTGGCAACGCTGCAGTCCAGGGGTAAATTGCGAACCAGACAGGAGAACATCAAACCGGGTCAGCTCGTCCTGGTGAAAAGCGACAACGTGCCGCCTTCGGCTTGGGAATTGACCAAGGTGTCAGCGGTGCATCCGGATCAACAGGGATTAGTCCGCATCGTCATGCTGCGTCGAGAAAAGACAGAGTACCAACGCCCGGTACAGAAGTTGTGTCCACTTCCGGATTGAGGTGCTACCTCAAGGCGGGGAGAATGTTGGAACGGAGTATTTAGCAATCACCTACGCGTCGTCGGAAGCATATTTTACTAGCTCCTGGTTTTCTACCTAGAGTTTAAATTTATTTCTTTTGCGGTAGGTTAGCTTACCTATAATTTCACCACGTGAGTAATCAGTCTTTCTAAAGACTTCCCAGTTTTTACCTATTTTTACCAGATATCTATTTTATTTCTATTATTTATACCGTTGCTAGTGATAATAAATTTTCTGTCCTCTCCGAGCAAGAAGCCGGAGATACTAATTTTATCAATGACTAGCTGACCCAAACAAACTTCGTATTGCCACGAATTAAACTGTGTTGTTCATAAATCGTGAATCTCGGATGACCTTTGTCACAATCTCGAGTTTTGCAAGTTTCTGAGGAGTTCATGGGTGGTTTAATATACAAATTTTCCTCACAGTAAAGTAGAAAACAACTCCCTTCATTGCGTAGCCTGACAAAATAAAGCGGATGGCATTAAAATACAGCCCGGACTTAATAATCCGGGTGCTCATTTCTATTTTCAGCCCGGATAATCGAATCACCCGGATAATCGAATCATCATTTTTGGTACAAAATTTTTTTGGTATGTCAAGTTTTTTTTTGACTTTTAGGTATCAGAAATGTTTTATTTATTATTGATCTATCTTCCTAAAAGTCAGAAAAATCCTTTCTTACCACTTTTTCCACTGATGATTTTTTTGGTACAATATTATTTTTTGTATGTTATGTTTTTCAATATTTAGGTATTATAAATGTTTTTTTATTATTGATCAATCTCCCCTAAAGTCATAAAATTCCTTTTTTGCAATTTTTTTAATGATGATTACGATGATGATGGTGATGATGATAATGATGATGGTGATGATGATTTTTAAGTAAAAAAATTGATTTCATCATCGCAGGATTTATTTTTGTTTTGTCGCCGATAAAAGGGATATAAGAAAGGAATTTTGTAGCTTTGGGGAGGTGAATCAATGCTTGTCTAGTTGGAAGCATCATTTAGCATAAAAACTACAACATTTAGGTTTAAAATAAATCAGCGAAATAATGTTTTTTTTTCACCCGGATAATCGAGTCTAAAAACCCGGATAATCGAATCCCCGGATAATCGAGTCCGGCCTGTATTCGCCATGATTATATAACATTTCGCCGCATACCGTTTTGCGGAACATCATTTCTCGGTTGACCATAACGCGGAATATAGAGTTTTGCGGAATACCATTTCGCAAAAAATCTTACGCGGGATGTACCATTTCATGGAAAATGTTTTCGTGGAAAGTACCATTTTGCAGGGGTTATTCTCTCCTTACTCGCTATCGCTCGTTCGGACCCAACGGAAAGAAAGTACACTGAAGTCGCCTTTACGCGGTTTTTACGCGACTATTTTTATGCGAATTTCGGAATTTACGCGGTCTTTTTTTACGCGAATTTCGGAATTTACGCCGCTTTTTTACGCGAATTTCGGAATTTACGTGGTTTTGATTTACGCGGGACGTATCCTTCGCGTAAAAAGCTACCTGAGTGTAATAGAGATCAGTAAATCTAGGGAAATAAATAAACCTAATTGATAGTTTTTCGTGATCTTGTTATTGACTAACGTTTTATGGAAGAGTCTAAAATTTCTCGAGTTTGATTAGTTTTTAAGTTACGCAAAAACTCTGTTTTATTTGTATGAGAGTCCTTATCCGCCTACCACAGGGGTGAGGTGACTAAAACTAAAACTAAAAAATCCTACCTTCAAAACCCCCCACATGCCAAATTTGGTTCCATTTGGTTGATTGATTCTCTAGTTATGAGGAAATTTGTACATATTTCATTTGTATGGGAGCGTCCCCTTTTAGAGGGGGCAGGGGTCATAATTTCCCTCCTGAAGAGTGGAGGAGTCTCAATGCACCATAGAAAAAGAACTTGCTTCCCAAACCACCCACATGCCAAGTTTAGTTTCATTTGCTTGATTAGTTCTGAAGTTATGAGGAAATTTATATTTCATTTGTATGGGAGCCCCCCCCCCTCCAAAAAAGGGAGGGTCCTAATTCATCATAGAAAAAATGTCTGCCCCCTAAAAGCCCCACATGCCAAATTTGGTTCCATTTGCTTGATTAGTACTCAAGTTATAAGGAAATTTGTATTTCATTTGTATGGGAGCCCCCCCTCTTAAAGGAGAGAGGAGTCATAATTCCCCTTCTAAAGAGGGGAAGGGTCTCAATTTACCATAGAATAAATTCTTGCCACCAAAAACACCCACATGCCAAATTTGGTTCTATTTGCTAAATTAGTTCTCGAGTTATGCAGAAATTTGTGTTTCATTTGTATGGGAGCCCCCCTCATAGTGGGAGGAGGGGTCTCTAACCATCACTAAAACCTTTCCTGGCCCCAAAAACCTCTACATGCAAATAAATTTTCACGCCGATTGGTTCAGTAGTTTTTGATTCTATAAGGAACATCCCGACCCAAATCCATTTTTATATATAAGAAGACTAGCTGACCCGACAAACTTCGTATTGCCACAAATTAACCTGTGTTGTACATAAATCATGAATCTCGGATAATCTTTGTGACAATCTCGAGTTTTGCAAGTTTCTGAGGAGTTCAACCTTAGATGAATCATTTTGGCAGTTACGTAACTATGAAAGCATCCCAGGTAACCAATAAGCATCACCAATGCTTTTCAAATATAGGCCAATAAGCATTTAAGTCGCCTTAAATGCTATTTAAATGCTATTTTGGCAAAATATACTACTACTTTACTGATAACCTTCTTATAGTGCTGGCAATGCTAATTTACAGCTAATTACCGACACGAAGAATTTTAATACAATTTTGGATGCCAATTTACAACACCTATGCAGTCAAAAAGCTAACATACAATAACGTGCAGCATAAAATGACAGATACGCTGATTTGCTACTTACGTTAAGGCTTATTAGTTACCTGGAATGGGTAGTTTAATATATAAATTTGCAATTTTTCCTCACAGTAAAGTAGAAAACAACTCCCCTGTCCACTCATTGCATAGCCAGAAAGCGGATAGTAATATTCGCCATGATTGTACAACATTACGCCGAATATCATTTTGCGAAAAACCTTAAGCGGAATGTACCACTTCACGGAAAACTTTTTTGTGGAAAGTACCATTTCGCGATCCTCTCCTTACTCGCTATCGCTCGTTCCAGGAAACCCAGGTAGACCTAGGAAAACAAATAAACCTAGACAGTAGTGATTTCTGCGGGAAGTTGCCTCCCCCAGGGGGCGGCGCTTCCGACGGCGGGTCGCCGGCAACACTCGCGGCCGTCTCGTCTAGTGTTACTATAGATAGTTTTTGTGGTCTTGTTATTGGTTAATGTAGTATGGAAGAGTCGAATTTCTCGAGTTCGATTAGTTTTTGAGTTTCGCAAAAATTTCTGTTTTATTTGTATGAGAGTCCATATTCTCCTACCACAGGGGTGAGAGGTCTCTAACTATCATAAAATAAATTCAAGACTCAAAAATCTCCTACATGCTAAATTTGGTTCCATTGGCTTGATTAGTACTCAAATTATAAGGAAATTTGTATTTCATTTGTATGGGAGCCGCCCCTCTTAAAAGGAGAAGGGGTCGTAATTCACCATAGAAAAAAATTCTGCCATCTAGAACTCCCACATGCCAAATTTGGTTCCATTTGCTTGATTAGTTCTCGAGATAAGAGGAAATTTGCATTTCATTTGTATGGAAGCCCACCCTCTTAAAGGGGAGATGGGTCAAAACTCGCTTTCTAAAGAGGAGAGGGGTCTCAATTCACCATAGAAAAAAACTTGCCTCCAAAACCACTTACATGTCAAATTTGGTTCCATTTGCTTGTTTAGTTCTCGACTTATGAGGAAATTTGTTTTTCATTTGTATAGGAGCCCCCTCTCCTAAAGTGGGGAGGGGTCCTAATTCACCATAGAAAATATTCTTGCCTACAAAAACACCAACATACTAAATTTGGTTCCATTTGCTTGATTAGTTCTCGAGTTATGAGGAAATTTGTATTTCGTTTGTATAGGAGCTTCCCCTCCTAAAGTGGGGAGGGGTCCCAATTCATCATAGAAAAAAATTTTTGTCTCCAAAAACACACACATGCCAAATTTGGTTCCATTTGCTTGATTAGTTCTCAAGTTATGAGGAAATTTGTATGGAAGCCCCCCCCTCTTAAAGGGGAGAGGAGTTATAATTCCTCTTCTAAAAAGGGGGGGTCTCAATTTACCATAGAATAAATTCTTGTCACCGAAAACACCCACATGCCAAATTTTGTTCTATTTGCTTGATTAGTTCTCGAGTTATGCAGAAATTTGTTTCATTTGTATGGGAGCCCCCCCCCCCCCACTCTTAGTGGGGGAGGGGTCTCTCACCATCACTAAAACCTTTCCTGGCCCCAAAAACCTCTACATTCAAATTTTCACGCCGATTGGTTCAGTAGTTTTCGATTCTATAAGGAACATACGGACAGACAGACAGACAGACAGAAATCCTTTTTTATAGGTATAGATAAAATTGTCGTTAACAAAAGAGGTAAAATTCCACCTACTGTGGTATTTGTTACCGAATTCCAAAGTTTTCGAAAGGAGCTTTCTTTACGTGTTCCTACTGCTAAATTAAATGATCAAATCGGCCGTAGAGTCGAGTGTCGCGTACTGGCCGAAACTGAAAACTCATATGATTTACTTATTCAGTATTTAACTGAAAAGTTGCATAAATTTTATACATTTGACAGCCGGAATGAAAGACCATTCAAGGCTGTGTTAAAAGGTCTCGCAAACGATCAAACCGTTCATGAGCTCAATTTAGAAATTTACTGCTTTGAGGTATGAAAAGTTTGCGAATAAGATTGAGCAGTTGAACTCTTATTCAAAATCTTTCTGGAACTTGTCAAAAATTCTGAAGAAACCATCAAAACCTATTCCAGTAATAAAAGATGGCGATCATATTCTATTAACAAATGAACAAAAGGCTCAAAGACTTGCTCAGCAGTTTGAAAATGTTCATAATTTTAATTTGAACTCAGGTGAGCTCAGTTGAAAACGATGTCTCCCCAAAATATGATCAAATTTCTACTTATAACGTTTCACCCAATGAAGTATTTGAAACTGACTTGGATGAGGTTCGTTCAATTATCAAAAAATTCAAGAATATGAAAGTGGTGAGGATGGGACATTTTAATTTTAAAAAATCAGAAAGGTTGTATTCCAGACACAACCACGTAGCTGGCGTAGAACTACGTTAGGCGAGTTTTTGCGAAGAAACCTTCACTTGTCTTTCACACCATATTGACATATGTGTGGCGTAAAAAGCGTTAAAAAATAATAGTGCTAAATAATTATATCGTATTTTTGGTAAGTATTTTGTGTACCAAAAACCAATATTTTCGGAATCGAAGTACAGCCTGAATCCGTTAACCCTCTAACGGGTAAGACCGTCTTGAGACGACCTTCGCTTTTGGAGATCCAGAGTCACATACGAAATTTGTCTTGAATTGACAATATAAGAAATATGTTCAGAACAGATTTCCTGACATATTGATACTAATTTCACAACGTTCTGACCATGCCATCTGAAGTTATCAATTTTGAAAAACAAGAATTCCGAAAAATTTCGAAAAAAAAATTATGGTGCGAATATTCCCTTTTTTACGTTTGAAGAAAAAGGACATCTAAAACAAAATGTTCGATCTCAAATTTTTCCTATGAGTAATTTACATGCTTTTTTCAATTTTGTGATATATTTGAGCTGAAAAAATATTTGGGTAGAGCGTTAGGCATGAAAAACTAAAAAGAGAATTTGAACTATTTCATACCTAGCGGTCCTCCAGATAATTATTTTCTTATGAAAATCAACACTCGAGCTTCTTTTGAGTGTACTTTCATGATAAAATAATCATTTGCTCGATCGCATCGTTTTTACGATGTTTTACGTTAGAGGGTTAAGGTTCAAACTCGCATCATTGATTTCTGGGATTTCAAACGCAGTTTTAATGCACAAAACAAAAGCTATGTTCACGAAATTTTATTATTGTGTTCTTTGCGTCCGTCAAAACACAATGATAAATTTTCATGAATATGACTTTTGTCTTGAGCATAAAACATGCTTTTGTAATCCCAGAAATCAATGACGCGTGTTTGAACCTTAATTGGGTCACGAATGCACATCAGCAGATTCGCTAATTGGGCCGACTGTTGTTTAAAGTTTTTAAACTCAAAAGTTCAATAGAATTTTGACATTCAAGTTGAAGCGTGGCCCAACTAACGAACACCTAATTAACGAACCGTATCTCCCTCACGCACCCAGCTATTAAAAAAATTCTCGCGTATTTGGATGATATCCAAAAATTGTTATGTTAAAATGGCTTGACTGTGCAACAGGTTGAGAAATCCAAATTTTTGCAAGTCGGTAATTTGTCAGATCGTTTTATTCCAACCCATCGGCAGACAACCATGTTTTCGCCGCCAACATCTCGTGTGTGCGAAAATGAGATAGCACGTCAGCATTGCGTTTCACTCAACTGCCCTCAGTCTGATTTGGGCCCGCTGTCAAATTTTGAGCCCAAGACATGCTGTCGCTGACGTTCACTGCAGCTCGATATAGAGAATAGAGATGTCGATGGGGTGTTTTATTCATTTTAATGATTGAAGGCTACAAAGTAAGGCTTGTTCGCGACAAAATCTGGACACCTCAATTTTGCAATAAAACAAATTTGCTAGAAGTTTAATCCATGAAACAATTGTATATCATTTAAGTGTGTATCGTTAATAATTATCAAACAAATTAGCATTACTTATTTGGTCTGCATGAAAAATTGGCGAACTTTGGAGTTTACCCTTGCCATGAGAGTCAGTGCAAACTTGTTGGCAACTAATTTAGCTGCCTTTGTTCAAGACTTTCGATATTTGTCTATAGTTGTGCTTGTTGCTTGTGCTGGGACAGCTCTCTCTTCACCAAAGCCCAATACCGCTCGATGGGGCATAACTCTGGACAGTTAGGTGGATTCGCATCCTTCGGTACAATATGGACTCCATTAGCATCATACCATTCCAAAACATCTTTGGCGTAGTGACAGGATGCCAAATCAGGCCAAAACAGCGAGGGTACATCATGGCAGTGTAGGAACGGTAACAATCGTTTCTGCAGGCATTCTTCACGGTATATTTCCTTGTTAACCGTTCCCGTAGTGATGTAACTTTTGCTTGCTCGACCACAGCTGCATATGGCCTGCCATACTAAATATTTTTTGGGGAACTTGGCTTTCTTCTTGGTCCTAAAATACTCTACAACGCCATTCTGTTTCATGACAGTATAAAAAGATATACCAGGAAGCTGTTTGAAGTCTTCTAGGACATACGTTTCATCGTCCATTATAACGCATGAAAACTTCGTTAAATATTCGCGATAAAGCTTACGAGCGCGTGTTTTGGCCGTCGTATTTTGCTTATCATTACGGTTTGGCACAGTCCTCACATTAAAAGACTTCATGCCTTGTCGTTGCTTAGAAGTGTGCACGAATGTTGGCAACATTTTTATTTTACGAGTAATGGTACGTACAGAAAGATCTGGTCTCCATCCACTTCCCTTTTTCCTAGCTGTTGTCAAGCGAGTATCGAACGATTTTAAAACACTGTGAACAGTGCTTGGAGGAAATCCAAGCTTTTTGGCAAATTTTCCTAACGAGAGATCCGGATTTTCATTACGACCGCACACCATTGCTTTTCGCACCTGCTCTTCTTTCGACGCCATTTTACGCTGAGCGCTTGTAATATAAACAAGTGTTATATTTTCAGAAAGAACAGACATACGTCTACCACTCTGCAAAATATTTCACTCATTGTTGATGTATTTTCGAAGCTGTGTGTGTTTAGGGGAGTCCAAATTTTGTCGCGAACAAGCCTTAAGTTAAAGTTGTTTGCAAAATGTTTTATACCTTATTGCCTTATTAGGAGTTGATGGTCAAATAAACATTAGCACCACTACGAATCCCTTCTGCCTTGTCTTCTCATCACTTTCGAAAGAAATTAATGCTTGACTATTGAATAGTAAATAATTGCAGGCAAGTAACTGACGCAAAGCAGCAATTGAAACATTCAAAACTATTCTCGGATAAAATCTAAAGAGATTTTCAATCCTGTTCGCACTTACACGAAAACCCATTGTCAAAACTTACGTGAAACCAAAAGCAAAAATACTTCCTTCACTTTTTTTCTTACGCAAAAACCAAACAAATATTAGCAACTTCGTAGTCGCAAATGTGGATACAATCTGGCAAAAGGGAAGGATTGCTGCTCACTTTTCTGTGACGTTTCACCTTCAGGACATCAATTTGGACTAGATTGAATGTTTAAAAATAAACTAGGTTGAAAGAAGGGGCTGGTTTTATGCTTTAACAAAAATGTTTAGTTTCAGGACATCAAACTAGATTAGGTTTGTCGCAGTCCTAAGAAATCTTGTTAGGACGAGAGGGCTTTATCGCTCTTTCTGGCATACTTCCCAAGTACAGATATCAAATTAGTGCAAGTCTAAACGTCGTAAACTATCTTCGACCTATTGGGACGAGGGGCTTTCGTTGCTTTTTTTTTCTAAACATAAAGTAATCGAAATCACAGTAAACAGATGGTATATTTAAACTGTCGTCTCTGCTTGTGGAGCAAGGCGGTCACAAAGAAATGTATTGCTTTCCCGAAAACTATTTCCCCGAATGTACTGCTTTCCGAAAACCTTTTCCCCGAAAACCGTTTTCTCGTTTTACAATTTTCCCGAAAAAGAGTATTGAATACGTTACGGTCTTCAAGAATAACTATCATAGAAGCTATCTCTTAGTTTGAGTTAAGTTGTCATGAGTTCTTTGTATAATATTTGGCGTTATTTCCTTATGACAGCAATTTTCGTGTAAATGAGTCAGAAAATTTGTTTTAATATACAATCAATGTTTTACACGGGGATACGTGGCGCGTAAAATAAAACCGTATAAAAACTATAAGGTATACAGCCCTAAGGGTTGTACGAAAGGGTGACGTAGGACTTTGATCTGATGATCTGAGACTAATGTAAACTGCATTTCTGGCATATGTATGTTTATAAGAATCTGTGAGTGCTATTGTTTAAGTGAATGTTCAAAAGAGAAGAGCAAAATATTCAGATTCAATTCTTAATTTAATGCAATGGTGACTTTGAAAATACGTGGACGGGGGTTCATAAGTACAATGCCTGCAACCTTTGAGACATAGAAATTTCTTTTGAAAATCACTTGTGTGCATCATAAAGGTTGAAATGGTAATGAATTATCCTCCTACCACAGGGTGAGGGGTCTCAAAGCATCATAAAATAAATAAATTCAAAATAAATTCATGCCTCCAAAAAAAACCCGCACGCCAAGTTTGGTGCCATTTGCTTGTTTAGTTCTCGAGTCATGAAGAAATTTGTATTTTAGGGGTCAGTCCCGGCGTAGTGGTTAGCATTCACTCCTCTCACGCCGAGGACCCGGGTTGAAATCCCAACCCCGCAGAAGTCACGAATGACCAAAAACTGGTTAAAGTGACTATAATCTAAACAAAGACAAAGACAAAGAAATTTGTATTTCATTTGTATGGGATCTCGCCTTCTTAAAGAAAGCAAAGGTTCTAATCCACCATAGAAAAAATCCCCCCCCCCTGCCTGTTAAAAGACGGATGGGTCTCATTACACCATTTGAACGGGAGCCCCCCCTCTTAGAAGGAGAAGGGGTCTCAGTACACCGTAGAAAAGCATCTTACCTCCAAAAACCCCCACAAGCCAATTTTGGTTCCTTTTGCTCAAATAGTTCTCGAGTTATGAGGAAATTTGAATATTATTTATATGGGGGCCCCCTTCCTAAAGAAGGGAGGAGTCTCAATTTACCATAGAAAAAATTTTTGCCTTCTACACCCCTACAAGCCAAATTTGGTTCCATTTGCTTGATTAGTTCTCGAGTTTTGAGAAAATTTGTGTTTCATTTGTATAGGAGCCCCCCCCCTCTTACGCCCCCCTTAAAATTGCTCTCTTACACCCTAAAAAAATGCTGGTCATTTTATCTATCCAACGACATATAAATTGTTCAGTTTCGTTCAGTAGTTTAGTAGTTATTAGCATTTGAAATCTTTCATTCAAACGTTACACTTCTATTTTCGTTTTTATAAAGTGCTACCCAGTCCCAGTATAGTAAACAAAGACGTAGTCCTACGTCAAAAAATCGCGTTAATTCGAAAAATGTTGTAGAAACCGTACTAATTCAAAAAATGTCATAAAATATCCCATGTTAATTCAAAAATCGTGAAAAACCGCGTTAATTCAAAAATCACCGAAAAAAGTTAATTGAAATTCAAACATCGTCGGAAAATCCGCTGGAATTAAAAAATCGCCGAAAAACCGCGGTAATTATAAAATCATAAAATTAAACCTTATTTCAAAAATCGTCATAAAATAAAACTGTTAACTAGTAGTAAAATGGGCTTGTTCTAAATTGTAGTGAAATTCTAACAGTGCTGATTTGTGGTGATATTGATATGGTGTAAATGTGATTATTACAATTACAATACATCATAGTACCATATGAAACAATGTGTTCAGTTCTATTGTGCTTTACGATGAGTAAGGAAGCATTTTTCGGATTCAGCGACGGTACCAGCAGCAACGGTTGCGAGGTGGTGACAACGTCTCGAGGTAGACAAAAACTGCTTCGAGACGGATTCAGCTATGTGAAGGATAAGCAGGTTTTTCTTGTAGATTAACGACATGTGCTATTAGGTGTGCACGTGGTACAGGAAAAAAGATGGCGCCGGCTACTGCCATGGCAGGGCCAGGACACAAGTTTTACACGATGTGCATACGCTAGTAATAACAACCGCGCACAACCACCAGCCCGATGCCTTAAACAATGAAACAGACCGGTACCGAAGCGCATTGAAGAGAAAGGCGAGAGAAGGCAACGAAAGGCCTGAAAACCTGATTCGCCTTTGTGCTGCGCAGGCACTAATCGAGGTAGGTTACATGAAGTGAGGAGAGAGTTCAATTAAATTCTACTACAAGAACTAGAAAGCCGGTAAATCTAATATGTGGGATAAATTTCGGTGAAGGGTTTTTGCTCTGAAACAATTAATACATTTTTCTAGAACAATTTAACTATGGTTTGTCGATTATTTGTTAATTTGTCTTCAACACAATTGTTTGTTGGCGAACCAACCACTGGTTGAAAGCCCCAATAAAAAAAGTTAATAAATAAATTCAACAAACAAAAATGCAAAAATATTATAATAATTTTAATAATAACAAATAAGCAACACCGAGTACTTATTCTTATTCTTATTAATACCATCACAGCCACAATAAGGATTCCTGGAAATAATTTTAATTATTTCTATTTATAGAAATATTTTAAATTATTTTCTTGCCTGTATTAACATTTGCATAATATTAGTGATATATTGCAAATATTTATCGGCCAGGCCAACTGTGAAGTATTGCCGCGAAGACAATTTACGAAATGAATCTTGTGTGAATAAGTTATTCATACATAGATGCATTTCAAAATCAACAGGGGAAGAAGAAACGGGGACGTCTCGTACCAACCGTTTCTGATTAATTGTAACTTTGTTTCGTTGGGAGTATCTTTGCTAATAAAGTTTAAGTGATACTCCGGACCATCGGGATGAACTTATGGTATTTAGACCATAAGCCCGGCTATTGTTGGCCAAGGTTATACCGCCTTATTTCGCTCTCTGAAAATAAATGAAACACCATCTACCTAGCTACCAAAACATTTCATAGATAAAATAATTGGTTACCCGTCAAAAATTGAAGAATAATGGAATAAATGAATAAAGGAAAAGCAAACAGAAAACAATTGAAGTTATAAAACGATCTCACCGAGATTTCCTATTTCTGTTCTCATCCGTTCCATTTGAAAATTTGTGAACTGTCACATAAGGCAATGAATATGTTCTGGTGTTCCGTCGGATCCATTACAATCTTATGGACGCTGGCTCCGGATGTTGTTGAACGATCGCTCCGAAATTAATGGACTAAGATAGTACACTATCTGCTTCTTGGTGGTCATGTCGCAAGGAGCCGCAGGTTCCAGGATAAACGATCATAATCTGATTCTGGAACTCTCCTGTTCAGTACGTTGATGCTTCCGGTGTAATGTCCGAAGAGCTGTAGCTGTTGTTTTTGGTATATTGATGGAATTCGTAGGATAGCAAAGCGTAGATGAACGAATTCACGGCATAATTTTATAATCCAATCCAGAACATTATTTGTCACTTCCATGGCGTAGCAGACATCAACACCGGTTAGTAGTTTCACTTCAAATTTCAGCTAGTCACTAACTAAATGACCCACAAAATAGATTAACTGGTACGAAATTTTATTCACTGTATGCAATCTTTTAGCAATTTGTATATTTGTATTAGTATTGTACAATTTTCCTTTTCGAGAAAACGAAAAAAAATCAGAGGGGTTGTGTACAAGCCAAGTGGCAGTCACACCGGACGCACGCGTTTTCGAATCGCTGCTGCGCGCGCTCTTCATAATTTTAAATTATATTTATTTTACCGCTTAAACCGTCGCGTAAGCGTTTTTACCAATAACATAGTGAATAATTTTGTGTTTTAATCGCGCGTTTTTATCATCAATCATGCCGTGCGGAGTTAAATCGTGTGGTATCAGTGACGACCGCTTCCTATGGAAGTGCGAATATTGTAACAAACAATATCATGCAGCATGCATCGGAGTGCAGCGGCAGCGTGAGCATTTTATCACGGCTTTCATGGTGCCTATGTGCGCCGATTGCCAGGAAATACTACGGAAGGAGGCCGACGTGAGGAAGCTGCTTCATCAACAGGAGCAGCTCATAGAGGCCATTACCTCACAGACCGACGCTAACCATCGTGTTGCTGCTGACTTAAAGAAATTCTGCCTGGTATCGGAACTTTTCGATAGCATCGAACAACTGCTCAGCGACGTTAAAGTAACATTGGCAGCAATAAACACAAATAACAACAAAATGTGCAACGCGGTCAGTCAGCACATTCAGTCGTGTGACTCACAAGCGCACACGACCATAACTGGCATCAACGAAGCAAACTCAATGATGTCACAAAAAATAAAAGAATATTTGGACGAACGGCTATCAAGCCTGACAACCGACATGGCTCTATCGATGGAAAGAGCCGACACATCATTACCTCAATATAATTGCGAGTCAACCCTTCGCGAAATTCTGGACGAGGTAAAATTGGTCTCAACAGCTGTGTCTGCTGTTGAAACGAATGCAACAGCTGTTTCGCCGCCACAGAAGACATTACAGGAAGAATTAGCAGAAGCTTCATCAGCAAATAATGAAAATCTACAACCTAAGACTGACCATTCATCTCCAGGATGGCGATTTTTGGGCAATAAATGGCGCTGGATGCAAAACTGGTCGATGTATGACGCCAAACAACGGACTCGTAGGCTTCAGGAAAGAGCTGCGGAAAAAGCCAGACGTAGCAGAAAACGCAGTAAACAACAGCGCATCAAAACTAAGAACAATATAAATAGCAATCATAGAATCGGTAACCAAACCCGTACGAATGCTTCGGACAAACAGCTACTAGCCACAGCGAAAGTACAATTTGCTGGTCCACCATCAAATACGGACCACCCAATTGCAGGACTTTCAGTGCCAAAGTTTATTGACTTCCAAAAGGGTGAAATTCTAAACCCCTACCACACGGGCCACCAGACAAAACACAATAGAATTGAATCACCACCAGCGGGAAATAGCACTGCGTCAACACCGTCAACGTCATCATCGCACTCAACATCTACCTGGACACCCGACCCGATGCGTCCACCTATCGTCAGCTTAACGCAGCAATCAGCTGGCGGAGACGGACGTTTCCTGAAAGCGCGACTGCGAGATCCGAAAATTATGTATCTCATTCGTCTTTACCTGGCATACATGCACGACAAGGAACCGACGTTCTGCTACGAAGGTATGACGAACACCAGCATAAAAGTGAATTTGGCTTCAGAAGGACTACCGGTCTCTGCGCAGGACCTGCAGAAAATCTTTTTCGAGGTACATGAGGAATTTGGTGTACCGAAACAGGCAGCATCTGACGACTTGGAAGGTTATCGACGGCATCTCAACAATCAGAGAATCCAGTACCTGCAACGTGCGAGGGAAAGCGCCGGTAAATTTAGCCATCCGGTCCGAAGCACCAACCAGAATTTTCGGAAGTAACGACTCCTTTCGATGAGAAAGAGGTAACTAATTTAAGTATTTCTTCAACCGACCCTCTTCCGTCAATTTCTTCACTAAAACAGAATGTGACTGAAATATTGATTTATTGTCAAAATTTCAATCGCATGAAAAGTCCAGCCAAAATGAAGGAAATTTATAAAAATTTACATAGCTCATCCTTTTCTGTTATTCTGGCAACTGAGACAAGCTGGAATGAAAGCGTAAAAAGTGAAGAAATTTTTGGAAGTGCCTTTAACGTATTCAGAGACGACAGAAATTTTCTTGAGTCTCAAAAGAAGTCGGGTGGCGGAGTCCTCATAGCTTTGTCGTCTAATTTCAATTCCGAAATTATAACGACAACAAAATTTAAAGAATTCGAGCATGTCTGGGTAAAATCACATTTAGCAGGAGAAACACATGTATTCGCCTCGGTGTATTTTCCTCCAGACCAAGCTCATAAAACAACTTACGAAGCATTTTTCCAAATTGCCGAACACATTCTATCACAACTGCCTCCCGAGGTTAAAGTTCACATTTATGGAGACTTCAATCAACGCCATGCTGACTTCATTCCAGACTCTGAAAATGAATGCATCTTACTCCCAATCGTTGGGGAGAATGAAACACTGCAGTTTATTTTCGACAAAACTGCCAATTTGGGGCTGAACCAAATTAACCATATTAAAAACCAACAAAATTGCTATCTAGATTTTTTGCTTACGAACATTTATGAAGACTTCTGTGTGACTGAATCATTAAATCCACTATGGAAAAATGAGGCGTTTCACACAGCAATTGAATATTCTTTATTTATACACAAATACCATAGACCCAACGATTGCGAGTTCGAAGAAGTTTTTGAATACGAAAAGGCAAACTATGAAAACATTAGACGTAGATTAAACTGTGTTAATTGGCAACTTATTCTCAAGAATGAAGAAAATGTCGAAGTTGCTGTAGACACATTCTATAAAATTTTATTAGAAGTAATGATACCGAACATACCGTTAAAGAAAAGAAGACGTCACAAAAATACAAAAAGTCCAGTCTGGTATAACAGTAAGATTAAGAACTTGAAAAATCGCAAACAAAAGGCCCATAAAAATTATAAAAAACATGCCAGTACTGAAAATTTAGCAAGATATTTGGACGTATGCAACCAGCTAAATTTTGCAATCAGCAATGCGTTTGAAGAGTACAATTCAAAAATTGAACTTGAAATAAAGTCCAGTCCTAAAAACTTCTTTAATTACGTGAAAACTAAACTAAAATCTGACAATTTTCCATCCATAATGCATCTTGATGAAAATGTTGGGGATAGCTCGGAAAATATTTGTAAGCTTTTTGCAAAATTTTTTCAAGAAATCTATACAACATTTTCTGAAGAAGATCGCGATCGCGACTATTTTGCATTTTTTCCGGATGCTTCAATGGATATTGGCGTTAACCAACTTCAGGCTCAGGATATTTTGCAGGCTTTGAAAAATGTGGATGCCTCAAAAGGTCCTGGGCCTGACGGAATCCCTCCAGTATTCATAAAAAATCTTGCAATAGAGTTCACTGCTCCTCTGTTTTGGCTTTTTAACTTATCACTAAAATCCGGAATCTTTCCAAAAATATGGAAAAGCTCATTTCTGGTGCCTATCTTTAAATCGGGCCGGAAATCTGACGTACGTAATTATCGTGGTATTGCCATTATCTCTTGCATTCCAAAACTTTTTGAAGCTATTATCAATGAAAAACTATTCCTTCAAATTAAAAACAGAATTACAGAAATGCAACACGGTTTCTTCAAAGGACGTTCGACTACGACAAATTTACTGGAATTCATAGACCACTCACTGAATGCAATGGATAATGGAAACCATGTAGAAGCACTCTATACGGACTTTAGCAAGGCATTTGATCGCATTGACATACCAATGCTGCTTTTCAAATTACAAAAAATTGGAATTGAGCCAGGGCTCCTGAAATGGCTTGAATCGTATTTAACTAATCGCCAACAAATAATTAAATTTAACGGAAAGACCTCGAATCCAATTCAAGTCACTTCTGGTGTTCCTCAAGGCTCTCATTTGGGACCTCTTCTTTTTATCTTGTATGTAAACGACATTTCCTTCATTCTCAAGGAACTTAAAGTGCTAATATATGCCGACGATATGAAGCTCTTTTTGGAAATAAGAAATGAAGAAGACATCAATGTATTCCAGAACGAAATACACATATTCTACATATGGTGTAAAAAAAGCTTATTAGAACTTAATGTAAAAAAGTGCAACCTTATATCATTTAGCAGAAAAAGAATTACACCGGAAATATCAATCATATTAGGAAATCAAATAGTAGAAAAATGTGAAAAAGTTAGGGATTTAGGAATTATCTTAGACTCCAAACTAACTTTCATCGACCATTATAACACAATAATACACAGAGCAAACAACATGCTAGGTTTTATTAAACGCTTTAGCTATAATTTTTCAGATCCATACACCATCAAAACACTATATATTGCTTATGTGAGGTCAATACTGGAATACTGCAGTATTGTATGGTCTCCTTTTTCAATCACGCACGAAGAAAGAATAGAATCAGTACAAAAACAATTTCTCTTATATGCTCTTCGTAAATTAGGTTGGACAGCATTTCCTCTTCCATCATACGAAGCACGCTGCATGCTTATAAATATACAATCATTAAAAGAGCGTCGTATTTATGCAATGGTCTCATTTGTAAACGATATCGTTTCGCACCGTATTGACTCAGCAACACTTTTATCAAAACTGAACTTTTATACACCTACCCGGCAACTTCGTAATCGAAATTTATTTGCCATAAGCCATTATCGTACTAATTATGCAAAATTCGGTCCACTAAATCGTATGATGGCAGCGTACAATCAATACTGCGAAACCATTGACTTTACAATGTCTCGGCATAGACTTAAACATCACTTTAATTCAATACGTAATCATAACGCGTAGATAACGAAACAAAGGAATAAGAACACTTTTTAATCACCATCTAATTATAAGACTTCTATATAAGAAACTGTATATGCATTATACTAGTCTACATCGGTTGACGAAATAAATAAATAAATAAATAAATAAAATAAACAAGACACGACCGCATATATAGGTGACGCAGGACTACGTAAGTCTCTTTGTAGTGATAGTGGCATGTATTCATGCTTGTAATCATTCGATTCTTCATGAACACATGCTATATGCAACATATATACATGCTACATGCGTTGTATGTAACATTTATCAAAGTAGTAACATTGCATACGTTCAATTCTCAAAAGATTGTGCATTTGAAAACAATTTAACATAATCTAGAACACAAACTATTGCTTTCCTGCTACCTTACTGAAATTAAAGACTGTTTTCATTATCCATGGTTTCCCACGTTGAAGGGATTTTACCAATTCAATCCTATTTTATCAACAGCACATCTTTCCACTACACTTCTAATGAAACGGCAAGCTTGCGTATTCATACAGAGTCGTATTATAACCGAACACTACACTGCCCATAAATGCATAACAGTCCCATCTGACTTTTCACCACTTTTGTGATAAACCTGGGAATCATCTTTAAATTAACTGTTCTTTCAATATTTCAAACAAAAAAGTTATGTTTGTTCCCAAGATGTTGAAAAAAATATCAAACTATGTCAGTCCCATATTACAAATAAACGCATAACAGTCACAGTAGTAAAAATATATCAATAAGCATCTGTTTATTGGAAATGCCTGGACCAATTCGACTGCAGCAACTACCAAACGGAAGAATTTATGGCCTACAAGAACACTATTGAGGAGAATTTGGATCGGATGCACGATTCCGAAGTTACAGCGGGAACAAGTTCCGGAATATATGGGACTTGAACATAGAAGCACCTTGAATCACAACAAACCCATCATGTGACACCTATAAATACACGGTTTTGCAAATCTAGACTATTGGTAGTCGTATAAAGAATTCAAGACGTCATTGGCCACATCTAGACATGTCCGTGAATGTTCCGAATAACTCTACGGGGATCAGTTTCTGCATTTAACTAAAATACAACAGGTGACATCTCTAAGTCAGTACTCGAAATTGCAAAACTAGTTCGTAATGGTTCATTTGTTGTCATATATAGTGTCCAGGATCACATTGGTCATACTCGGACGCGTTCTGGGAGTATTCCGGACACACAGAAAAGCGACCAGCGTCTGAGTCGAACAAACCCCATCATGCAACCCCATTATGAACTCAAGATAACGTATTACACATAAAAGGAGAAAAGGCCAGGAAGAGGTTTGAGTCAAAATGGACATTTTGAACAATTGAATTGAACGAGCACGTGAATTATTAAAACAACAACGACTCGTGGTCTTGAAAATACTGCCGAGTCACCGGAACGCAAGGATCAAGGCATGCTGTGAGCAGTGACTGTAACGCGTTTATTCTTGCTTATTCAAGCACAAATAAACGCATATCAGTAACTTTGGCAGTTTTTCTAAGTTTTGGAACAAATTGTAACTCACTTGTGAACAAATTGCTTGTAAAAGTATTCTTTAATGTACATTCAATTGATTTTATGACGATTTGGAAGATTTGTTTCCAAAATCGAATCATTTTTAAAGAAAAATCGTCGCGGTTTCAACCGCGTTTTTCGAAGTTGCACGTTTTTGCATATGTGACTGTCTTCCATTTATGGGCAGTACAGCTGTAGCACATTTTTCCAACAAAGATATCAAGTTCGCCGAGGTTTAATCGTCTCGCAGTAAAGAATTTGCGATCTGTTGGGACAATGAGCTTGTGTCATTTTTTCTGGCACACTTCCCTAACACAGACATCAAATTGGACTAGGTTTAATCGCGTTCGTAAGAAATCTGTTGGCGTGAGGGGGTTTTGTTACTCTCTCTGGCGTACTTCCCAAGCAAGGACATCAAAATGGTCTAGGTTGAACCGCGGTGTTAAGAAATCTTGTTGAAATGAGGAAACTCTGCCACTTGTTTTGGCTTAATTCCCAAGCACAGATATCAAATTGGTATAGGTTTAGATCATCGTAAAGAATCTTCCAACCAATCACGAAGCGAGAATTCTGGTAAAACATAGCTTCACTATTTTCAATTTTTCAATAGTTCAACATCAAGAATCCATACTTTTCTTCATTTGGGTCAATTCTTAGAAGATTTTCCGATCGATTGGTGTAAGAATATTGAAAATCGATCGAAAAACCGCTAAGCTATTAGCGCTCAAAACCTTTCATTTTTCGTGACGCTCGCATTTTTCGATTTTTTGGAATGACACCCTATCTCAAAACTTGCCGTAAGACGAAGTCCTACGTCAAAATTTTGACAAGAAAATATTTCATGTCCGTCCGCGGTCACAGTTTGCTTCGATCTCTTAACAAATAAGCAACACCGAATACAGGTACAAACGCAAATTTCAAAAACTGCTCAAAAACGACTGTCAGCGAGCCAGGGATAAGAGAGTATTACCGAACGACCCGACAGACTTTACAGACATCTTAGAAGATTTTACTAAAACATTCGATGGGCAGCCGTTTTTATTAAAAAATATGCAGACTGATGAAGGACGCATCATGATTTTTGCGACTCTGGACAACATTAGACGTTTGGCCAATGCCAAAATTATGCTTCTAAATGAAACTTTCTCGGTTGCACCTCTCGGGTTCAAGCAAATATTTATCGTGCACAGAAGATTCGAAAATGGGGATTATAAAAAGTTTCTACCTTGTGTGCATATTTTACTATTCAATAAAAAGAGCAAACGTATAAACGAGCTTTAAAGATTCTAAAGCATTTAGCATCCGAAAAGGGCATTGTGTTGAAACCAGACATCATTATAACGGATTTTGAATTCGCCGAAATCAATGCGGAGTTTAATGAAACAGTGCAAAATGGATGTTTCTTTCACTTTTGTAAGAATTTGTGGAAAAAAATACAAAAGTTGCACCTGGTCAGCGAATTTAGTAAAAACGTAAAAGTGCACATGACTTTCCGCCAGATTGAAGCTCTGGCCTTCTTAAATGCGGAAGAAGTGCCAGATGGTTTCACTGCAGTTCGAGCGTCCGCCCCAAATATCATGTTACCATTCTTTAGGTACTTCGAGAAGAACTACATTGGAAGAATAGTGGACAACGGAGACGGGAACATGAAAAAGATAAAAGCGCGCTTTGAACCTGATTTTTGAACAGTAAAATCGAACACAATGCAAGGCAATCCAAGGGCTACCAATTCCTTGGAAGGTTTTCACAACAAACTGAACGCATTACTTAAAGGAACCACCAATCATAACCTTTCGAACCAACACGATCCCGCGAATACAACGCCTATTCGCAGTGACATAGAACACAGGTAACACAGTAGACATAGAAAAGCATTCGACAGTGTTTGGAATAAAGGTTTAATCACGAAATTGCTAAATTTTAACTTTCCAATAACGCATTTCCAAGCATTTCCGTAAAAGGAAAAAGTCTTCGTGTCATATGTAGTCGACTGCAGAAAAGCTTGGATATTTTCTCCAAATACTTGCAGTGGAAAATTTCTCCCAATGGTTCTAAAACTCAATTAATTATTTTTCCTCATAAACCTACTGTGTTACCTGACTCACTGCGAAATGCGTTGTATTCGCGGGATCGTGTTGGTTCGAAAGGTTTCGAAAAATATCGCCCTTGTATCGAAAATATCGTTTATTTTGATCACTAAAAATAACGTACTTAAACATTATATTTCATGTGCCAGTAGTACGCAATAATTGTATTGTGAAACTGAATTGTTATTTATGCAACTTTTTACAAATTAAACAATAACAAAAGCACAACTTATTAAAAATCGTTTGTTATCGATATTAACTGTATATGCGTTATAAACGAATAAAACGTATGGTTACGTTTTATTTCAATAATACGCATATTCGCAGTGAGTCAGGTAAAACAGTAGAGCTTCTTCCCTCAAGCCAAATAGCAATCACATTATCAAGATGAATGGAGTGGCTTTGAGTTGGTCTGACCAAGTTAAATATTTGGGATTATTTTATGATAAAAAACTTACTTTTAAAGACCACATTGAAAGTATACAAGCAAAATGTAATAAATATATGAGATGTTTATATCCTCTCATTAACAGAAATTCTAGATTTTGTCTGAAAAATAAACTATTGATTTACAAACAAATTTTTAGACCGGCAATGTTGTATGCCGTTCTGATTTGGTCAAGTTGTTGTATTACAAGGAAGAAGTCTTCAGAGGATTCAAAATAAAATTTTGAAAATGATTTTGAAGCGTCCTCCTTGGTTTAGTACATTAAAATTACATAGACTTACTGGTTACTGGTGTTGAAACCCTAGAAGCTATGTCAAACAAAATTATTTCAAATTTCCGACAAAAATCTCTGCAATCGTCTACATATTGCGATGATTAGGTCTCTTTACAGATCATAAGTTAGCTAGGTTAGATATTAGGTTAAGATTATGTTTTCTTTTTCCATATATGTAGGTTTTAATCCCTACTGTTAAATAATCTTAATTGTCGTAACAAGTCATAAGAAATCATAATAATAGTATATAATGCAATTCTAATAGTGTTGAAAGGTCACCACTTGTGATTGAACACATAATATGATTTAGGATTACTCTTAGGTATTTTATGTAATCGAATATTTACCCCAATAAAAAAAATCCCCAACGCGCGCTACCAGTCTATCAACTAACGCTATCTATATACAAGCGAGAAGAAAAAATTCAAATTCTTTCGTTGGCAACGAATAAGTAGAGCAATAAAGAAACTATTTTGTACTCGGTTGGTTTTTATTCGTATTAGAGCACTCGTGCGCTTACAAAGCTTCAAATTCAAATTGGAAGTGCCAACTACCTGGTCGTGGAGTCCGCATATTTCCCGGGTGACAAGGACTACATACCGCATCCAAAGTTGCCGGTCTCGTGCGGTACTGCAGGTCCATTAACGTGTCGTTCGTGATCGTTGATGCCAATGCCCACCATACGATTTGGGGCAGTTATTTACGAATGTAAATCACTTGGTCACTGGTGGTCGACGCACTCTTGCACAAGCTATCACAGCATGGTTATGAGGTCATTGCGTATGCCGACGGCGTAGTACTTATTGTCAGAGGTAAATTTGACGCAGTGCTGTCTAGTCCTATGCAAGGAGCTCTAAATACCACCTTTTCGTGGTGTTTACGAGAGGGGCTTTATTTTTTGTCGGAAGATTTGACCACTGCGACCATTATTTTGATCTATTGTGGTATACTTCTTCTTTTGTCTAGGTATTAGTTGCCGACATAACACTATTGATGGAAGTGTTTGTCATTGTCAATTCATCCCTCTTCTCCCAGTCCGGCATTGAACTTCTTATGAAGTTTATTACCTGATTGGGATTTGCAGACCAGACTTCGAAAGGCTGCGAAGAGTTAGTGCACTGCACTGGCTTTCAGAAAAAATACATATGTTAGCATATCTATAGTTTCTAACCAGGCAGACACGTGTACATTCGTAGATTGCATATATTTCAGCCTGGAATACTGTGGGCCAGTGTCCCGTTGGTATTGAAATATTTATTCCTGGGCCTGTGATGCCAGCTCCAGTAGAGCTATTCATTTTTGACCCATCTGTATAGAAAACGACAGAGCCCTGGCGGATACTCGGGCCTCCTTGTTCCCAAGTATCCCGTCCGGTTTCTATTATTTTTGAAAGGCTTTACGAAGTTTGTCTTTGTTTCCATCCAATCTTCGTTGTTGATTATAAGCTTGCTCAGCTGAAAGTTTTTGAGGATTGACAGCTGGTCACTTAAATCTCCATCACTAACTTGAGGGGCTTAATATAAACCCCACCAAAACAGTCGTGATACCATTTACTAGACGGAGGAGGCATACTCTTACTCCCCCTATACTGAATTGCGTCAGACTAAGCTCCACATTTTTTTTTGTTTGAAATTTTTTTGATTTTCCTTTTGTGATTAGCTGATAAAAGCCCCCAATTTTGAAAAATATGACTTATTTACTCAAATAAAGAGTGGTCGCCAAAAGGCGGTCTTGGGCAGGTGAGTAAATCTCAAGATCTATAAAATACATTTCTTAATATTTAACAAGAAAACAAAAAAAAGTTTGTTTCAATACGTTCCATAGTTCCTGAGAAAAATGAACTATTTAAGTATTCACCAATAAATAAAGGCAAAACTTATGTACATTTGAAAGATTAACAAACTCTCTATTAATAATTTTTTCAAATATTTTTTTCCATTAATTCAACTTTATTGAAGTTGTATCGTAAATAGAAACACAAAATATTTAATTTTGCTGTTTTCCTGTTTCTTGCAAGTTTAAAGTTCTATAACTTTTCTCGTGCACATCGGAAGCTTATGAAATCAAAAACCAGAATAGGTCAAAGTGTTGCCAAGTAATAGGAAAAAGAAAAATGGAAAACAAGTACTGTCGTGGAAAGATATTGAATATCTAGCGAAGGCCGCCAAAAGGCGGCCGTGGGCACCAGAGGATTAAACATCTGGGTATTATCATGGATCATAAATTGAACGGGACTGCTCACCTAGACTATGCTACCAAGAAAGCAACTTCAGCCATCTGGGTATGCTGTTTACTGTTTGGCAAAACCTGGGGACTGCAACCTCAACTAGCCCTTTGGTCATACACTACTATTGCACGAGCTAGGCTAATTTATGCCGCTCTTGTATGGTGGTCACTAATGAGATGACTACGCAGGCCAAGCTAAACAAAGTTCAACGCCTGGCAACAGGGCTGCCACAAATACAGATATTTGTGCATGCATAAATTTGGGACCTATCAATTATTTCAGTTGCTGTGATTTCTGGCTCTACTAATGTTCCTGAATTTTAAAGTACTTCATAAACTATTTATGTTATTTAAAAGATTAGATCGAGAAAATAAAATACTCCGGAGAAAACAGTTTCATTATTCTGGGTACCTGGACACTGCGGAATCGAGGGTAATGAGCTTGCTGACAGCCTAGCGAGACAAGGATCTGCTCAGTAGTTCATTGGCCCCGATCCATTTCTGGGCACCTCCATATCCGCTATCAAAGGCGAATTACTGACCTGGGAAAAGCTAGAAATAGCATCCAGTTGGTATCAAGCGTAAGGCTGCAAACAAGCTAAACAGTTTATCTACCCAGACCCTGCTGCAGTAGTTGAAAAACTACTTACCTTAACGCGTAGTGAACTGCGCACAATCACGGCACTCCTCACCGGACATTGCCACTCTTTACTATTTCAAGAGAATTGGCTATCTTTTGTATTTACGGCGCTATGGAGCTGCTACACCATTGGTAGCAAAAAGAGCGCTCATTTGGTTACCAACGGGGTAGCAATCGCATAGCGCCGTAAATACAAAAGATAGAACTATACTTTCTTCAACAATAGTGTAGATAATAATAAGCTCTACAATCGCCCTTTACACTACTTTTTCGAATTCTGTTTAGTTAAAGCGCTGTAGTCAATTGAGCATATACTGAGCAAAAAACCGAGAATGAAGCCTGCCGAAAGTAATAGTTCAATTATAGCTAATAGGCTATGTTTAAACGATTTCTGATTAGTTTAAGTTGTTTTAGGGTAAATCAATCAGTAAGTAGGTACCAGAACCAAAAGTACCAAAACCAATGGGTATGACATGGACAATGTATGTAGTTTGGCATCCACCACCCCTCTTGTTGCCATTCATGCCAAAAGGGAGACATCCGGTATTTGCGCTCTGAACTTGCTTTGGCTTTGATATTATTTGTAACCAATTGCCCTTTTAAGGGCCACCAACAAATCAAATGAAGGTTAAATAAAATTTTTCGTAATCTGCAATTCGTATTTATATTTGCAAATTAACTTTCTTGTAAAAATGTTTGGTTAATCGTACCTAAAATGCTAAATATATGCTACTTTTGTGGCGTTCCGCAGGGATGATTCGATCACTTTGACTCAATTTTGATTCAATTGACAGTACCGTCTCAGCCGGGTAAAATTTGGTAAAGTGATATATAAGACATTTGTAGAATTAGTTATATACAATTTTGCTAAATCAAGTTTTGCTGTATCTTTTGTAGTTACAACGCTACAATGCTAGTAACTCAATAGTGACTAAATGAACGTTCACTTAGTTACTATAGAGGTATTGTTACATTGTAGGACCGTAAATACAAAAGATACAGCAAAACTTCATTCAGCAAAATTGTGGATAAGAACTAGTGCTACAATGGTCCCATATGTCACTTTTGCTCGGCTGAGACGTCAAATTTTGCTCGGCTGAGACGGTACTGTCAAATGAATTAAAATTGAGTCAAAATGATCGAATCATCCCTGACGTTTCCTTCAAACTACTAAACTATAATACTGTAAAATTCCCTAAAACAATTTTTGCTGTTGCTGATACATCGAAGAGATATTTTCTGCTGAAAGAAAATGCAATTTTATCTTCAATTATTACTTGATGCTGAAGGCCACCAAGGCTGATGGATGATATTCACATTTATCTTGAAACATTTACTAGGAGCCCGAATGTCATGATAATTATGTGCCTTCCGGGACAGAATTATGGCTAATTCAATCACCAACAAGAAACGAACGAAGATCTGAACCTCACGAACGGTTTCCGTAGCGCATCTGCTCACTGTTTTAATGAGCCAAGCTGAAGGCGATAGATACTTATGAACACACCCATGCCAGAAATGCAATCTGTATTAGTCCTTGCTCTAATAATCTGACATAAAGGGATACTTCATCGAGTAAAACATGTTATCAAAATATTACAATATAATGTTAACATAGGCCTATACGCCACCCTTTCGTACAACCCTTAGGGCTGTATAACTTGTAGTTTATTATCAAACCCGAACCCGACCGAATCCGATAACAGGTATTGAAATTTAACCCTTTAACGGGTAAGATCGTCTGTAGATGGCTTTTGCGTTTGGAGCTCCAGAGCCACATACGAAATTTGTCTTGAAGTAACAATACGAAAAATATGTTCAGAACAGATTTTCTGATATTTTAATATTAATATCACAACATTCTGCCCATGCGTTCAAAAATTATCATCTTTCGAAAACAAGAATTCAGAAAAACTCCGAAAAAATTATGATGCGAATATTCCCTTCTTTACTTTTGAAGAAAGAGGATATCACGAAAAAAATCTTCGACCTCAAAATTTTTCTATGAGTAAAGCTTATACAATTTTGGAAAAAGGTTTATGTCCTGGTCTCAAAATATGTGTTGTTGAAGGGGGGCAAGAACAAAAATAACATAATCCTTCAATAAATAAACAAAAAAGAAGAAACCAGCGTTTGTTTATCCATATTATTGAAAATTTAATACAAAAATTTTGTACAGTACTTAAATTTCAGTTCAAACGTAACCAAACTTTGAAATTTTTCAGCCAAAGCACATAAAGTAAGCATCCTGGTAGAGATAAACCAGTTTGATAATAGTGGAGTGCCACAGGATCACCTTAGGGAGCCACAAACATATAACTTCATTTGAATTTTGTTTTGAACTTACGTATTACTATTCATGTTTGAAACCGCTTGTTTCTTCGTCAACCTTTTAGTCATGAATATCAGGTCATTTCTCAGCTGATGCTTGTTCTCTAACAATAACGTGTTTACCTTTGTATATGCAAACCGTTTCGAAAATTTCGAGTTTCGAACAGTTCAGTGACGTGCTTTCTGCATGCATCTAATGCATGGTAAAAACTGTATTTTTGAGTTTTACATTCCCAACATCCAAAATTTGGGTATGTACTTGGACACTACGTGTGAATACTCAATGGCATAACAAGTTTCATGCCTGACGCCATTATAAATCGCACCGTAGAAATCACTCGACGTGGAGAAGCGCTGTGTGAACAAAGTACGTCTTACCTGTCCAAGAGTCTGCTGGAAAAAGAGGCCGATACGCGAGCAATGTTGCCAATGATAATCGCGCACTATGACAGTTTCACATGACAGCGTTGCCAACACTTTCGTCGTTAAGGGGGAAGTAGAGTGACTATATATAGAGTCCTGCATGCACCTCACATACATGTATCTCACACTACGGAATAAAACTACCAATTTGGAGCCCTGAAAGGACCGATATCTGATATTCCGGAGTATCTAATTTGTCATATTTCTATTTTTATCTTATCTATACCTATGACCGGAGAAAATAATCCCACTGTAATTCGGAATATCTCCGTCAAAAGTGGTACCAAATTTCACTCATATATTGTTTGATTGATTTTTGCCTCTAACTAATTCGGTTAAGAGTTGAATTAAAATGGAACGAAATTTAAAGCAAATGGAGTCAAAAGTCTGATTGCAAGCACCTCAATTGTTGTCGTCGGGAACTTAAGGGTCAAGCAAAATAGTCGCCTGTGACTTGCAGCAGGAACCACAAAGCTTAGTTGGCGAAAGAAAGTTGATCAAGATAACTGCTTTAACTTTGCACATATTGGATAATTTAAAGATGTAAACTTGTTGAACTGTAAAAAATCTGCTTATCACTAAAGAATGCAACATAATAATAAAACACTTTTTTTTGCCCCTTCACATTTCGAAAATTTTTGAAGGGGGGGCGACATAAACTTTTTTTCAAATTTGTATAAGCCTAATTTACATGATTTATTTCAATTTTGCGATATATTTGAACTGAAAAATATTTGGGTAGAGCGTTAGGCATGAGAGATGAAAAAGAGAAATTGGAATATTTCATACCTGGCGGTCCTCCAGATAAATATTTCTTCATGAAAATCAACACTACACTCTAGATTCTTTTGACTGTACTTTCATGATAAAATAGTCATTTGCTTAAAAGCATCGTTTTTACGATATTGCCCGTTATAGGGTTAAAATTTTTTCGGATTTCGGTTTTATAGACCATATCCAGGCCATCCTTTTTAAAAGGCGTAGCAGCGTGCCAGGTCGTCTAGTAATTTTCTCTTTTTGAGATACCATTTTTTTAATTGCGAAATGTGATGCATTGCTCAGTGCAGTGTCCTATTTTACTTGCAGTGAAACGAATAGTTTTGGCAAAGACGAATAACAAATATTCATTTCTTTCTTTCTTTAAGAATGCATCTCAATAACAAACCATATAATAGGACTCTAATAAAAATATATAATGTTTGGACTTACCAGAATGTCTTCTTTGAGAGGGGAATTGATAGGCATCCGAATGGTGTACTGATAGAGTTCATTACCGTTGCGCACAGTTTTCGCTTTTCGCCAAAGTGGCGTCAATTTAGTGAAAGTATCACTAGGTAGTTTCGCACAATACTTGTTGATCATTTGTATCGCATTAGATAAACCAACTGCAGCGCCGCTAGCACGATCAAATCCACCTGCTTTTAGAGGTCTGTATAATTCAAGGCAGTGATTAAAACCATCCGCGTACTGTTGATGAACTTCTAATGGTTCAGCATTTTCGCACTTCTGCAGTAATAGCTAGGAAAGAGAAATTATAGACAACGGTTTTGTTTTAATCATTTTAAATACCTTTTCTATCTCCATGTAAATAGCAACTTTTTCTATCATTTCGTTTGTACAGTTTTCCATTAATTGATAACTATTATTCACAGATTGATTGAGCAGTTCACTTTCTGTCGATCTTAAGTAGTTTTCACGGCATTCAATAGTTGTGTTTTCCGTATAACTAGCATTATCGTTAGTATTATCATTATCTTTATCATTATCATTATCGTTATCATTATCATGATCATTATCGTCATCATTATCATAATCATAATCATCATCATTATCATTGTCGTTATCATTATCATCATCATCATCATCATCACTATTGATAAAACTAGTATTCGCACATATATAACGATGAGTCCGCAAACTTAAATCGAACTGGTTAGCTATGATTGGTTGGTTTGCTCGCGGTGTAACAAACATTATATGGTAAGCAGATACTGCCCTAGCTCTCCCTTTACAATGCACATACGATCGATAGCTAATCGGTTCATTCCAACGAACAACGACGTTACATTTCGGTAAATCAATTCCTTCCTCTAACATCGATGTTCCTATTAGAAGATTGCACTGGTGCATCCGAAAGCGCTTCAAAACTTCCTCTTGTTTTCGGTGTTCGAGATCAGCTTCCTTAGGCTCAGTAATAGGATCTGCGCTTTTGTCTATTGTATATTGCACATTGATGTAGTTGAGCTGTGGGTCTGACCGAACGCTTTCATAAAACAAGGTGTATAGAATACGGGCAGTCAACTCTGAATGACAAAATACCAATGCACACAAAGCGTCAGGGTCGGTTTGATTGTGAATATTTGACCTATTGGATCGGTTCACATAACCTAACTTTTTCCGCTGACCACGAAACTGACGCATTCCGTGTTTACTTGGAGATTTTGAGGGGTTTCCTTGTCCATGCATAGAACCCTGCTCGACCAGTTGTACCTGATCTATGAATTGTTTTACTGATATTTTTAAATTCTCTATTCTCTCCGAGATGTTTTTAATTGTTTTAGTTGTTTTGTTAACAAGTTCTCTCAAATTTTGAACATCTACGGATTGTATCTCCTCTAGTTCTGATTTACAACTCTCATCAGCGCAACGGTTTTCTACTTTGATGTCGGGAGTGCTTGTACTATTTTTATCTCGCTGGGATTGGGGCCTAAAGAAACGAAATATTTCCAAAATTCGGTGAACTTTCGGAGTAGAGAATATTTCGATTTTTTCTTTTTCTGTTTTATACTGTTTAAACATTAAATAGCAGTATGCTCTCATTTGCGCGAAAAAAGAAGATAGAACGCAAAACAACATATAATGGCGCTCATATGGTGTTTTGACTTTTAGTTTTTCAAGTTGGCCACTTAGTATCAAAGCTGCTCTATCAGCACACCACGGGCCCATTTCTTCCAAGACTTGTAGAAATTCATAGAGAATTCTTAACGGCTCTATTTTAGGATCTGGAATATTTTTAAGCTCATCCGCGAAATCCGCGTAAATCTCATCCGGGGCGTAGCGGTGGTCTTCCATAAAACAAATCATAGTTAGAGCCGCTTCCTTAAGATATATAGTAAGCTCAGTTTCCTGAGCAGGTGCACATTGAAGAATAATTTCTTTAGGTTTTGTGCAATATCTAGAAAAAAAAGAACGATGCTGTAAGAACACATTGTAGGGAAAAATTGTAAACAGGAAAGTCGGCGAGGAAAGCGATAATTAAGCAAAACAAAACTACTCTAGAAATCTACTCATGTTATTGTAAGCTCACCTTAATACGGTTACAATATCACTAGCCGTTTCCGCTTTCGACATGAGACATTTTTCTAATTGCTCTAATTCCGCGCTAAGCCTGTCAGGAATACAGCCCGCATTATGCAGAGGACCAGCTAATCCTAAAATTTTTGGTTTCAATTTGCAGTTGGTGTAATATTCATTAATCAGTTCCAAAATTTCCTCGTCCCCATAAATCTTGTGACACTCGTCAAACACAAGCAAATTTACTTCTTCCAAGTCCAAATATCCACAAATAATTGCATCCAAACACTGACGGGCATTCGTTATTATAATTTGACTATCTTTCAGCACTTGTTCCCAATCCAGATCTCCATCTTGTGCATCTACGTAGACCACTTTTAGATCCGTCAGATTACGTATCAAATTGTAAACCGAATCATTATCAGCAATATAAATAGTTCGTTTTCGATCACTATTTGTCCGCCTTAACTGGTGTCCTAGCTCGTGAATGAGTTTCAATGCTATGAACTCTTTGGAAGAGTTGTGGGCTAGACAAAGTATTAAATTTTTCTCTTTAGCAGAAGCAAGCAGTTCCACCTGATAATCACGGGGCGTAAGTGTTGTGGTATGAATATTGTCCGTCCAGTAGTAAGCCATATCTTTGTCGGAATCCTCATGGCCTGTCGGTACTTAAAAGCTGCAATATCCAGCGCATTACAATCGAGATAAGAAAACTGTTAAACTTTGAACAATGGTGAAACAGTTGTCATTCAACTTTTAGATTTCACAGGCACCTTCCATGCCTTAAATAACAATAATTATTCTTTTCACGAAAATGTATGCATTATGTTCTGATAGACAAAAAAGACACACAGAATACTTTTCATGAACAGTTTGAACATAAAAACTAATTTTAAAATCTAAAGGTTTAAGATGCCTGCTTCAAGCGTAAAGTGTTCTTTGCAGTTTACACGAAGGTATTTCAGTTATTTCGATTGCTCGTATCGTATTAAAAAAATACAAAAGTTTACCTGAATGTACCTAAACTTGATTGTTTACCAAATCACAATGGATAGACGATGTTCCTGATATCTGCCGGCACTAAAGACGATTCACGGGATGAGCTAACCTCGCTTTTTTGACAATGGCGGGTTG
The DNA here is from genome assembly GCF_943734655.1 of Sabethes cyaneus. NCBI lineage: Eukaryota > Metazoa > Arthropoda > Insecta > Diptera > Culicidae > Sabethes > Sabethes cyaneus. Next base: position 99,571,663 of record NC_071353.1, on the reverse strand, counting down.
TTTGTTTACATGCATGGACTCAAGGGGTTTCCAAAAGCTATGATTACTACCAGAGAGCCAAGCTGCCATAAATACCAACCCATTGGCAGGCAACCATGTTTTCGCCGCCAACATCTCGTATGTGCGAAAATGGGATAGCATGTCAGCACTGCGTTTCACTCAACTGCCAGCAGTCTGATTTGGGCCCGCTGTCAAATTTTGAGCCCCAGGACATGCTGTCGCTGACGTTTACTGCAGCTCAAGGGGTTTCCAGCAAGGCGTATCAGCGCATAGTAACCAGTGATTACTTTTGTAATCATTTATGAATTAATTAGGTAATCAAAGGTAATCAGTATAGTAATCAATGATATTCTTAAGTAATCATTGGTAATCATGATTAATTTTTAGTAATCACAAGAGATTGATTACTGGTAATCAGCGGTAATCAGTAAAGTAATCAAAAGTAACTTTTTTCAAAGGTGCGTAGTAATCATTGCTGTTGGAAACCCCTTGCTGCCGCTCGATATAGAGATGTCGATGGGGTGATAAATACAGATATTTCTGGATTTAGTTTTCAAAAGGTCGCATAAAGCTGGAATCACACTGACCGTCAGTGAACATCAGTTACTATATATATAGTTCGGCGGATACAAAAATCGGGACCCAACTAAACGTCAAAAGCGGAGCCAAACGTTTTTCAAAATTCGAATTGTGGCAGTAATGTTAATAAACAAACTTTAGTTTCATAGAACTAGTCATTTTCAACACCCGCTAGCGATTATTTTCCGTAAAAACCTGCACATTTTTCCAAAATTTCAAATTTAATTTCAAAAATCAGGCATGCCAATTCGCCTGGTTTTCTATCCGCCGAACTACAGCAAAGTTTCGTTAATTGGTGGTTCGTTAATTGGGCGGTTCGTTAATTGGGCGTTCGCTAATTGGGCTATGTGACAACTTGAATGTCAAAATTGTATGGAATTTTCGAGTTTAGAATTTTCTAACAACTGTCAGTCGGCCCAATTAGCGAATCAGCTGGAGTGCAGTCGTGGCCCAATGAACGAATTCAGGCTGTATATATATAGTAACTATAACATCACAAACTACAGCCTGAATTCGTTAATTGGGCCACGACTGCACTCCAGCTGATTCGCTAATTGGGCCGACTGACAGTTGTTAGAAAATTCTAAACTCAAAAATTCCATACAATTTTGACATTCAAGTTGTCACATAGCCCAATTAGCGAACGCCCAATTAACGAACCACCAATTAACGAAACTTTGCTGTATACAGACAACACGCGAACGATTTTTCCAGGTACCAGAAGGGACGTGAGAAAGTCACTCATGGTCCCTTCACTAGTACTCATTAATCTCACTATTTAGTTCATCAACAGGTCATTATAGCAACGCGAAACAAACATTTTTGGTAACCATATGAAACAACAACATTCCCTTGCCAACACAAAGCTATGGGCAATAGCAACGGAAATTACTGTTATTTTTGTTAGAACTTAGAACTTGGCGATACAATGGATTTGGTGCCAATCTTCTTTGGAGATCTTCAAAAAATTATTGGCGGCGGATCCCAAATTACGGCAACGAGCTTTAGTAAAGACATGTCCAATGGTAGGTCCGAAGCAGTTAACATAAAACGGAAGCCATTGAATCGGTAGGACCGGATTCTTGACGAAATCAACAATCCATCGGTCAGAATACTTCGCACCTTCGTTCGTATTGTTACGATTTCGAATGCGACTAGCGGTGTTCCAACGGGTGCTCATCGCAGTCTCTCAATAATCCGTTCGCAAGCCGGCGCCAATATTATCGTTTTTTCAGTTTCATCAAGCTCTTCATCTGTTTCTCAAGTACCTCGTACTTCCAGAGCAGATCTATCGAACCGTATTTTCGAAAGTCTTCTTACGACAAGGATGCGTACAGTTCTGAGCACTCTTTGTGCCACCAGACTGCCAGGTAGATTACCGTCGATTGAGCGTTTTCCCAGGTATCGGTTTCTTCTGAGCTTGTGTCGCGGCGTCGAGGATCAAGCCAGTGATAAAATTGTATTCAACCTCCAGAAGAAGTTCTTCGCGTGATTCGATGTTTTGTGAGATTACGGCCGCATAGCGTTTCCAATCGATAGTGCGTGTGAGGTAATATGCAAGCTTAATTGAATTCATGGGTGAATAACCATCAGTAGTTTATATAAGGATTTGCAGATGATCACTACCACTAATGCTAATGATGTCGAGCAAAGAGATATATTCAATACACTTGCACGTGCTGGAGGGCTAGGTATACGCGTCGCTTCCCCAGTATTTAATAATGCCATATCGAAGTTGTCAATCAAGTTATTAATCAGGGAATATCAGTTGTCATATAGCGACACCCATTGACTTAACTGGAACAAGCCTTTGGCAGTAGTCCTAATGTCTAGCCCATCGTATTATTCCAGGCTCATTTCAGTGGCACACCGATTACTACTACCCGACATGTTATCACCAGCAAGTAGTCGCAAGTATACTAAAAATTTATCCGAAAAGAATTCCCCAATGGCGTAATTTGTCGCAAAGTTTCTTTTCTTCAAGCGCCCAAAACTTAGATGATGCGTTTTCATGTTGTATGTCTTCTTCTTCTTCAGCAGCATAGAGCCGGGGTGGCTCGTGCTGTTTCAAGCACTCGTCTCCATTCAACTCGGTCTTGGGCCACTCGTCGCCAATTTCCTAGTCGTCTCAGAAGTCGCAAATCGCTCTCGACCTGGTCGAGCCATCGTGCACGTTGGGCCCCCCTGTTCCTGGTGCCGGTGGGGTTGTTGAAGAGGACTATTTTCGTCGCACAGTCGTCCGGCATCCTTACGACGTGTCCGGCCCACCGTAGCCTGCTAACTTTCGCTAGATGTACGATGGGAGTCTCCCCAAGCAGTGCCTGTAGCTCGTGATTCATACGCCTCCGCCACTCTCCGCTTTCAGTTTGTACTCCGCCAAATATCGTCCGCAGCACTTTCCGCTCAAACACGGCAAGGGCGCGTATGTCCTCCGTAAGCAGCGTCACGGCTTCAAGTCCATAAAGAACTACCGGTCTAATAATGGTTTTGTACATTGTTAGCTTCGTGCGGCGGCGTATGCTTCCTGATCGTAGCGTTTTACGAAGGGCAAAGTAGGCCCGATTTCCCGCTTGGATGCGCCGCTGGATTTCCTTACTAGTGTTGTTGTCCGCGGTCACCAGCGATCCCAAATACACGAACTCTTCTACCACTTCTAGTTCGTCGCCGTCAACGGTTACCGTCCGTGGGAGGCGCACATTTGTTTCCTTTGAGCCTCTTCCTTTCATGTATTTGGTCTTCGACGCATTTATTTTTAGCCCAATTCTCCTAGACTCCGCTTTCAGTCTGGCGTAGATTGCCTCCGCCGTCGCAAAGTTCTTGGCAATGATATCGAAGTCATCTGCAAAGCCTAGAAGTTGGCTACTCTTGGTAAAAATCGTGCCTCTCGTTTCGATGCCCGCTCGTCGGATCACCCCCTCAAGAGCGATGTTGAACAGCATGCAGGATAGACCGTCACCTTGTCTCAACCCTCGTCGCGTCTCGAAGGGACTCGAGAGTGTCCCAGAGATGCGTACAAAACACATCACTCGATCCAATGTAGCTCTGATCAGTCGCGTCAGTTTGTCCGGAAAACCGTATTCGTGCATTATCTGCCATAGCTTGTCTCGATCGACTGTATCGTATGCTGCTTTGAAATCAATAAAGATGTGATGCGTGGGCACGTTGTACTCCCGACATTTCTGCAAGATCTGTCGGATAGTAAAAATTTGGTCCGTAGTTGCGCGAGCCCCCATGAAACCCGCCTGATAATTCCCTACGAAACCTTGTGCTATCGGTGACAGCCGGCGTAACAGGATCTGGGAGAGTACCTTGTAGGCGGCATTTATCAGCGTAATACCGCGATAGTTGCAGCAGTCTAGCCGATCCCCCTTTTTGTAGATGGGACAAACCACTCCTTCCATCCATTCCTCCGGTAGCTTTTCCTCCTCCCAAATCCTCGAAATAACCCAGTGTAGAGCCTTTGCTAGCGTTTCTCCGCCATGTTTATAAAGCTCTGCCGGTAGGCGGTCCTTCCCAGCGGCTTTATTGGTCTTCAGCAACCTGATTTCTCGTTTGACTTCTTGGAGATCAGGTGCTAGGACATCACTATCTTCCATGGGCACTCCTAGGTTAATTTCCGTTCCGCCTCCTTCTGCGACTTCGCCATTGAGGTGTTCTTCGAAGAACTGCTTCCACCTGTCGACCACCTCGCGCTCGTTTGTAATTAGATTCCCTCCCTCGTCCCTACACATGTCAGGTTTCGGTGTGTAGCCCTTCCGAGTTTGGTTTACCTTCTCATAAAACTTGCGCGTGTCATTAGCTCGGAATAGTTGCTCCAATTCTTCACGATCCCTGTCCTCCTTTTGGCGCTTTTTTCTCCTCAGGATCGTGGTCAACTTGTTCCTAGCTCGTCGGTACTTGGCCAGGTTCTCTCTAGTGGCAATACTTAGATAATTTTTCCAAGCATTTTTTTTCTCCTCCACCACTTGTTGGCATTCCCCATCAAACCAATCATTTTGTGTACTCCGAGGCTCAATACCTAGTGCCGCGGTAGCGGCCTCCCCGATGGCCGAGCGTATTCTGCCCCAACCGTCTTCGAGGTTTGAAGCACCTAACTCCTCGGAAGAAGGCAGTGCCTCATTCAGTACTCGTGCGTAGTTCTCGGCAGCTTGTGGGTTATCTAGCTGCCTGATGTTCAGCCGAGGAGGGCGGCTTTGACGTGTCCGGTATACGGTGGACAGCTTTGAGCGCACATGTACTGCTACTAGGTAATGGTCCGAATCGATATCCGCACCCCGACGGGAGCGTACGTTCGTGATGTTAGAGAAGAACCGGCCCTCTATGAGAACGTGGTCAATTTGGTTCATTGTACGTTGGTCAGGTGATCTCCAGGTGGCTTTGTGGATATCCTTGCGCGGGAAAAAGGTGCTTTGGATCACCAGGCCTCGGGAAGCTGCGAAGTTTATACATCGTTGGCCGTTATCGTTTGTGTCGGTGTGCAGGCTATGGGGTCCTACCACCGGTCTATACATTTCTTCCCTACCGACCTGGGCGTTCATATCCCCGATGACGATCTTGATGTCCCGTGACGAGCAGCTGTCGTACGTTGCCTCCAGCCTCGCGTAGAACGCTTCTTTCTCATCGTCGGGTCTACCTTCGTGCGGGCAGTGCACGTTAATGATGCTATAATTGAAGAAACGACCCTTTATCCTCAATACACACATTCTCTCGTTGATCGCCTTCCAATCTATCACGCGATCCTGCATTCCGCCCAGCACTACAAAGCCCGTTCCCAGTTCGTTGGTAGCGCCACCGCTCTGGTAAAACTGGGCCTTTCCGCCACGTATCTTCCATACCTTCTCTCCTTTGCGACAGATTTCCTGCAGAGCTACGATGCCGAGTTTGCGGGGTTCCAGCTGTTCAATCAGCACCCGCTCGCAACCTGCGAAATTTAGCGATCTGCAGTTCCAAGTCCCGAGTCTCCATTCGTCGTCCTTATTCCGTCGCCTAGGTCGATGCCGAATATTCCGCTCCGAATATGCTTGAATGTTGTTAGTTTGTGTTGTTTAGGTGTGTAGCCGTACTGGGGCAACACTACCGAGTCTCGTGATGGGGCTGCCATCTTATAGTGCCGAGACACACTACCTCCTTCCCGGTTAGTATACGACCTTAGTTTCCACCGGGGTTGGTTACCCGATCTCCGCTAAGGTTGCTCGTATTCCGGCTGGTACCACGAGGAGGTCGGGATCGGAGTTGCTAGATAAGAGGCTAACGACCACTATGGGGTCTATATTCCGCATTATCCGGCCGTTTACCAACGTTTAACTGGAACAAGCCTTTGGCAGTAGTCCTAATGTCTAGCCCATCGTATTATTCCAGGCTCATTTCAGTGGCACACCGATTACTACTACCCGACATGTTATCACCAGCAAGTAGTCGCAAGTATACTAAAAATTTATCCGAAAAGAATTCCCCAATGGCGTAATTTGTCGCAAAGTTTCTTTTCTTCAAGCGCCCAAAACTTAGATGATGCGTTTTCATGTTGTATGTATGTATGCATGTATGTATGGGAACTACTACCTATCTTAGCAGAACAACTGTTCATAGCAATGGGCATATCTTAACAAGGGGAATCGTACAAACATAACGATTGGTCACGTTTGCCAGCTCCTGTATGAAGGGCCAAAAGGGAATCGGTCGGCAAGCAACATCACTTGCCCAGATAACACAAAATCGTAATAGAAAGTTTACATTAAATCGTTTTCATGTCAATTTCACATTGGAATTGTATAATGATTAGAGTATGTCAAATCGAAGTGAACAATAAGTTGTTTTGCAGTCGTGCGTGTCTTCATATACAATTCATGACTGTGAATTATAAAGCAGTATAGATAATTGCAATATTTGATTATATCTTAATCATATATTCAGGAGTATTTAGTTGCGTGTTATAAAAACTACGCAAAATAGAATTACAAATAGTTGTCAAAATTTTCGCACGTATATCGCCTCCACTTTGGTACATATATGTTCTTATATGGCGTGAAATATAACTTTTTCGTTCAGATATGATTTCGTATACCTCAATTGCAATCGAGATATACAAACCAAATGGTTTACTGGGACGTTCCGGACGCGTGTGAATGCGCACATTAAAAATGCAAGCGACCATCACTGACGTTCCGTTACAATACGTTGCCGATGATGTTCGCTGATGGTCCGTGTGATTCCAGCTTTATTCGCAATATTCAACAGTTTCCATTTTGAAAATTTCGATGATATTATCAATTTCCCACCCTTTCGTACGCGATGAATTATAACCGTCGCGGGCGAAACCGTCGCCAGAATCGTCGCGGGGGCAAATATCGTTTATTTTGTCAAGTAAATCAATAGCTTACGTGCAAGACAAATATAATATATACTTATAACTTACATAAAGCCAAGCAGATTCTTTCTGCGGCGATTTCAAGCTGTCAAAAAAGTGAGCAGCGCGTTTTGTTACCAAAGAAACGGGCAATAGTCGAGGGTAGCCCAGCAGAGGTGATAAACAAATTTTAACCAGAAAACCTCTCTTGACTAACCTTGGTCGGAATGTCATCAAAGACGTCAAAGAAATGTGTCTTGTTTTCTCACCTTAATATTATTTTCATTGGGTGCAACGTACACAAAAGTTAACGTATAAGTTTTCTTGGGGAATCTAAATAAATAATTAGCTATAGAGCTACATCAGTCTCAGTGTCAGTCTTCAGTCTGTAACTACGGTTTACTGTTGGTCGGAAGTGCGATTATAGCGGAAAATTATAAGTATACCGATAAAAATACGGCATATATTATTTTCCTAAAAGCACACAAATATCGTCAGTATGAATAAGCATTGTTCCCTCAAAGAAAACCTTACAAAATTCGGCCAACAGCATCTTTTGCAATACTGGAACGAACTCAATGAAAAAGAAAGGTGCCTTCTTATGAAAGATATTGAAGAACTTAACTTGGATGAAGTGAACGAGTTTTTCGAACGTGCAACGTCGTCACTAGAAGATGGGAGTGCCAAACTAGACGATAAAATGAAACCGATTCCTGATGACAATTTTTTATCTGTTATCGAAGAAGATAAAAAACAGCTCGAATTTTATAATCAAGAAGGGCTTAGACAAATAGCTTGTGGAACAGTCGGTGTGCTACTGATGGCGGGTGGTCAGGGTACACGATTGGGATTTGCACATCCGAAAGGAATGTACAATGTAGGATTGCCTTCGAATAAATCATTGTTTCGAATTCAAGCTGAAAGGATTTTAAAACTTCAAAACCTAGCACGCGAATCTTCCAACAAAAATGGCCATATAATATGGTATATTATGACGAGCGAGCACACCATGGAACCAACTAAAAAATACTTTGAGCAAAACAACTATTTTGGATTGCAAGCAAACAACATTTTAATGTTTGAACAGGGCAGTCTTCCTTGTTATGATTTCAATGGCAAAATCCTGCTTGATGAAAAACATCGCATAGCAAAAGCACCTGACGGCAATGGAGGGCTCTACCGCGCATTGCGTGATAGTGGCATCCTTGATGATATGGAGCGACGTGGGGTACTCTATTTACATGCTCATAGCGTTGATAATATACTGATAAAGGTTGCCGATCCCGTCTTCATTGGTTACTGTGTAACACAAAAAGCAGATTGCGCAGCTAAAGTGGTGGAAAAATCTCATTCTAATGAAGCTGTTGGCGTAGTTTGCCAAGTGGATGGTAAATATCAGGTTGTTGAGTATAGCGAAATTACACAAAAAACTGCCGAGCTTAGGAAACCCGACGGCAGATTAGTTTTCAGTGCAGGTAATATTTGCAACCATTTTTTTACTTCTACATTTCTTAGAAAAATTGGTTCTAGTTTTGAGCGAAAGTTAAAGTTGCATGTAGCAAAGAAGAAGATTCCTTTTATAGATCATACTGGTTCTCGGTGCTGTCCTGACATTCCAAATGGTATAAAGATAGAGAAATTTGTATTCGATGTATTTGAGTTTGCAGAGAATTTCGTTACGTTTGAAGTATCTCGAGATGAAGAATTCAGCGCATTGAAAAATATGGATAGTGCAGGAAAAGATTGTGCATCTACAGCGCGAACTGACATTTATAGGTTGCATAAAAAGTATTTGCAAGCTGCGGGCGGTATCGTGGAAGGTTTGGAGTGTGAAATTTCGCCTTTGTTGTCCTATGCAGGAGAAGGTCTCCAAGAAATTGCACGCGATAAAAAATTCGTTAGTCCAGTCCACTTAATATCAGACAAGGAAAATGATATAAATGACTAAAGCAGGGTCTCAACAGATCAGCTTCTGAAAAAAGACATTGATCGCAATATATTTTTAAAACAATCTATTCCATCGAATTAATGATGAGTTAAAACATTTAGATAAAATGTCCAGTGAAATTAGTTGACATATAGAGCCTTAGGAGAGAATAATACTGCCTATCTTTTCTGTTACTATGCAATAATGAAATAGACACCAGACTAAATCGAAAGTTGAATACCATGTGGCTTGACTGGTTTTAAAGAATGTCGTAACAAAGCGCGTAGCGCAGCTCATTTCCCGTCAGCCTTGAATATCGTCGCGTCACTTGTAACATCTAAAAGATCTGTATCGTGAAACGAAATAAAGATTTTTCATATTTTTTAACTATGTATTATATTTATGACTATGAATAAAAATATCTAAAAACTCGATTTGTTGTTTCTATTATTTACAGTGCAAGATTACAACATGTAATTAATATACCTATTTTTTCGAATTTTCGAACTAATTTCAAACAACATCACGACATACGATGCTAACTCATTAGAGTAAAACAGAGATTGCTTCAACGTCATTCATTTCGTCGTCGTAAACATTGTAGTACAGGGTGTCTACTACCTGGAAACCAGTGGTCCTCAGGGATTTTTATTTATTCTGGAATTCTCAGAGAATATCTACTAGTGTCATGGAGTTTTGAAAGGTTATCGCAGTGTTTGCGTTTGCTCAAATCCATCGCAGTTTGGTTGCGCTCCACCTTAATTCGCTCCAAAGCCTTGGTTAGTCCATCTGCAATTTGCTTATCGGTGCTAATGTAATTTAGCTCAACGATCCCCTGATCAACGGCATCTCGTATATAATGATGACGAATGTCGATATGTTTTGTTCGCGGGGTATATCCACCGTTTTTAGCAATAGCAATAGTACTCTGATTATCGCAACGTAGCTCTATAGATTGATTTGGGCCAAAATCTGCAATCAGTCCGCGCCACCAAGCAGCTTCCTGAACGGTAGCGGAAAGCGCCATGTACTCCACCTCACAACTTGACAAAGCTACGGTTGCTTGTCGCTTACAGCACCAGGATACGGCACCCCCTTGTTGCATGAAGATGTAACCGCCAGGCTTGGCATACACTTTGCGCTTTGATTTTTTCTTCCTCCATAGCGATCACCACTTTAATCTAATCAATAAATGCGCTACGCGTTTACTGGGCCGAGAACCTAAAATGGTTTTTCGATATGTCGCGAAACTCGGAAAGGAAAAACAAACACGTTTTCAGACAGAACAGACAGAAAATCTACTAGCGGTTCCAGGCTTGGCATACACTTTGCGCTTTGATTTTGCTCTTTTGATTACTGCTCCTCAGCCAAGCAAAATTTGAAAAAGTGATGTATGGGGCGTTTGTAGAATTTGCTTTTATCTACAATATTGCTAAAGTAAGCATTACTGTGCATTTTGTATTTATGGCGCTATAAGGCTGCTACCCCCTTGGTAGCAAAAAGAGCGCTCTTTTTGCTACCAAGGGCATTGCTGCCCTACAGCGCCGTAAATACTAAAGATAAAACTTCACTTTCTTCAGCAATATTATAGATAATTACTAGCTCTACAAATGCCCCATACACCACTTTTTCAAATTTTGCTTGGGTGAGGAGCAGTAATCAAAAGAGCAAAATCAAAGCGCAAAGTGTATGCCAAGCCTGGAACCGCTAGTAGATTTTCTGTCTGTTCTGTCTGAAAACGTGTCTGTTTTTGCTTTCCGAGTTTCGCGACATATCGAAAAACCATTTTAGGTTCTCGGCCCAGTAAACGCGTAGCGCATTTATTGATTAGATTAAAGTGGTGATTGCTATGGAGGAAGAAAACGTTGATCGTGTCTTTCTACCGCTTTTCGACGGCACGAATTTTGCAGCATGGAAGTTCCGCATGCTGATACTCCTGGAGGAGCATGAGCTCGTGGAGTGTGTGCAGACATTTGCTGTAGAAGTTCCGGAAATACAAGTGGCGGCTGGTGACAACGAAGAAACGTGAAAAAGAAAAGAACTAGTTCGAGAGAAAAGGAAGAAAATGGACAGAAAGTGCAAATCGTTACCAGTTTCGCGTATACACGATTCCCAATTGGAGTATATCCAGGACAAACCGGCTCCTAAGGACATTTTTATTTATTTGCGTACTGTCTTCAGCTTAATGTTGTTCAGACTAGATTCAGTTAATGTTTGTAATATTATTTTTAAAATTAATTCTACTTAAATTAAAGCCAAATAAATGTCACACTTCATTAAAAAGTCTGCAACAAAAGTTTAGCGGATTGTTTTGGCCGTATGTAGTACGATGCGTGGGTGTCCATAGCAGTGAGGGATTTCGTAGTCGACGTTGAGGTGCGTGAAAGTTGACTTGCTCCAGTAATGAACTACTGACAATTGTTCCCATCAGAAGATCGCGAATAAATAGCCTTTGCAACAGTCTTCGTCGTGTAGCTAAAGTGCTTAGATTGATCAATTGACATCGATTTTCGTATTCAGGTAGGAGTACTGAATCCAGCCATGGAAGACGTCGAAGTGAGAACCTTACGAAAGAACGTTGAACACTCTCAATCCGACGACAATGCTCAGTGGCGTATGGTGCCCAGACTTGAACTGAGTACTCTTTTTTTTTTTTTTTTTTTTAACGAGTAGGGAAATCTGCTATCAGACACCTGAGAAGACAGCTCAGGGAGTGGGGTTTGGTATCCCGTGAAGATCGTGAAGATCCAGACCCACTAAAACCCTACTCGAGTCTCCAGCCTCAATCCCCCCTGGAACCACCTTATCGGTATTACTTCAGGGAGGGGCTATTGTGCTTAACGCACGCTCTTAGATAACTACTGGACTATGGTAGTTAGGCTGTTTATTCGCCGTTGATCGGCTTTCCAGCGGTTTTGTAGCTCAAGTACGATCTGGGTAGCAGCCGCATTGACCGCACCCCAGACGTCCGAGCTAGAACACATCCTTTTTTTTTGTATTGTTTATGCAGGGAGAAAATCTTCATAGACAGCACCTTCGCGGTGCCGAATAGGATTCACATGGTGCCAACATGCGCCTACCTACTAAAAACTCTCCTGCTGCCCGTTCCTGAACCCCTCCCGGAACTACCGTTAGGTTTTACTTCAGGAGGGAGGACGTGCCGAAGCACTCCGACTTGTCCGTTGCGTGTGTGGGTCCACACAACACCCTTGCCATTTCATACCGCCACTACCCTTCACCTAGGGCCTGGGCTGCCCAATCAGCCCGTTACTGACCCTAGCAAGCTATGTCGGCCCTGTCGTTGCAAACGTTCTAGCCGTTGCAACTCCGTTATCACCGCGGTTGCCGCCCTATCGACGGCACCCCATGCACGCTGCTCAGCGCACATCCTCTGCACGATGTTGTCGGCGTTGGTGTCTTCTCCAACGACCGCAAGCATCACCTGCCGAGTGGACGTAAACCGCGGGCAGTGAAAAATCACATGCTCCGCCGTTTCCTCGGCTACCGTGCAAACGGGGCAAAAGGGTGAACACATCCTTTGGACTAAGTTATCCGGAGTAGTGTCCTGTCCGCTAACTGCCATCATGTTGCTTCTCACGCCCTCGAAACGAGGGCATATGAAGAAAGCATGTTCTGCAGTTTCCTCAACGTCCGCGCATTCGGGACACTCGGGGGACTCCGCATGCCCAAAATTGTGCAGATACTGTCTTAAACAACCATGCCCTGACAGAATCTGTGTCAGGTGGAAGTTGACTTCGCCATGACGCCTGTTGACCCATCCGGATAGTTCCGGGATAAGTCTATGTGTCCACCGGCCTTTTGTGGAATCAGACCATGCCCGCTGCCATGTGATCATCGAGGCCGATCTTGTGGTACTCCGTATGCCTCTAGTTCCACGTTGGTTGAAGCACTCTACGTCCTCGCTGATGATGATACCAATAGGCATCATACCCGCTAAGACGCAGATTGCGTCATGTGAAACTGTGCGGTACGCACTCGCCACTCTTAAGCACATGAGACGATAGGTGCTTTCCAGCTTGGCTAGATGGCTTTTGGTACCTAACGCCGATGACCACACCGGCCCGCCATACCTGAGTATGGACTGGACCACGTTGGCTAAAAGCCTTCGCTTGCTGCCATATACCGCAGAGCTATTAGACATCATACGAGACAATGCCGAAATAGCTGTGGAAGCCTTCTTGCAGGCATAGTCGACGTGGCTCCCGAACTTGAGCTTGTCGTCGACCATGACTCCAAGGAGTTTTAAGAACCGCGTTGACGAAATAGTGCAGTCCCCGACACTGATATTTGCTTGCTGCACCGACTTGCGGTTGTTAACCACGATAACCTCCGTTTTATGATGCGCTAGGTCCAGTTTCCTGGATCGCATCCAATCTTCAACAATGCTTATAGAGTGGGCAGCCGTCAACTCAACCTCTCTGATAGATTCACCGTAGACTTCCAAGGTGATATCGTCCGCAAAGCCGACAATCGCCACCCCTACCGGAAACTTTAGCTTCAACACCTCGTCATACATGACGTTCCACAACACCGGGCCCAGTATGTAACCTTGCGGAACCCCTGAGGTGATTGGAACGCATTTCTGACCCTCCTCCGTGTTGTAGCATAGCACACGATTCTGGAAATAATTTTCCAGAATTCTGTACAGCGACACCGGCACTTGGACGTTCCGAAGCGAGCTGGCTATGGAGTCCCAGCTAGCGCTATTAAACGCATTTCTCACGTCGAGCGTGACAACTGCGCAATAACGAATACCTGTCCTCTTGGGCTGGATTGCCACCTCGGCTGTCTTAGTGACAGACAAGATGGCATCCACCGTAGATTTGCCTTTTCGGAAGCCGAATTGGTTCCTTGACAGACCGTTTGTACCCTCCGTGTACTGTACGAGTCTGTTAAGGATAACCCTCTCCAGCACCTTGCCGGCAGAATCGAGTAGACAGATCGGCCTATATGACGAGGGGACACCCGGAGGTTTTCCCGGCTTCGGCAATAGGACCAGGTTCTGTCGCTTCCATCTGTCCGGGAAGTGGCCAGCTTCCAGGCATCTATTCATTACTGCCCCGAATAATTCGGGAGCCTATAAAATAGCCGCTTTAATGGCCATATTCGGGATACCGTCTGGCCCCGGTGCCTTGCTCACCTTTAGGGATTTAGCGATATCAATGAGTTCCTCGTTCGTAACCGTCACTTCCTCCCCGACCTCCAAACCGCCGTCGCCCACGTTACTTTGGATGTTCGGCTGGGAGGCCGACCATCCTACGCTATGGTCTGAGATACTGGAACGTCGGCCGTGGGACGACTCAGCGGCCTGGGGCCAGGGCCTTGACTCGTGGCGCGGAAAGAGGCCCTGGATGATCCGCTCCAGCATCTCTGGCGATTGCTCAGCGGGCGCCATCACACCGTTGGTCTTTGCCATTACGACTCTGTAGGCATCACCCCACGGGTTCGCATTGGCACTAGCACATAACCTTTCAAAGCAGTCTCGTTTACTAGCTTTTATCCCGCTCTTAAGCGCTGCGCGTGCAGCAACAAGTGCTACTCGACGTTCAGCCCTGCTTTCATCCGAACGAGCTCTTTGCATAATTCTCCTCGCACGAAAGGACGCTCCGCGGAGTTCCGCAATTTCATCTGTCCACCAGTAAGCCGGTGACCTGCCATACCTAGGACGACCTTTCCTAGGCATGGTAGCGTCACATGCTCGCGACAGTACCTCAACCAAATGATCAGCGTTCGGATCGGGCATACCGCGATCACCGCACTCTCTCCGGATCGCTTCCACAAATACTTCGGGATCGAAGTATGATGTCTTCCATCCACGGGTGGTTGGAGTGTTGGCCCTACTCGCCGCCTGCCGCCTCGTTATCTGACCGACACCATAGCGGACCGCCTGGTGGTCACTGTGAGTGTAGCCATTATCTACCCGCCAGTCTCCTATCAGACCAGGACTGCCGAAAGTCACGTCGATGATAGACTCCGCACCGTTCCTACTGAAGGTACTTGTGTTGCCGACGTTGGCCAGATCTACGTTGAGCTTTGCCAGAGCTTCAAACAGAATCCGACCCCTATGGTTCGTGCGACGACTTCCCCACTCTACCGCCCAAGCGTTAAAGTCGCCCGCCACAACCACCGGCCTTAAACCAGTCAGCACAACTGATACTCGGTCTACCATCCGCGTAAACTGCTCGATAGACCAACTCGGCGGAGCATAACAACTGCAGTAGAACACTCCACCCACTTTGGCAACCGCAAATCCCTCGTCTGCAGTTGACACAACCTCCTGAACCGGGAACCTGCTTGTTGTCCATATAGCCGCCGTCGCAGACCTATCCGAGACCCAGTTGCCGTTTCCGGCAGGGACGCGATATGGATCCGAGACTATGGCAATGTCCATTGCTGACTCAGAAACTGCTTGGTGTAACAGCTGCTGAGCTGTGCTGCAGTGGTTCAGGTTGAGTTGTGTCACTTGCACTATGAACGTGGCTTAGTCGCCGGCACACCGGCCGGGCACCTTGGACCTCCCGTTACGTGCTTTGCGTCCCGTTTACCGGTACAGATCAGGCACTTAGGAGGCTCCGCGCAGTCCTTTGCTTTATGGCCAGCACTGCCACATCTCCTGCACAACTGGCTCCTATCTGGCCCCTTGCAGTTCCAGGCTTTATGTCCGTGCTCGAAACACCGGAAGCAAGCTTCCGACTGCTTGGACACGCTCAGTGGGCATACCGACCACCCCACTTTTAGCCTAGCAGCTTTCAGGGCTTTGTTTCCGTCAATCAGCGGAAGTCGTATGGTGGCTACCTGGGTCCCGGCCGGACGCTTGCGTAGGCGAACCGCCTCGGTTGCCACCACCACTCCACTTTGCTCTTTGAGAGCTTGTACGACCTCACGCACTTCGGTGATCTCGTCCAGGTTCTTAAGCTGGAGAGTCACTTCTGGTGTGAGAGCACGTACCTTCACTCCGTCCCCGAGCACTCCTTCCGCTATGGGCTTGTATGCGGAACTCTTCTTTGTGGCGTCCTTCTTTAACTCGAGGATCATATCGCCCGTGCGTGAGCGGCGGATGCTCCGTACGTCCGCGCCCAGATCCTTGAGTAGGGCGTCTCCTCTCATGGCCTTCAGAACCTCCGAGTATTTCGACCCGTCGGTTTTCAGGATAAGAGCGTCGCCCTTCTTCGCTCGCTTTCTTTCCGGTTTAGGTGGAGCAGTTTTTTTACTGGAGCCTCCTCCGCCTTTTCTCTTGGCCCTAACCTCGGTCCACGGGCCACCTGTCTTGGAGCTTCCCGCTGGTTCATCGGTTAGCTCTGCCAACCCGCTAGCCTGAGGGCTTTTACCGATCAGGCGTTTTTTCGGTCCGCCAGGGGTGCTATCCCCCGGGGACTGTCTCGGACGCTTGGCGGATGCCTTACCGCTGCTGGTAGCGCTTTCCGTAGCCTCCTGGGCCGCGTTACGACACTCCGTCAACGGGCAAGCGTCCGTTTGTACTGCCTTCGACGCCTTCACGGTCACCTTCTTAGCCTCTCCTGCACGCGCCACGAGGTCGTTGTGCGTTTTGGTCGCTGCATTCAAGGTTCTCCGAAGCATGAGCAAGCTCTGCTTCAGGTCCGCGACCTGACGTAAACTCGATTATTACCTCGAGCTGCTGTGACGCTGCTACCACTTTAGGTACAGCGTCTCTATTTTTCTCCATCGCCCTGATAAGCGCTGGGCCGTTCATCGCTGTGTCCGGCGTGGTAGGCATACCGCTGCCTTTGCCACCCACACTAGCGCTCCTAGTTGCATCCTTCTCCACCCTTGGTGGAGAACGCTGGATGCCTCCTCTAGCGAACGGGTTTTCCACCGTATCCACACTTGTTGTATTTTTGATTTTGTCTTCCATAAGAATCCCACGAGTTGAGGGGAAAGAAAAGTCCGCCACATCAGAGCCCCTCATGATGCGGTAAGGGCTGATTACTGTGGAGGGCGCTCTGGTACTCCACAGGCTCCGTTTGAGGCTGAGTATTTATAGAACCCCCCCCCCCCCCACCATTCATCTCTCGGCACGGGTCGCATGACACCTTGGATTAGGGGTTTATCCATTCATGTTTTTACTTTTAGCCATGGATAATAGCTATTAAAACCATCCTCCTTTGGGGGCTTTGGACCCTCTGCTCAGGTTCTCGGTATTTTCAGGTTCATCGAACATGCTTCTACCGAGATCCGTCATTTGCAGGCGGAGAGTTTACACTCAGCCTTCGCATGAGTGCCCCCTTCTCTGTCCGCATACGACCCTAGTTTCCACCGGTTGTCCGATTTCCACTAAGGAGCGTATCCCGGATGGTACCACGAGGAGGTAGAGATAGGAGTTGCTAAATAAGAGGCTGTGGAACTTCGTGATAGTTCTGGAGCGCATTATTCAACCATTTACCATCCGAACTGAGTACTCTAGAACACTTCGAACCAAGGAGCAGTGCAGCGTTTTCAAGGCATATATGTCTTCAAAGTCGGATGCATTCCTTTTAATTAAACCTAAAATGGCGTAGGCTTTAGAGATGGTTGTGCTTATGTGTTTTTCGAATCTCATTTTGCTGTCAACGGTCACCCCTAGATCTTTAACACAGTCAGTGCGTTGCAACTCATCATCGCCAAGTCGGTAAGTAAAGTGCTGCGGATTTCGTGAGCGACAGAACGAGATGACCCTGCATTTCGATGTATTCACCGCCATACCGTTAATATCACACCAGTTTTGAATAGCTGTCACGTCCCGCTGCAAAGCATTGAAATCATGCGACGATTTGACTGTCCGAAATATCTTGAGATCATCTGCGAACAGTAACTTTTCCGATTCCAAGCAATCACAAATGTCATTTACAAACAGTACAAAAATTAATGGTCCCAATATACTGCCTTGAGGCACTCCACTAGGGATATTGAAACAGCACGATTTGGTTCCATGTAATTTAACGAATGCACTACGATCGGTCAAGTATGACGATATCCAATTGGCAATCCAATCCGGTAAACACATGCGTTTCATTTTTTCAATTGCTAGTTTATGAGGCACCTTGTCAAAAGCCTTTGAGAAATCTAAATAAATTGCATCTACCTGTTGACGATCTTCGATACTCTTGAGTACTTTAGTTGAAAAAGACATTAGATTCGAGGTGGTGGAACGATTTTTTACAAAACCATGTTGGCACTCGTTGATGATATTTCGTGTAGCGGTACTAAGCGAGTTATGCATTATTTTTTCGAACACATTTGACAAGCAGTTCAAAACTGAAACGCCTCTGTAGTTTTCTACATTGTGCCGATGTCCACTTTTATGTATAGGAGTAATAGATGCAAGCTTCCATGCTGTTGGATAGCTCTGGCTGCTAATGGACCGGTTGAAGATAATTGAAATTGGGAGAGCGAGAGTTGTCGCGCAGTGTTTGACGAACATCGGAGGCAGTCTGTCAGGTCCTGGTCCTTTAGAAGAATTTACTGCAGAGAGAGCAAGCGATACATCATTCTCCGATAGTGTCAAAGGTGGTAGATGGAGGTTAAATGTTTGCGAGTTGCTAGTTACGTCTTGATGAGTTGATCTAGGAGCAGTAGTGTAAACCGTCTATAAAAACCGGCACAGAGATTTGCTGAGTCCTCAGCAGAGAGGGCTTTAACATCCCGGTAGGTAACGTCGTTGGGAACTTCACCACCCTTTCTGCGGTTCTTAAGAAAACTCCAAAAGGACGATGGGTCAGTCTTCACCTGTGATTCGATATTGTGTACGTAGTTACGAAACGCTAGGTTACGTTTAGCTTCATATTGCTGTTCCAAATGTCTCAGAGCTTGCTTATTCTCATTAGATTTGTACTTAAGAAAGCGTTTACGGGCCTTTCGCAATTGATTTCTGGAGCGACTTAATTGAGGGGTCCACCATGGCTGATGGTAATTTCTCAAATTAGCTCGTCTCTTGACTGGCACATTCGTTTCAATTAGCCCGTTTATTATTTCGTAAAAACAGGAAACGGCATCATCAACATTACGATTTTCAAGAACTTCTCTCCAATGCACGTGCGCAATAGCTTCATTTACCATATCGAAATCGCAGCGGTTAAAATCATAATACCATTCGTCAAGTTCATTTCTTTCGATCATAGTGCGAACGTCGAGTTTTAAAATGAATGGTCTGTGATGAGCGTCAATTTTTAAAATAGGTAATGGTGGTTCAACTATTTCACTGGTAGCAGCGTCATTCACGAATACGAGGTCAAGAAGTCTTGCATTTTGATTAGGAAGATTGAAAATTTGCTGAAAACCGTTTCCGAGTAATGACTCTGTTAATGTCACTTCTTGCTCAGATAGTACGTTTATCGGAATAAAACTGCATCAAAATTCCATATAAGGTTCGATAGATTTTAATCGCCAACTAATATTAAAGAGTCTGTGTTCTTGGCTTGGTCGGAGAGCTTTTGAACACAGGCGCAGTGCTCGTTATAGATAATTTGGTCTGAATTCGGCTTGATATACACACAGCATATATAAATACACTGGTTCGGCAAATCAATACAAACAGCTACTTGTTCCAAACGTGTGTCGCCAGGAAGCTGAACTAGTCGGGATACAAGATGCTTTTTTATAGCAATTAACACACCACCACCACGTGTCGCGGTACTTGTTAATGAATTTCTGTCGCATCTGTAGAAGATATAGTCCGAAGATAGCTCAGAAGAAGCAATGTCCCTGTTGAGCCATGTTTCCGTAAAGGCAAGTACGTCATAGTCAGATGATGTAAGCGCGAGATATAAGTCATTCGTCTTTGTTCGTAATCCTCTAACATTCTGATAATAGATCGTAAGAGGGGCTTCGTTTGACGTTTTCAGTTCGGGCAAAGTTTCAGTTCTATTTTGATTAGTCATACAGTCATTTACACAAATGGATGGATTTTCTAAGCGGTTGGTTGTATGTTGGCTGAAACATTCAAGGTCTGACGGGGTCCTGCGATTGTTAATGTCGGTAAGGCGGTTGGAGGTTTCCAAAAAAACCCTCTTGGGGACAGACTTATCTTCGAACTCACGGAATACAATACCAACAGGCCAAGTGCCCGGACTCATCCTATCCTATTTTGTATGAAATGAAATTTAGTGATCTGGGATCTCTTCCACGGGGAATTAACTTTACGACAGCTACATTGTCGGTGCCATGTTTTTCAGTCGCCAGGTTTGTCACGGTTTGGTCAGCTACATTAGGTGAAATTCCGAAGAGATACAACCAGAATTTCTCTTCAGTATGATTAGACGTTGTCGGCATAGCGGCGGGTGCAGTTGCGTCAGTTCCACGCAAAAGCTTGGAAGGTCTAATGACAGCAGTATCCATATTCTCCTCGTAGTCTCTCCTTCTTTTGGCAGAATTAAATGAGGAAGAGCCCGGAGTTTGCGGTAGCGGGGTTTTAGGCACTGAATCAATCAGCGTTTTGAAATTAGTGCGTATTTCAAGCTTGATATCTTCAAGAATGTCCTTGCGTATTTGATCTTTTAGTTCCTCGATTAACTGTTGATTAGCTTGTTCTACTGACACTAGCGCATTTTTAAAACGAGCCTTATCCATGATGTTCTTGCACGTATTACACATCCAGAACAAGTTGGATTTCTTCATGACCGCAGCAGCAAGTTCATCGTGCAAACCACAACATTTTACACAGAAAGTGGCAGAGCAAAAGCCACCACATTTCATAAAGTTTCGACCTTCACCAATATCATTGGCACAACTTTCGCAAACTTTATGCATGATGAAAATTTGAACGTGGTAAGCAAAAGGTTAATTTAATTAAACTATGCTAGTACGAAGTACGAGATGGCGCCACCAGCGTAAGTAGAAATGTAAATGGTTGCTACGGTATTTGATCTTCTATCTCGTTCAATGCGAAATGTATAGCACGATACCTTGTTGGGTGTTTATCAACTGATGATCGGCTGCCGTTTCTCGAGCTGTCCGTGAATGATGTTCCCCTTTCTGTCTTACTTACGAAGCTTGGTAAACGATGCGTGAGTAGTGGAGGCGACGACGATCATGCATACGATGAGACAATGCCAGTGAGAGATGTAAATATCGTGCTTGTTGATCTGGAGTAGTTCGGCGTAGAAGTGAAAACAGTAGCAAAAACGATTTTTTTTTATTGCGATCAGCTGTCACTTTTCACACAGACAGAAACGTAATTTTGTGACGAGATTCGTTTGATGAGCAGCGGTGCGTTGTGCGGGGCTATGCAGGGTACTATCGCAAGCTGGTTGTAGCTGGAACTCAAACCAAGTGGGAGCCGGAATGCTTGGCGAGGTGGGACGGTGGCGGAGGAGCTATACGCCTTTTATTCTACCAACGACTCGAGCCGATACCAATTTATTTCCGATTTTGCTCGACCTACCTGGGATCCAGATGTAATTTTTCAGCTTCGATCGGTGCTATTGCTGCGGATTCAGGTTCGTTGAAGGAATTTTTATACGAATTCTATTGCTAGAAATCACTTGAAACGGAGCGACGATACACAGATAAACCGAAACAGCACAGGGTTGCCAGAAAAGATATTTGGGATGCGTTACGTCGTGTATTTGAACGGCGCAGCATAGCGAGTCGAATGCATCTAAAACGTCAGATGCTCACTATGCGTTTCGCAAGTGGTACGTTACAGTAACATTTTCTCCGGTTCGATAAGTTAATGCGGGAGTATCGAGCAACTGTAATGCTATATTGGAGGAAATCGACGTGATTTATCACCTCCTACTTACGCTGGGAAGTTCTTTTGATACCGTTGTTACCGCGATTGAGACAATGCCAGAAGAAAATTTGTCGATCGAATTTGTTAAGTGCCGGTTACTTGATGAAGAAACCAAACGTAAAGGTATAGAATTGTTTACCCCAACTGCCGGTGTAGATGAGGCTGCCTTTTCGGGATACAAGAAAGCTGCAAAAGCGAAGAAATTTAGGTGCTTTGGTTGCAAGCAGGAAGGACACAAATTGTCTGAATGTCCTGTGAAGAAAAAGGGAGTCTACAAAAACGAAAAATCTAAAGCACACGTTGCAGAACAAGATGGTGTGTGTTTTGCCGGTGTAAGCAGGGGAATCGATGTACAGTGTGACTCGCAAAAAGTGAATTGGTTAATCGACTCAGGATGCTCTGATCACCTAGTGAATGACAGGTCGATGTTTGTCGAATTAAAAGAACTAGATCAGCCAATTGAAATAGCGATCGCGAAGAATGAACAGTGTATAGTGGCGAAGCATTCCGGGGCAGTTCGAGTACTCTCTGAGATTAATGGAAAGCGAATCGAATGCACAGTGAAGAACGTGTTGTACGTGCCAGAATTAAGATGCAATTTGTTTTCTGTAATGAGGGTGGACGTTCCAGAAAGTGGTCTATGAGCAAGGAAAAGTGCAAATCTTTCGTGGATCAGAAATCGTCGCAACGGGATCGCGTGTAGGCAGACTATACGGATTGAATTTCTTCGTTGACAAAGTTAGTGCGAGTGAATCGTTGCTCACGTGTGGAAGAGTTCCAAAAGCTTTGGAATTATGGCACCGTCGGTTCGGGGATTTAAATACAAGAAGCCTGGAGAAACTGATTCGCGATGAGATGGTGATCGGATTGAATCTGGAGTGCGACTAACGACAGGAATAAATTTGTTTGTGAGTCGTGTGTTATCGGCAAGCAAACGACGAGGCCATTCATGGTGCGGGAAGGAAAGCGTTCGTTTCGTGTACTGGAGCTAATCCATTCAGATGTGTGCGGTCCGGTTACGCCAGTTAGAATATAAGGAGCAAGGTACTTCGTGACATTCACTGACGATTGGAGTCATTTTGTCGTGGCATACTTAATTACATCGAAGGATGAGGTATTCGACTGCTTCAAGATGTATGAGGCGTTTGTGTCTGCAAAATTTGAGCGCAAGATCGATGTGACAATGGCGGTGAGTACAAAAGTAGAAAGTTTGATCTATTTTGTAAATCCAAGGGCATTCTAGTGGAGTGGACTGTTCCTTACACACTAGAACAGAATGGAGTCAGCGAACGTCTCAATCGAACTCTCGTAGAGAAAGCCCGACCTATGATGAATGATTCGAGTACAGATAAGCGATTTTGGGGTCAAGCGATCCAAACTGCTGCATATGTACTGAATCGTAGCCCATCGCCTGCCATTGAACCGAATATGACACCGTATGAATTGTGGGAAGGATGCAAACCAGATGTAAGAAAACTTCGAGCTTTCGGCTGCAGTGCATATGTACACGTTCCAAAGGAGCTGCAAATGAAGATGGACGACAAAGACTAACGGATATCGCGTATGGAATCCGAAGAAAAAGCAAATCATCCACGCTAGAGATGTCGAATTTCTTGAAATTAAGGAGTTGAAACCACATGTCGACAGATCACTTCCAAGTGATATCTTCTCCATACCTGAGGCGGAATGTGGGAATGATGTTCATGAAGTCATACGGGTAACAAATTCACGGGATTACGAAAATGAATCATGAGGAATTCGATAGTTTCGATGGTGAAGGTTCGGATTCTGATGAGGAACCGGAGAAGAATGATACCGAAGCTGACCCAAACGCAGTGATAGTTGAGAGCGGTAATGAACCATGCAGACCACAGTGAAATAGAAGAGTTCCATCGTGGCATGCTGATTATGAAATGGATTATGCTGCGTATGCCTTGAATGCGACAAGTTATGCTGAAAATCTGCCGAATTCTATAGCTGAAGCAAAAAGTCGGGCTGCTATTCGCGAGGAAATGGATTCCTTAAAGAAGAATAAGACGTGGAAATTGACTAAGCTACCGAAGAATCGTACGGCTATTACTAATAAGTGGGTCTTTACTATGAAGCACGGCGTTGATGGAGCACCAGACCGGTACAAGGCACGGTTGGTGGCTCGAGGATTCAGTCAAAGGTACGGAATAGACTACACCGAGACATATTCTCCCGTTGCAAAGTTGGATACCCTACGTACTGTATTGGCTCTAGCTAACCAAGAGAAGCTAGTTGTCCATCAGATGGACGTAAAAACAGCGTTTTTAAATGGTACGCTGACGGAGGAAATATATATGGTACAACCGGAAGGCTTCGACCAAGGTGACGGTTTAGTATGTCGTCTTCAAAAATCCATATACGGGCCTAAGCAAGCATCGCGTGCATGGAATGAGCGATTCCATGTTTTTGTTGAAATGCGGCTGAAATTTTGAAGAAGTGAAAATGATCAATGCTTGTACACTCGCAAAGCCGGATCAGAAAGGTCGATTATCGTGCTTTACGATGATGATATCGTCATTGCAGGAGCGTTGAAGCAAGTGAAGATGGTGAAAGCTCTTTTATCTCAAGAGTTCGAAATGATCGACGTTGAATACGATTTGGAAAAGGGAGTTCTACAAATTAGTCAGCAGAAGTACCATGAACAAGTTTTGCGGAGATTCGAAATGGTTGAGTGCAAACCTATCTCAACTCCTTTAGAGCACCGTTTGAAGCTACCAAAAGGCGTAGAAGAGAAGAGGATCACTAAACCATATCGAGAGTTGGTAGGTTGTTTAACCTACGCGGCGATGACGACGAGACCGGATTTGGCAGCAGCTGTGAACTTTCTAAGCCAATTTCAGAGTTGTCCAAATGAAATTCACTGCGTACATCTCAAAAGGATTCTACGATATGTCAAAGGAACGGTTGCTATGGCTTTGGTTTATTACAGAAGATATGATGTACCAGTAGTTCAAGTGTATATCGATGCTGATTGGGCCAATGATCAGTTCGATAGGCGTTTTGTCAGTGGGTGCATTTTCCAAATATTTGGGAACACAGTTGGATAGATTACCCGGAAGTAGCAAATTGTAACGCTGTCGTCGACTGAAGCGGAACTTACCGCATTATGTACAGCAGCGTGCCATGAAATGTGGCTAATTCGTTTGCTACAGGATCTGTGGTGTGAATCGAAAGAGGCGACTACGTTCTACGAAGACAATCAATCTGCGATACGGATAACCGATAGTTCAAGAAGTTTTGGACGACTCAAGCACGTCGATGTAAAATTCCATTTTCTGCGTGATCTAGTGAAGCAAGGGAGAATCCGACTTCAGTTCCTTCCATTAACGAATCAACCAGCCGATATGATGACCAAAGGCCCTTTGGAGGAACCTCCCTGTTTCGAAAAGTCGGGCAGCCATCAGACAAAGTTGGTGTGCCGATTGAACAAAGCTCTTTACGGACTGAAACAGTCCAGTCGTGTCTGGAATGACAAGTTAGATGTGTTGATAGATAGAGGCGCTGACATCACTGTACCGCGTACAGTGCGATACCTTTAAATTTTCTCAATCTTCTTTGGAGTACAATTAAATAAACCAACACGTTGTTTTTCGAATCAAGTTTATTTTTTAATTCTCTTACGCTGAAAATCCGTTTATTGTTCGTGATTCCACTGTCGCGGGGACAATTTCTGCCGACAGGTTATCGGCCCAGTAGAGAATTAGTGATTCGGTCGGTTATTCGAGTATAAAAAGTGTTTTTTCACCGCGACGTCGGTTTGTGGTTATGGCGGATCCGGGAAAATTTACTATCGCCAAGCTCGGCAACAGTAATTATGCGACATGGAAGTTCCAGATGGAGATGTTTCTCATACGGGAGGAACTCTGGCACGTCGTAGAGGAGGAAAAGCCGGAACCAGTTCCAGATGCCTGGAAGAAAGCAGACAAAAAGGCCCGCGCTACGATTGGTTTGTGCATCGATCAGAGCCAATATACGCTGATCAAAGATAGTGCTAGTGCAAAGGATGTGTGGAACGCGTTAAAATCGTATCACGAAAAGGCAACTACAACATCCCAGCTATCACTGTTGAACCGTTTAATTGACTCCAAGGTGACGGAATCCGGTGACGTTGAAAAACATCTGCTGGAGCTAGACGTATTGTTCGGACGACTGGAGGATGCAGGTTTGGAGTTGGCTGAGAAGCTGAAAATAGCAATGGTGCTCAGAAGTATGCCAGACTCGTACCACACCCTGGCATCGACATTAGAAGCTCGTCCTGACGAACAGGTAACAATGGAATTGGTACGTTCGAAATTGCTTCAGGAGTATCAAAGGAATCTTGATCGAAGCGGCACGAATCGAACGGGGGATGAAAAAGTGCTAAAAACACAAAAGGTAAAAACAAAAACGTGTTTTTATTGCGGCAAAGCTGGGCACTTTAAAAAGGACTGCCGTAAGTGGCAAGCTGAAAAGGGCAAGCAGAATGACAGTGGTGCTTCCGGAATTAAACCGGCTAACAAATGTCAACAAGCAAAGGCGAAACAAGTGACGGATGCAGAAAAAGATGCGGTTTGTTTTTCGGTGTTCGAGAAGAAACAGGTTACGTGCGTTGCGTCAAAGGTTAGCCAACTATGGACACTTGACAGTGGCGCTTCTTGTCATATGACAAGTCGGGAAGATTTTTTCAGTAAACAGTGAAAAGCTTTCGGGTGTGAATGTAGTAATGGCAGACGGAAGCAGTGCTAAATCAAGTGGTCATGGTAGGGGAACAGTAAAAAGTGTTGACAGTGCTGGCAAAATGGTTGATATTGAACTTGAAAAAGTGTTGTGCGTACCGCAGTTAGATGGAAGTTTGCTGTCAGTGAGCAAGATGGCTGACCAAGGGTATACCGTAACCTTTGCGCGTCATAGTGTAGAGATCCGTAACTCATCCGGGTGCGTTGTTGTTTTGGGTGAGCGGCACGGCGATTTGTATTACTTGACAGAAGCTGAGCGTGTTTCGATTGCTGCTGATCATAAGCATACGGTAAATTGTCAGCACACATGGCATCGACGATTAGGTCATCGCAACCCTTCTGTGTTTCATCGCGTCGATAAAGAAAGGTTAATGACGGGAATAAAATTGACGGACTGTGGTGCCAAATTTGTATGTGAAATTTGTCTAGAGGGAAAGATGGCACGACTGCCATATCCCCAGCAGTCACAGAAGAAAACTACACAGCCACTGGAGCTCATACATACCGATTTGTGTGGGCCAATGAAAAATACTACCCCCGGCGGTAATAAGTATTTTTTGACGCTTATAGACGACTATAGTCGATACGTCGTGTTGTACTTGCTGTCCAGTAAGAATGAAGCGAAAAGTCCGTGTTTGTTTGCATGTACGGGAATGGCGTGCAAAACGAAATTAAGTTTGTTGAGTGGTTTTGAGCAATGGTGCCCACGTGTAAGCTCGGTTCGGTGTTTTACCCATGCCTGCTTCCCAAGCAAGGACATCAAAATGGTCTAGGTTGAACCGCGGTGTTAAGAATCTTGTTGAAATGAGGAAACTTTGTCACTTGTTTTGGTTTACTTCCCAAGCACGGATATCAAATTTGTATAGGTTTAGATCATCGTAAAGAATTTCAACCAATCACAAAGCGAGAATTCTGGTAAAACATAGGTTCATTATTTTCTATTTTTCAATAGTTCAACATCAAGAATCCACACTTTTCTTCATTTGGGTCAATTCTTAGAAGATTTTTCGATCGATTGGTTTAAGAATATTGAAAATCGATCGGAAAACCGCTGAGCTATTAGCGCTCAAAACCTTTCATTTTTCGTGACGCTCGCATTTTTCGATTTTTTGGAATGACACCCCATCTCAAAACTTACCCTAAGACGTAGTCCTACGTCAAAATTCAATAATTTCATGATGAAGTTGATAGCTACCGAATTTTTAACAAATTGCGGCAAAAAGTCTTTTAAATATCCGAACATTTATTTAAAAATATAAGATCACTTATGGTATTGCATAACAACATATTTATAAACGCCCATATGCAATTGGCTAGAATTTCAAAAGTAATCAAAACAGTCCTGTTCGCCGTTTTTTCAATGGTTTTATTTATCTAACTCAACCTGAAAGCGTGACTAACATTTCTTGCACAAGATAAAGAAAAATTTTCCAGGAGGTTGATAAGTTCATCTGTACTTATTGTATTCTTGACGAAGACAAGTTGTGTGATGTTCGCTTGAACATCAAGAATTGTTTGAATTACTTAAGGGGACCAAGTTTTTTGCAAGAAGTTCATTCTCGTATAAACAAAGAAAACGTCAACAAAGTGTCAATGTAAGATGTTTTTTGTGCTGGAGGTTCACCTACTTATATTGAGTTTAATTATTTTTAAGTACAGCAGTCATTATGATTACCCATATAAATTGATTTTAAAAATTAAAAGAGGGCTGCATGGCAGTTCCATGCGTAAAGTTTAATCTGCAAAATTTTTTATATACTTTGTCGTTACAACCGTCTTTTAAAAAATATGCTTCACCTTCTTCAACCCCTTCGAACATTTTCCCAACACCGGCTAATGACCTCTATATTCAGTTTGAAAAATACAAACAACTCTACAAACCGGCACCGCCTCCGCCAGAATACAATCGAACCAAATTTTCTAATAACATACAAATCTACCATTGATACATCATCACCGGCATAGTCCTTCCTCAGCTCTTCATTGTTTTTTGAATCTTTGGGAATCTTCATTGTTTTTTGATTTCGCTGATTGTTCATATGAAATCTTGCTAAAGTTTCGATTAAAAGATCCATATTTGTTCAATTTTCTCCTGGTTCAGATGCCCATTTTGACAGATCAATTGTTTACGCTCGAATGTTCTTTCTTCAGAGTATGATTTCTCTTACAAGAATATACGGGTTTGAGATGGTTTTATGGTAGCATTGTTAAGACAAACCAGTCTTGCAGAAGAAGGTCATAAATTTTTGTCAAAACTATTGCTACTTAGGTTTTAAGGAGCGTCGTTTTTGAGCAGAAATCAAGTATCCTTTAAAACCACTTATAAGGTGAATTACACTTATTGATATTGATATTGATATTTTTATGCGTGTTTCTTCAAGTCTCCTTAAATCATACTTCAGAAATGTTAATCAAACAAGATAACATTCACTTGAGGAAAAACATAAAACCTGATAGATTTTGCAATGCTAAAACTACTATAAGAAATGAATAAGACCAATTTGCTATTGGATTGTTACTTGGGTTTCCACTGAAGAAATGGGCTTCAAATTCTCCTGAAGTCCTAGCCGATATCCGCACAGAAGACCGTGCCTTTGCGGAATACCATGATCTTCAGAATGATCAATCCGTATCCACTCTCGGACTCATTTGGGACCCAAGATCGGATTCAACGTTCAACTTCCATTCCCAGCACCAACTCTAACTAAACGGAAGATCATGTCGTACGTAGCGCAGATATTTGACCCACTTGGCCTGGTGGGACCAGCAATAGTTATCGCGAAGCTCTTTATGCAGCGCTTATGGTCGCTGAAGACCGATGAAGGAGATTCCTATAGTGGGACCATCCTCTACCTCCATCTCACCAAACCGAGTAGAAAGAATTCCACGGAACACTTGATACCATCGCCACTCTCTGAATTCCACGTTGTGTATCCTTGGCTAACGCAACCTCATTCCAACTCCACTTCTTTTCCGATACCTTACAGAGAGCATACGGAGTATGTTGCTACGTTCGCTCAGAATGTCCAGAGTCCAGTTACTGACATCCAAGTCCAAGGTTGCCCCGTTAGCTAAGCCACAAACAATCGCACGTCTGGAGTTGTGTGGCGCCGTGTTAGCAGCCAATGTTTACAAGAAAGTAATCCAAGCTATTCCAAGGCCCACTGAAGTTTTCTGCTGGGCAGACTCGTCCACTGTACTGCACTGGTTAGACTCCCCGTCATCTCGATGGAAACCATTCGTAGCTAACAGGGTAGCTATGATCCAGGAAACTACCGAATCCTGTCATTGGAACCACGTTCTAGGACCCTCCAATCCAGGAGACCCTCTTTCCCGTGGGGTCAAACCGGGTGACATCGAGCAACATTCGCTTTGGTGAAATGGTCTGTAATGGCTATCCCTGCCACCGTCTGAGTGGCCCGTGATCGAGTTGCCATCGCTCGACCCTTGCTGGATCTCAGAAGCCAAAATCAAAGTAGCTATGATCGCTACTGTCGACTCGACGTTCTCCGATCCACTATTCAGCCGATTTTCCCGCTTTAACAAGCTTCGTCGATGTATTGCATATTGGATGCGATATTTTCGTGCTTTGAAAGCAGCCTCCAAGAAGACCACAATCGTACCATTCGGATATTTGACCACTGCTGACTTCCGTGAAGCAGATATCGCCCTTTGTCGACTACTTAGCCCAGCGTGAATCATTTTCAAAGGAA
This sequence comes from Sabethes cyaneus, assembly GCF_943734655.1. Lineage (NCBI taxonomy): Eukaryota > Metazoa > Arthropoda > Insecta > Diptera > Culicidae > Sabethes > Sabethes cyaneus. The sequence goes on along the minus strand of NC_071353.1, from coordinate 99,541,608 downwards.
ATTTCCAATCTTCTCTCCGGCGATAGAGTTGCAACGTCATCGCCATTGAAATGGTTGAAACCGAAGATCAGCGTAGAAGGCATCATCCGAGTCGGTGGGAGACTCGGTAACGCTGCTGTTTCCGAAGATGCCAAATTTCCAATCGTTCTTTTGTCAAAACATCCGCTTGCGATTCTACTGGCCAAGTACTACTGTTTTACCTGACTCACTGCGAATATGCGTATTATTGAAATAAACCGTAACCATTCGTTTTCTTCGTTTATAACGCATATGCAGTTAATATCGATAACAAACGATTTTTTTATAAGTTGTGCTTTTGTTATTGCATTTAATTTGTAAAAAGTTGCATAAATAACAATTCAGTTTCACAATACAATTATCACGTAGTACTGGCACTGGCATCGCCGATCAACCAACGTCAAGAGCCACACCAACAAGACCATTTGTCGTATGTGGGATCGACTACTGTGGTCCCGTGTATATCAAGTCTCCGATACGCAATCGAGCCCGAACAGAGGCATGCATCGTTATATTTGCATGTTTTGCAGTCCGTGCCGTACACATCGAGCTGGTTTCCGAACTATCCACGGCGGCTTTCTTAGCCGCACTCCGCCGTTTTGTCGCCCGACGTGGATGGATGAGTGAAATCCACAGCGACCACGGTACTGCTTTCAAGGGTGCAGCAAACGAGCTGCACAGAATCTACGAGATGCTGAAATCCAACGAAAGGGATCGGAAACAAATCCTCGTTCATCCCTCTACGAGCACCGCACATTGGCGGGCTGTGGGAGGCCGCCATTAAATCAGCCAAAACCCACTTGTTACGCGAAATTGGCACAGTCAACGTAACCTATAAAGACATGGTCACCCTATTAGCCCAAGTAGAAATGTGCCTGAATTCCAGGCCCTTGGTTCCAATTCCCACCGATCCGTCAAACCTGAAGGTATTAACGCCAGGACTCTTCCTGATCGGAACCAGTTTCCAAGCCGTCCCGGGTACCAACTTAAGCGACATCCCGGACAACCGTCTAACTCATTTCGAGCTTACACAGAAGTGTTTCCAGCGAAGCTGGTCCAGGTGGGCACCAGAATACCTCCAGCAGCTCCAGTGGCGGGCGACGAAGTCCAGCCCTCCCATCACAATCACACCTGACGCTGTTGTGGTGATAAAGGACGATAACCTGCCACCAATCCAGTGGCCGCTCAAATGGATCATCGCCTCGCCTAATTCCTAACGAGGTGGTAAGAATGAAGGGAGGAGAAATTTAATAGAGCGCAAGCGCAAACCAATTCGATACTCACTGATAGTGATGATTCTAGGTATTAATAGTCGATAGAATTGTGCATAGTAGTCAGTTAGCCATATACTATCGTAGCGAGTACACCACAATTTGTATCCCGTATGTTATACGTTGAAGAATTCCAATTCAATCAAGTGCAGTAGTGGCTTAGGCAAATTTCTCAATCTCAATCTTGAAATTGTGCACAAATCCGTTCAGTTTTTGGTTAGAGTTAATTAATTGCACTGGCAATTTCCATCACGCGTGTGCAGTTAGTGCAATCAGATATTTATGTGGTCCAGCCACAGAGAACAGACATCCAAGCGAAAAGTCCCCACCTGGATAAAACTTATGTCAAATTAGTTGGGAAACTATAGTGATGATGTCGCTAAAGGCGCTTAAAATTCTACACTAAACTCACAACAGCTAGCTTCTGGCACTAGCGTAACGCTTATAGTCCATATATTCTAGCGCCAGAAAAGCCAAAGGTTGTCAGTGTGCAAATCAAAAGAATCATTTAGTTGGGAAACTATAGTGGTGGTGACGCTAGCATATTAGATGATTTTAATTTGAAATTTTATCCAAGAATACCCGGAAAATTTGTTCCTGAATGGATGTCTGTTCTCTGTGGTCCAGCTGCTGGCGAGTTACGTTTTACACCCGCACAGAGCCGTGCAAGTGGAAATTAAGGGCACAATAGACGAAGGCATTATGTCCCTTTCCCCGGTGGACTCATCGTGCTGGTTAGGACTTTCTGGGCCGTCGATTGCGCGACGGTGAAAAATCCTTCGAGAACGGAACGGATAAGACCCCATCACCTACAGTTCGTCGAATTAATCGCGTCAACTCGGAGGCGCCATCGCTGGATGAAATTGTAGCAGCCATCAAGAGTATGAAATCCAATAGAGCGCCAGGGATAGACTGTATTTCAGCCGAAATGCTCAAAGCCGACCCATCTTCATCAGCCCAGATGATGCATCAGCTTTTCAGCAATATATGGGAAACCGCAACTTTTCCGGTAGACTGGATGCAGGACATATTGGTCAAAGTCTCTAAGAAAGGACACCTAACTGAATAGGGTAACTGGCGTGGTATCACGTTGGTCTGTATTACTCTCAGAGTACTCTGTATAAGGTAATCCTCAACTGGATCCAGGAGAAGATCGACGCTACTCTCCGGCGGCAGCAAACTGGATTCCGTGCTGGCCGATCATGTGTAGACAATATCACAACGCTCCGCATTATATTGGAGCTGATCAACGAGCTCCAGGACTCTCTTCTGCTGGTGTTCGTTGACTTCGAAAAGGCATTCGATCGACTCAACCACGAAAACATCTGGGGCGCACTTAGAGGCGTAGAGAAGTTCCAGATAAGCTAAGTAGTCCATCTCATCGAGGCTCACTACGAGGCGTTCTCGTGCAAGGGCTTGCAGCCCCCCGTAGAGATCACCTCTATCTAAGTTTTTTTTATTTTTCTAGATCTACTGGCCTCTATTACTTTCCTTCAGTTTCCTGCGAAATGGTACTATCTACGAAAAGATTTTCCGTGAAATGGTACATCCCGCGTAAGGGTTTGCGCGAAATGGTATTCTGCGAAACTCTATATTCCGCGGTATGGTCAACCGAGAATTGGTGTTCCCCAAAATAGAGATTGCTGACATTTACCGCACGCACACTTCGCCGCGTATACGATTTGTTTGCATCTCCAAATCTCCGCTGCGAAAAATTTTTCACGATGCACACAAACCACTAATACAGTCGCACATCAGCACATCGGCGAAATGGTTTGTAATGTTGGCGAATATTTAAATGCAATCCGCTTTATTTTATCAGACTAAGAAATGGGGGGAGTTGTGTTCTACTGAGGAAAATTTGTATATTAAAACACCCATGAACTCGTTAGAAACTTGCAAAACTCGAGATTGTGACATAGGTCATCCGAGATTCACGATTTATGTACAACACAGTTTAATTTAAGGCAATACGAAGTGTGTCGGGTCAGCTAGTTCGCTATAAATATAACCGCAAACTTTTTTTCATGAACACACTGAGGGCATCACTTTTTCGTTATTTAAATTTAAAGCATGTTTGCGGAAACTGAGATATTTATTTACGCATATTTTTGAAAGTGAAATATTTTATGTTGCCAAAAAGGATACTTATGTATCCAAAATCGAGGCATGCCAAAATCGAACCGTGCTAAAATCGAACCATGCCAAATACGAAATCTCACTGTATTGCTTTTCCCTTGACTTTTCCGTGTTGGTTTGGTATACTTCCAGAAAACAGTACCTCTAATTGTGGCTTATCAACGGTGGAAAAGACGCGAGGTAAACCCTATGCTGCCCATCTTTAGTGTTTACATTATTAAGATTATTATTGACATTGTTATTATTATGATTTGACTCTTATCAGCTGGGGCAAAGATTATGACTGAAATGATTTAATGCAGTTGCGCTTTGTTTCTTGAATTGATCTACATCAGTCAGCCCTCGATCAACGTTGAGTTAGGAAGCGCTTTTGTGAAAATTAATCAGCAATTGTAAATGGCTACGTTTGATCCAACAGAACACCAACATACCCGTTTCAACCCATTAACAGGGCAATGGATATTGGTAAGCCCGCATCGTATGCAGCGGCCTTGGTCAGGTCAAGAAGAGCGACCACAATCTATAGATTTACCTGAATTCGACCCAAATAACCCATTGTGTCCTGGTGTCACTCGTGCTAATGGAGTCGTAAGTAATTGGATTTTCTTTTGTGCTAAGTTATCGTTTCAAATATTTGCGTTTAATACAGAAAAATCCGATATATTCGTCAACCTTCGTCTTTACTAATGATTTTCCAGCTTTGCTGGAGGATGTACCATTGCCACCAGAAAATAATGACCCGCTGTTTCAAACCGGGGGTGCTCGTGGTACTTGCAAAGTAATGTGTTTTCACCCAAAATCAAACAAAACATTGCCACTAATGACACCGAAGGAAATTCGTTCAGTTATTGATGCATGGATTAAGGAATACAACTTATTGGGTAGTAAATATCCTTGGGTGCAAATATTCGAAAACAAAGGCGCCAGTATGGGATGTTCTAATCCACACCCACACTGTCAAATTTGGGCGTGCTCTTGTTTGCCCAACGAGCCACGTGTAAAAGATGAGAAGCTACGTGAGTACTTCCAAACTCATGGTACGGCACTTTTGGAAGATTACGTCAAAAAAGAAATCATAAAGAAGGTGAGTATAGTTTCTAGATACCTACATATTTCGATGGTTCAATATTTTCAGGAACGCATCGTGTTGGAAAACCCCGACTGGTTAGTTGTTGTTCCATTCTGGGCCAGTTGGCCTTTCGAGACAATGGTCGTTTCAAGGAATGGTAATCGGCGTATTTCTGATTTAAACCAACAACAAATAAATAATTTAGCGATTGTTATGAAAGAACTCACAATCAAATATGACAATTTGTTCAAGTGCTCATTTCCATACAGCATGGGATGGCATGGCGCACCAACTGGAACATTATCCAATAATGATGATAATCATTGGACTTTGCATGCCATTTATTATCCACCATTACTTCGGTCGGCAACGGTACGTAAGTTTATGGTCGGTTTTGAGTTACTTTGTCAGGCACAGCGAGATCTAACCCCTGAACAGGCAGCTGCAAAGTTACGTCAACTATGTGGAAAAAAACACTATAGTGAGCATATATAGATATTTTCTAGTTTGTAAAGGCTATCGAATATGAAACAGTAAAATCCATTTCGAACGTATATTGAAAAAAAAACAGTTTACATTTTTTTTAAACTTCGGCGTCTGTCCAGACTTTGCAGCTCATGTAGTAATAACGCTACATTATAGCGAAGTCTGTGAAACTGTGCTATATTTATTTCGAAACTTTGAAACTCTCCATCAGTCTTTTGAATGTGTATGATTACGGTTGGATATGGTGTTGTTGATCTGAAATACACAAAAGCAGTAACAATTACAATTATTTAAAAATCATTACATTTCGAGTATAACAGACGAAACGTTCTAAATTCATTGTAAATTTGTAAAAGTTCTAATCTAAAAATTACAACAGACCTGTTAACAAAATTAACATTGATACGCCAAACCATTCGCTTAGGAGGAGATCGGAGATTGCGCATTTCTCTATAGTTCCAACTGAGCACATCGCGGTGATTGTGGAGAACTTTTATCAAATCTTCAGTACAATGCTCGGCAAACCGTAGCTCCTTGAGAGTTTCTTTCAACTCATCATCCTTTACAATTCCCTTAGGATAGCGCAAATACATCTGGATTAATAACAGGATTGCAGAAAACAGTTCATAAATATGCTCTGGGACGTCTTGGTTGGCCGCTGCTATTTTTTCGACAGCACGATTTATAATCTCTTTTGAACAAGTTTTTGATTCAATATAATTAATACATACTGCAATATAGAACTTATGAGCTGATTTAAAAATAATTAGTCTAAACAAAACACAGACATTGCACAATGGTCCGTAAAACAGCATTTGATTCCAGTTCTGGTACATATTTTAAATAATTTTTATATACCTTTGTAAGAGTGTACTTAAAATTAGAAGACATTTTTTTTCTAATATTTTTATTCACGTTAGAGTGACTATATATAGAATGGCGACAATGTCAAAATTGGAATGATAATTATTTCAACGCGTGAGTGTTGACAAAAGCAAAAATACTTCCCTTTCTTTTTTTCTCCACGCAAAACCAGGGGTGTGAAATTGTAAAAATTTTGCGGACTAAACATCCATGGACGGCGACAACTTGGAACCAGCCAGTATACCGAAAATAACAGCTAATATTAGTTGAATTATAGTTAAAAAACTGTGTTTAACTGCTTTCTAATTAGTTCCAGTAGTCTTAAAATGAATAAACCTTTAAGTAGGCACCAGAACCAAAAGTACCAAAACCAATGAGTGGGTTTGACAGCCACACCACCCCGCTGGTTTTGCACGAGCGAGAATAAAGGCCAAAACGGCCAAAATAGTATATTGTGCTTCCCGAGAAAATCTTCCGTTTTTCAGTTTTATATAGTTGTGCGCAAAGGTAAATCATGTATTATTGACAGTGTAAGCACGAGTAAGTTTTCTATGTTTATGCTCTTATTCTTTGCTTAGATAATATTCGTTTTGTTCTATTACATACAGACTTACAAACAACACAGTCACAATGTTTTACGTTAACCGAAAATGATAAAATTTAAATGTTGATTGCGTTTGTAAAAAAATTGTGCATGTTTGAACGGGCAAACACGAAGCAAGCTACCCTAGCACTTGCTGTGAAGCAATATGCTGTAGCAGTGTGACTTGATTGTTTTCAACATGATCCGCTCCTGTTTTGTTTTCATCAATTTTGCACAATAGAGCGATATATCTTTTAACTTAATCACTACACTACACTAATTAACTACAGTATGAACGGCGCTATCGGCGGTCTACAGCGGGCCTTTAATCAAGTATCGTCGTTATTCGACTTTCATCTGCCACGACGGATACTACAGGGCAGTTTCATTCGCTTTTTTCGGGAGAGGTAAACCTCGAAGATACAGTTATTTTAAAATCTGTTTGTATACGTTTGATAGAATCTTACTCAAATCGACTTGACTATTTTTATGTTAACCTGACAATCATTGGGGCCAAATCGAGCCCGTTGATTAATAATAATAAATAAATAAATAAATCAATGTGAAATGCATCGCAAAGTTTTATACAAACTGTGTCCGAGTATAATATTCAAGGTGCGTGCCAATAGCTTAAGAAGATTTCATAACTATTTCAATACTTGTTAATCAAACATTTAAGCAAACAGTATGCGTGTTCGATTGGCTCCCTTTTGACAATTCTCGCTGCTCGATTGGCTCCCAAGATGGCTGCTTCCGCGTATCTCTCACCTCTGAGTATGCTCGAAGAAATCTATACTCGGACACAGTGTGTATAAAGCTTTGCAATGCATTTTACACTGATTAAGTTGAAAGATATAACGCTCTATTACGCAAATTGATGTAAACAAAACAGAAGCGGATCATGTTGAAAACAATCAAGTCACACTGCTACAGCATTTTGCTCTGCAGCAAGTGCTGGCAATTTTTGTACACTGATGCCAAATCGTTGGCTTTAGTTTCCGCGTATCTCTTAGGCTGTGAACCATTTCGCGAAATTTTTAACTTTTTGGTTAAAATTTGACAGTTCGATGGTTTTTCGAAAATAGCCCTGCTCGGGAGCATGGTTATTTTTAACCAAGTTTTGAGAGCCAATGAGATATGCCAGAGGTGAGGAAAGAGCTTCGATGTGCTTCACTGATTTTTCCTGGAATTTTTTTTCATCGATGTATGGATGTTATTCAACCCGAAATGAAACGAGATAAATGTTATCCATCAAATAGGAGCAAATGAACACAAAAAATTCATCCAATTCCAACCTGAACTGAATAAATAAATTCGATGTTATAGAAACATATCTTCATCCTCACCTTATATATGCTCTCATTGAGTAAAACAACTATCAATCTGTCAAATATGAAATGGTTCGCATTCTGAACTGATTTTAACCACTCGAGGAGAAATAACCTTCGAACTGTCAAATTTTAACTAAAAAGTTAAAAATTTCGTGAAATGGTTCACAGCCTTACTGTGAGTATTTCTAGCACAGAGAACAGATTAACAGGCTCGAAGGAAGTAATCAATTTTTTGTGTGTAAAATCTGTCGGTAGCGCCCTCCAGAAATAGTTTGCCAAACGCATCAAAAAATATCCATGTACCTTTATCAATATTTCTTTGGGCTGGAGTTACATGAAGTAATTTGCGGTTTCGTCACTAACCAGAATGACATTAGCTGAGGATCGGTTATGTAGGAGTGAGAGGTGAGCGAAGAGTGGAGGAGAGAATCCGGGAGTTTGATATTTGATGTTTTTGATATTATTCCTACTGCAAACAGCCTCAGCGAGGGCCTCAGCTAATGTCAAAAAATCCTTATATGTGTGCGTGGTGGAATACTTCATAGCAGCGATGGCAGCGACTAGAGTGACTATATACAGAGTGGCGACAATGTCAAAATTGGAATGATAATTATCTGTCAGTGTCATTCCAATCGAGCAGGCGACCTATCCAACGCGTATGCAGGAAAGAGAAAGAAAAACCTTGGAAAACCCGCATTGCATACATTTGGGATGACTTGTCGCCACTCTGTATATAGTCACTCTAGCAGCGACATCAAGATTTAGTTTGCCACTTACTGCTCGAGGGGTGCTCTGTTGAAGGATTACTCGTAGATTACATAAAAACCTTTTACACACTTTTTGTTGATTACCTGGTAGTCTGTTCTCTGTGTTTCTAGGCTGTGAACCATTTGGCAAATTTTTTAACTTTTTGGTTCAAATTTGACAGTTCGATGGTTTTTCGAAAATAACCCTGCTCGGGAGCATGGTTAGATTTGACAGTTCGATGGTTCGCTGCTGAGAGTCAATGAGATATGGTACAGGTGAGGAAAGAGCTTCGAAGTGTTTCACTGATTTTTCCTTGAATTTTTTTTTTCATCAATGTATGGATGTTTAACATATAACAAATTTGTTTATTCAACCCGAAATGAAATGAGATAAATTTTATCTATCGAATAGGAGCAAATCAACTCCAAAAATTCATCCGATTCCAACCTGGACTGAATAAATAAATTCGCTGTTACAGAAACATATATTCACCCTCACCTTATATATGCTCTCATTGAGTAAAATAACTATCAATCTGTCAAATATGAAATGGTTCGCATTCTGTACTGTTTTTAACCACTCGAGGAGAAATAACCACAGAGAACAGACTACCAGGTAATTGACAAAAAGTGTGTAAAAGGTTTTTATGTAATCTACGAGTAATCCTTGAATAGAGCACCCCTCGAGCAGTAAGTGGCAAACTAAATCTTGATGTCGCTGCCATCGCTGCTATGTAACCCCAGCACAAAGAGATATTGATAAAGGTACATGGATATTTTTTCATGCGTCTGGCAAACTATTTCTGGAGGGCGCTACCGACAGATTTTACACACAAAAAATCGATTACTTCCTTCGAGCCTGTTAATCTGTTCTCTGTGAAATAACCATCGAACTGTCAAATTTTAACTAAAAAGTTAAAAATTTCGCGTAATGGTTCACAGCCCTAGTCGATTTACGATATTACCCACACGACACCAAACACCACTTTACCAACATCGCCACACCTGTATATGAAGTATTCCACCACGCACATATAAAGATTTTTTGACATTAGCTGAGGCCCTCGCTGAGGCTGTTTGCAGTAGGAGTAATATCAACAACATCAAATTCCAAACTCCCGGATCCTCTCCTCCACTCTTTGCTCCCCTCTCACTCCTACATAAGCGATCCTCAGCAAATGTCATTCTCGTTGGTGACGAAACCGCAAATTACTTCATATAGAGTGACTATATACAGAGTGGCGCCAAGTCATCCCAAATGTATGCAATGCGGTTTATCCTAGGTTTTTCTTTCTCTTTCCTGCATACACGTTGGATAGGTTGTCTGCTCGATTGGAATGACACTGACAGATAATTATCATTCCAATTTTGACATTGTCGCCACTCTGTATATAGTCACTCTAACTTCATACTACGTTGACCGCCATTCCCATTCGTCATTCATTACGTTAGAGTGACTATATACAGAGTGGCGACAATGTCAAAATTGGAATGATAATTATCTGTCAGTGTCATTCCAATCGAGCAGACAACCTATCCAACGCGTATGCAGGAAAGAGAAAGAAAAACCTAGGATAAACCGCATTGCATACATTTGCAGGGGCTTGCGATGGGTGCCATGTTTTTGTTGCCAACATCTCAGCACATCTCGACAAAGGTTGGCAGCAAATCTACCTGTCAGACGGGCGCTATTTCTTGCATTTTTTGAAATAGCGCCCTTCGTTAAGTGGACTGTCAAACACCGTTCGTTAAGATACGGATAGCACCCCGCTGTACATTTGGGATGACTTGGCGCCACTCTGTATATAGTCACTCTACATTACGTATATGTTACGTAGAGTGACTATATACAGAGTGGCGACAATGTCAAAATTGGAATGATAATTATCTGTCAGTGTCATTCCAATCGAGCAGACGACTTATCCAGGGGCTTGCGATGGGTGCCATGTTTTTGTTGCCAACATCCTCAGCACGTCTCAACAAGGTTGGCAGCAAATTTATCTGTCAGACGGGCGCTATTTCCTGCATTTCCTGCAAATAGCGCCCTTCGTTAAGTCGACTGTCAAACACCGTTCGTTAAGATAAGGATAGCACCCCACTGGACTTATCCAACGCGTATGCAGGAAAGAGAAAGAAAAACCTTGGAAAAGCCGCATTGCATACATTTGGGATGACTTGTCGCCACTCTGTATATAGTCACTCTAATGTTACGTATACGAATACGATTAAGAATTTACCAAGTTTAAGCACATTGTTGTCTTATATTCATAAATATCGAAATTAAAATGATCCGTAGATTTACCAAATATTCAAAAACAACTCTAAAAAATGGTAAGACAATGATTGTAAACTATAAATGTAGATGTTACCTTTATTTAGATTGCAGGTTATATGAACAATGTACTACAGCGGCATTTTTCTACAAAAATTGACCCAGATGCCCCGATTGAATTAGAAAACCCGTTTGCTAAGGAACGAGCTCAATGTATTCTGTGTAAACACAATATTGTGCCTGATTACAAAAACGTTCAGTTATTATCACAATTCCAAAGCCCGTATACCGGAAGAATTTATGGAAAACACATAACTGGCTTGTGCAAAGCACGCCAAGATCAAGTTGAAAAAGAAATAATTAAGGCTCAGAATGCAGGTTTAATGCCAACGTACCACAAAGCTGTTGAGTTTCTGAAGGACCCCAAGCTGTTTGATCCCGAGAAGCCAATACGGCCACATAAATACTAACCGTATTTGAAGTTTGTAGCATAAAATGAAAAATCAATAAACACTTTTATAGGCTATACTATTTTTACATGTCCACAAGATCCAACATTTATTAATTCTGGCTTTAGTTTTCAAAAGGTCGCATAATCAACCCTTTTGCATGCATTATGCGACCTTCTGAAAACTAAAGCCAGAATTGACAGTTAACATTTTTGGTTCACGCGGAATATGAATATCTGGTAGCCACCACAAACGGAGTATGAATTCAGAAATTGGTACATTTTATCATGAGTGTCATGAGCTCGCTTCTGCGTTAATTCAATTTCTGATTGAATGAAACTGATATTTAAGTTTCCTGGAAAATATGACGGAGTAACTGTTTCACTGTTGCAGGCAACAGTATACTGCAAAGTGCAGTGAACAAAGAATTTACACTAGAGATAGCGGCTCTGCCATAATAAAAAGAATAAGAAGCTCGGTGCAAGTCCTCTCCTATAGGTACTACCACTCATAACTTAATGTACCTAATAAAAATTAGGTTATGAGGTCTAAGGCAGCTCTACAAGATTAGCTTATGCGAATTAAATCAAATGCTGCAAAGGGTTAATCTAGAAACCCTCACGATATTCGATTCAACCCACTAATACAGAACAAAACGCGAATGGCAACAAATTAAAATTTCCCGTATCACGTCACTCGTCTCGCGATTAAGTTTATTCAGTTAATCTTGCATAATAGGTCGTATGAATAAAAGAGTTAGAGCAAACTCTCTCATAGGATTTACATGGGAAAAGTAAAGCGAACTCTTTTATTACGGCCTATTATCACGAGTTTTTTGACGTAGGAACACGTCCTTGTTTACTATACTGGGACTGGGTAGCACTTTGTGAAAACGAAAATAGAAGTGTAGCGTTTGAATGAAAGATTTAAAATGCTAATAACTACTGAACGGAACTGAAGAATTTATATGCCATTGGATAGATAAAACGACCAATGAAGAGAGTAAGAGCAATTTTATGGAGGGCATACAAGGGGGGTTTCTATACAAAGGAAACACAAATTTCCTTAAAATTCGAGAACTTCTCAAGCAAATAGAACCAAATTTGGCATGTGGGAGTTTTAGAAGGCAGGATTTTTTTCTATTGTGTACTGAGACCCCTTCCCTTTCTAAAGAGGGGGGGGGGGGGGGGGCTCCCATAGAAATGAAATACACATTTCCTCATAACTCTAGAACTAATCAAGCAAATGGAACCAAATTTGGCATGTGAGGGTTTCAGAAGGCATGATTTTTGACGTAGGACTACGTTTTTGTTTACTATACTGGGACTGGGTAGCACTTTGTGAACACGAAAAAAGAAGTGTAACGTTTAATGAAAGATTTTAAATGGTAATAACTACTAAACTACTGAACGAAACTGAACAATTTATATGTCGTTGGATAGATAAAATGACCAGCAATTTTATGGAGGTGGTAAGAGAGCAATTTTAAGGGGGCGTAAGAGGGGGGCTCCTATACAAATGAAACACAAATTTCCTCAAAACTCGACAACTAATCAAGCAAATGGATCCAAATTTGACATGTGTAGGTTTCAAAAGGGAGGTTTTTTTTCTATGGTGTACTGAGACCTCTTCTCCTTCTAAGAGGGGGGGGGGCTCCCGTATAAATGAAATACAAATTTCCTCGAAACTCTAGAACTAATCAAGCAAATAGAACCAAATTTTGAATGTAAGGGTTTCAGAAGGCAAGAATTTTTTCTATAGTAAATTGAGACCCCTCTACTCTTTAGGAGGGGGGGGGGCTTCCATACAAATAATATACAAATTTCCTCATAACTCGAGAACTAATCAAGTAAAAGGAACCAAAATTGGAATGTGGGGGTTATTGGAGGTAAGATGTTTTTCTATGATGTACTGAGACCCCTTCTTCTTCTCAGAGGGGGGGCTCCAATGTACATTAAATACAAATTTCCTCATAACTCTAGAACTAGTCAAGTAAATGGAACCAAATTTGGCGTGTGGGGGTTTTAGAAGGCAGGATTTTTTTCAATGGTATAATGAGACACATCCGTCTTTCAACAGGGGGGGAGGAATTTGTTCAATGGTGGTTTAGAACCTTTTCTTTCTTTAAAAAGGGGAGATCCCATACAAATGAAATATAAATTTCTTTATAACTCGAGAACTAATCAAGCAAATGGCACCAAATTTGGCAAGTGGGGGTTTTTGGAGGCATGAATTTATTTTGAATTTATTTATTTTATGATGGTTTGAGACCCCTCACCCCTGTGGTAGGAGGATAAGGACTCTCATACAAATAAAACAGACATTGGTTATTCATTACCATTTCAACCTTTATGATGCACACAACTCACAAGTGATTTTTAAAAGAAATTTCTGCGTCTCAATGGTTGCAGGCGTTGTACTTATGAACCCCCGTCCACGTATTTTTACGTTAGCCACTATTACATTGCATATTTCGCTCTTCTCTTTAAACATTCACTTAAGCAATGGCACTCACAGATTCTTATAAACATACATATGCCAGAAATGCAGTTTACATTAGTCTTTGATCTGATGATCTGATATAGTCCTACGTCACCCTTTCGTACAACCCTTAGGGCTGTATACCTTGTAGTTATTTCAGTGGTGAATTGAGTGGTGTAGTTATTTCAGTGGTGAATTAGGAGGCGGGGGCTGCCATAGAAATAATATACAAATTTCCTCATAACTCTAAAACTAATCAAGCAAAAGGAACGAAATTTGGCATGTGGGGGTTTATGAAGGTAAGATTTTTTTCTATGGTGTACTGAGACCCCTTCTCCTTCTAAGAAGGGTGGGCTTCCATACAAAAGAAAAAATGAATTTATTTTATGATGGTTTGAGACCTCTCGCCCCTGTGATATGAAGATAAGGACTCTAATACAAATAAAACAGAAATTTTTGCATATGTGCAAGCGGCGACAAGTTTTGTTTTCGAAAAAATATCAACAATGGCAAAGGATTTCGCCTTGAAAAGTTATAAAAACTTGAGAATTAGAGTTGTCCTGTTTTACCTGACTCACTGCGAATATGCGTATTATTGAAATAAAACGTAACCATATGTTTTATTCGTTTATAACGCATATGCAGTTAAAATCGATAACAAACGATTTTATATAAGTTGTGCTTTTGTTATTGGATTTAATTTGTAAAAAGTTGCATAAATAACAATTCAGTTTCACAATACAATTATTGCAATCACAATACTGGCACATGAAATATAACGTTTAAGTACGTTATTTTTAGTCATCAAAATTAACGATATTTTCGATACAAGGACGATATTTTTCGAAACCTTTCGAACCAACACGATCCCGTGAATACAACGCATATTCGCAGTGAGTCAGGTAACACAGTTGTTCTGGAATTATTTCATTTGTATGGGATCCCCCCCCCCTCCTAAAAAGGTAAGGGTCCTAATCCATCATAGAAAAAAATCTAGCCTCCAAAAACACCCACATGCCAAATATGGTTCCGTTTGATTGATTAGTTTTCGAGTTATGAGGAAATTTGTATTTTAGGAACCCCCCTCCTAAAGTGGGGAGAGGTTTCAATTCACCATAGCAAAAATTCTTGTCTCCAAAAACACCCACATGTCAAATTGCGTTCCATTTGCTTGATTACTTCTCGAGTTATGAGGAAACTTGTATTGCCACAAATTAAACTGTGTTGTACATAAATCGTGAATCCCGGATGACCTTTGTCACAATCTCGAGTTTTGCAAGTTTCTGGGGAGTTCATGGGTGTTTTAATATACAAATTTCCCTCACAGTAAAGTAGAAAAACTTAACTCCGCCAGTGAGGGATCACGCTGATGAACTAGCACGTGTGACTCCATAAAAAGAGTGAACAAGTGATGGGGAAATTGGATCGGGACCCAAACTGTCTGTCACAAGCCAGGATAAAGGAGGAGTGTTGAGATTTGTCTTTAGGTGTGCAGCGCTGGATGGCTCCATGACAAACACGTAATGGATCCATCTAGATCTGCACCAAGTCTCTTCCGCGGCAAATCTTGTAAAAAAACGATTGCTCCCAATGTAGCAAGCAACATTGGAGCATGCTGCATTCTGAGTAAATTGCGGAGGAGGACCCCAATCCTCGGTGTAACGCGACCCGTGCCTAAGGATGAATGCTTGGGGGGGTCTAATTAAGTCTCCCAAGGTCGAACGGAGCCTGCATGGTACCAGGGCACCCCGTGCAGTAATTTGCTCCCTCTGTTCTAAGCTGGTAACGGACAGCTGATTCTTTCTCCCAGCAAATTAAGACCATTGAGATGGAAACAAATAATAAAACTTTTAATATAAATATAAATAACAAATCAAGTGGGGGATCAGCACTCAGGAGGGACCCTGACATCGATAAGACCCAAGAGGAAACTGGCGATGCTGATATAATCAGTCAAATCCCAGGACCCAGTTGTGTCAACGGTGCAGGACTAAACCCAAAACAGCCCGGTCGTACCACAAATCGTATAAAATTACAAAGAAAAAATGTTAAATTTGTCCAGGTGAATCTTCACCATGCAAAGGGAGCAACTGCTGTACTTTGTAGAAGAATCACAGAAAGCAACCTGGATGTAGCACTGATCCAGGAGCCCTGGACCTATAAAGGTAGGATACAAGGAATTCCTACAAAGTCGTGTAAATTGATTTACGCCGAAGGTGAGCTCACGCCAAGAGCTGCCATTTTGGTAAGTGAAAACATAAAAAGTTTTCCAATTACAGAATTGATTACAAAAGATCTCACAGCAATAATGATGGAGGTTCCAACGACCCATGGCACGACTGAAATTTGCGTAGCATCTGCATATTTTCCAGGAGATTTGGGTGAAGTACCTCCACCAGAAGTGGTAAATTTGGTTTCTTACTGCAAGAAACAAAACAAAGCACTTGTAATTGGATGTGATGCAAACGCCCATCACACTGTTTGGGCCAACACAGATACCAATAACAGAGGTGAACTCCTTTTAGACTATATATCATCAAATGATATAGATATATGCAATAAAGGGGAAGAGCCAACTTTTGTAAACGCAATAAGGCAAGAAGTACTTGACTTAACACTATGCAGTCCAACGATGACTGATAAAATAAAAAATTGGCACGTATCGGATGAAGAATCTTTGTCCGATCACAAGCAAATCATGTTTGATTACGAAGCTAATCAGCAACTTAAGGAAATTATAAGAGATCCCAGGAAAACAAACTGGGATCAGTATAATTTGAAACTGAAGGTTGGAGTCAAGAACTTGAAAGGCTGCTCAAGGACATGTAAAGAACTTGAGGACAACTCAAAACAACTTTCAAACCTGATCCAACAAGCTTATCACGAAAGCTGTCCTGCAAAGGAACGCTCTACGAATAGAGATGTACCTTGGTGGAACAAAACTTTGGAGAAATTTAGAAAGAAAACTCGGAAATTATTTAACCGGGCAAAAAGAACACAACAGTGGGAGGAGTATAAACAAACTCTCACTGCCTATAATAGGGAAATACGAAGATCAAAGAGGATTCACTGGAGGCACACATGTGAAAACATTGAAAATACTCCAGCAACTGCTAGATTGCAGAAAATCCTCGCTAAAGATCATTCTAATGGGTTAGGTACTTTAAAAAAAGAGGATGGCTCTTTTACTAACTCAACTAAGGAAACATTAGAGTTAATGATGAGAACACATTTTCCCTGTTCAATCATTAATACATGCGGAGACCAAAGTGCACCGGCATTGAGAACTGTAAATCTTGAAACCAGGACAGACATTCTCGAAATAGCGAGTGAAATGACTGGGTTAGATAGAAACAGGAATGATGCTTGTACTTTGGCCAAAAAAATTTTTACAAGAAGCAAGGTTGAATGGGCGATTGACACTTTTGAACCCTTCAAATCACCGGGTAGGGATGGAATTTTTCCTGTACTACTACAGAAGGGCAAGGCGTTTTTAACACCTATTCTAACAAACCTTTTTCAATCAAGCCTGATACTAGGTCATATACCAGCAGTATGGCGACAAGTACGGGTCACGTTCATTCCGAAGGCTAATAAGAAGGATAAGACTTCACCAAAATCCTTCAGGCCGATAAGCTTATCGTCCGTTGTGTTAAAAACAATGGAAAAAATAATTGATGAGCATATAAAATCATCATATTTAGCCAAAGATCCTTTGAGCGAATGTCAATTCGCATATCAAGAAGGCAAATCTTCAATAACAGCAGTACAAACTGTTGTAAAAAAACTAGAAAAGTCTTTTGAAGCGAAAGAAATTTCACTAGGTGCCTTCCTTGACATAGAAGGGCATTTGATAATTCATCTCATAATTCAATGATTACGGCTATGACGAAACGTGGTTTCGATATATCCATTATCGACTGGATTAGCGAAATGTTATCAAAAAGGGAGATATCAGCAAGCCTTGGAAGCTCATCTATAAGCATTAGAGCAGTAAAAGGTTGCCCACAAGGAGGCGTAATATCACCTCTACTGTGGTCTTTAATAGTTGATGATCTTCTTCAAAAGTTGACGGCGCTAGGCTTTGAAATAATTGGCTTCGCAGATGATATAGTCATAATTGTTCGAGGAAAATTTGATTCTATTATCGCTGACCGAATGCAAATGGCTTTAAATTTGATTTCATCATGGTGTGATAGGCAGGGTCTCAGCATAAATGCCAATAAAACTACTATCATACCATTTACGAGAAGGAAAAAATTTACATTAAATAACATCAGATTGAAAGGAACACTTTTAAAACTTTCAGACACTGTTAAGTATCTTGGAGTATTTCTTGACAGAAAACTCAATTGGAACACACATCTAGAGCAAGCAGTAAACAAAGCAACAAATGCTCTATGGATATGTAAAAGAACGTTTGGTAAGCAATGGGGACTGAAACCGAAGATGATCCATTGGATCTATTCGGCCATTGTCAGACCCAGGATTACCTATGCTTCGTTGGTCTGGTGGCCAAAAACGAAAGAGAAAACTACCCAAATAAAGCTGGAAAAACTTCAAAGGCTAGCCACTCTCTCAATAACAGGTGAAATGAGAAGTACACCTTCGAAGGCATTGGATGCTTTACTCTATATACTTCCATTGCATCAGTTTATACAATTAGAAGCTGAAAAAAGTGCTCTGAGGATCAAAAGATCAAAGAACCTTTTTGAAGGGGACTTAACAGGTCATCTCAGTATTCTAAAAACTATTAGTATAAATCCTCTTGTAACCAGTAATGAAGATTGGATGGAGAAAAAATACAACTTCAACCGAATATTTCGTGTATTTGAGCCTAGACGTGATTCCTGGGAAGATGGTGGTCCCGATATTCGTCCAGGCTCGACAGTTTTCTATACAGATGGTTCAAAAATGGACAATCAAGTGGGAGCAGGAGTCACTGGCCCAGGAATAGACATGTCAATTTCTATGGGCAGATGGCCAACTGTATTCCAAGCTGAAATACAAGCAATTCTAGAATGTACGACTGTGTGCTTGCGCAGGAACTATAAACATTCAAATATATGCATCATGTCCGACAGCCAAGCAGCTCTAAACGCTCTAAAGTCGGCGACATGCACATCAAAACTTGTCTGGGAATGTATTCAATCACTCCAAAAATTGTCTCGTCGTAACCAAGTCAACTTGTACTGGGTCCCAGGTCACTGTGGAATTGATGGAAATGAGAGAGCTGATGCACTAGTAAGACTCGGATCAGCTCATCAATTTGTAGGACCTGAGCCCTTCTGTTGCTTATCTGCTTCTGCTTTAAAAATGGAGCTAAAAGCATGGGAATGTACGAAAGTGGAATCAAATTGGAATAACACTTTCAATGCTAGGCAGTCGAAACGTTTCATCTCTCCAAACGTTTCAATTACTCGCAAAATACTGGAGCTTTCGAAGAAAGATCTAAGCATTTATACTGGTCTTATAACAGGACATTGTCCGAGCCGCTATCATCTGAAGCTAATGGGAAAACTTCATGATGATATATGTCGCTTCTGCGGCATAGAAAAAGAAGACTCGGAACACCTGTTATGCCGATGTCCGGCAATTCTCAATAAAAGATTAAGGTTCTTCGAAAGAGGGCTGTTAGAACCCTCTGATATTTGGAGAACAACTCCCAGCGCCGTAGTGCACTTCATCCGAAGTGCATCACCGGGCTGGACAAATGCTATTAGTCAAACAATGACAATCACTTCTGCTAGTGGTGCGTCATCTTGACAACATAGCTATAATAAAACGGGGAATATATCACAATAGATCAAACAAATGGTCGCAGTGATAAAAATACCCAACATGGAAAAAAAAAAAAAAGTAGAAAAAAACTCCCCCAATTGCTAAGGGTGATAAAATAAAGCGGATAGCATTTAAATATTCGCCATCATTACAAACCATTTCGCCGAATACCATTTTGCGGAACACCAATTCTCAGTTGACCATAACGCGGAATATAGAGTTTCGCAGAATACCATTTCGCGAAAAACCTTACGCGGGATGTACCATTTCACGGAAAATCTTTTCGTAGAAAGTACCATTTCGCAGGGTGACCCAACTGAAGGAAAGTAATAGAGGTCAGTAGATCTAGGAAAATAAATAAACCTAGATAGAGGTGATCTCTACGGGGGGATACGATTTTTTATGTTTTCCTAGTTAGTATGATTAAAATATGTTCTTAGAGTACATTTGCAAACATTTCACGAACATATTTTGAAAGGGGTTTAACTTTTTGCTTATGTCATATGCGAAAAACTTATATATGACTTTGTAAAATCGCCGTTTTAGGATCAATTCTTAACCGATTTTTGATCAGTTTTTTGCATTAAGTTTGTAAATCTTGTCTTCAAATGTACAAATGTTTTTTTTCATATTGGACAAGATGGTGGTCATAAAATGTTAATAGTCCCTTATTCCGTAAAATTTCAAAATCGGCCTTTCGGCTCAAGTTTTTTTTCCAGTGACCAAACTAAAAAAAATTGATTTTAAGTTGAAACTTATTAAAAAAATCATAAAAGGAAGCCATAACAGAAGAAAGATTGCCGCACGGTAGAAGGTTTCCTATATACGACGAGGTTTCCTATTTACGAGGATATTTCGGTTTAATTGAATAACTAGTTACTAGTAGACGTAGACTAGTTCTGTCTACGAACTGTAAGGAACTCTTTTATTTCCGCTTCGACAGGTTAGTTTTATTCTAATGAACTTATTTCCTAGTGTTAGTAAGTTCGCATAGCATTGTTGGAGGTGTGGCTTATTTTATTCAACCATGATGCAAAGTCTAAGTAGCGTCAATATGATTGGTCGAGAATGTCGTGTTAAGTCGGGTATGTGAGATAGAACGTAAGTTAGAATGAGCGAGTTTGAATGAGTGTAAAGAGAGAGAATTTGTGATAGCGCGTCGGTGGTGAATATAGCGTGAGTTCTCTTGGGTGAATGACGTGTGTAAAGTAGTTCAAGATCGCACGATGCACTTGAGCTTGTTGTTTGTATAGAGGAAAAATATCGTGTCTGTTTCGTGTATTTTGATGAGGTGTGATTGTATATGGGTTTGAGGCTGAGCTTTGTCTTGTAGGTTGTTTATGAGATTTGTACTTGATGTTTTCTAAGGAATCTTGTTTTAACGGTGTTTTGGTTCTGGTTTCGTTGCAAGGTGTCGGGTTATTCTATGAATCTGATATGGGTTTCTTGTAAGGATTTAGAGTGGGTTTGGTATGAGTTATGTTCGTGGGAATTGTGGTTCGTACCATCTGTGGAATGTTGGTTGGTCATGTTTTTGGGAAAAGTCTGGTCTTTGTCATGTGTCATTGTAAATTCTAAAACATCGCTTAATGCGTATAGCATAAAGGTCTGACTTTTTAGCAAAACCCAAAAAACCGAATGTCATTCACTGTTTAACTCAGGTCGACGAGACCGACAAATGTCTGACTGTATATATGTATGTATGTATGTATGTATGTATGTATATATGTATGTATGTATGTATGTATGTATGTATGTATGTATGTATGTATGTATGTATGTACTGCCGTGAATCGCATATCAGTCCCATATGGAAATTCATCAATCGGAGAAAACAGTGATGAAAGCTGTTATCATGTTTATCAAGATAAGAAAAATATCGCATGACATATCGTTATTAACTTGACTCAAGAATATGTATTACAATGTTTTTAATACTTTGGTAGTACTATACAATAATATTATAATATTTTTGTATAAAAAAACAACAATGGGACTGATATGCCATTATTTTGCATGACATACTGCAAAATAATTGCATATCAGTCCCGCTATGACCGGTTTCTATTTACGGTGTAACTGTCAAAGTTGATTGTTTCGCTTAAAGTGTTGTTTATTTAAAAGTTTTAATAACTCCTGAAAAATGTCCTCGTTAAGTTTTCGGTACGAAACGCCAAAAACAACGTTGAAATTATGGATATGCTTCCCGACAGTTTTTTTTATAAATGTTTTTAGCGTATCTCAATATGTTTTAAATAAGTTGAAGCCTCGACCCTATATCGACAACATCAGATACGTAGTTGTAAAAAAAAGATCATACGAATTCCATTACAGCAACTCTGTGAATGGGCTAAACCAAAACCATTGCAAGATTTTTACAACGAAGCAAGAAAAATAAGTCATGTCTAATGAATTTGATATTGAAAATCATTTAAAAAGACAATCAACCAAAATTTTGATGGATGATTGATGATGGAAGGAAAAAATCATTGATTAAAACCATCGTTCCATTAGTAGACGAAACTAAAAAACAATTTTGGATTGAATTACCAGAACAAAACCAGTGAACGCATATTTGACGAACGATCTGTAATGTTTGCTAACATTTTATCTATAATAAGAGTAAATATGAGTAAATAAAGTACGTAAGAGTTGATAAAATTGTGTTATCATTCATTTGAGCTTTAAAGTATGGGATATATTATATCTTCTTCCTGCGGCCACCGCTGTGGGACTGATATGCGATTACTTTTAAGATGGGACAAACTGACCTGATATTTTTTTTATATTTTTTGAAATGAAACTAGCTATTTTTTTGTTACAACCTAAAGAACAATGATAACTAATACTGTTTAGCGATTAAACTCAAAATCACAAAAAATACATATGGGACTGATATGCGATTCACGGCAGTGTATGTATGTATGAATTTATATATACACGTATGAGTGTATTTATATGTTTTTGAGTAATCAATTTTCTACCAACGTTTTCTCGGAGATGGCGCTATCAAATTTCACACAATGTGTTTTATTTGAAAGATACTATTGTCCCATATAAGCTTTGTAAGATTAACCGAAATTAGTCCATAAGTTCAGCAGATCTAGAAGATAGATCTTGAAATTGGCCATAGGCCTAAGAATTCAGCCCACTCAATATGGATTGCAATTTTGAATTTTCATAGACGTTTCTTAGATAAATTTAGCAGGAGGGACGCATGTTCTCCTCATAGTTCCAATAACGTCGTACGGAGGAAATCTCGATGGTGACTCTCTATGACTTACTTTATACATTTGCTTAACCCAGTTTCTAAATATGAATGCACTAAATGCTTCTTCTGTTGACATCATTTCACGTTGATCATGTTAGCCGAGCGCGCACGTTTGTGTGTGTGTGTGTGTGTGTGTGTGTGTGTGTGTGTGTGTGTGTGTGCGTGTGTGTGTGTGTGTAGGTGTATGTGTGTGTGTGTTATTCGCTGGAAATATATTTAGTCTTGAAATCTTCCATGCTGACTACAAATTTTCAAAACTTTATATTTCGCAGAGTGGCGCATGGTGGCACGTGATTCTTTCATAATTTGGTAGTATGTACCTGAGATTGAACCCAGAATGTGGAATTAACCTGGAGATATCTAGAGAAAAAAGTTCTCGATTAACAAAGCAGAAAATTCTCTTATTTTTCCATGTTTTTCTTCTTTTCATTCTTTTTATTATTATTATTCTTTTCCTAGCTGTCTCTACCATTTCTTTTTCAGAAAGCTCATTTCATTACCTTTCTAATGATATATAATACATAACATTTAATGTTTAAAATAGTGTTCAAAAATTGATTGGAAGCTAAACGTGTTTTAATGGCAAAAAGCGTATATATCATATCGTTTTTCAACTTTGACAGCCTCTATCTCAGAAACAACATCGAATAGACTTGCTATTTTAGATTTTTCTTAATTGAAGTGTTCACTATCAATAGAAAATTTCATTAAACGGATTAGTGAAAGTCAGTTTTCTGTTACGCTGTTACAGTTACGCAAAAATTTCTGTTTTATTTGTATGAGAGTCCTTATCCCCCTACTACAGGGGTGAGGGGTCTCAAACCATCATTAAAAAAAATCCTGCCTCTAAAACCCCCCACATGCCAAATTTGGTTCCATTTGCTTGATTACTTCGCGAGTTATGAGGAAATTTGTATTTAATTTGTATGGGAGCTCCCCCTCCTAAAAAGGTAAGGGGTCCTAATTCATCATAGAAAAAATTCATGCCTCCAAAAACACCTACATGCCAAATAAGGTTCCATTTGCTTGATTAATTCTCGAGTTATGAGGAAATTTGTATTTCATTTGTATCCTAAAGTGGGGAGAGGTTTCAATTCACCATAGAAAAAATTCTTGTCTCCAAAAACACCCACATGTCAAATTTTGTTCCATTTGCTTGATTACTTCTCGAGTTATGAAGAAACTTGTATTTCATTTGTATGAAAGCCCCCTTCTTAAAAAAGAGAGGGGTCATTATTCCCTTCCTAAAGAGGAGAGGGATCTCAATTCACAATCCAGCTTTTTACGAGCCATAATGGCGGACGTGTTCGTAATATTTGAATAACATTTTTGACATTTCCCAAATACATCGCACGTTTTCTTTCCGTGCATTCCTTTAGTTTTACCGTGAACGCGCGGAAAGAAAACGTGCGATGTACTAGGGAACTGTCAAAAATGCTGATCAAATATTACGAACACGTCCGCCATTATGGCTCGTAAAAAGCTGGATAGAAAAAAAATTGCCTACAAAAACACTCACATGCTAAATTTGGTTCCATTTGCTTGATTAGTTCTCGAGTTATGAGGAAATTTGTGTTTCATTTGTATGGGAGACCCCCTCTTAGTGGGGGGAGGGATCTCTAACCGTCATAAGAACCTTCCCTGGCACCAAAAACCCCTACATTCAGGCAGACAGAAATCCATTTATATAGGTACTAGCTGACCCGACAAACTTCGTATTGCCACAAATTAAACTGTGTTGTACATAAATCGTGAATCTCAGATGACCTTTATCACAATCTTGAGTTTTGCAAGTTTCTGGGAAATTCATGGGTGTCTTAATATATAAATTTTCCTCACAGTAAAGTAGAAAACAACTCCCCCCATTGCTTAGCCTGATAAAATAAAGCGGATAGCATTTAAATATTCGCCATCATTACAAACCATTTCGCCGAATACCATTTTGCGGAACACCAATTCACGGTTGACCATAACGCGGAATATAGAATTTCGCAGAATACCATTTTGCGAAAAACCTTACACGGGATGTACCATTTTCCGGAAAATCTTTTCGTAGAAAGTACCATTTCGCAGGGGTGACCCAACTGAAGGAAAGTATTAGAGGTCAGTAGATCTAGGAAAATAAATAAACCTAGATAGAGGTGATCTCTACGGGGGGCTGCCCCCCGCAGTGACCGGGGCTTCCGACGGCAGGTCGCCGGCAGTACTCGCGGCCTGTGGTCATCTCGCGTTGAATTATCTAATGTTATTATTGATAGTTTTTGGAGGTCTTGTTATTGATTTATGTTTTATGAAAGAGTCTAAAATTTCTCGAGTTCGATTAGTTTTTCAGTTACGCAAAAATTTCTGTTTTATTTGTATGAGAGTCCTTATCCCCCTACCACAGGGGTAAGGGGTCTCAAACCATCATTAAAAAAAATTCCTGCCTCCAAAACCTCCACATGCCAAATATGGTTCCATTTGATTAATTAGTTCTTGAGTTATGAGGAAATTTGTATTTCATTTGTATAGGAGCCCCCCTCCTAAAGTGGGGAGAGGTTTCAATTCACCATAGAAAAAATTCTTGTCTCCTAAAACACCCACATGTCAAATTTTGTCCCATTTGCTTGATTAGTTCTCGAGTCATGAGGAAATTTGTATTTCATTTGTATGGACGCCCCCCCCCCCTCTTAAAAGGGAGAGGGGTCATTATTCCCATCCTAAAGAGGAAAGGGGTCTTAATTCACCATAGAAAAAAAAATTGCCTATAAAACACCGACATGCTAAATTTAGTTCCATTTGCTTGATTAGTTCTCGAGTTATGAGGAAATTTGTATTTCATCTGTATGGGAGCCCCCCCTCCTAAAAAGGTAAGGGGTCTCAATTCATCATAGAAAAAAATCATGCCTCCAAAAACACCCACATGCCAAATATGGTTCCATTTGATTAATCAGTTTTCGAGTTATGAGGAAATTTGTATTTCATTTGTATAGAAGCCCCCCTTCTAAAGTGGGGAGGGGTCTCAATTCACCATAGAAATAATTCTTGTTTCCAAAAACACCCACATGTAAAATTTTGTTCCATTGGCTTGATTAGTTTTCGAGTTATGCAGATATTTGTGTTTCAGGGGAGGCCCCCCTCTTAGTGGGGGGAGGTGTCTCTAACCATCATAAGAACGTTCCCTGGCCCCAAAAACCCCTATATGCAAATTTTCACGCCCGAACAGTAGTTTTCGATTCTATGAGGAACATTCGGGTAGGCAGACAGAAATCTGTTTTTATAGGTATGGTTTTGTATGAGAGCCCCCCCTCTTAGTGGGGAGAGGGATCTCTAACCATCATAAGAACCTTCCCTGGCACCAAAAACCCCTACATGCAAATTTTCACTCCGATCGGTTCAGTAGTTTTCGATTCTATAAGGAACATAGGGACAGACAGACAGACAGACAGACAGAAATCCTTTTTTATGGGTATAGATAGATTTGTATTTGGACGACGAATGGAGACTCGGTGCTTGGAACTGCAGATCGCTAGATTTCGCAGGTTGCGAGCGGGTGCTGATTGAACAACTTGAACGCCGCAAACTCGGCATCGTAGCTCTGCAGGCAATCTGTCGCAAAGGAAAGAAGGTATGGAAGATCCGTGGCGGAAAGGCCCATTTTTACCAGAGCGGTGGCGCTACCAACGAGCTAAGAACTGGCTTTGTAGTGCTGGGCGGAATGCAGGATCGCGTGATAGATTGGAAGGCGATCAACGAGAGAATGTGTGTATTGAGGATAAAGGGCCGTTTCTTCAATTATAGCATCATTAACGTGCACTGCCCACACGAAGGTAGACCCGACGATGAGAAAGAAGCGTTCTACGCGAGGGTGGAGGCAACGTACGACAGCTGTTCGTCACGGGACATCAAGATCGTCATCGGGGATATGAACGCCCAGGTCGGTAGGGAAGAAATGTATAGACCGGTGGTAGAGCCCCATAGCCTGCACACTGACACAAACGATAACGGCCAACGATGTATACACTTCGCGGCTTCCCGAGGCCTGGTGACCTGAAGCACCTTTTTCCCGCGCAAGGATATCCACAAAGCCACCTGGGGATCACCTGACCAACGTACAATGAACCAAATTGACCACGTTCTCATAGAGGGTCGGTTTTTCTCTAACATCACGAGCGTACGCTCCCGTCGGGGTGCGGATATTGATTCTGCGCGCTCAAAGCTGTCCACTGTATACCGGACACGTCAAAGCCGCCCTCTTCGGCTGAACATCAGGCAGCTAGATAACCTACAAGCTGCCGAGAACTACGCGCGAGTACTGAATGAGGCACTACCTTCTTTCGAGGAGTTAGATGCTTCAAACCTCGAAGATGGTTGGGGCAGAATACGCTCGGCCATCGGAGAGGCACTAGGTATTGAGCCTCGAAGTACACAAAATGATTGGTTTGATGGGGAATGTCAACAAGCGGTGGAGCTGAAAAAAAAATGCTTGGAAAAATTATCTAAGTATTGCCACTAGAGAGAATCTGGCCAAATACCGACGAGCTAGGAACCAGTTGACCACGATCCTGAGGAGAAAAAAGCGCCAAAAGGAGGACAGCGATCGTGAAGAATTAGAGCAACTATTCCGAGCTAATGACACGCGCAAGTTTTATGAGAAGGTGAACCAAACTCGGAAGGGCTACACACCGAAACCTGACATGTGTAGGGACGAGGGAGGGAATCTAATTAAAAACGACCGCGAGGTGGTCAACAGATGGAAGCAGTTCTTCGATGAACACCTCAATAGTGAAGTCGCAGAAGGAGGCGGAACGGAAATTAACCTAGGAGCGCCCATGGAAGATAGTAATGTCCTAGCACCTGATCTCCAAGAAGTCAAACGAGAAATCTAGCTGCTGAAAACCAATAAAGCCGCTGGGAAGGACCGTCTACCGGCAGAGCTTTATAAACATGGCGGAGAAACGCTAGCAAAAGCTCTACACTGGGTTATTTCGAGGTTTCGGGAGGAGGTAAAGCTACCGGAGGAATGGATGGAAGGAGTGGTTTGTCCCATCTACAAAAAGGGTGATCGGCTAGACTGCTGCAACTATCGTGGTATTACGCTGGTAAACGCCGCCTACAAGATACTCTTCCATATCCTGTTACGCCGGCTGTTACCGATAGCACAAGGTTTCGTAGGGAATTATCAGGCGGGTTTCATGGGGGCTCGCGCTACTACGGACCAAATTTTTACTATCCGACAGATCTTGCAGAAATGTCGGGAGTACAACGTGCCCACGCATCACATCTTTATTGATTTCAAAGCAGTATACGATACAGTCCATCGAGACAAGCTATGGCAGATAATGCACGAATACAGTTTTCCGGACAAACTAACGCGACTGATCAGAGCTACATTGGATCGAGTGATGTGTTTCGTACGCATCTCTGGGACACTCTCTAGTCCCTTCGAGACGCGGCGAGGATTGAGACAAGGTGACGGTTTATCCTGCATGCTGTTCAACATCGCTCTTGAGGGGGTGATCCGACGAGCGGGCATCGAATCGAGAGGCACGAGTTTTACCAAGAGTAGCCAACTTCTAGGCTTTGCAGATGACTTCGATATCATTGCCAGGAACTTTGCGACGGCGGAGGCAATCTACGCCAGACTGAAAGCGGAGTCTAGGAGAATTGGGCCAAAAATAAATGCGTCGAAAACCAAATACATGAAAGGAAGAGGCTCAAAGGAAACAAACGCGCGCCTCCCACGAACGGTAACCGTTGACGGCGACGAACTAGAAGTGGTAGAGGAGTTCGTGTATTTGGGATCGCTGGTGACCGCGGACAACACTACTAGTAAGGAGATCCAGCGGCGCGTCCAAGTGGGAAATCGGGCCTACTTTGCCCTTCGTAAAACGCTACGATCAGGAAGCGGTCCAAGACCGAGTTGAATGGAGACGAGTGCTTGGAACAGCACGAGCCACCCCGGCTCTATGCTGCTGAAGAAGAAGAGGGCTTACCCATACGGTTTTCCTCGACACCCTTCTCCAAACGAAGGCGACAGTCCATCGGTATAAAGCTTGCCTTGCAATCAGCCGTGTTGAAACGATCAAGTAAAGCTTACCTTCGTTGACTAATCCTCATCGTTCGATGTTGCAGATCCCGTTCGACTTTTATCCCAAGGAAACTTGAAATTTCTCCTCCGTCTGTCATGTCAAAACCGCTCGCAAGACTCCTCTTAACCGCTTCTATTTCGCTCAAATCATGTCCAATGACAAGAATGTCATCTACGTAAAGCAGTAAAAATGTCTTCTCCTTGCCAGTACCACATAGATATAAGCATTGATAGCTATTCGATCGTCGAAATCCCAATTTCGTCACAAAGTTGTAAAACTTATCGTTCCATGCTTTGGATGCCTGTTTGAGGCCATATAGATTTATTTAACTTGCAGACTAAACCGGGCTCTTGGCGCATACCCTCCGGTTTAGTCATAAATACGTCCTCGAATATTTCACCATTTGGGAACGCCGTCCACACATCCATTTGGTGGACTGGCATTCGCTCCTGATTTGCTACCGCTAGCATGACGCGCAAGGTATCCAATTTAGCGACGGGTGAATATGTCTCTGTAAAATCAAACCCTTTCTTCTGGCAAAATCCCCTGGCTACTAACCTTGCTTTGAAGCGGCCGTCCATCTTCGCCAGGCTTGATACGGAAAATCCACTTGCCTGTTATCGCCTGCCGTCCCTCCGGAAGTTTGCATAAAGCCCACGTACAATTTTTCTGTACCGAATCCAGCTCTTCCTGTATGGCCAACCTCCAATTCGGCCAGTCAACTCTTGTTTTCAACTCAGCAATGGTATCCGGCAAATTATTCACGTAATTCATGGCACCGAGGGCAACTCCGGCAAAGGTCATGTCACAATCTGCATGCCATGCCGGTGGTCTCCAATCTCGGGAAGGACGTACTGCAATATCACTTTGCACCGCTGAATTTTCTTCAGCAACACTGTCATCACCTGTGGCAAAACCGTCTGAGTCTTGCCACTCTTCTTCTTCTTCTTCGATCTCTTGATCATTGTTCACATTTTCATTGAGTTCAGTGTATTCTTCAGCGTCATCCCAGACGCTCAATTCAGGAACCTTTGCTTTGTCCGCAATCGCATCGGAGAATCTCGCATTCTCGTCGACAATGATGTCGCGCACAGCTACGATTTGCAACGGTTCCACACGCGATACCCATTTACACAATATCCAACCAACATTCCCTTCCATGTCTTCTCATCAAGTTGCTTTCGCTGTTGTTTTGGGATGTGACAATAAGCAAGTGCTCCAAAGACACGTGGAAACATCAGGTTTTCTACCTTCCCACACTTCACACGGTGTCACATTCGAATCAAGAACACTACACGGGCTTCTGTTTGTCAAAAACGCTGCAGTTTGTATCTCTTCCCCCCAAAACACACGGTCGACGGCAGAATCGTATAGCATGGAACGCGCTTTTTCAATGAGAGTTCTGTTCATACGTTCACAAATCCCATTCTGTTCGGGACTATAAGGTACCGTAAACTCCATTTTTATAACCTTGCTTGCACAGAATGAACGCATTTCTTTGCACGTATATTCGCCGCCATTGTCCGACTGAAAACGCGAGATTTTTACTCCGAACTTAGCCGTCACTTGTGCTTCATGAGGTTTAAAACAATTCGCCACTTCGTTTTTCGATCGTATCGAAAAACCATTGTAAATCGTAACTAGTCATCTACAAAACTGACAAAATAACGCACATTGCTCCAGCCGGCAGGCGTCACCGACCCGCAGACATCCGAATGAACGATTTCCAGTACTCGGGTCGAACGACGCTCTTCACACAGCGTGAACGGATTTCTTGTTTGTTTCGCGGACACGCACGGCTCACAGATCACTGTCGCTTTGTCACTACACTTCAGCGAAATTCCCTTCACGGCTTCATTCTTGATTAGCGACGATAGATTTCGTTCTCCCAAATGGCCACACCGGCGATACCATAATACGGAGGCCTTGTTTATTTGTCCCGAAATGCACAACACTTCATTACTACGCTGACGCGCGAAAAAGTTCAACTCATAAAGTTTATTCCGTCTTTCAGCGGTGGCTACTACCGTCGTTCCTTGCACAATTTCCATCCGACCGTTCGCGAAAATCACTTTCATACTGGCAGACTCCACTTTATTTATCGAAAACAGATTGCACCTTGCCTCCGGAGTAAACAAAGCACGGCTCACTGTTTATTCGACCAATTTTTCTCCGACTACTGACAGAACAGGCACGTCACCGATGTATTTGGCGGTTACCCACTCGTCGTTCTTTGCCACAGCTATTTCCATTGGTTTGTCCAAACGAGAAAGATTCGAAAATAAGCTTTTGTCACTGCATATGTGTTCAGTGGCGCCGGAGTCCCTGAACCACTGCACGCTTGCTGGCTCAAGCTTGCTGTTATCCACTAAGAACATCACGCCATTACGATCATCACCCGACTCTGTACTGAAAGCCGACGATTTTACTCTCTTCTGTTTCTCTCGCTCGGGGCAGTTCGCAATTTTATGTCCCTCTTTGTGGCAACCGAAATATTTCCATATTTTCGAGTTGCGAGCGGTATTACCACTGCCCCTGAACGCAGCCGACTCGTTTTTCTCTCCACACCTCACTTGCGGCGACCGACTTTCTCTTGATTTCTTCGCCGCAAAGTCTACACTTTACGAACTCCATCGTGATTTGTTCTTCGGGCTGACTCTCGAGAGAAGTTACGACTGCGTCGTATTCAGCATCCAAAGACAAAAGTAAACGGCAAACGACGTCGATGTCGTCAATTTTTCCATCAGCATTGCGGAACAAACGAATGAGTCGATCATATTTCAGGAAGTAATCCTGCAACGGACCGCCCGAGCGGCGCAACTCGAAAAGTTCGCGATTCAGCTGCATATGCTTAGCAACACTTTTTCTCTCGAAGATTCGAACCAACGTGTCCCACATCTGTTTCGGGGTGCTTTTCCCTTGAAGCAACTCTACGATGATGGATTTGCACTTAATATTTTTCTTCTGCCGTTCCGCGATAATCTTGTTTTTCCTTCTTCACTGGCTCCGTGTCCGTTGCAAGCACTTTTAACTCCTCTACGTCGTCGATTTCGCCCAAAATACACTCGACCAAGTCATGTTCCTCTAACAAGGTCATCATGCGAAATTTCCACGAGACGAAGTTCTGACCATCAAAGATGGCGACTCTGTAAGTCTCATCATACACGGATTCCGCCATTCTGAAGCGTACCAAAAAAAAACTTATCACTCCATAATCCAAATTCAAATCCAAATTTTTACTTTTCGCGCAATCCGGAACCGATCCTCTGGGCCTATAACCTTCTGAGGCAACCAAGGGACAACCGGACGTTTCGGATTAAGACGAATAACTCGGTAGTTATAATACACGCGTCTTTACTATCCGAAGTTCTGATATATAGTATAATCAGTATAATGTATAATGATAATGAAACAAAATGGAATCCGTGAGAGGCACGGAAATAACTCATTGGAGAGATAGCTACACTGTTATAAGGTGTTACGCAAATTATACCTTGATAATGTCAAGCTATGCGTAATCATATTGTCAATTGGAAGGAAAATTGTACCAACCAAAGTGCGATATTGCTCATAAAAGTGCTATTCTGCATTAAATCGTTTCGGTCCCTTCGGCGCACTTATTGCTTGGAATATTACGAAAAAGTGCGCCGAAGATACCGAAACAATTTAATGCAAAATAGCACTTTTATGAGCGATATCGCACTTTGGATGGTACAATTTTCCTTGCAATCAACAATCTTCTATACCTATAAAGAAGGATTTCTGTCTGTCTGTCTGTCTGTCTGTCTGTCTGTCTGTCTGTCTGTCTGTCTGTCTGTCCTGTGTTCCTTATAGAATCAAAAACTACTGAACCAATCGGCGTGAAAATTTGCATGTAGAGGTTCTTGGGGCCAGGAAAGGTTTTAGTGATGGTTAGAGACCCCTCCCCCCACTAAGAGGGGGGGCTCCCATACAAATGAAACACAAATTTCTGCATAACTCGAGAACTAATCAAGCAAATAGAACCAAATTTGGCATGTGGGTGTTTTCGGTGACAAGAATTTATTCTAGGGTAATTTGAGACCCCTCCCCTCTTTATAAGGGGAATTATAACTCCTCTCCCCTTTAAGAGGGGGGGGTTTCCATACAAATTTCCTCATAACTCGAGAACTAATCAAGCAAATGGAACCAAATTTGGCATGTGAAGGTTTTCGAGGGCAAGAAAATTTTCTATGTTGAATTGGGACCCATCCTCACTTTAAGAGGGGGGGCTCCTGTACAAATGAAATACCAATTTCCTCATAACTCGAGAACTAATCAAGCAAATGGAACCAAATTTGGCATGTGTGTGTTTTTGAAGACAAATTTTTTTTCTATGATGAATTGGGACCCCTCCCCACTTTAAGAGGGGGGGCTCCTGTACAAATGAAATACAAATTTCCTCATAACTCGAGAACTAATCAAGCGAATTGAACCAAATTTGGCATGTGTGTGTTTTTGGAGACAATTTTTTTTTCAATGATGAATTGGGACCCCTCCCCACTTTAGGAGGGGGGCTCCTATACAAACGAAATACAAATTTCCTTATAACTCGAGAGCTAATCCAGCAAATGGAACCAAATTTGGCATGTGGGTGTTTTCGGTGACAAGAATTTATTCTATGGTAAATTGAGACCCCTCCCTCTTTATAAGGGGAATTGTAACTCCTCTCCCCTTTAAGAGGGGGGGCTTCCATACAAATTTCCTCATAACTCGAGAACTAATCAAGCAAATGGAACCAACTTTGGCATGTGAAGGTTTTCGAGGGCAAGAAAATTTTCTACGGTGAATTAGGACCCCTCCCCACTCTAAGAGGGGGGGCTCCTGTACAAACGAAATACAAATTTCCTCATAACTCGAGAACTAATCCAGCAAATGGAACCAAATTTGGCGTGTAGGTGTTTTTGGAGGCAAGAATTTTTTCTGTGATGAATTAGGACCTCTTCCCACATTAGGAGGGGGGGCTCCAATACAAATGAAATACAAATTTCCCCATAACTCGAGAACTAATCAAGCAAATGGAACCATATTTGGCATGTGGGTGTTTTTGGAGGCAACCATTTTTCCCATGATGAATTAGGACTTCTTACCTTTTTAGGAGGGGGGGGGGGGCTCCCATTCAAACGAAATACAAATTTGCTCATAACTTTAGAACTAATCAAGCAAATGGAACCAAATTTGGCATGTGAGAGTTTTAGATGGCAGAATTTTTTTTCTGTGGTGTATTACGACCCCTTTCCCTTTTAAGAGGGTGGGCTCCTATACAAATGAAATACAAATTTCCTTATAACTTGAGTACTAATCAAGCAAATGGAACCAAATTTAGCATGTAGGAGATTTTTGAGTCTTGAATTTATTTTATGATAGTTAGAGACCTCTCACCCCTGTGGTAGGGGGATATGGACTCTCATACAAATAAAACAGAAATTTTTGCGAAACTCAAAAACTAATCCAACTCGAGAAATTCGAGACTCTTCCATAAAACATTAATCAATAACAAGACCACAAAAACTATCTATAGTAACACTAGATCATTCAGGACGAGCCGGTCGCGAGTGTTGCCGGTGACCCGCCGTCGGAAGCGCCGCCCACTGGGGGGCTTGCAAAACTCGAGAAGTGACAAAGATCATCCGAGATTCATGATTTATGTACAACAAAGGTTAATTTGTGGCAATACGAAGTTTGTCGGGTCAGCTAGTATTTAATAAATAATATTTATGTCGGCTGGTCATTTATTACTATTTCAAGCTTTAAACAGGGTACGCTGCTGAAAAGAAAACAGCTCAAGAATAAATCTTGCTATTTACTGAAGAAATTTTGACAACTCCAATACAAGCAACCACCTGTCATTTTTTCTTGTGGTAATAATTGCGCCGGATATTAATATTCCGTCCAGAAAAGTGACGTTTTAATACACTTGCGTGTAAAACGGCGCTATCTGGACGTGAAATAATATTTCTTATGAGGTGCGTACTGCTTAAGAAATCGTAAAGAAAACGATTTCTTGAGCATTTCTTGTCCTATCTTTTTACCCATTACTTTTCAGCAGCGCACCCCGGTTTATGATGTACACAAATGATTTAAGAAATCTCTATGTCTCAATGGTTGCAGGCGTTGTACTTATAATCCCCCGTCCACGTATTTTCAAAGCCACCATTGCATACAATGAAGAATTGAATCTGAATATTTCGCTCTTCTCTTTTAAACATTCACTTAAACAATGGCACTCACAAATTCTTGTTAACATACATATGTCAGAAATGCAGTTTACATTAGTCTTTGATCTATAATGATCTGGTATAATCCTACGACACCGTTTCGCACAACCCTTAGGGCTGTATACCTTGTAGTTGGTTTAAATTTTCAAGCTTTGGAATGGACAAAACACAATCATAAAAATATTCGTCAGTAAAATATTTTTAAGGTTTAAACAATTTTTTCTTAATTATTTTATAATTTAATTATTAATTTGGTGCATTTACCAAAATTTGTCAAATTCCTTCAAAAATGAAAGTCTTTACATATACCATATAGTATTTCGTAATTATGTATATGTTATTCGAGATAACTCACCTATTTTACACTGCCAATGATACAAACGTAAGAAGCGGTAAACTTTTATACTCCTTATCATATTAAAATTATTCAATAACGTTTTAATCAGGATCAATTGTCTGTTCAGAGTCATCGTAATATATTAAATT
Organism: Sabethes cyaneus; assembly: GCF_943734655.1. NCBI lineage: Eukaryota > Metazoa > Arthropoda > Insecta > Diptera > Culicidae > Sabethes > Sabethes cyaneus. The sequence continues at coordinate 99,506,054 of NC_071353.1, read as the reverse complement.
ATGCGGTATTCCCAAAACGTCCTGCAGCGATTCCATAGTATTATAGCTACTTTTTTCCAGAAGATCCTTAAGAGCTTGTGCACAGCACTTCTTCCATATCTTTATATTCGATTCCAGATCTGCTATTTTTTGTGACATTGCTGAAATATTTGTCCTATTTTTAGCTCCATCATCAGCCGTGGAGTCAATGTGGTCAGCAGGCAGAGTGAAAGAGTTCGAGCTTGAACTGGATTCAATCTCATCTAACAGTTTGCGGCGTTTAAAGTTTCGCATCGGTTTACTTATAACTTTAGTTTTCCAGCTTTGACTCAACGACAGTCTAGTTCTTTTCAATCTAGATTGCTTATCAACGGATATTGCTGGAGTGGAAACGGTGGCCCTATCCATTTCATCGGAATCGCTATCTCCGACAGAACATGTTCCTTTTATTGGACGCATTTGCAGCGGAGTTTGAAGATATTCATCGTCGACTTCGTTTAAATCATTTAAACAAGCAGATTCCGACACATCTGCCTTCTAAAAAATATGCTTAATGCAAAATAATTGGACAGGACAGGACGAGATAACAACGGAACTTACAACTTGCTTTACAGCAGAACGCCTCAGTCCAAGTGTTCGAAAAGGTGTTTTCGAGTTTGGATTTGGAGTATTTACATTTGATTTGTCCATGGTCCATGTATATTTTTTACAAATTCAAACTTTACAACTTCACAACATCAAAATCAACATATTAAAGAATTCGCTGTGACGGCACCGCACGACCTCCACTCACAGAACTACCCGGCCGTAACTGAATGCGTGAAGATTAAACCCCTGCACAGAGCACACAGCAATCATAAAGTTTTAGTTGCTTTTGGCAACACAGTTATGCGAACAACACTTTTGTTTACATTCTGGCAGAAGTTCTTACGCGGTGTTTCCTTTATAGACCTAGACCGCGTTTAACTGGTTTAACTTTGGGCAAAGCTGAAAGCTCCCAATAACTTTAGCCTATTAGCCGTGAAAGGCTTTGACTTTGGAAATTCTCGCGTTTTAATTTTAAAATCCAAATTTGAGTTTTCAAAAGTGAATTTCTATCTCTAAGGTTTCATAATTCTAGGCAGTATTCAATGAAATCCGGTAAGTTTTCCAGAAAAAAATAGGTATAAGCGCGCATTTTGACATTGACTGCTGTTCGATTAGTGCAGCCAGCGTAGGGTAATGAAGGTATTTTGGACCATGCGTTATGCGGTGTCTATTTTAGACCTGAGAGAGTGCAGAGTCTATTAGCGAATTCATAAATTAACCTTGCATCTCGGTTAAACTGACAGCATTCAGTTTGAAGCAGCAGCTCACAAAACTACAGACGGTATTTTATTGCTTTCCCGTGGATCATCTGTGAATGGATCATTGAAAAAAGCTAGTTTTGGAGTAACGTCTGCTTCTGGTGCTAGTGTATATGGATGATTTAGGCAGCCAGAAGTAAGCTACCAGCTACCTTCAATGATCCATTGTCCTACTGTGTAACATGTAGGGATGGGAAAACTATCATTAACTACTGATAGTTATCAGTGAGCAATAATATCACTAAGTATCAGTAAGGTTTCGCTATTATTGATATTTACTGATATAGTTACACGTTGTCCCGCTAGAAAAATTAATTGGATTAAACTTATTGGTCGGTAGTTGCGTACGATAAACGTGGATGACACAATATATTGTAGGCATCGTCAGTAGCCTAAAGCCGGGGTAGCTCGTGCTGATTCAAGCATTCGCCTCCATTTAACTTGAACTTTGGCCACTCGTCGCCAATTTTCCAGTCGTCTCAAAAGTCACAAATCACTTTCGACGTGATCGTGCCATCTTGCACATTGAGCCCCTGTTCCTGATGCCAGTAAGGTTGTTGAAGACAACTGTTTCCGTCGCACTATCGTCCGGCATTCTTAGACGCGTCTGGCCCACCGTAGCCTACTGACTTTCGCCAAATGTACGATGGTATTCTCTCCAATCAATGCCTGTAGCTCGTGATTCATACGTCTCCACCACTCTTCGCTTTCAGTTTGTACTTCGCCAAATATCCGCAGTACCCTTTCGTTCGGACACGGCAAGGGCGCGTATGTCCTCGTGAGCGACCTTACGAGTCCATAAAGAACTACTGACCTAATAAAAGATGTGTGCATTATCAGCTTCGTACGATAGCATATGCTTCTTGATCGTAGCGTATAGCGAAGAGCAAAGTAAGCTCGATTTCCCGCTTGACTGCACCGCTGGATTGCCTTACTAATGTTGTCCACGGTCACCAGCAATTCAAAATAGACGAGTTCATCTACCACTTCTAGTTCATCGCCGTCAAGGGTTACTATCCGTGAGAGGCACGCGTTTGGTTCCTTGGAGCCTCTTCCTTTCATGTATGTGATCTTTGACGTATTTATTATTAATCTGATCTTCCTAGACTACTGCTTTCAACCTGGCGTAGGTTGCCTCCACCATCGCAAGGTTCCTAGCTATGATATCAGTCATCTTGTCTCAACCCTCGCCGCGTCTCGACGGGTGTGTCCCCGAGATGTGGACGAAACACATCACTCGATCCAATAGCTCTGATCAGTAGCGTCAGTTTATCTGGGAAACCGTGTTCATCAAGTAAGTGCAATTGCTGGTCTTGATCGACTGATTCATGTTATGCATAGGCATGATGTGTTCCCAACATATTTGCTGGGTAGTTGCGTAGTTGCGCGAGCCTCCGTGAAACCCGCTTGGTAAATTACAAAGTAAACTTACATTGAAGAACGCAGTTATAATATTACAATTTTCCATTTTTTGCTTCAATGCCCTGATGTGTAAAATTACTGATATTTACTGATAGTTATCAGTAACGTACTGAAATTACTGATAGTTATCAGTAGCGATTTTTAATGATAGTTCCCATCCCTAGTAACATGACTCACTGCGAATATGCGTTGTGTTCGCGGGATCGTGTTGGTTCGAAAGGTTTCGAAAAATATCGTCCTTGTATCGAAAATATCGTTAATTTTGAATGTACTTAAACGTTATATTTCGAATTGCGAATATACGTATTATTGAAATAAAATGTAACCATACGTTTTATTCGTTTATAACGTAAATGCAGTTAATATCGATAACAAACGATTTTTTATAAGTGGTGCTTTTGTTATTGCGTTTAATTTGTAAAAAGTTGCATAAAAAACAATTCAGTTTCACAATACAATTATTGCGTACTACTGGCACATGAAATATAACGTTTAAGTACGTTATTTTTAGTGATCAAAATTAACGATATTTTCGATACAAGGGCGATATTTTTCGAAACCTTTCGAACCAATACGATCCCGCGAATACAACGCATATTCGCAGTGAGTCAGGTACCTGTTCCCCCAGTTTCGATACAAGGGCGATATTTTTCGAAACCTTTCGAACCAACACGATCCCGCGAATACAACGCATGTTCGTAGTGAGTCCGGTAACACAGTAGCGCTCATTTCTAGGGGGGGGCTATAGCCCCGGCATTTTTTTCGACCATTTTATTGGTCGGTCAAGTCAATTTTTCTAGGGGGGGGGGCTAAATCTCTCCTAGGCCTCCCCCCTAGTTCCGCCAATGGCTAAAATCAAACTAAACCTAACAAAATTTAACAATTTACGCATCCGACCATCCGACTCAGCTTGAGCCCGCTTTAATGTCTAATGGCTACGTTTTTTTGTACAGGTTGGTATGGTTGATATAGGATGTGTCATTCTCGTGAGGGCGAATAAACCAAACGTCGAACAGACCGAGATAAATACAGATATTTGTGCATGCATAAATTTGGGACCCTAGCGTTTTCTCCGGAGTATTTAATTTTCTCGATCTAATCTTTTAAATAATATAAATAGTTTATGGAGTACTTTAAAATTCAGGAACATTCAAGGGAACATTAGTAGAGCCGGAAATCACAGCAACTGAAATAATTGTTGGGTCCCAAATGTATGCATGCACAAATACCGTGTACCCCCGTTGGTATGATCTTCTTTAATCTGAGTAAACATTTTTAATCTGTACCCCGGTGGTATGAATGCGTTCACATTAAAAACCGATCATGGATCAAAGAATGTAGCTAATTTTGGAGTGACAACTACTTGTTTCTGGTGCTAGTGTGCATTAAACCGTCTTAATATACTAGCGCCAAAAGAAAATCGTCACTTCAAAACCAGCTATCTTCAATGATCCATTAACGTTAAAGTTGACCGGGTAAACTGAAAAATAAAAGTAAAAAAACTTAATGCGTTTCCTCTTGCTCAAGAGCTTTGGCAATAAAGCTCATATGGAGGAACTTACCTCTCTTCAGCACTCAAGCTACCATAAGGTCGCCATTCACCGCTCAGCTCCATTTACCGCTCATTTCAAACAAAAAATGCTTATATCTTTTTAAAATGGTTATTGTAAAAACTATTGACAAACAATAATTTTGTATGTTGAATGATACGAATTAAACAAATTTCCACTATATTCATAAAAGCTCATTTCCAAAATAAATAATCTTTATAGTGAAGAGCGAAAAACGCCATTTTGATCGCGTTTTTATTAAGATTGAGTGCAAATGACTAAATTAATTTTGGCTCAAGCGAACTTGTTGCTTTGGTTATTTAGAAACTATTCTTCTATTAGAATTCGCGCATGTTTGATATGTTTTCAAAACGTTTGTTTTCGTCAAATCAAAACCACAAGTTGAAAATGAATAGAGTTACCAAATATTCAGATTACAAACTTGCCCAATCTGAACAAGGTGTTTTTCATATTAGCGTGGGTTGAGTGTATCTGTATTTGTGGCAGCTCTGGTGAGGATTATTTTTTTTTTTTTGCTGGAGCAGCATAGGAAAATGAACTCTCACTCGTTCTGTTTGACTGTTGGCTTATTCGCCCTTTTTAAATTTTGCTTATGCATACAATGCACATAAACACGACTTATTTGTACTAACCTAGCGTGTTCAATCTGTTTTATGTCGAATTTGTTTGTGCTCATTTGCTCCTATCTGACAGATAAAATTCATCCAGTTCCAACCCGGATTGAATAAACAAATTCGCGGTTAGCAACCCTAATGATTTCTTCAAAAATAAAAAAAAAATGTTACTTCAGCAGTTTATCCTGCAATACGATATTACATTGTTGCAGTTCAAACATCTGTTATGGATTAACTTATTAATTTTACTCGATCGATGTGACATTTGTTGTTTGTTTCACCTATGATACTTTTCAATGAATTTACTTTCAAACTTCGTGCCACACGTACACATAAAAGATAATTTGTCTTTATTGTTCAGACAACTGCGGCATATCAGATGATTGCATAACGTAATCCGGTAGATATTGTCTGATCGCACCATGCAGATATGACACGCTGTGTTTGTTTCTCCGGAAATAGGATCGGACAAAGTATATCTAGTGGTGGTTGCAAGAACATCTAGAACTGCACTTTCTAGCGAAGAACAAGATAAATTTAAAACGGTCGGCTGTAAACATTTCTGCCTCTTAGCAACAGGATATGTTAAGCGTTCTCTGGAGGTTTGTATTTTGAAACCTGCAGTTCTGGGCACATGCTGGTATTTATTGGTGGCAGAATGTTTGATCAGAAATTGATCAATGCGAGCCTTCAATGGTGCGTTAAACATTGGTTTTCTTCTATCAGTATAAAGTAAGCCTGTGAAAGGATCCGAGGGTTGTCTGCCCCATTTTTGCTCTGCTGTATTGCACTGCTCGATTGTACGTTGGTCAACGACCTTTCCTGATGGAAGAATCATGGGTATAGTCATTATATCATATGTCAACTCATCTAAAAATTCATCGGGAATGTCTTTGTCATAAGAATCAGAATTGACTTTAGTTTCTTTACTATTACTTTGTTTGGTTTCCGTGTTTCCAAACCACATTGCCTTGACCTGGCTTTTAACACGTTGCTTATTGCTATTTGCTGCTTCAGCCCATATTTCCACTTTTCTGAGCACAGGCGCACAGCGAGCTGTTTTTTGGATGACAACTTTAATAATCGAGCAATGGGTAATTAAGTGTTGCATTGTTGGAAATAAAATAAATTGTTTTTTCGAAAGATTGGATACGGCATTTGCGCGGGTAGTTCCCATATGAGTTTCTACAAATTCGAAACATTCTGTTTCTTGAGATTCTCCGAATCCAATTTTGTCGAAGTTGCCTTTTCTGTTTTGCGCAAAAATTTCAAAAGAAGTACTGCGAAGATTACCCAGTCGTGGCCACAGTTTAATACTGTTGATGCTAATTGGACAAAATGTTTGGAAAATAATCTCTACTGGTGGTTTTGTCACTGAGTACGCTAAGAACCCGTCTTGCAATTTCTGTAGATCTGCTGAAATCAAGTTAGAAACGGGATGCGAATCATCCTCGATTGCGTCGCTTTGAACCTTGGGTAGCAGTCTACGGCTGAGAAAATTTATCATTGTCTAGAAATAAGCAACCAACAATTATTAATTAATGGTATTTGTCACCCAGAATGACCAGAATTTAACGTACACATTTTAGCACTTCTTGACAAACCACAAAACGCTAGAAAGAATTGAAAACAAACGAAAAATGTATATTCCAAATCCAATCTAATCAAAGCAATCAAAGGCAAGACATAAATATTTTAAATATTGTAATTTGCAAATGCAAATTATGGCGTTGAATTGACAGCTGAGATGCCAGGTTTTTTATTTTTCTGAAAATAGCCCCATAAAAAATCCCTCCTACCTAGCGTAACGAACATCTTTTCTCATTTCGCTTTCACTAAAACTGCATAAACTGAGGTCACATTCTCATTCATTCTACAAAAAAATATCATATGATGAAAAATATATTGCAAAACCGTATGAATATTTGACAAATTGCATTAAACTGCTGAAATAATCTCAAACTGCCATCATTTCGTACAGCCCACATCATGTTTTGTTACCCGAATTAACATAGCTTAAGGGTGAGCCAAGGGGTTTCCAGCAAGGCGTGTCAATGCGTAGTAACCAGAGATTACTTTTGTAATCGTTTACGAATTAATCAGAGGTAATCAGGAAAGTAATCAAAAGTAACTTTTTTCCAGCGGGGTGCTATCCCTATCTTAACGAACGGTGTTTGACAGTCGACTTAACGAAGGGTGCTATTGCAAGAAAAGCGCCCGTCTGACAGGTAAATTTGCTGCCAACCTTTGTCGGGATGTGCTGAGATGTTGGCAACAAAAACATGGCACCCATCGCAAGCCCCTGCTTTTTTCTTAGGTGCGCAGTAATCACTGCTGTTGGAACCCCCTAGGGGTGAGCAAGCTTTTTTCCGGTGCCAGTGCCAGTGATGTAGGTTACGCACCAAATATATGGGAGATGACAACCTTGCCATAACGTTGACTTTTCCCCCTATTTAGTTGGTTCGCGTAGGGTGAATCGCCCTATTTTGCTTCCTACGAATCGGCCGATTCTTGCAACATTTACCAGCCTACCCTTATGGGAGTTTTACAGGGGGATATACCGATTCGCATGTATCCAGCTTTTTACGCGCTATAATGGCGGACGCTATTAATTCTAGATAGAATTAACAAAAGGGCGAATGTCGCAAGTGTAAACAAAACGAGTGAGAGTTATTTTTTGCCGTACCAGCATAGGAAAATCAACCCTCACTCGGTTTGTTTACGCTTGCGACATTCGCCCTTTTGTTAATTCTATCTTCAATTGTGTTCGTAATATTCGAACAATCTTTTTGACAACTCTGCATTCATCAAAACTGGGCACTCTTCTCATGTACGGCAGTGTTGCTCTCTCTTTCGTTTACGCAAAACAAGGAGAGCAATAGTTTTGTTTACATTTCGCACATTTTTGTTCTCATTGCACGGTAGTGTTGCAAGAGAAAAGTGCCAGATTTGATGTATGCAGAGTTGTCAAAAATATTGTTCGCATATTACAAACACAATTTATCCAGCTTTTACGCGCTATAATGGCGGACGCTATAAATTGTGTTCGTAATATGTGATCAATCTTTTTGACAACTCTGCATCCATCAAAACTGGGCACTCTTCTCCTGTACGGCAGTGTTGCTCTTTCTTTCGTTTACGCAAAAGAAGGAAGGCAATAGTTTTGTTTACATTTCGCACAGTTTTGCTTTCCTTCTTTGACGTAAACGAAAGAAAGAGAACGGTAGTGTTGCAAGAGAAGAGTGCCAGATTTGATGTATGCAGAGTTGTCAAAAAGATTGTTCGCATTTTACGAACACAATTTATAGCGGCCACCATTATAGCGCGTAAAAAGCTGGATACAGAATCGACCGACTACTGTGTTACCTGACTCACTGCGAATATGCGTTGTATTCGCGGGATCGTGTTGGTTCGAAAGGTTTCGAAAAATATCGCCCTTGTATCGAAAATATCGTTAATTTTGATCACTAAAAATAACGTACTTAAACGTTATATTTCATGTGCCAGTAGCACAGAGAACAGACTACCAGGTAATTGACAAAAAGTGTGTAAAAGGTTTTTATGTAATCTACGAGTAATCCTTCAATAGAGCACCCCTCGAGCAGTAAGTGGCAAACTAAATCTTGATGTCGCTGCCATCGCTGCTATGTAACTCCAGCACAAAGAAATATTGATAAAGGTACATGAATATTTTTTGATGCGTTTGGCAAACTATTTCTGGAGGGCGCTGCCGACAGATTTTACACACAAAAAATCGATTACTTCCTTCGAGCCTGTTAATCTGTTCTCTGTGCCAGTAGTACGCAATAATTGTATTGTGAAACTAAATTGTTATATATGCAACTTTTTACAAATTAAATGCAATAACAAAAGCACAACTTATAAACAATCGTTTGTGTAGAGAATATGCCAGATACTTAGATTAAAAATTCAAATGTGATTTATTTCAGTGTAACTGAAAAGTATCCAGCTTTTTACGCGCTATAATGGTGGCCGCTATCCAGCTTTTTACGAGCCATAATGGCGGACGTGTTCGTAATATTTGAACAGCAATTTTGACATTTCCCTAATACATCGCACGTTTTCTTTCTGTACATTCCTTTAGTTTTACCGTGAACACGCGGAAAGAAAACATGCGATGTATTAGGGAAATGTCAAAAATGTTGTTCAAATATTACGAACATGTCCGACATTATGGCTCGTAAAAAGCTGGATAAATTGTGTTCGTAATATGCGAACAATCTTTTTGACAACTCTGCATACATCAAATCTGGCACTTTTCTCTTGCAACACTATCGTGCTCTTTCTTTCGTTTACGCCAAAGAAGGAGAGCAAAAATGTGCGAAATGTAAACAAAACTATTGCTCGCCTTCTTTTGCGTAAACGAAAGAAAGAGCAATTCTGCCGTACATGAGAAGAGTGCCCAGTTTTGATGGATGCAGAGTTGTCAAAAAGATTGTTCGAATATTACGAACACAATTTATAGCGTCCGCCATTATAGCGCGTAAAAAGCTGGATAAAGTACCGGCACTCTGTTTTGAGTAGTATATAACATATAAGCATGGGTTGCTTCGTATTAGATCTGCTTTGGAAAGCATGCCCCTCAATATGTATGTGTGTGCTGGTTTTCGTTCGGGGTAACAAGAGAAAAAGAGAAACAGGTTGTATCCAGCTTTTTACGCGCTATAATGGCGGACGCTATAAATTGTGTTCGTAATATGTGATCAATCTTTTTGACAACTCTGCATCCATCAAAACTGGGCACTCTTCTCCTGTACGGCAGTGTTGCTCTTTCTTTCGTTTACGCAAAAGAAGGAGAGCAATAGTTTTGTTTACATTTCGCACATTTTTGCTCTCCTTCTTTGACGTAAACGAAAGAAAGAGCACGGTAGTGTTGCAAGAGGAGAGTCCCAGATTCGATGTATGCAGAGTTGTCAAAAAGATTGTTCACATATTACGAACACAATTTAAAGCGTCCGTCATTATAGCGCGTAAAAAGCTGGATTGCTTTGTTTCGGTATCAATACTGTTCGATCAGCCGAAGTCGTATTGAATGTGGGTGTGAGAGAATTCTCGGTGGGAAGAGAAACCACAAAACAAAGAGATCGATTTTAACTGCATATGCGTTATAAACGAATAAAACGTATGGTTACGTTTTATTTCAATAATACGCATATTCGCAGTGAGTCAGGTAAAACAGTAGAACCGACTACTTTGGCTGTTTAGTAGGGTGATCATTTAGAGCCGACTTACGAACACAGAGAACACATCCATTCAGGAACAAATTTTTCGGGAATTCTTGGGTAAAATTTCAAATTAAAATCACCTAATATGCTAGCGACACCTCCACTATAGTTTCCCAACTAAATGATTCATTTGATTTGCACACTGACAACCTTTGGCTCCTCTGGCGCTACTGTTTTACCGTATTATATTAACGTTAATATTGTGCTTTGCAAGAAATCTTTTCATTCTCGGAAAGTTCATAGCAAGCTGTCAAAATAATTCTGTATTGAGCGAAGCTGACGAATTTTCGTTAATTGAATATCGATATTTTTCACATATCAATACGTATACTCAGCTGAGAGCATAATCAGCAAAAATGCTCGCATCACGTGACGATCTGCATTTTACATTTGTTTTATAACACTCCGTTTGACTTGTTTTATAACGTGTTAACATTTACAAAGCTGTTATATGCATGCCGCAATTAACTATTTCGAAAAAAAACTATCGAGATTTCGTCCACGAATATCGGTACCAGTTATATCGATACATTATCGCCCAATGCTGACCTCGCCAAATATTGAAGGATGTGCTTTTGTCCAGAGCTGCCATACAAATAGATTAATTTCTATTGTTTAGATATTTGCAACCCCATTCCGTACTTCTTAAATTTTGTTACTATATTTACACATATTTTTATACTTATGATATTCAATGAATTTATATAATACATATTTTTGAATGTAAGATGCTAAAAGACATTTTTTATGTAGTTTTAGTTGCTAAAGCATCAGTAACAGTTGCACATATAAACCAAAAAATATTTGGCCACCTTTCCTTGTTCTCGTTGCGGTGATTGACGATGCGGGTTACCGCCGCAACAGGATGAAAATTTATGTAAATAACCGCAATACTTGTTAATCAAACATTTAAGCGAACAGTTTGCGTGTTCGATTGGCTCCCTTTTGACAACTCTCGCTGCTCGATTGGCTCCCAAGATGGCTGCTTCCGTGTATCTCTCACCTCTGAGTATTTCTAGTATGGGGGCCTTTACGATCGTTACGATATTGCGGTTATTTACATAAATTTTCATCCTGTTGCGGCGGTAACCCGCATCGTCAATCACCGCAACGAGAACAAGGAAAGGTGGCCAAATATTTTTTGGTTTATATGTGCAACTGTTACTGATGCTTTAGCAACTAAAACTACATAAAAAATGTCTTTTAGCATCTTACATTCAAAAATATGTATTATATAAATTCATTGAATATCATAAGTAAACATAAAAATATGTGTAAATATAGTAACAAAATTTAAGAAGTACTGAATGGGGTTGCAAATATCTAAACAATAGAAATTAATCTATTTGTATGGCAGCTCTGGACAAAAGCACATCCTTCAATATTTGGCGAGGTCAGCATTGGGCGATAATGTATCGATATAACTGGTACCGATATTCGTAGACGAAATCTCGATAGTTTTTTTTCGAAATAGTTAATTGCGGCATGCATATAACAGCTTTGTAAATGTTAACACGTTATAAAACAAGTCAAACGGAGTGTTATAAAACAAATGTAAAATGCAGATCGTCACGTGATGCGAGCATTTTTGCTGATTATGCTCTCAGCTGAGTATACGTATTGATATGTGAAAAATATCGATATTCAATTAACGAAAATTCGTCAGCTTCGCTCAATACAGAATTATTTTGACAGCTTGCTATGAACTTTCCGAGAATGAAAAGATTTCTTGCAAAGCACAATATTGAAATAGTTATGAAATCTACTTAAGCCATTGTCACGCGCCTTGAATATTATACTCGGACACCGTGTGTATCAAGCTTTGCGATGCATTTCACATTGATTAAGTTGAAAGATATATCGCTCTATTGTGCAAAGTTGATGTAAACAAAACAGAAACAGATCATGTTGAAAACAATCAAGTCACACTGCTACAGCATTTTGCTCCGCAGCAAGTGCTGGCAGTTTTTGTACACTGATGCCAAATCGTTGGCTTTACTTTCCGCGTATCTCTTACTGTGAGTATTTCTACCCTATACACGTATACGTATACGTACATGTTGGCCGAAAATGTTGGTGAATTCATGATCGCCCAACACTCTCGCCGGTGTATGAGTGCCACGAACCAAACTGACAGAAGAAAATGTTCTCGCTCGACCGGAATGACCCTCCAACATTTTGTTCATTTCCAACCAAGTTTCCAACTCAACATATGCGTACGTGTATGGGGGCCTTAACGGAACGTCAGTGACCCAAGCAACCAGAAGTTCGAATATTACTTGACACGCGATCTCGAAAGTTCACAATTAGTTCAGATTCAGTTCCGTAGAACTTTCTTGCTGATTAGTAGTGTGTATCAAGTATACGTGGAACTAATGTCGAATAGAGGTTTTCCGTCAGATCATGCCCCTCCTTTTCTTATTTTTTCTCGAAAGTACTCCTAATACGAGTGACAATGGTGCAAAAATATATTTTTTTCGTTGACTCTAGAATTTACTACGATTTTTTAAACAATGCAAATTGCGAGAATGTTGAATTTCTTTTCACCAAATCACGAATGTTGAGTTTTGAAAAATTCGTTTCGGCAGCACTGTTTATCAAAATTTTTAGTTTTTCTGGCAGCATTGCACAACAGATTTTGACATATGTGTATCAGCGGTTGAGCGAAAAGGACAACACGAATGAAAAGCTAATGATTACCTTCTTTTTCGTTTCGTGTGTTGCTTGCCACAAGAGTAAAGAGTGGCACAAATGGTTTCGAAGTGGTGAAAAAAAAAGGACACTGGTACAAAAAGGCATGTAATACATCCGAGAAGTGACGGGTTGAAATATAAGTATTTAATTTTTTCATTTTTACAGTAGTTAGAAGCTTTATTAAAGAAAGTTTCATGTGGGTATCATTTCTAAGAGTCAAAACCTAACATTTACCGAAAAAAAAATTTTTGACGGAAAACCTCTATTTGTTTATTCAATCCGGATTGGAACTGGATAAACTTGTTGTAATCATTTGCTCCTATCTGACAGATAAAATTCATCCAGTTTCAACCCGGATTGAATAAACAAATTCGACATAAATGCTTTAAGAAGTGCTGTGAGTACTTCATAGATACTTCAAAGCTATTAGGATGCTACATGAAGTTCTGAAGTAAGTTTAGTTGCTAACAAGTTCTGCGTGCTGCTTTTTTGTTTAAATTTCTGGTGATCAAACCAGCAGAACCTAAAACTATTTGAGATTAATTATTTTTATTTCACTCGAATAAATTTAATCCTCACACATTTCTAATTACAAATACAGCAAAGTTTCGTTAATTGGGTGTTCGCTAATTGGGTGTTCGCTAATTGGGCTATGTGACAACTTGAATGTCAAAACTGTATGGAATTTTCGAGTTTAGAAATTTCGAATCAGCTGGAGTGCAGTCGTGGCCCAATTAACGAATTCAGGCTGTATAAATTAGAATGCAATGCTATTCATTATTGTGTTGTGTTGTGTAGCATATGCTGTCGGTATCTCACTACTAGTTAATTGCCTGGCTCCAAACTTTATGCTCTATAATTAACTCGCGCTGCATAAAGCTGCTGCAAGTTCTAAAACGAACTTTTACTTAAGAACAACTCATTGGCAAAATTCACATCGCTTGTATACGACAAAGGTGACGCAGTGGATCTGGATAGGTTTACAACGCGGAACACCCGGGTTCAAACCCAACAGCAAACGAATGCAACGAAAAAGAGGTTAGGTAGGAGTATAAAAATAGAACATAGAAGTGCTGCTAAATTTTAGTTCTTTCTTAGTTTTTGACAATTTATTTCGAAGCTGCTTAGCGTTCTATGCAGCGAACCCAAGACAGCTTGAAAGCTCGGTTAATTACTTATAGCGAATTCAAAAATAACCTGGGTTCGTGCTAACTCGAACCCGAAATTTATGAACGATACGGACAGTTTGACAGATCGACCCGTAAACCGTAATGCTAGACAGTTTTAACCTGCGCTTCAAACTGAATGCTGTCAGTTTAACCAAAATACAGTCTCGGTTAATTTATGAACGCTTTGACAGCACTTCGATTAAAACTGAGTGCTAATCGACTTGAGCCAGGTTAATTTATGAATTCGCTATTAAAAAGGACGCTGCTTAGCAAGTTATAAATTAATATACATAAAGCTGTTTAACCCTCGTTAGACACCATTATTCGAACTCTTGGTTACTTGGGGATGGTCGCATCACAAAGAACAGACATCCATTCAGGAACAAGTTTTTCGGGAATTCTTGGATAAAATTTTAAATTAAAATCACCTAATATGCTAGCGTCACTACCACTATAGTTTCCCAACTAAATGATTCTTTTGATTTGCACACTGACAACCTTTGGCTCCTCTGGCGCTAGTATATATGGACTAAAAGCGTTATGCTAGCGCCAGAAGCTAGCTGTTGTGAGTTTAGTGTAGAATTTTATGCGCCTGATAACAGACATCCAAGCTAGAACAAAAAGCTTCGTAAACCGTGTGTAAAATGACTCTAGCGACATCTAACTGCTTATTGCCACTTGCATTCTCTTAAGTGATTGAAGCGCCCGCTTGCGATACCTGCAGCTGGTGTTGGGCAGAGCTGCCAGATATCCCGCTTTTTTCAGCTTACCACATATTGTACACATATATTATAAATACGGCATGGTTAAAAGATATGTTTATATTAGAAATCAATATAATTCCAAATAGATGAAACAGAATGCACAAAATCATTGTTTCCGTGATTCGGCGTTAAATTCGATAAAGAATAATTCTTTTAAAAAATATCTGGCAGCTCTGCAAAGTGTTGCTGATATTTTGAGGTTTGTTCATGACAAAAAAAGAAGGAAATATTTTTTCCTTTTGTTTATCTGCCCGTTTAAGATTTCGTGCAAGTGCGAGCAGGCTCTTCCGCGAAACTAAAAAAGGATGTTCAATTCTTTTCGCACTCACACGAAATCTCATTGTGGATTGGCAATGCGTGCGTAATGTCAAAAGTAAAATATTTCCTTCTGTTTTTTTTCTCGCTAAAAAGCTAAACATCGGTGATTCGCGGTTTTGCTGATATTGTTCAGGCGTGAGAAAAAAAGAGGGAAGTATATTTTTGATTTTTTTGTACTCACACGTTGACAGTTCGTTACGAGGTTTCCTGTAAGTGCGAGCAGCCACGAAATCTCTTACTGCTTTCAACGCGAATTCGTGACTACAAAAGTGAATGAAATTTTCAAGCCTGTTCGCACTTACACGAAAACCCATGCCGAATTGTCAAAACTTGTGGGAAAACAATAGCAAAAATACTTTCTTCTCTTTTTTTCTTACAAAAACCAAACAAATATCAGCAACTTCGTAGTCTCGAATATGTATACAAGAGACCGTGTAGGGTGTAGCATCGTAGTCGCGAATGTGTACCTTATGGGGTTTCCTGTATGAGCGAGCGGGTGTCGATTTCTTTTAATATACACTAGGGCCCCCAGCTATATAGGATTTTGTGTTAGTGTGAGCAGGCTTCAAATTGCTTTTGCGCTCATGTCTTCGAATGAACATTTTAGGTGATCGCAGTGCCACCATACTGCTTATTGCCACTTGCGAAAAACCGTTGCAAGTTTTTACACACGGTCCAAGCCTAGCTTGGATGTCTGTTATCTGTGTCATCACTATAGTTTCCCAACTAATTTGACATAAGTTTTATCCAAGGTCCCCATCGCTTGGATGTCTGTTCTCTGTGGTCGCATCTCGCATGCATTTTCAATGAGTGCATTCACACGAGTGCCTTGGACGCAAGGGGTTTCCAATAGCAATGATTACTATGCACCTTTGAAAGAAGTTACTTTTGATTACTTTACTGATTACCTGTGATTACCAGCAATCAATCTTTTGTGATTACTAAAAATTAATCATGATTACCAATGATTACTTAAGATTAGTTTAGAAATTTTGTGGGGATGAGGAGACATCATTTTTTGGCTTACCGTGAAACGGAGTAACATTGATCATCGGGGCTAACATGGTCGTTAATTTAGGCTAGTTGGGTCATGCTCATGCTCCAACTGAAAAGCACATGCTCAAGGTTAGTATCATTGGTCAAGAGAGGTTTTCTGATGTTCAAATTTGTTTATCACCCCCACTGGGTTACCCCTGATGATCACCGATATTTTCAAAGCAAAAACTGTTGAATGCATCCCATCGGCAGGCAACCATATTTTCGCCGCCAACATCTCGTGTGTGCGAAAATGAGATAGTATGTCAGCACTGCGTTTCACTCAACTGCCAGCAGTCTGATTTGAGCCCGCTGTCAAATTTTGAGCCCAGGACATGCTGTCGCTGACGTTCACTGCAGCTAGATATGCAGATGTCGATGGGGTGGTTGAATGTGTATAAACCTACACTGAGAAAACTTTTCGTATAGTTTCCATGTGTTTCACACATAGATTTTTTCCATGTACCTAGTAAATGAACTTTATGTGCCAAACAGTTACCATTTATGTGTTTTTAAAATTCACCTTTAAAATTTGCACATACTATTCATATGCATATAATTTTCATGTGTACTTCTGGGCGGATTGTGTTTATATGTGGCACATTATAATCATAAGGATTTTCATATGGAAATTTTCCATTAGTTATGTGCGGATTATTTTGAGTGTAGGACAGGACATGCCAAGTGTCAACCGCGGCGTTGACCCAAAATTGACTCAATTTCTGATTGACTGAGCGCGACGAGCAACCGTTGACTGGAAAATATAACGCGGTATCGCTTTCAGTGTTGCTGAAACTCATTAGTCGGAATACGACAATAAGTTCTTATTTCTGAATTTATAGCGAATTCATAAATTAGCCTGGGTTCGTGCTAACTCGAACCCGAAATTTATGAACGATACGGGCAGTTTGACAGATCGACCCGTAAACCGTAATGCTAGACAGTTTTAACCTGCGCGCTTCAAACTGAATGCTGTCAGTTTAACCGAAATGCAATCTCGGTTAATTTATGAACGTTTTGACAGCACTTCGATTAAAACTGAATGCTAATCGACCTGAGCCAGGTTAATTTATAAATTCGCTATTAGATTTCTTTTGTATTCTGTAGTTCTATGCTTGGTTCTACATTAGTTTTGTTTGTACACGAATTTTAATTTTCAAAATGAAATGCAAAACATGATTTTGGTCGCATAAACTGTGGCGTATTCGAGAGCTGTAGTTCGGCAAACGAAGTTATTCTTAAAATAATATGTGCAGACAACAGTGGTGCAGACAAAGACAGTGGTGTAACAAAGAATATTCAATCGGGATGGCGGTAATAATAATAAGAAGAATAAGAAGCCAGTTGGCACGTCATGTCCTAGGTATAAACAACGTCGATGGTTGCTAACGTTGCTAACAACAGACCTCATCAGGGTTCTCAACATCGCAGAAAACAGTTATCGTGTCAGGGCTGTAATATTGTCGGTTTTGTGTCGAAATTATCGTGTCAGTGCTCGACTGCTCGAAGTTTCCGTTCATATGTTTCACTTCTACGGTACGTTTGGTTTACTTTGCGCGACCTAACATCAATGTTTCCCTATATAAACAGTCGATTTTAAATATTTCAGAGCTTTGGTGATTCTGACCGCGTAGGGTTTTCAGCGTTGTTTCATGTCGCGTGTTCTATCTTCGATAACTTTTCAACGCGTTCAATCCTATATGAAACCACTAAGTAAACAATCCTTCCAGATCAAAACGCTGTTTTTACTTTTTTGACACGATAGCAAAAGAAGCGACCAAATATTAATTTTCAAATATCTTTATAGGTAATGGACCAAGCTCATAGAAATAAGGATAACTGCGATTACGGTATTTGGCAGAAGGATTTTGAGAAAATCACACAACACGTTAAACAGGTAACGCATTTTAATGACTCGTTTATTGACGATATCTGTATTTTAGAAATTAATTCGCGTTTCCGCTGAAATGTTAGTGCTGAATTATGCTAAAGACAGTTTAAAACAGATTATGTTTATGACATGGAGAATTTATAGTTACTATATATATAGTTCGGCGGATAGAAAATCGGGAGCCAAATAAACGTCAAAAGCGGAGCCAAGTTTTTCAAAATCCAAAATGCAGGAGTAATATTAAAAAAACACACTTTATTTTCATAGAACTAGTCATTTTCAACACCCGCCAGTGATTATTTTTCGTAAAAACCTGCACATTTCCCCATAATTTCAAATTTAATTTCATAAATCAGGGATGCCAATTCGCCTGGTTTTCTATCCGCCGAACTATATATATAGTAACTATAGGAGAATTCGCATGATGTATTATCTTTTCAGGACGGCTATGCTAACGGGGTCACAGCTGGACGAGAACGGTTGTATCAAAAGGATTTTAATCAAGGTTACCGAGAGGGCTTTGTAACTGGTTTTAAATTAGCCAAACACCAAGGTATAGCAGTTTCTCAACAAAAGCCGCATGCGAAACAATCACATTTCGAATTGATTTTGGAACAAAAAGCCTCTTTAGCAAACTGTCAGCTATGCTCAGATAAAAATTTGGAACAACAACCGTTGAAAACAGTTATGGCGGTCCAAATTAGATACAACGAAACAGTATTTAGCAAGTTTAAATGAAAATATGAAAACTAGTAAGGAAGTGTTGAAAACATAAAAATAGTTACGGACCCGAATGACTTTAAGTTAAAAGGCCCTTAATAAAACCATCATCATCATAAAAATAGTTATTTTCTCAAAAAATCGATTTTTACCTTATACGATAGCCAATCATTTCAATTCATTTCTGGTTTTTATAGTTATATAAATTCAATATAAATAAAAAATAAAAATTTATTCACTGTTTAACACTACAGAGACTAGACTACAGAGATGGCGATCCCAAGTAACAACGGTAGCTGAATTGCAAGAGCAATGGGTGTTTACGGGTTGGTTTAAGGCGATCAAAGCTGTATAAAGCAAGCACTTAAATGGTGTTTAAATAAGCGATGTTTAAGCTACTTTAAGTTTTTCAAACCGGGCTGGTACCGAATGGCCGAAACACAAATGGCCGAATCACGAATGGCCGAAATCCAAATGGCCGAATTTCAATAACAGTCACAGAAGGCCGAATCACGAATGGTCGAATCACGAAAGGTCGAATTACGAAAGGCCGAATCACGAATAGCCGAATCACGAAAGGCCGAAATTTTTCGAAATGCCTAAATACTCAATAAAAAACCTTGAATTGGCAAGTAGTTAACAAATAACTTTAATCAAACAAAAAACAAACTACTACTGTTTAACAAACAAAACATGCTTTACGAACGCCTTTGTTTAGCGCTTAATAAACGCGCAACTGCGTCAACAAAATTTTTGCTGCTCATTTTGTGAGCATTAACACATTTCGAGTAGATTTTTTCGTCTATTTCTCGGCGCGAATTCGGAACATCCCCCTGAAGAATTCTAAGGATGTTCCCCTCTATCGACTTTTGCTCCACCCGCAGCTCTGTGATGATCCTGGTCATTGACAGGTGATGGGAACCAACAATGGTTGTTCATCGTTGGTGCCATGCTTCCAAGCTGTTTGTGATCCGCGGTAGCTTGTCAATGGCAGGCTTAAAATTTGACCACAGAGCGGGGTGAAACAATGGCCTGTTGTTCCGGTTCCTCCCACTTATGTAAGTATTCCGAAAATATGTAAGGAAATTCTCCAATTCTTCAGGCATCGTTCCTTCCATCGCGTCGTACAACTCCTGTATCCAATTTTGCGGCAGAAAAGACAAAGCCTAGAATTTTTATTACATTAAAAACACCAAATAAAAGTACTTTATCAACAAACCTGCAGCCGTTTTACCGCCATAAATATGTCTGTACTGGTCGAGTAATGTTGTTTTAGTCTCCCTACTAGCACAGTTTTTATAAACTAGTTGTAACCGATTAACGACTAATTTCAGTCATAAATAAGTTGCTGTAACCAGAAATGAGGAAAGTGTGCTGCTTGGGCCGCGTATATTTGTTTTATTATATTTTGTGTGAAATGAAAAAAGCATAAGAAGCATTCCGCTTCTGCTTGTTTTTATTGAATAGTATCCCAACAATGAAAAGCATCGGTTTTCCTCTCTGCGACAACACAATTTTAACGACAGGTGCACTTTCTTCGCCGTTCAAACCAGCAACATCGGATGAATCGTCGGATGCACTCATTTTTCACAGGACAACTACCAACTACCGTGCGGAAAGCAAATCGTGTTCAACAACAATGGACACAACTGTTGGCTTTGCTATGTGCGGTCAACAAAGATGGACACGGCGGGATATTTAATGAAATATTTCGGCCGCTTTAGTAATTTGGTAATAAACTTGTAGTTTACTGCATTTACTTCTTTATGAAAATTCATGACAGTAAGAATAAGATTACAATTATAACATAAGCATATATCGACGAAAGATAATTTTTATACTGGTTTTTACCTCATATTTCTTGATTATAAATACACCTACATTATAAGGTACGAGTCGTATTTACCGTGTTAGTAGCAAATGTGTCCTAGATGATTCAGGGCGAGACGGCCGTAGGCCGCGAGTGTGCGCCGGTGAGTAAGGACAGCATATACCCAACGTTTGCGCATGTTGAAGGCTATGAATATTTTCGGTCGAATATGACATTCGGCCATTCGTGTTTCGGCCATTTGTGATTCGGCCATTCGTGATTCGGCCTTTTGTGATTCGGCCATTTGATATATTATGCCATTCGTTATTTCGGCCATTTGTGTTTCGGCCATTCGTAGGTAATCCTTCAAACCAGTTCTCTCCCAAAAAGCTGGTTAGCTGACAAGCTTAATAGCGGATTTTTTCTGCTAA
Source organism: Sabethes cyaneus (assembly GCF_943734655.1). Lineage (NCBI taxonomy): Eukaryota > Metazoa > Arthropoda > Insecta > Diptera > Culicidae > Sabethes > Sabethes cyaneus. The sequence continues at coordinate 99,485,044 of NC_071353.1, read as the reverse complement.
ACAAACTGCTTCTAAACCTATTATACAACAAAAATGTTACTTGGGTAAACATCAAACCGTTTTACGGCTACTTAAAGGTGTTAAAGAGTAGAGTGGAAGCTTCCATTATAGGGCATCTTCTACGGTGATCCAAATCCTTCCCTTGGTTTGGTCCAAATTTTTAGACCAAACAGAAAAACCTGATTTAATCCACCTAGTGGTGAAAGGAACCTTTGTTATACGGTTTTATTGCTCTTTGAGATAGAAATCGACACGTCTTCGGAACCTAATTCATCTATTGGTTAACGTTGCGTAGTGCGTTGGTTTTCATAAAACTTTTGGAAATTGAATAAGTTTACAAAATTTTAACAAAATAGCAGCACCTATAAATTTTGATAGATCCTTTTTTTATGAAATTACTGAGTAAGAGTAAGTTGGTTGTTACTAATTTGAGTAAGTGCAAGTAAAAGAAAGTTGTAAGAGGAAATATTATTCGTTAACATATACATTGCGTAGTAAAAGTCTAGTTCATAGGTTTTTGAACTACGCATAAATTTCTGTAATGCCATTCTTTTTGATTGACATCAATAAAGTTTTATTGAATAAATTTCATCAATTTTTATTAACCTTCGGTTACTCACGCTGTTGCATTTTGTACAACACGTGTAGGTTTTTGAATGCCATATTGTTATAAAGTTACGAATCGCTGTTAAAACTAACGTATATTTTTCAATAAACTTGTTATGAGCAAAATGTCATAATTATTCAATGCATTAATACGTTAAATTGTTGGGAAAATAGATCAGCATAAACCGACATTACAGAAACGAAGCTAGCAGCATTAAGGTGTACCGCAATTGGCCCCAACTGGAATTTTCTCTCGTTTCTTCATATAGAAAAATGGTGTCTGTATACAGCAAAACTATCAGCAAATGTAAAATGTATAAAATGTATCGGTGTAAATGTATAAAAATTCGGAGTCAAAATCAGGGTATCTTTTATGATCAAAGTTCTACAGTTCCTAAACAAGCAAACATAGAGGGATACCATGTTCAGCAAAGTTGTGTATTTTTACTGTTTGCACAGCTTTGTAATACACAAAAAAGGCATACAACAATTACAAAAAGAGCTAAAATAGACAAACTGATTTTACAAATGCATATACAATAAATAAGATTTCTCTAACTTAGCTGAAGAGATAGAAGGTTACTGTCTTCAGCAAAATTTCTTGTAATAATATGCTCTAAAACTTTGCAGAACATATCAATGTGTTATATTGAAACTGAAGAAAAATAATTTTTTTATTTCACTTTTAGGGGGATTAATCAAATTTTAAATTCTATCAGACGATAGAGCATTCAATTTCAAGAAACTCTCCCAAAGGTTTGATAAACTTTAAGCCAAGTTTTCCTAGTCAAAAGTCTAGTACGCACGTTTTCTTTGGTTTGGGCTATTGTGCGCGCGAGTAACCGTGTTACAAAAGTTGGCGCGAGTGTTAATATCTTTTGACCGGTAAAACCAATTCTTATGAAAATTTGTATATATATTCGTAGTGTCAAAACCTCTCGATTGATATAAAAATAATAGAAATTAGGTAAATTATCTTGATTAAAATCATTATAAATAATTGTTAATTTTGGTGTGGTGTATACGATTGCTCATAACTTTCAAATTAAACGTCCAATCAAAAAACCATTCAATAATGATCTATCCGGCTATATTACCTGCCAAATGAAACTAATAGCGCCTAAATCGGTTTGGCCATCTCTGAGAAACAGGCGATCATTTGAACCTTGTCAAAACTGGTTTTTTAAGGCTAACTTTTAAACCACTTGTTTGTTTTCAATAAAACTTGGCACAATGTTTAGCAATAGTAAGAGCTTTCATTTGGTACTAAGATCGTTGAAATTGATTGTGTGGTTCCGGAGAAAATCGTGTCACGTAGTTTTCACATTTTTGCTTATAACTTTTAAACGAAAAGTCGGACCACAAAACAGATAGCATAGCAATATTCTCCACTATAATACCTTTCAAACAAGAGTAATAGCAGACAAATCGGTTCAGCCATCTCCGAGAAATAGGCGATAGAAAATTAGCAGCGCACACACACACACACACACAGACATTGCTCAATTCGTCGAACCCTATCGATTGGTATATGTGACTCGGCCCTCCGGGCCTTAGATCAACTTCGTGTTTTTCGACCAATTCCTAAACCTTTGTTATATAGTATAACAAAGGTAAAACGTTTTCGCACCGGCGTTGCAAATCTAATTTTATACCGGAGCGAAGTTGTAAATTTTTTACAACTCGTACAACTTTTGGTCTATAGATCATTACACGCAGAGATGCCATATTTTCTAAAAAAAATGTCTGCAACTGCTCGAAAACCGAAAAAATCGAGCAGTCTTCCGGCTACGAATTTTCCGGTTTGAAAATAATCTGCGAAAAACTGCACACTTTTTTGGGAAGTCTGTGAAAGTTTAAAGAGCTTCGAACAAAAATCTGCACCAAAACAATAAAAGTCAGAAAAACTGCAAATATCTGCAAAATTATAATGATCTGCACGACCGTTCCAAAAATCTGGAATTTGCAGACAAATCTGGTATCCCTGATGTAGGAAATATATGTTAATAAATTGAAAAAGATTTCTGCTATTCTATATTTTACTTTAAAATAAAGTAAGAAGTATTTATTTAATAAATAAGATAATAAGATAAGATTTGACGTGTTTTAAATCGGTTTCAAAAATTCAATAACCTAACTTAGTGATTTCGATTTAGCATGTACATGCCTAGTTTTGAGTTCAAGAAAGAGACAGACTGTGTGTTATAAAAAAAAGGGTGAGGGTAAAGAGAATAAAAGAGAGAAAAGTATAGAATTGTGAAATATGAGGGAGAAGCTTCTAGAGCTCTTAAATTCGAATCAGATTTTAAACAGACGGGATAAAGAGCAGTCGCGAGTGCCGAGTTGAAAGAAAAATGGAAGGCTCGATGGAAGATTCCGACACTGATTACACGGGAGCTCGTAACCACATTTTTTTGACAGCACTTGGTGGTTTGTTTACATGGTGTTAAATTTTGAATTGAGTTTTTTATCTTTGTCCGGCAGATAATGATAAAAAATTTATAGTTTGTATTTAAGAGAAAGTGCCTTACATGCATTTTACAAAAACTGATGCAGTAATCCTTCACGAAATTTCAAATCGAAACTGCTGGATGTGACAAAAAACATGCAAACAAGCCACCAAGTGGTGTCATTTGACGGCAAAATGACGTCATCGCAAAATGATCTATTTCTGACTCGATTTGAAACAGCGCGCAGGGGTGACATTGCGCATCTCGTTTCGAGTGATTTTGGTTCGTTTTGACCACGTTAAACAAATGAGCGTCTCGAACGAAAATCACTCGAAACGAGATGCGCAATGTCACCCCAGGTTGTTATAAATCTTGCAGGTACGGGAGAGTGACATTTGACAGAAAAAAAAGACAATGAATACGGTGAAGTTTAAAGAGCCATTGTCGATTTTTCAGCAGACTGATTGTGAAATACATTAATCAATTTATCCAAACTAAAATTGCTTTGATTTTATCGCTAAGGCATCTTCTACGGTGGTCTATATTTAAATCAGAGGTATACCAAATTTGGAACAGCGAAATTGAAAATAGAACTGGCGAAATGGTTCAATTCAGATCAATCCCCAGCGGTGATGCAAATATTTTCTGTTGCGAATCGACAAAAGGGTGCATGATGTAAATAAACCACCCCATCGACATCTGCATATCTAGCTGCAGTGAACGTCAGCGACAGCATGTCCTGGGCTCAAAATTTGACAGCGGGCTCAAATCAGACTGCTGGCAGTTGAGTGAAACGCAGTGCTGACATACTATCTCATTTTCGCACACACGAGATGTTGGCGGCGAAAATATGGTTGCCTGCCGATGGGATGAAATAAACCAAAGGATGGTTCGATTTCGCCTTTTCGTTTGTTTATGTCAGATATGAGAAATGCAACTCCAAGCGATAAAATCGAAGCAATTTTAGTTTAGATGAATTGATTAATGTATTTCACAATCGGTCTACTGAAGAAATGGCAATGGCTTTATAAACTTCACCATATTCATTTTTTTTTCGTGGCATATGCCACTCCCCCGTACCTGTAATATTTAAAACAACCTTCGCGCTGTTCCAAATCCAGTCAGAAATAGACCAAAAGTTATACGAGTTGTAAAAAATTTACAACTTCGCTCCGGTATAAAATTAGATTTACAACACCGGTGCGGAAACGTTTTTCTGCTTGGTCTAAAAATTTGGACCAAAGTAAGGATTTGGATCACCGTAGAAGATGCCCTTAGGCCATTGCAAATCATTTTAAAAGTTTTTGTCACCCCCCCCCCCTTGGAAATTGGCTTGAAAAATCGGGGGGCAAAAAAATAATTTGTAAGATGAGTTAAATTTTTTTATAAAATCAATTGTCTGTGGGCTCTACATCCTGAAAAACTTGAAAAATGAGTATACGAGTTGAGTTAACGGTTCTAGCATGAAATAGAAATGGAAATGGAATTTCCGAAAATCGGCCAAAAAAATTATATTTCGTTTTTGTCTTATTATCGTAGATTTTTGCATGTAAATTAATAACGTATATATTAAAAGCAAGAATAGATTTGGTTTCCACGTTTGAACTTAAAATAAAAATGCTTAAAATTCAATTTTTTTTTGCTCGATTAAAAAATTCTCTTTGTTTTTTTTCGTCCCCCCCCCCCCTTCAGTGGCCCAACACCGGAGGGACAAAAACTTTTTAAAATATTTGTAATGGCCTTACTTATACGAATTAAAGTTATTTGTAATTAAAAATATTGCGTTCGACAATGTTTACGGCATGACGCGTTCCATTTTCTTAAGGGGTCGAAAAATAATGGATTTTCGAGAATTTTTCTCACATGTTGCAGTTATAGTTAAGTGTTGGGGTATTTTGGTTATAGGTTAAGCTATATTCGAACATGTATTTTCTGTTTTTTGAATGCCAAAATAGTGAATATTATGGTGGTGGCAGCTGGGCGCGTGGATGCTCTCTAGAAAATAGTTCCTTACTGGCGGTACGTACCGAGTGTAGTGGATAGAGGTTAAACTAAATGAAATATCTGATCAGTACTCTAATCATAGAAAAATTCAATTGTAGAATTTTATTATTAATTGCAAATTTATATAATGTAAATAGTTTCTTTTTCGTGCCAATCAACTGGTTAAAGGTTTACATATATACTTAGGTTAAGAATTTATAGCTAGCTAAATATCGTGATACTAAACGCACTCCATAAAATTTGACTCTCTGATAAGAGAGATGAGAAGAGCTTAACTAGATCGCTACATATCGGCATCGATCGATAGTTACTGTAAGATAACGACCAGTTGCAATAAACCCATTAGAAGCACTACACGCGTCCGTTGTGCACTTTAATAAATTGAACCCAAAGCAGCAAAGTGTATCTTAAGTGTATGACCATCCGAATCTCAATATTCTCTGCAATTGTGATTCAAAGATTAACGGTTACAGTGAATTTCCGATCAAAGGCCAAGCCTTTACGCGCTACGATCAGGGCGATCGTATATATGATTTCTGCTTCCAATAACCGAGTGAAGTGATAGATTGTGCTACGCTACCAGTGAAGCCGCAGTGAATTTCCTTCCCAGTGGATGTTGGCACCGTTCTGGGAGAACGGAAAGAAATCCCTCCAAACCCGGCATCTACAGCACCCACGGCTCGATCACTGGTCCTTCGAGCCGGATTTGGAGGACAAACCCAAGCCAGACCCCAACACGTGAGGTAGTATTCGCCATTGCGGTAAGTGGTTAATAGACAATCGACCACACAAAGATACGCCATTTCTCAAGGAATACTTATCGTGAGCCATTGTGTCTAGGCCATTGTCACTGCAAGACAACGCATGACGGCATTCCACGATATAATATAATAAATAGCATGTTTTGAGGTACAAAAAGGCATTTCAGTGTGAATATTAGATAAATAAATTGATTGCATGACAAAATAATTGTATCCTAAATGTGATGACAGACGTCTGACTAACTATTACTCAATTGTCATCCTGCTAAGCTAATCAATTTGGTGGCGTTATTTAGCGGATCCGCGTAGCGTAAAGAGGCACGGCGCGACGGGAAGGAGCTAATTCGAATCGATTATACGTGTCTACTTTCGGTCGATCAATCGCGGTCGCGTAGAAGCATCACGATCGCGACGGGAAGGAGAATATCGTACGAATTATCGTGGTGTTTCCGTCGTTTCTGATCGCGTAAGAACAGCATAGCGCGACGGGAAGGATTAAACGAACGAATTCTGTGCTGTTCTCGTTATCGGTAAAACTATCTGCGACACGTGTCGCTCCAGTCAAAAGGTCAGTGAATCGAGTGGTGAGTGATGACTAGCAAGGCGGATAAAAGGTTAGCTGAGAATCTACTGATTCGAAAGCGAGTTTGTTCACTTCGAGATGTTATAGAACAGTTCAAGGAAGATTACAACCATGAAAGTGATTCTAACCAAACAAATGTAAGATTAGAGACTCTTGATAGGCTCAATAGAGAGTTTCTTGAAGCACAGGCTGAGATAGAAATGCTCGATAAACCCGATGCGTTTGAGCAACATTTACAATTGCGAGCTGATTTCGAAAATCGATTTTGTGTGCTAAAGGGTTTCTTGCTGTCAAAGATGGACAATCAGCAGCAAATACTAAATTCAACTCTAGCTAACTTCAGTCACCAACCATCATCGGCTAGTTTTCATCATCGGCTACCAAAGATTGATTTGCCAAAGTTCAACGGAGATGAGTCACGCTGGATTTCCTTTCGAGATAATTTTCTATCTATGATCCACTTCAATGATGATATTCCTTCAGTAAACAAGCTACAATATTTGCTGCAGGCACTTGAGGGAGATGCCAAGAAGCCGTTTGAGACCACCGATGTGCAGGCAGATAATTATGCGTCTACATGGGATGCTCTGATGAAGCGATTTGACAATAAGCGGTTCCTGAAAAAGGAGTTATTTAGGGGATTATATGAGTTACCAGCAGTGAAGCGCGAGTCCGCCCAGGATCTGAATACGTTGGTTGATGACTTTCAACGCCATGTGAAGGCTTTGGGGAAACTAGGAGAACCGGTTAAAACCTGGAACACACCGTTAGTCTACATTCTTACCAGCAAACTGGATGTGGTAACAATTCGAGCCTGGGAGCAAGAAACTCGCCAGAAGGATGATGTCACGTACGAAGAGCTCGTTGAATTCCTAATACAGCATGTGCGCATGCTCAAGTCCGTGTCTAGTGATTTGCAACACCGTTCACAACCAGCTACTATTAAGGTGGCCGGATTCATTCCAAAGAAATCCAATAGTGGCAAATTCGTGGCCAATGCTGCTACATCCGAGCCTAAGGTAAATATGCCTCAATGCCCTGCCTGTCCCGAAAGGCACCTTTTGTATCAATGCCCAAGGTTTACAAAGCTTTCTGTTTCTGAACGGCGTGAATTAGTTTGTCAGCGAAGCTTGTGTTGGAGCTGCTTCCGTACGAACCATCAAGCGAGAGACTGTAAGTCCAGGTTTAAATGTAGAACATGCCATGCAAAGCACCACACGTTATTGCACGACCAAAGTGCACCCAATAAAGCATCCCCCACTCCTGTTGTCAGATCAGATAACGTTTGTATACAACAAACCCCATCCACGTCAGCGAATGTAGGAAGTTCTGGATCTGGAAATCCACCAGCAATTAGTCTGTCGGTCCAATCAAACCACAATACGGTTTTATTAGAAACGGTTGCTATACATGTAGTCGATAAATATGGAAAATTGATCCCTGTTAGAGCACTGCTTGATTCCGGGTCGATGTCTAATTTCATCTCCAAGAAGTTAGCAAATGCCCTCGCCATTCGTCCAAATCCAGTAGACATCGCGGTAGCCGGAATAGGAGATTCTGTAAAGCAAATAAAGCAACAAATATCAGCCACCGTCAGATCAAGAATGAACAATTTCTCAACCACTCTCGAGTTTCTCGTAATGAAAAAACCTACTGCCAATCTGCCAACTGCATCCCTCAGCACAACCCCATGGAAAATCCCAAACGTTCAACTCGCGGATCCCCATTTTAACGAGCCAGGACCAATCGACATCATAATTGGAGGCGAATGTTATCACGAAATACACACTGGTAAACGCATATCACTAGGCAGTGATTTACCCTTGCTAATTGAAACAGTGTTTGGGTGGACTGTTTCTGGGAAAGTGCCAATCAAATTACCGTATACTCCGCCTGTTTGTTATATATCCAATATCGACAAAGCACTGGATACCGAACTCCAAAGATTCTGGGAGCTAGAAGCCGTATACCAAGGTCCGTTGCATTCCGCTGAAGAAAGAAGATGTGAAGAAATCTATGCTAGCACCACCACTCGAGTTCAATCCGGAAGGTTCGTTGTTCGCCTTCCTCGGTCCGAAGATCCGCAAGTCACCCTTGGCGATTCGCGCGCGATTGCCATACGACGTTTCTATAGCCTAGAAAGACGCCTCGAAAAAGATTCCACTGTAAAAATAGCCTACCTCAAGTTTATGGAGGAATATGCCAACCTCCACCACATGCGAAAGATCGATCCTGTTTGCGATGCTAAGCCGCATTGCTATTTGCCGCATCACCCAGTATTCAAAGAGTCGAGCACCACCACCAAAGTACGCGTGGTGTTTGATGCCTCGTGTAAGACCAGCTCTGGATTCTCGTTAAACAACACCCTACTTGTCGGCCCAGTAGTGCAACAGGATTTACTCTCGATCGTGATACGATTCCGGCTCCGTTGTGTAGCACTCGTCGCAGACATCGAGAAGATGTACCGTCAAATTGAGGTACACCCAGACGATCAATCACTTCAACGTATTTTGTGGCGTGCGAGCCCCTCAGATCCTATTGATACCTATGAACTTTGCACAGTTACGTACGGAACTGCCTCCGCTCCATACCTGGCCACCCGTACGCTGCTTAAACTGGCAGAAGAAGATGGACACATGTATCCAGGCGCGGTTGAAGCCGTAACTTCTACGTAGATGATCTGTTGACCGGTGCAGATGATCCAGATACTGCCGTAGAGAAACGTCGACAAATAAATGCGATGTTGAAAGCTGCAGGTTTCGTGTTGAAGAAATGGGCATCTAACGTTCCAGAAGTATTGGCGGATGTTCCCGTAGCAGATTTAGCCATTCAAACATTGCACAATTTACAAGAAGAGCAGTCGATATCCACCCTCGGATTAGTTTGGGATATAAGATGTGATATGCTTCGCTTCAACGTTCAGTTGTCTCTACCAGCATCGATCCTAACCAAACGGAAAGTTATTTCGTACATTGCAAAGATATTCGACCCACTAGGCCTTGTGGGTCCCGTAATAGCTACTGCTAAAATGTTCATGCAGCGGCTATGGAGGCTGAAAATGGATAACAATAAACCCTACGACTGGGACCGACCTCTTCCGCAGAAGTTGCAAGACGATTGGAAACGATTTCATGCAACGCTTCACGTCCTTGATCAACTGAGGATTCCCCGCTTTGTTGCTGTGCCAGCTGCTTCAAAAATTGATCTCCACATTTTCTGCGACGCGTCAGAGTCCGCTTATGGAGCATGTTGTTTTGTACGCTCGGAGAACTCCAACGGTGTAAACGTACAACTGCTCACCTCCAAGTCAAAGGTAGCACCCATCTCTACCAAACACACTATAGCCAGACTTGAATTGTGCGCTGCTGAGCTTTCAACCAAGGTGTATCAGAAGGTTACACAAGCCATGAAAACCCCCGCTCATGCCACGTTCTGATCAGACTCGACTACGGTACTTCAGTGGCTTAAATCACCGCCCAACCGTTGGAAAACATTCGTAGCGAATCGCGTTTCCTTTATACAGATGTCAACGAGTGGAACTAGTTGGAGACACGTGCCGGGTGCAGAAAACCCAGCCGATGAACTTTCTCGCGGTCTACAACCTCCCGAAATATTATCTCAAACCAGATGGTGGAATGGCCCATCCTGGTTAGCCTTAGCGCCATGTCACTGGCCACATTCGGAAATCCCAGAGCAAGAAGCAGCTCCCATCGTCGAAGAAGCCCGTACGATAGCCATGATTTCAACAACCCTAGTAGAATCCCAATTTGCAGACCATTTATTCGCCAAGTATTCATCGTACACAAAACTTCGTCGTGTTTTCGGATATTGCATGAAATTCATTCGTCTTTCTCAAAAGAAACCTCAGAAGTCTCTCCATAGTATGTCACATGTCGTGCTAACTACAAACGATCTGAAGGCAGCGGACTACGCACTAGCCCGCTTAGCTCAAGCCCAGCTTTACCCAGAAGAGTTAACCATACTAGCAAGTCCAACGAAAGATCAAAGCGACATGAAATCCTCGCCACTTAAATGGCTAAAACCGTTCATATGTACAGACCGTATAATTCGAGTTGGAGGTCGCTTGTCCAATTCCGAACTCCCCGAAGACATCAAGCATCCAATAGTCCTATCCGCCAGGCATCCTTTAGCTGAAATTCTAGTTAGCCATTACCATAAACGTCTTTTACACGCTGGTCCACAGCTAATGCTCTCTACGATACGTCAGAAATATTGGTCGCACTACTGTGGTCCAGTTTATTTGAAATCCCCAACCCGTAGACGCGGGCCAACTGAAGCATACATTGCCATTTTCGTTTGTTTTATAACGAAAGCTGTTCATATTGAATTGGTCTCTGACCTATCGACAGCAGCCTTCTTGTCAGCACTACGTCGCTTCACTGCCCGTCGTGGCTATGTTCGGGAACTCCATTCTGATAATGGGACTGCGTTCAAAGGAGCATCTAATCAGCTACACCATGTATACGAGATGTTAAAGTCGACGGGAACCCAACGAGACCAAATTGTGAACTGGTGCGCCAATAACGAGATTGAATGGAAGTTTTCCCCACCCCGTGCTCCTCATTTTGGAGGACTGTGGGAGGCTGCAGTCAAATCTGCCAAGCAGCACCTCCTGCGGGAAATAGGACACATTAGCATTAGCCAGGAAGATATGGTCACTCTCTTGGCACAGATTGAAATGTGCTTAAATTCCAGACCATTGATACCAATTCCCAGCGAAACTACCGACCTGGAAGCATTAACACCAGGCCACTTCCTGGTCGGTTCGAACCTACAAGCTGTGCCGGAACCCAGTCTTAATCACACGTCGGACTCCCACTTAAATCACTGGCATCAAACGCAAAAGAATCTCCAGCGCATTTGGGCGCGCTGGTATCCAGAATATTTGGCCCAACTACAGTCCCGTGCAACAAAGGGTTGCAAACGTCCTGTACCGATCGAGGTGGGACGCATCGTGGTCATCAAGGATGATAATCTACCACCCGCGAAATGGCCACTAGGCAGAATCATCAAGCTTCACCCAGGGAAAGACGGTGTTACTCGGGTCGTAACGCTGAAAACAGCAGTAGCCGACAACGTCGTCAGACCAATAGCGAGAATCGCCATGCTGCCATTACCACATGATCCAGAGCCTGTTTGCCCAGAAACGTTATGCTGAAACTCCAAAGATCGGTAGAGTAGTCCGAAACTAACTCAATGCGCTTTTAGAAAGCGATCAGGTGAGCATCGTTCCATTCCATTCAACATTCCCTGTTCGTTCTACCGGGTCTTTTGTTGTTTACAGATGAAAAACGAAGTGAGAACGCTTCTACTCAATAATGGATCAACCCATTCACGAGTAGAGCCAGACCGATAGCGAGGAGAAGATGAATGAGCCACTGCAACGTAGTTATTGTTTGTGTCATCGAAGCTTAGTACTTTCGTCGACGGTTATAAGCAATGATGAGCAGGAAAGAGGATTTTGTTGAAACCACGTTTCAAGGTGGCCGGAATGATCAGTACTCTAATCATAGAAAAATTCAATTGTAGAATTTTATTATTAATTGCAAATTTATATAATGTAAATAGTTTCTTTTTCGTGCCAATCAACTGGTTAAAGGTTTACATATATACTTAGGTTAAGAATTTATAGCTAGCTAAATATCGTGATACTAAACGCACTCCATAAAATTTGACTCTCTGATAAGAGAGATGAGAAGAGCTTAACTAGATCGCTACATATCGGCATCGATCGATAGTTACTGTAAGATAACGACCAGTTGCAATAAACCCATTAGAAGCACTACACGCGTCCGTTGTGCACTTTAATAAATTGAACCCAAAGCAGCAAAGTGTATCTTAAGTGTATGACCATCCGAATCTCAATATTCTCTGCAATTGTGATTCAAAGATTAACGGTTACAGTGAATTTCCGATCAAAGGCCAAGCCTTTACGCGCTACGATCAGGGCGATCGTATATATGATTTCTGCTTCCAATAACCGAGTGAAGTGATAGATTGTGCTACGCTACCAGTGAAGCCGCAGTGAATTTCCTTCCCAGTGGATGTTGGCACCGTTCTGGGAGAACGGAAAGAAATCCCTCCAAACCCGGCATCTACAGCACCCACGGCTCGATCAATATCTTTCAGTGTATGCGAAACGAAACATGTATTCCGCACCTAGGGAAATATCGCATTGATTTCACGACACTATCTTGATACATATAGCGAATTCATAAATTAACCTGGCTCGGGTCGATTAGCACTCAGTTTTAATCGAAGTGCTGTCAAAGCGTTCATGAATTAACCGAGATTGCATCTCGGTTAAACTGACAGCATTCAGTTTGAAGCGCAGGTTAAAACTGTCTAGCATTACGGTTTACGGGTCGATCTGTCAAACTGCGCGTAGCGTTCATAAATTTCGGGATCGAGTTAGCACGAACCCAGGTTAATTTATGAATTCGCTAATAGTTAAAGCGAGATAGAAATAATTCTGAACATTTTCGGGACAACTTCGCGAGCCGTGAGAATGCAAACATGTTGTATATGGATACGTGCATGGATGAAAGAGAAGCGAATACCGAAGCTTGTGATTACGATCTGCTTGTTGTGCAGGGGTAAATCGAAAGCGAAAAAGACCGAAGAGAGATTCCGTTAACGATTGTTGTGGCGTACAGGCGTGTTGCCTTTCTACTCGGATTAAGATGGCCGAAGATTCCGGCAACAGATGCGACACCGAGAACCAACGGAGTATCGGAAAACGGATTTCGAGGATGATGTGGAAGCTTTAGATCAATACCTAAATTGTTACGTAGGGGTTTTTGAAAATTCGAAAAATTACCAAAATGGCGGCAATTTTTCCAAAAGAAAAGTGTTTTTTCATCAAAAATCGCCAATTGCGAGCTCATAAAAAATTGAAAAATTGAGATATCAAAAAACGGCTACGTAACAATTTAGATTATTCATTTTTACATCCTGAAAAAAAATTTCAGCCAATTCGGACCACTAGATTCTGAGATACACGTACCGCCAGTTGAAAAAGTATGGTTTCGAGAAAAACACGTTTAAAGTTTCGTCCAGTGATGTACTTCCCTTGAGGTGACCCCACAGTTTCTGCCATCCATAACCTTCTAACGAGATCAGATATCAAAAAAATCCTTTTGGCGTGACATTTCTGAAGGTAAAATCCTCTCGAAAATGCAAAAAAATAAAATTCGATTTTTCCGACTTTCCCCCCTTAAATTTAAAGGACTACGAACTACGTCTTTCGGCAAGTTTTGAGATAGGGTGTCATTCCAAAAAATCGAAAAATGCGAGCGTCACGAAAAATGAAAGGTTTTGAGCGCTAATAGCTCAGCGGTTTTCCAACCGATTTTCAATATTCTTACACCAATCGATTGGAAAATCTTCTAAGAATTGACCCAAATAAAGAAAGGTGTGGATTCTTGATGTTGAACTATTGAAAAATTGAAAATAATGAACCTATGTTTTACCAGAATTCTCGCTTCGTGATTGGTTGTTGGAAATTACGTCATCAATGTAGAAACGCGTTTCCACGCTTCGGCTTATAATTCAGTCAATTTTCAATAGATTTCCAAGATATTTACACCAATTGAACGGGAAATCGATTGAAAATATAGAAAACTATTGATTTTGTTTTAGAAATGGAATTTGAAAAATTTTTGTTTTTGAATTGATTTTGAAAATTTGAATTATTTTCATATTTTTGCCTTCCCTCGTCAGTGCTTCCCTAGCACGGATGACAGAAATATATACGATATAAGCTATGGGTTAAGCTTCCTTATGATTGTATTTAATTTACGCCCTATAGAATCCGATCGAAAATTGTTGACCTTCAGCTGTTGCTGCTTCCCACGGATAAGGCAACGAAGACATGCAAATTCACCAAGCGAGGTGTTGGAGCTGGAGCACTCATTTCGCTGCCGTGATGGAATATCTGGCGACAGGAGTTCTGGAATTGGCAGGACATATGCTGCTCGCGACAACGAAACGATCAGAATTATCGTCACTTGCAGCTGGCCATCCGTAATAACAAAGAGTTGAACAAATTGCTGTCCCGTGTCACCACTGCTATGAGAAGTGTCTCCGAACATCCAGACCAAGGTGAGTTAAAATAGGTGATCTAGTTTTCACAGTTTGTAGAACAGAAGTGCGCGGAAGGATTGGTTAGCAACCATCGACGTTGTTTATCCATTCAACAGTTTCCGCTTTGAAAATTTCGGTGATCGTCAAGGGTAACCAGCGGGGGTGAAAAACAAATTTGAACATCAGAAAACCTCTCTTGACTAACCTTGATCCAGACTGCTTTGTTGCTGCCCAAGAAGACGGAAAAGAAGGCTTAAATTTCCAGCATATCACGTCGAAAAACCGTTGTTTTAAGAACGAAACATATGTTCATGAAGATTTGAGGAATTTTTGCTCACTGATTTTAATTCTATTTAATTTAGATTGATTCTAATGTTCGCTTCTTATCAAATAATTTTAACCGATCACCTCTCACGCTTCTGTTCGCTTGTTGCTGCTGGACGCTGGTTGCTTATTAACGCTAAAATTTTCACAAAGTTTTATTGAAAACAAACAATTAGTTTAAAAGTTATGCTTGAAAAACTTGTTTTGACGAGGTAATAATTATCGCCTGTTTCTCAGAGATGGCTGAACCGATTTATGTGCTATTAGTCTCATTTGAAAGGTAATATAGCCTAATAAATCGCTATTGATTTGTATTTTGATTGGTCGTTTAATTTGAAAGTTGTGAGCAATCGTATACAACACATTAAAATTTACAATAATTGAAAACGATTTCATCTAAGATAATTTATCTAGTTTAAATTATTTTGGCATCAAATTAGAGGTTTTAATGCTATAAATATATCTGCAAGATTTCAGATAAAATTGGTTTTGCCGGTCAAAAGATATCAACCCTCGAACACTCGCGCCAACTTTTGTAACACGGTTTCTCGCGCGCACAACAGCCCAAAACAAAAAAAAACGTGCGCACAAGAGTTTTGACTGGGAAAACTTGGTTTTAGGTTTATCGAACCTTTGGAACAGTTTCTTGAAATAAATGCTCTATCGTCTGGTAGAATTTAAATTTCGATTAATCCCCCTAAAAGTGAAATAAAAAAATTATTTTTTTTCCAGGTACAATATAACACATTGATTCTGCAAAGTTTTAGAGCATATTATTATAAGAAATTTTGCTGAAGACAGTAACATTCTATCTCTGTGACAAATACCTTATGTTTGATAAATTACTATCCCACAAGCATCAATTGAAGTATATATCCCTGTTAAGGGGACATAAACGACTAAAACTTTTGAAAAATTCATTATTTTTTAATTCAGATTTTGATTCTGCAATCTTTTTCGCTTATTTTGATACTAATTTTGTAACGACCCGACCACGGGAAGTGACCGAAAAACGATCATGTACATAAGCGTTCCAGTGCGGTATGAAACAACCTCGACGGAATAAAACGCCGCTCCTGAAAAACCACGATTTTCAAACTTTGTGTTCCTTTTTCTCAGAAACTACACAACGTATTGGAACAAACTTTTTTTTGTTTTGTTGGTAGTAGCTGACAAAGATTTTTATAACTTTTGAGATTTGTAAAAACACAGCCAGAGAAAATAGCAAAACCCGATTTAATCCACCTAGTGGTGAAAGGAACCTTTGTTATACCATCTTATATGTCTTTTGATACGGGCATTTCCAGCACAAATATTATTTTTGTTTTGTATTTAAATTTGTAATTTTCATAAAACTGTCAGAGTCAAATTACAAACGTATCACTTTGAACTAAATTCATATATAAACTGTTTCTTAGGCCTAGCCGTTCTCAAGTTATTCTGATGTGAAATCTAAAAATTATCTATTAGTCAACACATGCAAAGTATCCGATAACCGTGTAATCGGATTTGAACCAAATTTTGCCAGATTGTTCATTTTAGGTCAGAAAAGAAAAATCTTAAATTTGGTGCCGATTGATACGATTAGTGGTAGTACCCCCGTTTTTAAAAAAAGATCCGTTTTGTCAAACCTTTTTATTTTTTACTTACAGATAAACATGGAAATCTCGACCAACATGTCAAAAGGTCCAATGTGCAAATGAGAGATTCTCTTTGCGTTTCCTCTCTTATGCTTATTACGGTGGCATAAATACATTTCAACCCAATTATTCTAAAGGATAAGCTTTCCAATAACACCAGTAACCGTTTCATGCAAAATAGACGCATTCAGGTGCATTTATGCTGCCGTAATAAGCCTAAGAGACGAGATGCAAAGAGAATCTATCATTTGCACATTGGACCGTTTGAAATGTTGCTCGTCAAATATTAGGTTTAGAAAGAAACTATTTTCACATTCAAATTCCAATTCCAATCGAAAATAGTCGAGTAAAAATGACTTTTTTTAGCGTTTTGAGCTGGAAATGATTATACAGAAATCGACACGTCTTCGGAACTTAATTCAACTGTTTGTTAATGCTGTGCTAGTTATCATCCATAGATCATCCATCCATCCTAGCGATAAATAATCTTCATAGTGCATTTTAACCTACTAAATAACTTTATAGAACATATGAAAGCAATGAAAACAGCGTGTACAGAATTTTTGAGCAGAACTGATTTTAAAGTGGCTGTTAGCCTCGGGGCACAATGCTAGCCTAGCCAATCGGCGTATGTTCGAATCTCGACTGATCGGTGCCGTTACAGAGTTAATAGGATCTTTGTCCTAGCCTGTAGTTTTCCTGTACTTTAATAACCGGCTGCGAAGTCTGTCGATAAAGAAGGGTCAAGTTCTGAAGGACGTTTACACCCATGGCTTTGCTTTGCTTGATTTTAAAGTGGTTTCTTTAAACAAATCATTAAATTTCGCAACCAGTAAGAGATAGATAGTTACTATTTGCAGCAAAGTTGCTTATTTTAGTGTGTTCTACAATTTTTGTGAAGACGCTATTTTTTTGGACGCGTTTTAAAAATAAAAATTTGTGTCACCCTTTTAAGTGGACTCACGGTCACCCTAAAAGTGTAAGAAAATGTGCTATATTTTATTAATTAACTGCTCCAAAGAAACACCCGTTGAAAAATTACACATTTTTACTATATTATTCTGTTTTTGAGGTTTGGTCCGATTAAAGGTTTGGTCATTAAAGTTTTCTTGAATAAATTTCATCAATCATTTTTAAATAACTTTTGACCAGTAGAACCAATCCTTATGAAATTTGACAAATACATTTGCAGTGTTAAGACCTCTCGTTTAATACTAAAACAATTGAAACTAGTTAGATTATCTTGGTTAAAATCGCTATAAAGTATTGTAAATTTCAACGTGTGACTTCGATTGCTCATAACTTTCAAACTAAAAGTGCAATCAAAAAACAATTCAATAGTGATCTATCCGGCTATATTACCTTTCAAATGAGACTAATAGCGCATAAATCGTCTTGGCCATCTCTGAGAAACAGGCGATAATTATTACCTTGTCAAAACACGTTTTAAAGCATAACTTTTAAACTACATGTTTGTTTTCAATAAAACTTCCTGAAAATTTTTATAATTTAGCAAGAGCTTTCATTTTTTTCTTATAATCGTAAATCAACAGTACTGACCACTATACAAGTTTTGGCTACTTACACCTGGATCTAAACGGTACACTTCGGAAGTTATATGAAGTCAAAGTTCAAACGTGTTGCAAGTATCCCCGGAAGACAGTATTACCATTTTCGGATACGCTCTTTGAAACAAACAGTCGAGATCTTAAAAAAAATAAACTAATATAAAATTTCATCTTTTTTAAAATCGTTACTCCGTGGAATGTTTGAATGCATTAACATTAGCAGTAGATCAATCGATTATTGGCATTTTATACTGCATGTTGTTGTATACCAGCTTTTTGGCTGCGTATCTTTTGTAAATTGGCATCCGCAATTCTATTCAAATTCTTCTTGTCGGTAATCAGCTGCAAATAAGCATTGTCAAGACTAAAAAGAGTTGTCAGTGAGGTAGCTGCATATTTTGCCAAAATAATATTTAGGTAGCACTTAAAACGACTTAAATGCTTATTTAAAAACCCGATTTAATCCACCTAGTGGTGAAAGGAACCCCTTTGTTATACGGTCTTACTTGCTCTTTGAGATAGAAATCGACACGTCTTTGGAACATAATTCATCTATTGCAGCGGTTCCCAACCTTTTTTCGGGTCGCGTACCCCCTGACGGATTTCCCTATACTATTCTGCAGCGAACTAAAGTTTTGGCGAACCCCTGGGGGTTCGCGAACCCCCATTTGGGAACCGCTGATCTATTGGTTAACGTTGCGTAGTGCGTTGGTTTTCATAAAATTTTTGGAAATTGAATAAGTTTACAAAATTTGAACAAAATAGCAGCACTTATAAATTTTGATAGTTCCTTTTTTCATGAAATTACTGAGAAAGGGTAAGTTGGTTGTTACTAATTTGAGTAAGTGCAAATAAAAGCAAGTTGCAAGAGGAAATATTATTCTTTAACATATACATTCCGTAGTAAAGGTCTAGTTTATAGGTTTTTGAACTATGCATAAATTCCTGTAATGCCATTCTTTTTGATTGACATCAATAAATTTCATCAATTTTTATTAACCTTCAATTATTCACACATTTTGTACAACACGTGTAGGTTTTTGAATGCCATATTGTTATAAAGTTACAAATCGCTGTTTAACTAACGTATATTCTTCAATTACCTTGTTATGAGCAAAATGTCATAATTATTCAATGCATTAATATTTTAAATTGTTGGGAAAATAGATCAGCATAAACTGACATCACAGAAACGACGCAGTCAGCATGTGAGGTGTACCGCAATTGACCCCAACTGGAATTTTATCTCATTTCTTCATATGGAAAAATGGTGTCTGTATGCAGCAAAACTATCAGCAAATGTAAAATGTTTAAAAAATATCCGTCTGCTGGTAGTCTAGTAATTCGGGGTCAAAATTTGGGTATTTTTTATAATCAAAGTTCTACGGTTCCTAAACAAGCAAACATAGAGGTATGCTATTTTCAGCAAAGTTGTGTATTTTTACTATTTGTACAATTTTGTAGTACATGAACAAGTCATACAATAATTACAAAAAGAGCTAAAATAGAAAAACTGATTTAACAAATTCATATACACAATAAATAAGATTTTGCTATCTTCGCTGAATAGATAGAAGGTTACTGCATTCAACAAAATTTCTTGTAATAATATGTTCTAAAACTTTGCAGAACACATCAATATGTTATATTGAAGCTGAAGAAAAATAATTTTTTTATTTCACTTTTAGGGGGATTAATCAAAATTTAAATTCCACCAGACCATAGAGCTTTCAATTTCAAGAAATTCTTACGAAGGTTCCATAAATTTAAAACCAAGTTTTCGCAGTCAAAACTCTAGAGCGCATGTCTTTTTGGTTTTGGACCATTGTGTGCGCGAGTAACCGTATTACAAAAGTTGGCACAAGTGTTGGAGGGTTAATATCTTTTGATCGGCAAAACCAAGTCTTCTGAAATTTTGCAGATATATTTGCAGCATTAAAATCTCTACTTTGATGCCAAAATAAATCAAACTAGATAAACTATCTTGGATGAAATCGTTATAAATTATTGTAAATTTTAATGTGTTATATTCAATTGCTCATAACTTCCAAATTAAACGTCCGATCAAAAAACAAATCAATAGTGATCTATTAGGCTATGTTACCTTTCAAATGAGACTAATAGCGCCTAAATCGGTTTAGCCATCTCTAAGAAACAGGCGATAATTATTACCTTGTCAAAACAGGTTTTTTAAGCATAACTTTTAAACTACTCATTTGTTTTCAATAAAACTTATTCGAAAAATTTAGCCTTAATAAGAGCTTTCATTCGATACTAAGATCGTTGAAATCGGTCATTTGGTTCCGGAGAAAATCGTGTCACGTAATTTTCACGTTTTTACTTATAACTTTCAAACGAAAAGTCGGACCACGAAACAATTCAATAGTGATATACTAGGCAATAATACCTTTCAAATGAGACTAATAGCGAACAAATCGGTTCAGCCATCTCCGAGAAACAGGCGATAGAAAAGTTGCGCCCCGCACATACATACACACATACACACACACACACACACACAGACATTGCTCAGTTCGTCGAACCCTGTCGATTGGTATATGTGGCTCGGCCCTCCGGGCCTCGGATCAATTTCGTGTTTTTCGACCAATTCCTAAACCTTTGTTATAGTATAACAAAGGTAAAAACAAACAGGCTTACATTTGAATTGCATTGGTAATGCTTATTGGTTGGTATTGGGAAGATATCAAACAAAGAAAATTCAAAGTTGATTGGTTATTCGATCATTATTTTTATTAAACGCAGATATTTTTTACGGTTACTAAGGAAATTTTAGCGCTTTAATACCATAAATTTTGCAATCAAAAATTAAAGCTAGAACTTGCACTTTAACGAAACATAATTCATTATGTATAATACATATATACATTACAAACGAAAAAACAAAGCAAAATAAAATCTATAAAATCGAGAAAGAGTAACAACGAAATAAATACTTATAACCAAAGCTAGACAAGAAACAAACAAAACTAATCACAGTGACCTGCAGCTAATAATTTTGCTAAGGCTTCTCTTAATATTTTTGAAATACATTTGAATGCCTGATAAAAATTCACTGGGTGAAAAAAATACAACTAAATTATGAATTTTTTGAAAAATTCTGCATACCTAACCATACAGGCAGTCCTAAATTGTACGTTTGTACGTACCACACTTGTTACTGATACAATATTTTATATTTTTACGTTAGCCTTAGACTCCGGCAAACCTATGCCCAATGGGGACATGAATTGCTTTTTTACCTAGCGTATTTGTTAGACAGTAGCTTAATTCTAAAAAAGAGTTCTTCGTAAGTATAAAATATCTAAAAAATCTTTTATCAGTAAATGCAGTGTATAGGTGAGATTTATCCTTTACTTTACTCGATTCTGTATGTTTTTGACTTCATGTAAGTAGATTTAATCATTTGCAATACTTTGCGTTGGTAAAATACGATATAAATTTTTCCAAGCAGTGTTTGTGCAAAACTTGCAAGTTTGCTTGTGTTGTTGGACCAAATAAATATTACGATTAGTTGTTGTAATGTTCGTGCTTCAAAGTTTTATAACGATCCTTCTCACTACTATTCTCCGGTGGTTCACAATCGAATGACGCCATCGCCAGTGTGTTTTCGTTTAAAATACTGTTCGTCTGTAGGAACATGATGATCTTGTTGTTCTTCTCATACGGACACGTAACCTGTTTCCAACCTATGAACTCGTTCACTTGTTTGGCAAGTTGCCAAAACTTTTCGAAATTAATATGGCCATTTGGTAATCTGTGGAATTGAGAAAATATTTTATTGCAATTTATTATTCTGATTTGTTATACTGTTTAGATTGAAACGAATTAAGGCCAGGTAAATGCCTTCAAAAGGTACAAAAATACATGATAATCAAAATAAAAAAAAAGGGTTGTACGAAAGGGTGACGTAGGACTATATCAGATTATTAGATCAAATACTAATGTAAACTGCATTTCTGGCATATATATGTTTATAAGAATTTTTGAGCGCCACTGTTTATATGAATATTTAATAGAGAAGAGCGAGATATTCAGATTCAACTCTTCATTGAATGCATTGCAATGGTGGCTTTGAAAATACGTGGACGTGGGTTCATAAGTACAACGCCTGCAACCATTCCATTGAGATATAAAAATTTCTTTTAAACATCACTTGTGTGCATCATAAAGGTTGAAATTGTAAGGAATGATCAGCCCACAGATTATTGTATTGAATATGTATATGCGTAGCTTCACATGTTTCAATAATCTTACTGTATTGGTTTTACTGTACTGTATTTGGTTACAAATAACATTAACGGGAAACTAGCAGCCATCAACTTTTCTTCGGAAAGCCCAATTTTGGAAGCAGTTTTTTGGCACAAAACAGGGGTTCTGTATTTAAAAATGTATTCACTGCATTCTTCTTGCCAATCTGACCACAGTGCACAGTGAATATATTTTGGCTGGTAAACGGTTGAATAATGCGTACCGTCGGTGCCTTGTGCACGTGTAGGCATAAAATAGACCCTACAGTGGTTCATAGCCTCTTATTCAGCAACTCCTATTCCTACCTACTCGAGGTACCAGCAGGGATACGAGCAACATTGGTGGAGATCGGGTAACCAACCCCGGTGGAAGCCAAGGTCGTATGCTGACAGGAAAGGAGGGCTCTTTCGAGCTTCGTTGGCCCTCCGGCGAAACAGGGGGTTGGTGTAGCAGGCTTTGCAAGCCGTCCCCACGAAAAATACTAAAGCACGGACGAAGAACAAATAAATTCTTACTGGAACAATCGGAATAGACCCACGCGACGAAAAAGGACTATCGATTGGAAACCCGGGACGTGGAACTGCCGATCTCTCAACTTCCAAGGGAGCACTCGAGTGCTCTCCGACCTATTGAAGAGCCGCAAGTTCGACGTCGTAGCACTGGAAGAGGTGTGCTGGAAGAGCTCAACGGTACGTACGTTCAGAGATGGACATACCATCTACCAGATCTGCGGCAACACACACGAGCTGGCTACAGCTTTCATAGTGATGGGCGAGATGCGGAAACGGGTGACTGGGTGGTGGCCAATCAATCCTCGAATGTGCAGGTTGAGAATCAAGGGCCGATTCTTCAATATAAGCATCATCAACGTGCACAGCCCTCACCTCAGAAGTACCGATGACGACAAGGATGAATTCTACGCGCAGTTGGAGAGTGAATACGACCGCTGCTCAAAATATGATATCAAGATCGTCATCGGGGATTTCAATGCTCAGGTCGGCCAGGAGGAGGAATACAAACCGGTAATTGGAAGGTTCAGTGCACACCAGCGGACCAATGAAATGGGCCTAAGACTTATCGACTTTGTCGCCTCCAAGAATATGGCCGTACCTTTTTCCACCAAAGAATCCATCAGAATCATGAAGGTCACCAAATCAGACAGAATCACAGATCGACCACGTTTTGATCGACAATCGGCACTTCTCAGACATTATCGACGTCAGATCCTATCGAAGCGCTAACGTTGACTCGGATCACTACCTAGTGATGGTTAAGATGCGCCCAAGACTCTCCGTTGTGAACAACATTCGGTACCGACGCCAGCCTCGGCTAGATCTCGCGCGGCTGAAGCAACCAGACGTCGCCGCAAACTACGCGCATTCACTCGAAGCTGCGCTGCCGGAAGAGGACGAGCTG
This sequence comes from Sabethes cyaneus, assembly GCF_943734655.1. NCBI lineage: Eukaryota > Metazoa > Arthropoda > Insecta > Diptera > Culicidae > Sabethes > Sabethes cyaneus. Next base: position 99,461,317 of record NC_071353.1, on the reverse strand, counting down.
GACGAAGCCCCTCTCGAGGACTGTTGGAACACTATCAAAACAGCCATCAGCAGTGTAGCGGAGAGCTCCATCGGCATGTGGCTCGGAAACAGCGGAACGATTGGTTTGACGATGAATGTAGGAGGGTGATGAACGAGGAGAACGCTGCGCGGGCGGTCAAGATGCGCAGTGCCACACGTCAGAACGTGGAAAGACACAAACAGAAGAAGATGCAGCGAAACCAAATCTTTCGGGAGAAAAAGCGCTACCTGGAAGAGCAGGAATATGCAGAGTTGGAGCGGCTGCATCGTTCTCAGGAAACGCGAAAGTTCTACCAGAAACTGAACGGATCCCGCAAAGGCTTTGTGTCGTGAGCCGAAATGTGTCGGGATAAGACTGGCAGTATTCTGACGTACGATCGTGAGGTGACAGATAGGTGGAAGCAACACTTCGACGAACACCTGAACGGCGCCCAGGCGGAGAACCATGGCGGCGGGGAAAGCGATTTCGACGGTACAACAAACGGAGAAGAAGTGCCAGCCCCAACGATAGGCGAAGTTAAAGAGGCCATCATGCAGCTAAAGAACAACAAGTCAGCTGGAAAAGATGGCATCGGAGCGGAGTTTATTAAAATGGGACCCGAAAAGCTGGCCGTTTGTTACACCGACTAATTGTTAGAATTTGGGATACGGAACAGCTACCGGAGGAGTGGAAAAATGGGGTTATCTGCCCGATCTATAAAAAGGGCGACAAGTTGGACTGTGAGAACTATCGAGCGATCACCGTTCTCAATGCCGCCTATATAGTGCTGTCCCAAATCATTTCCTGCTATCTATCACCAATTGCAAATAGATTTGTGGAAACTTATCAAGCCGGCTTCGTCGAAGCTCGGTCGTCGGTCCACAACGGATCAAATATTTACACTGTGGCAAATCCTCCAAAAGAGTCGTGAATACAGAGTTCCCACGCATCATTGATTTCTTGACTTCAAAGCCGCATATGATACCATCGACCGGAAAGAGCTATGGAAAATCATGGACGAGAACAGCTTCCCCAGGAAGCTCATCAAACTGATTAAATCTACGATGGATGGTACACTGTGCTGTGTTCGGATTTCGGGTGGATTGTTCATTTGTTCATTTGAATCACACAGAGGGCTTCGTCAAGGTGATGGTCTTTCATGCCTGCTGTTCAACATAGCGCTACAAGGTGTTATGAACCGAACGGATATCAACACGCGGGGCACGGTATTCAACAAATCTAGTCAATTCGTCTGCTTTGCCGATGACATGGATATTATCGGCAGAACATCTGTGGCGGTGACTGAACAGTACACCAGACTAAAGCGCGAAGCAGAAAAGATTGGGTTAAAGGTAAATACGTCTAAAACAAAGTACATGCTGGACAGCGGAACCGAGGCCGAACGACACCGCTTGGCCAGTATTATATTGATCGACGGCGATGAGTTTGAGGTAGTCGATGAATTTGTCTACCTTGCCTCACTGGTAACGGCGGACAATGATACCAGCCGTGAGATTCGGAGGCATATTATCAGCGGAAGTCGTGCTTACTATGGGCTTCACAAGCAATTACGGTCGCTTATTAGACCGGTTGTTCTCTACGGGCATAAAAACATGGACAATGCTCGAGGAGGACCTGCGAGTGCTCGGAGTTTTCGAACGACGAGTGCTAAGAACGATCTTCGGCGGCGTACAGGAGAACGGAGTATGGAGGCGGAGGATGAACCATGAACTTGCACAGCTATATGGCGAACCCCGTATCCTGAAGGTGGCTAAAGCTGGACGGATACGATGGGCAGGACATGTTGCAAGAATGCCGGACAACTACCCTGCAAATATGGTGTTCGCCTCAAATCCGGTAGGAACAAGATGACCAAGAGCGCAGCGAGCAAGATGGTTAGACCAGGTGGAGCGAGATCTGGCGGAGAGTACTCGGTGTCCGAGGAATGGGAGAGCGGTAGTCCTCAACCGAGTTACATGGAGAAATTTTGTTCAACAGGCTTTGTCTTAGGACGGCAAGCCACCTAAGTAAGTAAGTAAGAATATATTTTCATGAACAACATTTTTGTTTCAAACAAAATGCTTTTGAAATGTACAAAATCAATAATGACTCATTTCACTTTGAAGCCAAAGCACGTTCATCACAAATATGACGTACCATTCGAATGTCCTCTTTTGACATGAATGGCAACAGGCACGTAAGTTAGCGGCGTCGATTCACTGTCTCTTGCTCCGAGAAGGTTTTACTAGTTTACTTTCACAGTCTACCGCTTGTTACATAGGAGAAAATATGGCATTCGCAAAAATTCCTTTTTTTTGTAGAGAGTCCTTGCCCTCCTACCACAGAGGTGAGGGGTCTCAAACCGTCATAAAATAAATTCATTCCTCCAAAAACCCCCACATGCCAAATTTGGTTCCATTTGCTCAATTAGGAAATTTGTGTTTCATTTGTATAGGAGCCCCCTTGTTAAGAGACGAATAGGTCTCAGTACACCATAGAAAAAAATCCTGCCTTCTAAAAACTATCAACTATTTACTTGATTAGTTGTAGAGTTATGAGGAAATTTGTGTTTCAAATGTATAGGAACCCCCCTCTTGCGCCCTCCATAAAATTGCTGGTCATTTTATCTATCCAACAACACAAAAATTGTTCAGTTTCGTTCAGTAGTTTAGTAGTTATTACTATTTGAAATCTTTCATTCAAACGTTACACTTCTATTTTCGTTTTCACACCATTTTCGTGCTACCCAGTCCCAGTATAGTAAACAAAGACGTAGTCCTACGTCAAAATGCTGTGAATAGGGTTGATATCACCTTATTATAAACAATACGGTGAAGAAAATCTTAGATTTAGTTTCGTTGTTCAACTCGCTTTGCTAGAGAACAAATTGTTTTTTTACTAGAAAAAAGCGTTTCATAATATTTACGCTTATTTTTAGCACTTGCGAAATAACCCAGGTAACCAATAAGCATCAATGTAAGCAGCAAATCAACCGCTTATTAGCATATTTGGCATTCTATACTGCACGTTGTTGTATATGAAGATAGAATTAACAAAAGGGCGAATGTCGCAAGCGTAAACAAACCGAGTGAGGGTTGATTTTCCTATGCTGGTCCTGCAAAAAATAACTCTCACTCGTTTTGTTTACATTTGCGACATTCGCCCTTTTGTTAATTCTATCTAGATATTAGCTTTTTGACTGCATAGGTGTTGCAAATTGGCATCCAATATTCTATTCAAATTCTTCGTGTCGGTAATAACTGCAAATTAGCATTTTCAGGACTATAAGAAGGTTAACAGTAAAGTAGCCGTACATTTTGCCAAAATGGCATTTTGGTAACATTTAAGGCAACTTCAATGCTTATTGGCTTGCATTGGTGATGCTTATTGGTTACCTGGGAAGTCGGTGAAAGTTTACTATACTGTAACTATCGATCGGTGTAACCAGTTGAGTTAGAAAAAAAATCCCTCTTAATTTAATTAGACTTCAGAAAAATCTGCTTTTCGCGTCGACTCAGTGTGATCTGTTGCTCTGTCCACTAATACGCCAAATGCTGTTTATTCTTACGACCAGAACTCCTCCTGGACCTTTTTAACAGCAGTCAACAGCAACTTTCATTCAATTTCATGCCGTCATTTTGTGCGATAGAATAAACACAGTTCAGTTTTCAAGTTGAGCAGTTGAATCGAGTAGTCTAGTCGAGCAGTCCTATCGAACAGTTGAATCGAGCAGTTTAGTCGAGTAGCCTAGTCAAGCATTTTGATCGAGTAGTCTAGTTGAGAATTTAAATCGAGCAGTCTTGTTGAACAGTCCATTCAAGCAGTTCAATCGACCAGTTCAGTCGTGCAGTCAAGTTGATCTGTTCAATCAAGCAGTTGAGGCGAGCAGTCGAATCGCACAGTCCAGTCGAGTAATCAAATCGAGCAGTCTAGTCGAAGAAACCAGCCGAGCAGTCTAGTCGACCAGTTGAGCAATCGAACAGTCCAGCAGTCGAGCAGTGAGGTGACTGAGAATAGAGCTTTCCAGTTATGTGTGTGTTCATGCTTGAAAATGAGGCAGACAGAAATCAGCTCTTCCCCAAAATGAGGCAAACATCATGTATATACACGCGTATTTCGTGTTCGCTAGTGTGGGTGCTTGAGCTGTCAGAAAGTTAGAGTCCATTGGAACGAAAGCATGACGTCCTGTCATGTTCTGCGATCATTGTGTAAAGTAGAACCACCCTACCTGTTATTCATAACCAAAAACACGGCCTATCATAATGTAAAATTACTTTCCTGGACAATAAAGAGATACTTCATATAGTTTCACTTAAAAATATAATTAAAGATAGAACTAACAAAAGGGCGAATGTCGCAAGCGTAAACAAACCGAGTGAGAGTTGATTTTCCTATGCTGAATCCATTGGCGGAACTAGCGCTCATTTCTAGGGGGGGCTATAGCCCCGGCATTTTTTTCGACCATTTTATTGGTCGGCCAAGTCAATTTTTCTAGGGGGAGTCGTTCTGTACAGCTCTATCTAGCAGGTTAGATGGAGCGTAGAGCTCTACCAAACGATATGTTGACATAGTGTTTGGTTGAGCTCTACAGTTTCTCCAGTAGACACACCCCGTAGAGTGCGTGGTAGAGCTCTACGTAAAATTTCTCAACGGCTTATCTAGGTAGAGCGGTAAAGTGGTAGAGAGGCTTTATAGTGTGCAGACAGCTGGTGGAGTCTTTACGCTCTACGCTCTACGCTTTTTACTCTACCAAAATAACTCTATAGTGGACACTTGGCTTAAGAGAGATAGCAGCGTCGGTGAGTCAATACCACCATTAATCAGTTTCGCTATAAATATTGCATTTTACGACGCATCCAGCGTATCGATACCGAGTAGACTGCATCGATCAGGATACGGTGGTAGGTTAACAGGAACTCGCCATAGGAGATCGCGCAATGCAAGTCAGACGAACCTTTTCTGGATTCGTTTAATTCGTAAATTTTACGACAGCTGATGTGGAAACCAAACCAACCTGCAATTTTCCAGTAGTGGGCGGACCAAGGAGCAATAAAGAGCTTTCAGACAGTGTGGGTCTCTAAAATCACTGACAATTTTGGAAATGAAGCCCAGCTGACGTCTAGCTTTCGATATCAAGGCGGCGCCGGCGTGGTGTAGGTGAAATGTGAACTTAGAAACCAGAAGAACACCGAGGTCACTTACATGGTCGACTTTTTTTAGTTTTAGCCCGTCAACATAATAATCGAATAAAACTGTCTTCAAAATATGGTGAAATGTCATAACCTCACATTTCGTGATGCTGATAACGAGTCAATTTTTCCGGCACCAGCCAGCTAAACTATCGAGCAAAATTTGCAAACGGCGGCAATCTTCAACAGTTCGAACTGTCAGGTACAGTTTTAAATCATCAGCGTATACTAACTTGCAGTCAGATGCTAATAACACAGTGATGTCGTTAAAAAACAGCATGAATAATAATGTCCCTATGTTGCTTCCTTGTGGAACTGCTGAATTATTTGTAAATTGCGCAGATATACAAGTACCGAGCTTAACGCGTAAGACTCTGCCACGTAGGTACGAGCTCAATCCGTAAGCTCCAAGTCGCGAAATTTTGCGCAAAGTATTCCATGATCAATACGGTCGAAAGCGGCTCTTAGGTCAGTGTAAGTGACATCAACTTGAGCTTCCTGTTCCATTTGTGAGATACACGACGAGGTAAACTCAAGCAAGTTGGTGCAAACGGAGCGACCTAGCACGAATTCATGTTGTGAGGTAGAGATATAATGTTTCAAACGAGAAAGAATAACGCCACTTACTACAATCTCAAATAGTTTAGTTTAGCAGCTGATGGGCTAGTGTTGCCACGATAATTTCTGACGTTCTGCCGGTCCCCTGATTTAAATACTGAGAACATATGTGACTGCTTCCATATTTCGGGAAATTTGCCTTGTGCAAAGGACTTGTTGAAAATTAAACGTAGCGAGTCTGCTAGCACATCAGTACATTTACTAAAAATGACTGCAGAGATTCCATCGGGACCTGCCGAGTAGGAGTGTTTTAGTTTCTTAGCGGTGTCCAATATCATATCAGTGGTTATTTCGAAAACAGCCAAGTCGACTAAACTGGCTGGCACATCCGCTGTCGCAATCTCAGCTTCAGAGTCCGAAGCAATTCGGTCGGCAAAAACAAAAGCAAAAAATTTTGCAAACAATTCGCATGAATCTGATTCTGATGTTGCTTCAATACCATCCATATGGACATTCAAAGGTACCGAAGAGCATTTTCTTTTAGAAATGACAAAGCTCCAAAAAAAAAATCGTATTCTTACGAGGGTCAGTCTGTACGCGTAAAACATATGATTTGTACAGTATGTACACTATTCAGGCGACGGTAATCATCACTATGACGTTTGGACGTTTGAAGCTAAGCCTCGTCGCAGTAATTTTCAACCGGTGATGTTTGCGCTGAGAATTGTTTTTCAGCCGTTTCAGTTTACGTAAGCGTACAGTTACTCCATGCAGGTGAATTGCGGCGCTTCAAAAGAGGCAGATTCTAATTTAACCACTGCACGATGACATTGCATAAGGTTTCAGTCATGTCGCTTACCTCAAAGAACTCATGCAAGATTCCCCAATCATATAGCGTTTTTGTTTTTTAACCTGGGTTAGTTCCAACCGAACCACTGAATAAACAAACATTTTCGGGGGAATAAACAAACGTTTTCGGGTTGTCAGTGTATTGCTTACAGCGGGGTTCAAATTGTGAAAATACTCAGAGCGAACCCGTCGTCTAAAAAGTGTAACCCAGAGCGAAACTAGATCCAATCTGAGTGAAAAAACAAACGTTTTAACGACCGATTGATTGGAACAGCGATCTATTAGATTTCGCCAATAGTACCTTGGCTCATTCAAATGCTTTAATTTCGGACAGCGGGAGTCAACTGACTCTCGTACAAGTTAAGTACCATTCTTTTTATGTTCCCGACGATGAATGACAAAGTACCGTTTCACGTTGTAGTGCACCTGACTCCATTTCTGCTTCGCCTCGTCAAACGCCCATCGCGCACCGGTGCGGTGCTAGCCCGTTGCTTCTCTATTATCAAAACGCTTGCGGTATGAATTCAAACATTGACGACTACATGCTCGCGTTTTCGGATGGTTTCTTCGACATCATCACACTTACGGAGACTTGGCTTGGCGACTGCACCCAATCTGCCTACTTGTTCGGAGCTGAGTACGACGGCTTCCGTTGTGATCGCGGCCCCAACAACAGCATGAAGAAGACTGGTGGAAGTACGCTCATCGCTGTTCGTCGCAATATGAAAGCCCACATTATCAATCAAGCTGCATGGAACATCCTTGAGCAAGTTTGACTATCCGTACAGCTAGCCGATCGCAAATTATTTATTTGTGTTATTATTTATTTATTATGGTAAGGGGCGGATGGTGAAGATCGACTGGGAGTAGCGGGGCGATTGTGCCTTGTGCCTTCAACCAATGGCCGGTGATCGGGGGAACAGAACACCAAGTCCAGTGTGCGTCCTAGGTGATTTGTTTCGAAGTTGCATTGATTTAGATTGAAAAAATCCAGACCGTCCTAACGCCACACCGGCAGCTGGGAGATGAGCAGAAGCAGCAAACGGGTCAGCATTCCATACAAGTTGTGGTTGATTAAAACCAAAATCACATTTACTAACAGTAGAAATATGTACCACGATAATGTCAATATTTTGGTTCTGATCTGGTGGAATGTAAACGCCGCACAGCAGGATTGCCCTCATAGTAGTCCTCACACAAATCTAAATTTTTTCTGAGCAAATCGTTTCAGTCCATATAATTCTCTGTCCGATGGACCTCTTTGGCATACAGTGCAAATAGCCTCTAGCCTCCAGCTTGTGAAGAAAAGATTAACTCTGCAGTTGTGCTCTTTTTGCGCAACATGTCCTCTTTGGCATACAGTGCAAATAGCCTCTAGCCTCCAGTTTGTGAAGAAAAGATTAACTCTGCAGTTGTGCTCTTTTTGCGCAACATGAGTGGTAAGAGTGGTTGTCATTAACTTTTCGTCGGAAAGCCCAATTTCGGAAGCAGTTTGTGGGCCCAAAACAGGGACTCTGTTCTTGCCACTGAACACAGAGAATTTTCATGAACAAAATTCTTGTTTCAAACAAAAAACTGCTTTTGAAATTTACAGAATCAATGACGATTCATTTCTCCCTAAGACGAGTAAAAAAAACGTAGATAATGTCTTGTATTTACATAGTCGACATCTTAGAAGGTGTCATGAAAAATATATGACAATAACGATATCAAAATGAATGGTAAACGGCAGGATAATGCGTACCAGCGGTGCCTTGCGCACTGGGCATAAAATAGACCCCACAGTGGTACACAGCCTCTTACCCAGCAACTCCTACCCCTACCTACTCGTGGTACCAACTGGGATACGAGCAACCTCGGAGATCGGGTAACCAACCCCGGTGCAAACCAAGGTCGTATGCTGACAGGGGAGGAGAGCTCCTTCGAGCTACATTGGCCCTCCGGCGATACTGTGGAACTAAAACAATCAAAGCAATGGACTCCGTAAGTAATAATAACTCTAATCGGACCAATCGGTAAAGACGTAAACGGACTAACGATCGGAAATTAGGAACATCGAACTGTCGGTCTCTAAATTGCCTCGGAAGTACGCACGTGCTTTCTAAAGTAGTGAAGAACCGCAAGTTCGACATCATAGCGCTGCAGGAGGTATGCTGGAAAGAAACGATAGTACGTACGTATAGAGATGGACATACCATCTACCAGAGCTCGGTACAGCTTTTATAGTGATGGGTGAGATGCAGAAGCGGGTGATCGGGTGGTGGCCGATCAACTCCTGAATGTGCAGATTAAGCATCAAGGGCCGATTCTTTAATATTAGCATAATTAACGTGCACATCCCTCACCTCATAAGTACCGATGATGACAAAGACGAATTTTACGCTCAAGACATAATGTCAAAATTATCATCGAGGATTATAATGCTCAGGTTGGTCAGGAGGAGGGATTCAAACGGGTGATTAGATGGTTCAGCGCATATCCGCAAACGAACGAAAACGGTCTAGGACTTGTCGACTTCGCCGCCTCCAAGAACATGGCCATACGTAGCACCTTCTTCCAGCATAACCTCTACCATCGGTACACCTGGAGATCACCCAATCAGACAGAATCACAAACCGAGCACGTTCTGATAGAAATTATACTGCGCAAGCCTTGTCGTAAGACGTTAGACCAATTAAGTAAGTAAGTAAAAACCGATATACTGCGCAAGCCTTGTCGTAAGACGTTAGACCAATTAAGTAAGTAAGTAAAAACCGATATCAAAATAAAAATAGGTACAAAGGTAACCCGTCGACCACACAATGGTTAATTATCCATTATGAAATCGGATAAATTGTGATGTGAGAGTACTATGAAATTTTTTTCAATTATTTTTCACGAAAACAAGTCTCACAAAAATACTTACTTGTTGGTGCATCCTTCGTTGAGAAAGTACAGATCTTTGACTAGTAAACTAAAAAATGGAATTACAATTCGTTGCCTTTCGTCGGTGGCCCCCTCCGATCGCCACATCGCTGCTTTGAGTGTTGACCGATAGCTGCTGAAGTTGCTAGTAGGGTCCATTTGGTGTTCCAATATAGAAAATTTTGCGGACTGAATTTTGGCCCACTGAAAACAACAATAGGTGATTACAGTATTTTTCGAAAGTGCAAAGAATCTTACCGTTTTCTTCAATCGTGCAATTGGTGACATGTTAAGTCCAGCAATAATAGCCATTAGCGTGTTAAAATTACCAATGTTAAATGATTCCCGCGCTGTTTCAATCCAATACTCAATGACCCTAGCTCGTTGTTTTTTCTTAGAATGCTTACATACCTCAGTTGCCACAATGTATGATAGTCGATTGAACCATTGAACGTACGACTCTAGATTTCGGGTTTTCTTCATATCTTTGATTGACGTATCAACGTTTGGATTCTCTTTGGCGAATGCTTGTACAAATTCCTCCGGTCCTATATAGGATAGTCGTTCAAGCTCGATATGCGTCAACTGATGTGATAATACTGAAGGACTCGGACAGAGATCGGTTATGTCTGGAGTTGACAAAGTAGAACTTATCGATGAAATACTGTTAACTGACGAGGTTGAAGAGGATGCTTGGTGATGTATCGAAGATGAAGATTTCTCGGAGGCCGGGTGGAAGCTATTAGTGCTATTTCGTGAATCAGTACGCTGTTGTCCACCAGTCTTAATATCATATTCCTTGCTTCCCTCAAGAGTTATTTTATCAAGGAATTCTTCGTATTTCTCTAGCGTTTTCAATCGTTGCAGTAGGTTCTGCAGCAAAGTTGAAACTTCAGAACGAAGTTTGGAATCAATAGTGATGCATTTTTGGGTCATTTCTCTTACGTGTTGCATAACTCGTTCATCACGGAAATCATAGGGAAATGTTTCGATCCATTCGGACAACAGCTGGATAAAATTACACGCGAAACGACTCAAATTTTGAGCTTTTTGCTGTAATGGAAGTGAAATACTGTGTACTATTTGTGTTTTACTATTTAGTTGAGTTAAAGACAGCAATCCAAATGTCGCATCCAAAATGGAGCGATCCAAATGTCTTCTATCAAGCTTAAAATGTACGGTAAACAACATGACACATGAGTGATTTTGTTTTTATCTCATATACTTTTGTATGTTACTCTTGTTGACTTTTTCGGTGAAAAATAAGAACTAAAATGTTTTCAGCGGACGTTTCGACTTACTATGCTTCAGTCATTTACTACGCTTAAAACATGATCACATTTATTTAAATATTTACACAATTTACTATTGTCAAGACAAACTTACGTTGAACATCTCTTCTCACTGCCTCGTCCTTTATAACTATTACTAACTAAGCTATCGTTTCTTCTTTTCTTCTAGTTGTCGTAGTTTAGTCATTAGTCCGTTGTATGTGTCGTTGAAATTCCCGCATTCTCGTTGTAAATTAACTGTCCGTTCTTGTCCTCTCATTTCAATATGGAACATCTCTGCTGTAAGTCTAGTATCTTTATTTTCCATTTTCTCTAGAATGCGCGTTTTTCGAAGTCAAAAATATGTCCTTCTTGAATTGTATGTAGTGCTAAGCCTGTTCTAGCTTCTGATTTTTTAGAGGACAAGAACGTTCTAGCTTCTGATTTAAAATGAGAGGACAAGAACGGACAGTTAATTTACAACGAGAATGCGGGAATTTCAACGACACATACAACGGACTAATGACTAAACTACGACAACTAGAAGAAAAGAAGAAACGATAGCTTAGTTAGTAATAGTTATAAAGGACGAGGCAGTGAGAATAGATGTCCAACGTAAGTTTGACTTGACAATAGTAAATATTTAAATAAATGTGATCATGTTTTAGGCGTAGTAAATGACTGAAGCATAGTAAATCGAAACGTCCGCTGAAAACCTTTTAGTTCTTATTTCTCACCGAAAAAGTCAACAAGAGTAACATATAGAATTTCACGGTGACAAACCCCAACAATCATACCTGTTGGGTACATTTTCCAGTTATTTGATCTATTGTGGCAGGCCCCAGTCAGCAATCATATACTTTTGGTTGTGTGAAAATATCCGAAAACATTTTGTGCCAGTTAATCGTCATTTGCGGGAAACGTGGACTTTCTTCTTTCATTCGGAGAAAACTGCAGTTCAAGTCAAGGAGAGCTCAATAAAGTTTACGGAGATGCTTCTCTAAGCAAAGTTTTGAGTATAAATGTTTTTGAGACTTGGCCTTGATTCGGCCGGCCGTGATTCAGTCTCCAGTCGACTGCAGCAACCGAAGACATTTGATGTAGGGAAGCAGGCAAATCAACAAGGCGTTCACGCCACTGACAACCGTCAGTCACTTTCCGAGCCTAACGACTCCGCCAATGACGGCAAACCACAAACACAGTGGGCAGCCTTCGCTGTGTGCAAGCGAACCTTCATCTTGCCAAGGGCGCTTCTAGTGTTCTTGGTGGGAGGTTCGTAAACCAGCAGCTGACAGCTGCCTTCATTCAAGAAACTTGGGTTCACGGCACGAGAATTCTCGGCCTAGGAAACTACGGTAAGATAATATACTGTAACACGCAGTCCAAACCGAGGACTGCAATTCAGTTAACGAGAGAAATTCAGTCTTCTCTCATTACAGAATTCATTAAACGCGATGTCGTCGCTATCAAACTGGAAGTGCCAATGACTACGGGGAATCAGGACCTAATCGTGGCGTCCGCATACTTCCCGGGTGACAAGGATGATGCACAGTGGACCCTCTCCATACAAAAGCTGGACAAAAATAAAAAAGTTGTCCAACGATGCTGAAAATGCAACTTAAGGGTAATTTTGGGTCGCTGAATCTCATTTTTGCATCTAAAATGTTCTAAAATTATCATATGAATGTCCAGGGTTGATTAAAAAATTATTAATACTGTAAATCATATACTTTATTTTTCTTTATATACATTTTATGTATTCTGAGTGTTTTGCAACAATCTGAACTACTAAAATTAAAATAAATTGGGCAAGCCCATGTTTCCAATACATAACTGTGTTTCAATTTGAAGTATTATTTCATATTCACGTATGTTTTGAAACAGATTAAAACTGTTTTTTTGCCTATTGTGTTTCTTGCTATCCTTGGAATTTTGAAGCAATTTGAAAGATATTGATGGATAACAAAAGTAATGACCTAATATGAAAGCGACATATGAATCAAAGCAAGATTTCGTACGATTTCAGATATTTAAGATGACAAAGAAATAATAAAGAATCAGGCATGGCACAATCATTTTGATTCAATTCACATTCATTTGACATTCATTCAATCAAGCAGAATCTGAAAAAGTTATATATGGAGCATTTGTAGAGCTAGTTATTATCTTCAAATTTGCTGAATAAAGCTAGGCTGTATCTTTTGTATTTTGTACTATATGGTTGCTACCCCGTTGGTAACCAAATGAGCGTTCACTTGACTTCCAATGGGGCAGCAGCATTGTAGCACAGTGAATTCAAAAGATACAACCTAGCTTTATTCAGCAAAATTGTAGATATAACTAGCTCTACAAATGCGACATTCATAACTTTTTCAAATTTTGCTTAATTGGGACGGTACTGTCAAATGAATGTGAATTGAGCCAAAGTAATCGTGTCAACCTTGTTCATAATTCATCAAGTTTGAGACCTTGGCGACGACGCAAGATTCCACTATGATATTTCAAAACTAGACAAAATTTCCTGTAAAATGAAACATGAGCGGTCGATGCACTAGTATGCACTCCTAAGTAGATGGCGTTCTACAGACCGAAACACTGTTTGAAGATCAAATAAAAACATGTATTTCATACTGTAACTTTTATAACAATGATGTTTTGTGAAATCTAAAAATTCCATTGGATTCCCAAGAAAATTTCCTATCAAAACACATCTTTGCATGTACTGGTGTTCAATATTTTAAACTAACTAAAACGAATTGAATATCAAAAGATGTAAAGTTTTCGCATTGCGAATTTCAACAAATTTCACTGACTTTGATATCTTCAAAAAATTCTACAACCTTTAGTTTTTACCCGATTTACTTCAAAATTTGGCATATATATATATTCAATGATAGTACATTTAAGAAAATATATAAAAACAATAGAAACCGAACATCGATTTTGCCATTTTTGTCCGCCCCGGCCCCTCTGTGCGATGTACCGCCATCCGAGGTTGCCGCTCTCATGCGGTACTGCAGGGCCATCAACGTGCTGTTCCTGATCGGCTGCGAGGCCAATGCCTACCACATGATTTGGGGCAGCACGGATGTAAATAATAGGAGTGAGTACCTACTTGAATACTTAACAATGTCAAAGTATGCAATGTTGGGAGTATCCCCACTTTTGTTATTGCTATCAGAGATGAGGTCCTAGATCACACTCCGTGCAGCACTTCTATAGCTGAGAAGGTCAAAAACTGCATGTCTCTAATGAACCTAGTTTATCAGATCATAGGCATATCGTTTATCAAATTGAGGCAAACTTTGTCAGGGGAGAACAATACAGAAACCCGAAGAAAACCAACTAGTGTTCGTTCAGGGCACTTCTGGGTATCTCTCGGAACTTCTATCATATTAATATACTCACACCAGCTAAGCTGGATGTTGCAGCCAATGGCCTACAGCAGTGGTGCCCAGGCATAGGTGTGGCGCGGGCCAAATTAGATCGACCCATGAGCCCGCGGGCCGCAATGAGCTCTGGTCATTTCTGCGAATAACAAAATGTTACATAGGCAGCAGCAAAAGCCGATGTTTAGGAATCGCCACAAGATTTAAACTGGAAAGCAATCAGATCTACAATATGCACGAGATATTACGACTGATCTGAGTGACCTCCGAGTGATTCAAAAAAAATAGTCCGCCATCCCTCAAATCAGTCCGCGGGCCACACGAATTATCACGAAGGGCCGCAAGCGGCCCGCGGGCCGCAGTTTGGCCATCACTGGCCTTCAGAGTAGAAATATTGAGACTAATACCGCTAATTGTCCGTTAAGAACGCGGACAGTCTGCTGTGATGTGCCCTGGTGGAATGAATCGTTCAGCAGCCTTCGTCGGGAGGCTATCGTTTATTCAACAGGGCTAAGATCACATAACTGGGAGTCCTACTCTCACACCAAATACAACACAGAGCTTCGCAAAGCCAAAAGAAAGTCCAGAGTCAAGTTTTGCGAAAGTATCCAGACTCTGCCTGAAGCAGCGCGACTCCAAAAAACGTTAAGCAAGGACCATAACACGCGGAGCGCATTTTCGAGCGAGGAGAACTATGCAAAGAGCTCGTTCGGACGAAGGTCTGAATATCGAATAGCACTTGTTGCTGCACGCGCAGCGCTTAAGAGTGGGATAAAGGCCAGTAAACGAGCCTGCTTTGAAAGGTTATGTGATAGTGCCAATGCGAACCCGTGGGGTGATGCCTACAGGGTCGTAATGGTAAAGACCAGGGGCGTGGTGGCACCCGCAGAGCGATCGCCAGAGATGCTGGAGCGGATCATCGAGGGCCTCTTTCCGTGCCACGAGCCAAGGTCCTGGCCTCAAGCCACTGAGTCATCCCACGGCCGACGTTTCAGTATCTCAAACCATAGCGTAAGATGGTCGGCCTCTCAGCCGTACATCCAAAGTAACGTGGGCGACGGCGGTTTAGAGGACGGGGAGGAAGTGACTGTTATGAATGAGGAACTCATTGAGATTGCTAAATTCCTAAAGGTGAGCAAGGCACCGGGACCAGACGGAATCCCGAATCTGGCCATTAAAGCGGCTATTTTAGAGGCTTCCGAGTTATTCGGAG
This sequence comes from Sabethes cyaneus, assembly GCF_943734655.1. Classification (NCBI taxonomy): domain Eukaryota; kingdom Metazoa; phylum Arthropoda; class Insecta; order Diptera; family Culicidae; genus Sabethes; species Sabethes cyaneus. The sequence continues at coordinate 99,445,944 of NC_071353.1, read as the reverse complement.
CAGTAATGAGTCAATGCCTGGAAGATGGCCACTTCCCGGATAGACGGAAGCGACAATTGTAGCGCACTTTTCCCTAACACAGACATCAAATTGGACTAGGTTTAATCGCGTTCGTAAGAAATTTGTTGGCACGAGGGGGCTTTGTCACTATTTCTGCCGTACTTCCCAAGCAAGGACATCAAAATGGTCTAGGTTTAATCGCGGTGTTAAGAAATCTTGTTGAGATGAGGAAACTTTGTCACTTGTTTTGGCTAACTTCCCAAGCATAGATATCAAATTGGTATAGGTTTAGATCATCCTAAAGAATCTTCCAACCAATCACGAAGCGTGGGTTTCCAGTTGTGCAATGCTTCATTATTTTCAATTTTTCAACAGTTTTGTTTTTCAACTTTGAAATTAATAGATTTCATTATTGGTCTGGATGCGTAGAAGATTTTTCGATCGTTTGGCGCAAAAATATTTAAAATCGGCCTGGAAACCACTAAGCTATTAACGCTGAAAATCTTTTATTTTTTCGTGACGCTCACATTTTTCGATTTTTTGGAATGACACCCTATCCCAAACCTTGCCGTAAGACGTAGTCCTACGTCAAAAATTTCTAGCTAGCGATGGGTAATATTTAGAATGATCAATTGTAACAATTTTTTCACAAAAAGGTTTTATTTTTATGAAAAAGCGAGAACTTAGTTGCGCACCTAATAATAAATTTTCCATCCATCAGTTACGATAGCATTAGAAACATACCTGAGTGGCGATGCCATTGTTGTTATTGTTGTTATTTAGATAAATGTTCAGTTGTTGCTGCTCATGGCAAATATCACATACTTGTTGCAAGAGCTCGTGCGGTTTGATGAACAATCGTGCGCTCAACAGAAATGCAAAGAGATATGATTGATCCGGATAGTAATCACTCGTGGGAACCATGTGCTTCAAAAGTGCCTCCAGTGTTCCGGAAATTAGATTACCGTCGCGATACACCAGACACTGCAATTAAGAACAGATAGACAATTTCAAACAAAACCTGATCGCCAATATCATTATTACATTATCGTCGTTAAGACTAGGATCTTCAATGGTGCTCGAACTACTGGCATCATGCTGCAAAAAAGAAGAAAGGAATAATATTATTAGTTTTGCAGGCTCATTCACAGTTACGAACGAGTTGATTTAGATTACTGCCAACTGGTGTTAGCGAATTCAATTGGAACACATGTGCAAAACAAATTAGCACACTGCAGATAGGAATGATTCGTTCTTATGAATGAAGGAGAATTATTAAATCACTCTGCAGTGTGCAACAAACACAATGTATAATATTTGTAGATATATTACAAATATGCTTTTGTCTCAAAGTTAATATAATCAAATTACAAGATTTAATTTATTCGTACATTCTTGTAAACGTGTTTCTGCGGCTTGCTGCGAAGTAAAGTGCGATTGCGCTTTTTCTGTAGCGTTGGTGACTTGGAACAGCCATTATGTGAAATGACCGCTATATCTGGTACGTCATGGAATGAAGCGGGCGGTGAGAAATCGCACCCAAAAGACGAATCGGTCTGCAGGGAATTGGCAGTGTTGGTCTTCGATATGTCGTTATATAGGTTAAACTCATGACCACCTCCCGCACCACTGCTGTAGACCGAGGTTAATGTTACTTCGTCATTTCCAGAATCACAGCTAATACTTTGCTTGTTCGACAATAGTTTGGTATATGATTTACTCGGATTATTAGTCGTTGAATGCATGGGCGTAATTTGGCAAACAAAGTTGTCATACGAAGTGTTTGACACATTGCTAACAGGTCGGGATGAGGAATAATTGGACTCTGCAGACGACGACGTGGAAGATTCAGTACAAATTGAGTTTTGGCGCATTGGGTGGGAAGGAATATTTTGACAGGAAGATTCGTTTTCCATTAAGTACAATCCGGTTTTGAGCTGATTAGAGAGTATATCGTCTACAGTGCGTGCATCGATGATTTCTGGCTGTTTTTTCTTTTTAAGTCTACTGACTGGCTCCCATACTTCATTAGATGTACTGGTGTAATAATTATTTTCCTTCGTCTCGCAAGATCTCTCGTCCAATATTCGACCATTTCGTGCGATGGTAATATCTTCAGTAGTTACTGTGCTTGTTTTCACGCTCAGTGACGTCTCCAGCTGCACAGGCTGCCGCAAAACTCCAGCTCGAAACAGTAGCTGATTGAGCACATCACATGAGGGAATCTCACCAGCGATCAGGGCTTTTTTAATAGCATTTCCATCAGATCCTTCCAGAGTAACAGGGACGCCATTAATTAGCAGCACTTCTTCCTCACTAATAGTTTGGGTTTTCTCGCAATCCACCACCTGAATGTTTGTGCCAAGCATAGACTCTACTGTCTTCAGAATTTCATCATCCATAGCTCAACAATGCCAGATTTTACTAGAATAGAAATCATAGGAAAAATTATTAAATTATAAGCAATCATCAAACTGTTTTTTAACCACGAGTACCATTCGATTGTCTTGTAACATTTGAAATATTATGAAACAGTCAGAATATTGAATGATGATCAAGTTTTTCACAAAAAAGTCGTGTAAGGGAATGCTTTGCCTTATTTTAGCCTACAACTTGCATTGAAATTTGAGAAAGTATTGATCGCAAAACGAGCAACTGTAAAAGTGTTCCAATTTCGTTCAAATTTGGTGTGTTTGTTCCTAGACGAAAAATTTTAGACCCAAATTTTTTTATTGGACGCTTAGGGTGCCCCTTTCTGAGTTAGAGTTGTCACAAAAATCGTTATGCTTTCTGATTTTACTTCATTCAAAACTTCATAACTTTTGAACCACTGAACCGATTCTAATGATTTTTATTCCAAATAAAAGATATTTTACTACAACTTTTCAGAAAATATATATAACTGTAGCTCAAAATATTTTGGACAACAAAAATATTGAAATTTTGAAGAAAGAAAAAAATACAAACATGATGGTTTTTGTAGCCTTTATAATTTAGAAAAGGGCACCCTAAGCGTCCAATAAAAAAATATGAGTCTAAACTTTTTCGATTAGGAACAAGCACACCAAATTTGAACGAAACACTATTGCAGTCGCTCGTTTTCCTATCAATACTTTCTCAGATTTGAGTACAAGTTGTAGGGTAAAACAAGGCAAAACATTCCCTTACGCAATATTTTTGTGAAAAACTTGATCGATATTCGATATTTTGACTGTTTCAACCTGCACAACAGGCATGCCTCCTTGAAAATCTCTGGTAAAAGTATCGAATTGGAATTTTGCCTGTAGTAAAAAAAACTTTGAAGAAAATGGGGCAAAACAAACTTTTACATTATGTTATGTTAAAATAAAATTGTTCATATACCTATTTCCCAACGTTCTTCTTCTTTTCTTACCATAGAATCTCAAATTAGAGAGAGTTTGTACATGATTCTTTCAAAACTATTAGAAAATAGGGGCAAATGGGGTAAAATGGGATACTTCACGTCATTTCCGCGCGTTGAGACCATCGTCAATCGATTTCTTGTGATTTTTACATAATAAAAGTCACTTTTTACCCCATAAAAACAGCGGCAACATAAAGTTCCTTTTTTTTTGGTCGATTCTGCCCACTGTGCGCCGTCTCAAAGTTTTTAGTAATGATATCAAAGTCGTCTGCAAAGACACGGCGTTGGCTACTTTTGCTGAAGTTCGTCTCATTCGTTCCGATGCTCTTCAATCAAGCAAAGCAAAGCCATGAGTATAAACGTCCTTCAGAACTTGACCCTTCTTATCGGCAGACTTCTCAGCAGAGTACACTGAAGTCGCTTTTTACGCGACTATTTTTACGCGAATTTCGGAATTTACGCGGTTTTTTTACGCGAATTTCGGAATTTACGCGGGATGTATCCTTCGCGTAAAAAGCGACTTGAGTGTATAGCAAAATTACGGGGCTAGTGCAAAGATTCTATTAACTCCATAGCGGCACCGCCCACACCTTCAATAGCGATGCTAAATAGCATACGGGACAGTCCAAAAGACAAAGAACAGCTCGCAAGGACTTAGCTTGACAACTCGGGAGAAATAGTCTGAGTCTGAAAATTTGACACTTAGTAGCACGGGCCCCCATAAAGCTCGCCTGGTACTGCTCTACGAAAATTCTTGCTATTATAGAGAAACGCCGCAAAAAAATCTGGGAGCACTTCGTATACCGTTGGGAGGTTTGAGCGCACAGTTACTGGTATTACGATTCAGGGTGATATCAGCATTTCGAAGGGAACGCATGTTGCTGATATTTGAGAAAAACCGGCCATCGATGAGAATTTCAGAGATTAGGCTCAATACTCGTTGGTTAGGTGACCCCTAGGTAGCCTTGTGGAAAGCTTTGCTGCGAAAGGAAATGCTTCCGATCACTAGTCTCGAAAAACTGCAAAGTTCTCGTTCTTGTCCTGATCACCGGTCTAACATTGCTTCACTATCGACCTGGGCGTTCATATCCCCGATGACGATCTTGATATCCCATGGAGTCAGGCATCGAAATATTTATGAAGACACAAGATAACCTGTTTGTTGAGAGACTGAAAAAACAGGCCTTTAAAAACATTTGTATCTCAATTTCTTTAGTAAAGCAGAATTTTATTTCGGATTTTGAGGATTTTTCGCTGTAAATAAAGCCATCAGGACAACACACGCTAAAACAGGACATGACCTGGTAAATCAAGACGTGTAGTCACCCTACTTTTATACTAGACTTCGTGAAAACCCCGGTGTATGATAAATATCATAAGCTATAAGCGAAATAGAATAAATAAATGAGTCGGAGCAGGACTTCGTGGATATAACGTTCATATGTTGAAAACTCCCTGAGACAGTTCTGCCAACAGAGACATCGTGCGACGCCAAAAAACGCAGCAAAAAATGACTCTGGACAAGATCTCATGACCTCATATTAGAAATATAATTCAATAAGTGGTTAGAAAATATTAATAAAAGCTTAAAATTAATATGCATAAGTTGTATGATTTTCCTTCTTACACAGTCTGTAGCAGCATAACAGTCACACTCTCTGAAGTGATTCCCCAGATAATATCACCGGTAGGGGAAGACTGTCCGGAACGCACCGGGGGGTAGAATGGCACATGCTATTAATTGTTTAAAAACACAGAAACTATTTTGTAAAATTATGAATGTACATTTTATTTTGGTGTAAAACAAGCTAACTCATAATTGGGTAGCATGTAAAAGCATCAAACATAGCCAAAAGCAAAGCAAAGCCTAGGTGCTACATTCCGTTATCGAAACTTGACCTTCTGTTTTTATACGACAGACTTCGCAGTCAGCCGTAAGAGTGCAGGACATTTGCAGGGCCAGTTGCATCAAACATAGCCACATCCAATAAAATAAAGCGATTATCCACGATCTCATTCAACATGTAAGAAATCACGGTTTTCTCTTAAGCTTTTACCACTAATCGGTATGCAAATTTCATAATAAATACAGTCTATCTAATTGATATACTGTCACACTCGTTGATCCATCACACAAACGGCATTAACTAGGCATATTTTTTTACATAAATTGCAAAAACTTCAAAACAGGGGTAGAATGCACCACAGCGGGATCGAACAGTTATAAAATATTTTTAATTTGCAGTGCGTCTTTTGTTTCAGATTATTTATTAAAAATGTAGCAATATTATGTATTGTATGAATTCATGTATGAAGTAATCAATTATTTGCTTCGACGATACCGGACGCTAATCAGACTACGGGAATCTTTGCATTTTTTGAGCATTCTTGCTAAAGGATCCGCCAAGAAAGACTACGGGAATCTTTGCATTTTTTGAGCATTCTTGCTAAAGGCTTTTTTCAAGTCTTCCGAGTGATACCTTGCTTGAACAACCAGATGAAATCTCCAAGCCACTATCTGCGAATAGTGGGATTGATAACAGAGAAGAGAAGATACCTGTGAACGATGATGAACAGGATGACTATCAAGGGATCTGGTTTGGGGATGGAGCAAAAATTCGTGAGGAGACTGTAGAGGAGACCGGGCATTTAATATAGTGGAGGCTACAATCGTGGGATTTTTGAAAATAATTAAAAGCGGGGTTCCATACTATAAATTTGAGGAAATGAAAAGAAAATTCCTGATGCGCTTAGAGCCGTTCGTTAGACTTCGATGAAAACGGAAGTTTTTTCAATTGTTGAAGCGTTGGCAACAAAATCCATTCTAACAAGGGAAATAAATCTCTAAGTGTACTAGGTATATCTGCTTAAATTCTACTTTACTTAGCAACAATACTGAAGCTAAAATTTGAAAATAAAAACATTTACTGAAAATCATCAACATTTCTATTGATTCCAAATAATCTGCCAAAACCGGTATTTTACCGGTATTACTGGTATTTTTTACGCCAATACCGAAATACCAGTTTTCGCCAAAAGGGCCCAATACCGACAGCACGCGACAGCAGCACGTGAATAGCACGCAGGATTAATCGCCAGCTTGTCTCAAGCTACGCCGCGGCACGAAGAGACTCAATGAAGATTTGATGTACCTGGTACCTTGAAGAGTACCTTGTGGGCGGAGTTTACCAGAGTTAGGACACAATAATTGTAGCACTCGATCTGATCTCTGTTGTATTATGGGGCAAACAATCCCTTGCAAGCAATCCTCCAGTAGTTTGTCCTCCTTCCAAGTCTTGGGAATATCCCAGTGTAGAGCCGTCGCCAGCATTTCTCGACCATGTTTATAGAGTTCTGCTAAAAGGCGGTCCACACTGGCGGTTTTTTGGTCTTCAGCAACCCTATTTCTCGTTTGACCTTTTGCAGATCAGATGTTGGGACTTAAAATTTGCCTTAAACCTAATTGTACTTTGTTTGACTTACAATAATTCATCAAACATCAGTTGGAGAAAAATAAATGAATAAATTATATTGCCAATTATGTTGAGATATGAACCAATTATATCCCAGCAAACAAAAAAATGGACAAACGCTTCCGCCATTTTGGAAGCCTAGTTTTAGGAAGTTATATAACACGTGAATATATTTAAATTTGCTGGTTGCGTTTAACGCCAGGTGCGTTTGCAAACTTGGTGCGTTTTGCCCACGGGTTTTGGCATTTTGTCCCACATAATGATTTTGACTCTTGCTAAAAATTATCAAAAATAGCAAAAAATACCGGTTTTTGTTAGGAAATTTCAGAGTAAGTGTAAAAAAGATCCCAAAGTCTTCTAGAGGTTGAAAAACGTGGAACAAACACACAGTTGCTCTGCAAAATGATGTTTTGCTAAAGCGGTGCTCTCTGCACCACTTTACCCTATGTTGCCAAGGGCAGTATATCATTCTCCAGCATTCGTTATAACTCTCAGGTTATAACTACTTATTGGTGGACCATATCCAGTTTCTTGTAATTGCTAACTTTTGATACTTTTGATTGATTTAGGCATCCATCTTGGGTTATTACCGTGAAACCCCGCTGCCATGTAGAACACCTCGTTCAGATTGGGCGAATTAATTTTTAATCTGAATATTTGGTAACTCTAATATTTTTTTGAAACGATGATTCTACAATTGATGAAGGGACGGTACCTATCTACCTACCTACCGGTACCCTACGGTACCTACCTATTACCCCCCCCCCCCCTTCCTTTCCACCCTTCCCCTTCATTCCAATCCTTCTTCATTACTTTCCCTTACCGTCCCTTCATCAATTGTAGAATCATCGTTTCAAAAAAATATTAATATATGCCTGACCGCATTTCAAGGTCATGACTAAAGTCACGATTTTGGTCAATGGTAACTCTATTCGTTTTCACATACGCGCAAGGTGCCCATCCTATTTTGATTTGACGAAAACAAACGTTTTTAAAGCACATCAAATATGCGCGAATTCTGAACGTCCGGATTATAGAAGACGAAATTGGCTTGGCAGTTTCGACTAAAATGGTCTATTTTGAGTGCTGCAGAGAGGTAAGTTGTAACAACATATATAGTTCATATGAGCCGTTCCGAATTATAGTGGTCTATTGATCATTTAGTTAATTTTACAAGAGATTCAATTGTCTAAAAAACTCTATAATAAATTCTATACAATTATTTTCTTCAAACCAAGTGTTCTAATGTGTAGTGTATAAAGTGATGAGAATACATAATAATCCCAACTTTTGCCAAAATATGCCATTTATTCACACCAATGTACATAGACCACTATGATTTCATATATATTTTCACCGTAATCCCCAAAACGCTCCGCAACATAGTGGTCTACATCCATAGGATTTGTAAATGCCAATAAATGATACAAAACCCCCATAAAATGGGTATTGGTGAAATAGTATGACGACTTGGTATGGAGTATCGTATTCTGATTCTGGGAGTTGACTTAATTGGTTCCATAAGTCGTGATCCTGACCGTACTTCAAGATGGTATGGTATGGTAAATAGCGCAGAATTGTCTCACAACGTGACGCTAGTGTATATGTAATATCCATATACAGGCTGTATCTTGCGCTGCTGACTATCATCTAGAAAGTAGCGGTCTTCGGTAAGGTTATTCAAATGACTACCAGCTTTATGGTGATATGAAAAATTGCGCAAAATTGTCTCACTACGTGGCGCTAGTGTATATGTAATACTCATATACAGGCTGCATCGTGCGAAGCTGACTGTCTAGAGAGTGCCAGTCTTCGGGAAGGTTATTCAAATGACTGCCAGCTTCAAGATAATATCAAAATAATTCAAAATTGTCTCACTACTACAAGGCTATGAGAAATAGTTAACTTCAACACTCCATTTTTTCTCTAGCTACGTTAACTGCTTTTAAAAAATCCATTTACCATCTATTAATGCTACTTCTTAAAAGGCCAGAAAAATCCCACCAACTCACTTAATCTATTGGTCTCAGTTACGTGAACATATTCCCAGTTCCTTTTAAACATTTTGCACGATTCATGAAACATTGTATAATCATATAGCGAATGTGTTTATTCAATCCGGGTTGGAACTGGATGAATTTTTTGTGGTCATTTGCTCCTATCTGACAGATAAAATTCATCCAGTTCCAACCCGGATTGAATAAACAAATTCGCTAATAGAAAATTCGGTACCAACTTTTCAAAAGGGCCAATCTGCAAAATGTAAACAAACCGAGTAAGGGTTATTTTAGGAAAATAGGAAAAGAAATCCTCACTCGGTGTGTTTACATTTTGCAGATTTGTCCTTTTGAAAAGTTGGGGCCGAATTGCTGCATATTTTCACTAATTCTATTGAATCGAAACTTGCAACAACTTAATAGGCAATTATGTCACATAAATAAATAAATAAATAAATGGTAAATAGTGAAATATTAACTAATTTCTTAACTAGTTAAATACTGTAACTGTTGCTTTCCAAAGAAAGCAACTTCTTATAGTTATTACTAAGACACTAGCGTCGGCCATTGAGTAGATTCTTAATTATTTTTCATACCATCTTGAAGGTGATAGTAACTTTATAATTTGAGTCATAAAAATCCTTTTGTTATAATTTTTTCGCTGATGAGGACGATGATGATGATAATGATGATGATTTAGGAAAAAAAATGCCTCAAAACGTTGTCTCTGGATCGGCAAGGAATACTTCGTGACGATAAGTGATTCTTGTATAAAAAAAATCTGTAGAATACGATGGAGTCGGAATTTTTGAGACCAAATTGTATCCATTGAGAGGAAAATAGAACTCTAGTTTTCAAATCGAATTAAAAAATATTTGGCAGCACTGGTGCTAAAAAATACCACGTTTTTCGAATTGCTCGGGCAATTTTCTTTGAAAATATGGAAATAGTATCTTTCTAGACTTAATATTTCCGGAGATATAAGCAGAAGAAAATGAGCGGATTTGACGAAAACAAGGCTTTTGCTGATAAGGAGAGGGCTCCCATGAAGGGAGGGGGAGTCTAATCGCCACTAAACTTGTAATTTAGACTTTGTGTCAGATGAAGTAAAGCAATCTATACCTATAAAAATGGATTTCTGTCTGTCTGTCTGTCCGTATGTTCCTTATAGAATCGAAAACTACTGAACCGATCGGAGTGAAAATTTGCAAACAGGGGTTTTTGGGGCCAGGGAAGGTTCTTAGTTAGTTAGAGACCCCTCCCCCACTATACAAATGAAATACAAATTTCCTCATAACTCGTGAACTAATTAATCAAATGGAACCATATTTGGCATGTGGGTGTTTTTGGAGGCATGCATTTTTTTCTATTCTGAATTAGAACCCCTTACATTTTCCATATAAATGAAATACAAATTTCCTCACAACTCGATAACTAATCAAGCAACTGGAACCAAATTTGACATGTGGGTGTTTTTGGAGACTAAAATTTTTTCTATGGTGGATTAGGATCCCTCCTCATTTTAGGAGGGGGGACTCCTACACTAATGAAATACAAGTTTCCTCATAACTCGAAAACTAAACAATCAAATGGAACCATATTTGGCATGTGAGTATTTTTCGAGGCAAGAATTTTTTCTATGATGAATTAGGACCCCTTACCTTTTTGGGAAGAGGGGCTCCCATACAAATGAAATACAAATTTCCTCATAACTCCAGAACTAATCAAGCAAATGAAGCCAAATTTAGTATGTGGGTGTTTTTGTAGGCAATTTTTTTTCGATAGTGAATTGAGACCCCTCACCTCTTTTGGAGGGGAATTATGCCCCCTTCAATGGTGGGGGGGGGGGTGGTTCCAATACAAATGAAATACAAATATCCTCATATCTAGAGAACTAATCAAACAAATGAAACCAAATTGGCATGTGAGGGGTTTTGGAGGCAGGAGTTTTTTTATGATGGTTTGAGATCCCTCACCCCTGTGGTAGGGGGATAAGGACTCTCATACAACAAAAAAACAGACATTTTTGCGTAACTCAAAAACTAATCCAACTCGAGAAATTTTAGACTCTTTCATAAAACAATAGTCAATAACAAGACCACCAGAAACTATCAATAATAACATTAGATGATTCAGGGCGAAACGGACACAGGCCGCGAATGTTGCCGGCGATCTGCCGTCGAAAGCGCCGGCCACTGCGGGGGGAGGGCTGCCCTCCGTATTTATTTTCCTAGATCTTCTGACCTCTATTACTTTCCTTCAGTTGGATCATCCCTGCGAAATGGTACTTTCTACGAAAAGATTTTCCGTGACATGATAAATCCCGCGTAAGGTTTTTCGCGAAATGGTATTCTGGTATTATGGTCAACGGAGAATTGGTGCTCCGCAAAATGGTATTCGGCGAAATGGTTTGTAATGATGGCGAATATCTAAATGCCATCTGCATTATTTTATCAGGCTAAGCAATGGAGGGAGCTGTTTTCTATTTTACTGTGAGGAAAATTTGTACACCCATGAACTCCTCAGAAATATGCAAAACTCGAGATTGTGATAAAGGTTATCCGAGATTCAGGATTTATGTACAACACAGTTTAATTTGTGGCAATACGAAGTTTGTCGGGTTAGCTAGTATCTTATAAAATGTTATTCAAAAAGGATTTGTAGATATTTGATTTTGTTGAAAAATTACAGCAAAAACTCTGGAGCACCTCTAGGGAAGCGCATCGTTACGGAAACTTTAAACACATTTTTTGACGTATTATGACTACGTCTTACGGCAAGGTTTGAGATAGGGTGCCATTCCAAAAAATCGAAAAATGCGAGCGTCACGAAAAAAATGAAAGATTTTGACCGGTAACAGCTTAGCGGTTTCCAGCGGATTTTTTTAGCATGTAAAAAAGAATGAACTGAATTGTCACGTAGTCGTTTCTCGATATCTTAATCTTTAAATGTGAAAGATCACTCTCGATTGGCACCTTATTGTTGAAAATATGGCCACCATTTTGGTAAATTTTCGAATTTTCAAAAACCGCTAAGTAGCATTTTAAATAAATACAGTAGGATTTCGGATGCGGTAAGAGGTAGTCCTACGTTAGTAAAAATATTATCTTCCGAAATATTCTTCAACTACAAACTTTTTTCATGCGTAAACTGACGTCATCATTTTGCGTCGTTTTAAACATGTATACGGAAACTAATTGATATTTAAACATATTTGTCGACCAACATTTGAAAAGGGCGAATAAGCCAACTGTTAAACAGAACGAGTGAGAGTTCAGAGAGTTTCCTTATTCTTATTCGCCCTTTTCTAATATTGGTCGACATTTAGTGTCTCACTCAGTTTGTTTACTTTTGCACATAATAGGGTCTGTTGCTGCTTCGTGAAGCACCTTCGCATTTGAAAAAAATTTGAAAAAAATTTGCGTAAACTGACGTCATCATTTTGCGTCGTTTTAAACATGTATACGGAAACTAATTGATATTTAAACATATTTGTCGACCAACATTTGAAAAGGGCGAATAAGCCAACTGTTAAACAGAACGAGTGAGAGTTCAGAGAGTTTCCTTATTCTTATTCGCCCTTTTCTAATATTGGTCGACATTTAGTGTCTCACTCAGTTTGTTTACTTTTGCACATAATAGGGTCTGTTGCTGCTTCGTGAAGCACCTTCGCATTTGAAAAAAATTTGATGATAAGTTTTTAATGATTTCCTTAAAAGCATTTCTTGTGTAAATTAGTGTTATTAGTTGCAGTATCGTGGTAAACAATATATGTACATAAATTTAAACACGAAACCTGGAGGTTTCAAGAGCTTGAAAACCAAAAGCACACCGCAGAAGTTTTTGGGCCAGACAAAAGAATCCAGCACAAGTGTCTCGTCGACACAAATAATCGTTAAATTGCCGCCATGGAGTCACGTTTCCGTTGCGCCCTCTTGCAATACGTGCCGTAGAACCCGGTTAACCAGACCAAGACCAAACTGAAGCGTGACTCATCCGTACACTGGCCAGTCAACCAACCATCACAGATTACACTTTTGAACGCGTGCTCCACGTTTTATTTCATCTTTTGTTTTACTTTTAATTTCATCGCATTGCTTGTGGGATGACGACGGAGGTGGAGAGTTGTGCTGCAACCTTCCTCCGACTAATTCCCCGCACCTATCGGCAGTTCAATAATATCTTCTAAAACGCTGAAACGATCGGTACCGACAAACAATTCAAAGTTGAACACGAGTTTGCGGGATGCTTCAATTCCGCTACCGTAACGTAGGTACTTGTTCTGCGTTGCGAATCATGAAATAAAGGCTGCCTTTTATTACCTCACAATGCATCGTTTTTGCGCGGCTTCATTCATGGATCAGTATACATATTTTCGTTCCGTTCGTACATTCTTCCACATGGCTCTTTATTAAGGTGGTTCATAGTTTGAATTATTTCTGCAGCAACAAATTTCTTCGTGTTCTGAACATTACAAGATACCGCCAGAAGATATGTTCAGTATGTTTAAATATATGCTGAAGCAAACTAATCTGCATGTGTAAATTCAACAGGGTAAATCATTAAACCGCCTGCTTGGCATAGTGATGACAAACGCCAAAGCTCGCTCGTTCGTTCTTGGCATACATAGACGAGCTCAATTCCCAATTCGCAGTTTAAAATCGCTGTGGCGGTGCATTCAACTATCTACTTGTGTGGAAATATATAAGAATGAATATTATTTTCGTACCTCAAGAAGCATGGTGGTATCCGAAAATGTTCACCATATTGGTATAGAAGTTGTTTGTAAGAGTTACCATTACTTTTGATTGTACGATAAATAATAGACGCTGTTGGAAGACTAATTATGTAGTCCTAGCTGCTCAAGTATGTTAAACGGTTGGAATGGTTTATATACTTTGGAGCGCGTAGGCCGCCAGATTTCTACCGATTTGCGTTGACAAAAAAATGCCTATTAACTTAGGGGCTATTTATTCAGAAAGTTTCTAAATTGTTTCATTCTACATGATTTTACCTGAGTTGTCTTGAACTTTATAATGAGGACAGGCATTTTTTCCTGTGTGGACTCATCACTGCGACCAGTATAGTTGATCTATTGTGATATCGCCCAGGTGTTTGCTGTATGACCTGAACTGCATTTCTTTTTGCTATAATCGCTAATGAATGAGCTTCCCGGTCAACACTGAGTGTAACACAATGTTGCTGTTATGTAACACAGAAGCAACATTGTAATATAACAAAGTTATCAAAATTTGACGTAACATTTGAATAAAAAAATGGTAGCATTGTTACGTTAAAAGGTTACCTGTAGGTTATGTAACAATAACATTAAGTTTGTTACATTACAAACTTAATGTTCTTGTAACATAACCTACAGGTAACATTTTAACGTAACAATGCTACCATTTTTTCATTTAAATGTAACGTCAAATTTTGATAAAAGTTGTAATGTTACACATTTAATGTTATTGCTACATAACCTACAGGTAACATTTTAATGTAACAATGCTACCATTTTTTTATTTAAATGTTACGTCAAATTTTGATAACTTTGTAACATTACAATGTTACTTAACAGCAACATTGTGTTACTTTCAGTGTTGACCGGGTAATTACTATATATAGTTTCCTTGTGAAATGTTAACATTAAATGTGTAACATTACAACTTTTATCAAAATTTGACGTAACATTTAAATGAAAAAATGGTAGCATTGTTACGTTAAAATGTTACCTGTAGGTTATGTTACAAGAACATTAAGTTTGTAATGTAACAAACTTAATGTTATTGTTACATAACCTACAGGTAACATTTTAACGTAACAATGCCACCATTTTTTTATTTAAATGTTACGTCAAATTTTGATAACCATGTAACATTACATTGTTACTTCTGTGTTACTAAACAGCAACATTGTGTTACTTTCAGTGTTGAACACCGTGTGTTCACCACAGAGGTGCTAGACAAAATAAACTGCAAACCCCCCTTATTAAGCTAGCGACATGGGTTGGGTTATTTTTAGACACAAACTGTGCCTCTTCCTTCGTCTACTGTAGAACCACCGACCGAGAAGTTTAATCTAACTTTGTTTTTACTGGCGGGACGACGACACTATGCAGGCCCTTGCGACTTACAAGGCACTGCGTGTGACGTTATATTCTTGCCAAATGAAACTGGTACTGGTATATCGATACTTGTCAAACTGTACCAAAATCTGTAAAAATAACGGAATATTTAAAGTTTCCACCACTATAGGTACTACCACAACTACTCGAGCATCTACCCTACATGAATTAAAAGGAATCGAATAATATTGTACCTTGCAGAAATTTTACGAGTCCTACGCAAATACGTTTTTTAATAATAATTATCCTGTACCTACTAAATACACTGAAATTATGCTTGTCAAGCAAGGAGGGGTGCAGTGGGGAGGCAATAACGACCAACTGATGGTTTAAATTGCTAAATTGCAAATATATGTGGTAAACGCAGAAAATAACCACGCTAATAATTTTCGCGTGGGACTCTAAATAGGTGGAAACTCCGCAATAAATGATTTGGAATCTAAATGTACTTTTTATTTGTCGATTATTTAAGGAACAAAGATTGGTGACGGAGGCCTGAATATATGTAAAGTCTCGAAAATACTAGGTGAATTGACTATGTAGCTGCTAGTAAATGCGCTTGCAAGCTAATCGTAAACTGCGTGAGTTTATGATCGGCTTTTAAGTGCACTTGCTAGCAGTTAGTCAATTCGCATAGTATTTTCGAGGCTGTACATACATTCTGGTGGCAAGTATTATTGAGGTGTCACGGTTAAGTATTTTTTGTGACGTTACAAAAACATTTATATTGTTACATAACAGAAATAATAGGATTGTTACATAACAATGGCAATAATGTAACGCAACGTTACATTGCTTCAATGTTATTGCAATGTTACATAAACATTATCGCAATGTTACATTGTAATATAACAATGTTATGTAAAAAAGTGGGAAATTTCAACCATCCTGTTACCCTCAGGCTACGTAACTACAACCTCACATCATAAACATTACCGCAATGTTACATTGTAATGTAACAATGTTATGTAAAAAAGTGGGAAATTTCAACCATCATGTTACTCTCAGGTTACGTAACTTCAACGTCACATCATAACACAGTTACGTAACAATCTGGTTAATGTTATGTAACAATGTTGACCGGGTTATACTTATTAAATTTTATGCGTGCTTGTGTGTATTGGGGTTTACCCTTCCTTCAACGCTTGATCTACTTTATCCACTTATTCCTCACTGCCAGTACTATCCCATATTATAGCCGTCCCTGGAGAGGACTCATTCGTTCCTCTGACCAGTACACTTAACTATAGGAGGGACTTTTGCACTTTCAGGAGGCTTCAGTGGGTTTAGAATTCAGCATGAAGGAAGGGTAAATGAGGGGGGCCTGAGAATAAACCCATGCTAAAATCACTTGACATCGAATGGCTTGATTCTACTAAGATTCGAACCCACGACCACTCGCTTGTCAAAGCAGATTCGGTCACCTTGCGGCTACGGAACCCCCCAGGACAGGCATTAAAAAATATTTTATAACGGTAGTTTTTACAATCGACGGAGGGGACGGTAGAAGAAGGTAATGAAACAAAGGTGTTGATTGTATCTCAGGAGAGGCTCATTGGAGCAACGCTTATTAAGTTTGTATAACATTCCTTTGTACCCAAGCTGGAGAATTGGGTATGATAGGAGCCAATTATAACGAAATTCGGAACCCCCAGGGCTTGTGAATCGTAGATATTGGTGAACCTTGGAACTAATCGGCTTCCTTCTGACCCTTTTATGATCCGTTGTGAGAGCGAAGCTAACTCACCAGCACCAAGATATTATTCATTCTAGCGTTTTAGCTTAAACGTTGGCACAAGTAAAATGGCAAATAACCTCCTTTTGTTTCTAAACGGTGAAGCAGCACACGACAGGAGAACCCAGCAAACAAGATATCGTATATTCATGTCGAGATTTACTGTATACACATGTTGTAACCATAATGTGTAAATTTCAACGTATGTAATGACTATGAGACCTGCTGTCTGGGAGCTCTCGGAGAGGTAATCTAACTTGCACTGCATATCGTTTCGGCGCTGTGCGAGCAAGACAATGTCGTCGGCTAGGTCGAGGTCATTTGGCTGCTCCATCGTTAGAGGATTTTAAGGCAATCCTCGATTTGGTATGTTGTGAATTGCTCCATCTATTATTTCATCCATAACGATAAAGAATAGCAGCGGTGATCTAATGCAGATGTTTTCGTGGTTGAGTCGGTTAAACGCTTTTGCGAAGTCAACGAACACCAGCAGAAGAGAGTCCTGGAAATCGTTGATCTGCTCCAATATAATACCCAATATAAATCCCCCCCCCGGAATCTAGCATGCTGCCGCCAGGGATTAGCGGCGGTCTTCTCCTGGATCCGGTTGAGGATTACCTTACAGAGTACTTCCACCGGAAAAGTTGCGGTTTCCTATGCATAGCTGAAAAACTAATGCACCATCTGGGCTGATAAAGATGGATCCGCTTTAAACATCTTGGCTGAAATACTGTCTATCCCTGGCGCTCTATTTGATTTCATACTCTTGATGGCTGCGTCAATTTCATCCAGTGATGGCGTTGGCGTTGATCGCAGAGTTGACGCGGTTAATGCGACGAACTATTGCCGTCATACGCTGCTGGTTTTGTCGGTCTCGGACATTTGAAACTCGGAAGAGTTGTTCAAAGTGTTGAGTCCATCACTTAATCTATTCTGTACGGTCGGTGGATTTGGATGTCCCTCTTCGGGATTTTCTTAGCCACGCTCTTCAGCTGGCTGTAAAAACTCTCTTTCCTCTGCAGGTCGGCAACATCTGTTGGCGCATAGCACTGGATTGCTGTAAGGTTTCTCTGAGTCTGGCAACAATTATTCTTTCATTGCAAAAGATCACGAATAGAAAAGCAAGACATAGGATACGGGAGGGTATTTCCAGCCCATTAAGCGGTAGCCTGAACGATTACGTTGAAACTATATTTATTCGAGACAAGATTTTTATACCAGTTGATAGAATATTATTTACTGAATATCGGCGTGTATTTTGGTTTTAATGAAACGCTTCTGAATTAGAGTTATAGTCGCGAGAAATGATGAAGTCGCTGCGGCTAAATTGAGCCCATTTTCTATAGTGGTATCTGTGTTTTTTAAATCCGACCGGCCGAAATAGCCTGCACAGGGATTAGATGCTTTGCAAAAACAGATCAAAAGAGAGACCGTTGGATAACGTATCGCTATTGCCTACATTTCGGGCTCATTGAAGATAATTAGTTTTGCAGTGACAATAGCTTGCTGCTGGCGCTAGTATATCATCGCTAGTATTGAATTGAATCGCGCCAGAAGCAAGTTGTTGTCACTCAAATATTAGCTATGCCAACGCGATAGAAGTTAGAAGATAGTTTCCGGCGTTTCATAGGTAGTAGTGTAAATAATGCACCATATGCTGAAATTAAAAACAAAATGCTGCTCATGGCTAGTGAATGAAAATTGATTTATATTTTCATATCAGAGGGGAATTTTTGTGTTCTTCCGTGATAAAAAGAAGTAGAATTGCTCTGTGATAGCATATTCACAGCTGTTTAGTTTCTAGAATAAGTAAACGTGATCATAATATTGTGTGTTTTCCAAACCATCATCAAGAGCGGATACGCGCAGGGATGGTTCGATCACTTTGACTCAATTTTGATTCATTTGACAGTAGCGTTCCAACCGAGCAAAATTTGACAAATTGATGTATAGGACATTTGTAGATAATAACTACATCTACAATTTTGCTGAATAAAGTGTTGCTGTATCTTTTATAGTTACGGTGCTACAATGCTAGTACCTCATTAGTAACTAAATGAACGTTCATTTAGTTACTAAAGAGGTACTAACATTTTAGCGCCGTAACTACAAAATATCCTCTCTTCTCTGTTATCATTCCCACTATTCGAAGATAGTGCAGATGCAGATTTCATCTCCTTGTTTAATCAATGTATCACTCGAAAGACTTGAAAAATATTCCAAATTCTTTCCTGGCAGATCCTTTGACGGCAAGAATGCTCAAAAAGCGCAAAGATCCCCGTATTCTGATCAGGGCCCGACATTGTCGAAACAAATAAATGAAGCTGACTTTCTCTTACCTTCGCTTCACACATGAAGCGACTTATTTCATTTGTTGAACAGAACGTTTCAAGCAAACTTCAGTTGAAGCTAGTGACTGTGTCAAATGACGACATTACGACAATTAACAGTCAGGCACGATTTGTCGATGTTGAGCAGGTTAATCATAATATGCGTTAAATGGTAGGAAATGTTACTCAAAATCAATTCAATTGCATTCAGTTGCCCTTTTTCTGAATATTTCATAGAGAAATACAAATGAAACTTTAAAACCGGTCGTCATGATGAAGTAAAAATCGTTTGAATGACACTAATTGAAGCCAATTTTGAAACGAAGCGGCGCTGATTCAGTTGAAACTGAAGCTCTCTCTCTCTCTCTTCTGGGCCCTAATCTTGTTTCCTAAATTCGTTATTTGAGAGCTTCGAATAATTTTGTGACTTTTAAATATCAAGTTGTTCAAAAATAAATTGAAACGCGACGTTTGTCTCATACAATGAAACATTTTTACAGCAAAGATGCTCTCCTGTGCCTTAAACGGATTCAAGAGCTATAGAGTAGGGCGGGGCATAAGTGTGATGTTTGAAGTTGTCATAAATTTTCGTGAGATATAAAGAAGGACAACAACATAATATATTTTATAGTGATGCAGTAACTCAATGTCTTCACATTCAACTATAAATCATCTGCGGTAATAGTGTCTTGCAAAATAAATTCTTCATTCTTCTGATCACGTGCCGTTTCGCACTTTTACCCCACTAGCGGGGCAAAAGTGCGAATACCGCGGGGCAAAAATTCGAAGCTAAAATCCATGAAATTAGTCCAGCAGTAGCTAACAAAACCATATTGTCTTCAATCTGCGTTATGTTTCGGTAAGGAATATTCTCAACTTGCACCTTTTCTATTTTGCGCTGGTGTATTGCAGCCTCCGTTAGATCGAAACTTTTCCAAACGTTGGTCTGTTGTTTCATCAGCGGAAATACATTGTTTTTCTTCGGCCAACATCTGTAGAGCCTGCAGTCTTCTGCAGATCTTTCATTTGTAGTATCTGTAATATAGTGCCTAAAGCTGTATATAATTAGCTATACATTTTCGTCTCATCCATGAATTGCACTTTTGCCCCGTCCGTGAATCGAACTTTTACCCCGCTAGGCGCTTGACGGAGTTAGATTAAATTACGGAAAAGCGAAATATATTTTGTAAATTATTTTCGCCGTATTTTCAAAACAGATATGCGAGTGATGTAAAAGGCTGCTACAAATTTTCAACAAGTAATATTTTCCTTATGCCGTATAACGAAAAATTACATCAAAACCGCCCTAAAATAACTGAGTAACTATGCTTCGTAAACAACCAAAGTTTACGTTAGATTCAAGCTGTCAAAGTAGTCACCCGTCCATGCCAATGTAGAAAATTTACTCGGAATCTGCACCGATAAATCATTGAATCGCACTTTTACCCCTCCTTACTCTAATTCTTCAACCCACCATTTCACTCTCTTCATTGTTAGTAGTCGAAGAATCTCGTCTGCATTAACACCAAGTTGTTTTTCTAAGAGTTTTATAATCTTCTATCAAATTTAGTTCTAATTAGAAAATACCGGTTTTTTGCCTTTCCAAAGCCGGTATTTCGGTATCCAAAAATTGGCCGGTATTACCGGTTTCGGTACTACCGGTTAGACAGCCCTAGATATGAGACTAACCTGGATATTCGAAAATTTTCTTATAAAGCCAGTAACTACGAAAATTAAGATATAAAAAATACCTTTTTAACAAATTTAATATAATGCCAATGGTGCTCATATACAACCATAATTTAATTTATATCGAAAAATACTATGCACATGCGAGATTTACGGCTCAAAAAACCACGTAACAACTTGAACTTATCCGCGATCAGGGAAATCAGGGATAATGAAACGAGTCAATATAGTCCCTAAGTTGATAAGCATTTCCTCTTACCAACGCTAATATGCAGATATATAGCGCCCTACACGCTTCAATTGTACGTTATATCGAAGCATACAAAAAGAACTCAAAAATATAGCTTATATTACTTTATTTTGTTACTGTCTAACTACATTTAATAAATAATAATAATAATATAATCCAACTAGAAGGGTGTAGCTACGTTTTTCGTGATTTTTCCTGTACACAGTCCTGTATACTAACTCTTTCCAAAGAAATCATTATATTTCGCAAACGGTAAGAGACAGATAGTTACTTCATTCAACTAAGTTGTTAATTTTGGTGTGTTCTACAACTTCTCTGATGAAAAAAAGAATTTTTGACGCATTTGAAAAAACAAAAGTTTGTATCACCCTAATAGGTAGATTCACGGTCACAGTAATAGTGTAATACGATGCGCCATATTTTAATAATAAACATCTCCAAAGACATTATCTTTTAAAAATTACGCATTTCTTTTGCATTACGCGTTTTTGCAACTCAGCACTACTGTGCTGTGTAATAACCTAATTGGCTAATTGGAACTCAGGAACATTTACCGAGGCACTAGATGGCCATTATGAATCTGTGAGATTGACAGGGTATTTAAATGATTGCGAATGAAAGTTTGAATACAGTTTCTGAAGAAATTTGCAACACTTAAAAAATGTACGTTATATCGAGGTAAATTGTACGTTATATCGAGTGACGTTGTATCGAGGGTACATAATAACGAGAGTACGTTATATCCAAGTATGCCCGTAATTGAAAAACAAATGTATCGATTGTTTTTCTGTTTACAAGGCTGTACCTAATATTTATTTAGCAGCGTTATAAATATAAAACTATAGTAAAATTTCATTAGAATTTAGAATTAGAAAAACTGCCAAAATGATACGAAAATCAAGGAAATCAAATCCACTATGTATAAGGAATGATTCAATTGCTAGCATTATTCCCGTAGCAACGTATGCTAGGAAATAATAATATAGATCAGTTCGTGATGTCACGATTTGTTTTTTTATGTCGTTATATATTCCGGTTAGCTTCAAGCTATTTCCTCGTCGGCTGCCCCTCGACGTCGTTCCAAGTTATTTATGCTGATCGCATTAATTCGAAATACAGATGGGTTTTTAATTTCCCTGTATACACACCAATATCCCCAAAGAATACAAAATTTACGATGCGTTTCGGTCAGTTATAAGTACAGATGCTATCCGTATGCGAAGGCGTGCAGTGGTTTCAGCCGTACGTCATGCACGGTACTAAATATAGCGCTATCTGAGAATAGAAATATGTAGTAATTCCTGCGCTGGCTGCAGTCAGCCAACCATGAAAGGAAAGAACTTTATGTGTCTGTTTAGTTTTCCCTATTTATCCTCGGTTTACATTTCCAGTACTTCGCTGATTTAGTAACAAAATAGTATTCATGTCAGTTAAATGAACTCAACCACAGCCAGCGCCAGCGGCGCAAATTTGAGTCGTACAAAAAGCAATGCTGGATCTAACAGATAGTAGGTCAAGCGTTTCAGTTTCAATAATAATTTATCCAAGCTCTAGTGCCAAAATTAAGCAAAATTTTGTAAACATAATGAGTGAGGGTTATTCTTTGCTGGACTAGCACAGGCAAATGCGTCTATTTTGATACCTTTGGAATTTTTTTTACTAAAGTAGTAAAGTATATTCTTGGAACAAAATTTGGAACAAAAAAACAAAATTTCCTCTCAAATTTATATAATTCAGCATCATTTTATTTTCTGTTACATCTATGGTCAACCCATTCGTAAAAGAATGAATAGCATTGAATTCTGCTTCTTGTGATTATACGATTAAGGCTTGGATATTTATTAAACGAAAACTAAATACTTTTTATATGGCATACTGTCAAAACTTTTTTGTTTGTGGCTATCGATTTATATAACGATTCTTTTTCTACCATTTTCTCCCTCTTCGTGGTAGATGCAGCTACAATGATGAGTCATCGCATCGATGCTTTGAAGCAGCAACATTTCCGTAAAGGGATCCTCCGCCTTGAGAGAGGATACAGAACAATTTGTCGAAAACATGTGAAGGGGAAACTGTGATGTTGGTCTGAATGAAGGATACGTGAGTCACAATTTGTTTCTTCAAAGGGAGATAATTTCTACTAAATGCAGCTTGTTGTTGGATAGCAGCTACGAATATATCCTCTTAAAATATCTGTTTGATGAACTACACCTTATCCACTGGTAGTGTCAGGAAATATGCAACAATTTTGCATTTGTTAAAAAAAATCTACTCTCTTGTAGATTATTGTAACACCTAGAGAAATAAAAACTACGATAATTTATTGCACCTGGCAGCAATTTAAGGGGTCCCACGCAAATTCTTTTTTTAATAATAATTATCCTGTACCTACTAAATACATTGAAAATATGCTTGTCAAGCAAGGAGGGGTGCTATAAGCAGGAAATAACGAAAAACTGATATTTCAAATTGCTAAATTGCAAACATGCGTGGAAAGCTCGGAAAATAACCACGCTAATAATTTTCGCGTGGGACTTGTAATAGGTGGAAACTCCGCAATATTTATTTATATTTATTAATGTCGCAAATAATAAAATGGGCTCCAAGCTAGTAACGTGAAGACTGGTTCTACTCTTCAAATGTGTAACATAGTTTTAATCATTATTCTATATTTTCAATTGACAATTTTGTAAGATGTCTATCGTTAACAGTTGGGCATGTCTTCTAACTTTTTAATTAACTTTTCAAAACAATATCAATTTAAAAGAGATATTTTTTCATAATCGTCTAAACACACATTTATAAATATTAGCATAATTTTCAACTGGAAGTTACACGACCTCTATTTATTTACACTTGATTGAATGACAACAGAATTAGAAGCTGTTATTTTAAAATATCCAAGAAAACACATACAATTAAATTACCATATAAAATTATATATATCTTAATGATGAAATTGTTATGTTCCCAACCGCATCTATAATTTTCAATTGTAAAACGCCTTTCCGTTCCCTAGCGATGAAATATACTATTAAGCATTATTCAACAATCGCTTGTCTAACAATGGATTACACCTTTCTGTGCCATGTCAAGGCCATTCTTTCCGAACCCATGACAGAGCGTTCAAGTAACAAGCAGAAGTGTTGGCCGTATCCGCACTATGCGGCATAAAAATAAACTATCTCTTTTCATAACGGTTGATGAACGTGCGGGAGCCCATCCGCAAGCCAGCAGCGCTTGAAATGTTATTAACTCTTACTCTCTTCACTTAACTTCACCAGTATGGGCTAGTGTATGAGAAACAAGGACCGATTGTCGATTGTTACTTCATCCAATGTTACATCGACGAAGCAAAACAAAAATATTATTCATGAAAGGTGAAGTAACCATTGAGGAAAAAAGAGAAAACTGTTTAAATGCCCAGTTATCAATTATTGGCCTCAAAATATGTTCGCATCTTGTACGATGCGGGAAGCGAAATCAATCGACGTAACCGTCATATACCATTTGCAATTTTAGATTTTATCATCAATCCACAAGATTTACATATGATGAATGATAAAGGAAGACTTTTTTTCAACTGATCTAGGCTATAGACAGTAGACTTTCAGAAGCGTTTAAAACTTCAATTCTTATTGTTCGTGATAGAAAAACACTATTTTGTCGGTCAAAAATCAAAGCTAAAATATATTTGATTTTTAGTTTGATTGGTTGTGTTTAAGTTTTTCCGTACATTTTCCGTGTTATTCACTATTTTCAGGCTTATCATCAACTGGTTTTCGAGCAGTGTGGGCAAAGGTAAGTAGAACTCGAATGGACTGAATTTCGAGCAATTTTGGCAAACCAAATTTTTATGACTTTTATCCAAACCAAAATAATTCGAATCTTACTGGTAATTACTTAACGTTTACGGGAAATTTAAACCGTTCGCACAACTTTTCACTTATTGCTGACTAATGTTTCTTCGATTGTTTACATAAATAGTGAACCGTTCATGGGGTTTCTAGTAACGCGTGTAGGTGCGTAGTAATCTGAGATTACCTTTGTAATCATTTACGAATTAATTAGATATTAGGTAATTCAGCGGTTCCCAACTTTTTTTGGTTCGCGAACCCCCTGGCGGAATTCCGTATACCATTCTGCTGCGAGCTAAATTTTTGGCGAACCCCATTTGGGAAACACGAGCATGACTAGCATGAGTGCCTAGATCAGTGATGGCCAAACTGCGGCCCGCGGGCCGCATGCGGCCCTTCGTGATGATTCGTGCGGCCCGCGAACTGGTTTGAAGGATGGAGAACTTATGAATAATTTTGTTGGTGACACAGAGGTCACTCAGATCAGTCGTAATACCTCGTGCATATTGTAGATCTTATTGCTTTCCAGTTAAAATCTTGTGGTGATTCCTAAAAATCGGCTTTGGCTGCCGCATATGTTACATTTGGTTATGTACAGAAATCGCCAGAGGTCATTGCGGCCCGCGGATTCATGGGGCGATCTGATTTGGCCCGCACCACGCCTATGTCTGGGCACCACTGGCCTAGATGATGATCTTTACGCGGATAGATGGGAAATTCAGAACTTACTTACTTACTTATGTGTCCGTGTCCGCCGTTCGGGCAGAACAAAGGGATGAAATGAAATCAGAGATCTCCACTGCTGATGGTTACCCGCTTTGGCTTTTACCTGTCACCAGGACAGGTTCTCGTTTGCAGCTCGGATGTCGATGTCGTTATATAGACTTAGTTTTTCCTACATTGACTGTGAGACTTGCTGCCTAGGAGCTCTTGAAGAGATCATCTAACTTGCTCTACATATTGTTTCGGCGCTGTGCGAGCAAGACAACGTCGTCGGCTAGGTCGAGGTCCATCGTTAGAGGATTCCAAGGCAATCCTCGATTTGGTATATATTATTGTCAATTGCTCCATCTAATATCTCATCCATAGCAATGAGAAACAGAAGCGGTGATAAAATGCAGCCCTGTCTCACGCCAGCAGTAACCCTTATGGGGTCGGACAACACGCCGCCGGACAAAACTTTGCACGAGAACGCCTCGTACTGATCCTCGATTAGATGGACTAGCTTATCTGGAACTCCTCTATGTCAGTAGCTGACCGGCCCGGTCCTTTAGCAGCATCTTT
Source organism: Sabethes cyaneus (assembly GCF_943734655.1). Classification (NCBI taxonomy): domain Eukaryota; kingdom Metazoa; phylum Arthropoda; class Insecta; order Diptera; family Culicidae; genus Sabethes; species Sabethes cyaneus. The sequence continues at coordinate 99,419,820 of NC_071353.1, read as the reverse complement.
GTATTCATCCTGGCACCACTAAGGCGGCAAGAAATATCGTACAACAAACGGATATCACCATTGTCGGCGGCGGTTTCTCCTTGTTCCACTATGGAGTTAGTCTAGGCTCTCTTGTCTCGCATACAAGAACGTTTAACAACTCTCTCCAGTTCGGCGTAACGCTGATAGGCAGCTGTCTTAGCCAGCTTTCACCTCTCTCCGCTCGTCGATCTTCCTCCAAGCTTCATCCGAAATCCACTCCCTCCACCCGCTGCGCGCTTTGCCGAGGGTTTCATCAATGGTCATGATGAAGGCGTTCTTGATGCCGGTCCATTGCTCTTCGATGGTTCCACCAGGTGGCAACTCTGAGGCTCCAATCGGCAGACGTCGTAGCGACACCCAACTTTCTTCTCCCGTCGTTGGACACGTACGACGCGCAAACGTATTTCAGCGATAACAAGATGATGGTTGGATGCGATATCAGCGCTGCGTTTGTTGCGTACATCAAGAAGGCTTCGCCTTTTTCGGCAGATGCAAATGTGGTCGATTTGGTTTTCTGTTCGGCCGTCGCGAGAAACCAACGTGACTTTATGTACTGGTTTTTTGGGAAAGAGCAATCCACCAATGACCATGTTGTTATTACCACAGAATTCTGTGAACAGCTCCCCGTTTTCGCTCATCTCTCCTAAGCAATGGCGTCCCATGACGCGTTCAAGATCCGCGGTGTTTGAGCCAATCTTCGCGTTGAAGTTGCCCAAGTGGATTTGGATGTCCCCTTTGGGTATTTTCTCAACCCCGCTGTTCAGCTGGCTGTAAAAATTCTCTTTCTCCTGTAAGTCGGCAACATCTGTTAGCGCATTGCACTGGATTGCTGTAAGGTTCCTAACCCGTGTTCTGAATCTGGCAACGATTATTGACTCATTTATCGGTTCCCACTTCATCAGGGCAGCATGTGTCCGTGGGCTCAGTAGGAATCCATCTCCTCTTTCTCGAGTAGCATTTTCACCTCGTATGCCAGAGTAGAGCAAGACTTGCCCGGATGATGTCTTGTGTTCGCCAGTACCCGGCCAGCGAATTTCGCTCAGCCCCAGGATTTCAAGCTTCAGGCGGCCAGCTTCCCTTGCAAGTTGAGCCTACTTGCCCTACTGGGCAAGGGTCAGTATATTCCATGTTCCGATTCGTGTCCGTGTTTTCAAGTCGTTGCCAATAATCCAGAGAGATTTCTTCTTTCATTTTCATTAACTTTTTGTGTACCGGTATAGTAGGCTGTTACCCTACACTCTTAAATGATTCTACCCGTAAATAAGTCGGATTTAGCTAAAGCTAGGTTGCAACTACTCAAAATGCCCTTAAAGTGTACAAACGCAGATTTTGAGTAGTTTTTCAACCAAAAAATTGGTAGTAGGAACTTATTGCGTTATGCGTTATTCGTCACAGAGAATAATTCAATTATCAGTAGCAAGTAGCCATAATTGGTTGAATTTTTTACCCAAAATTTGAGTTCGATTTTCATTGGATCGGCGATCTACATTGGATGCTATTCGTACAGTGGTCGAAAGTGCAAAGAAGGCTTTCAAACAGAAGCGTAGAGGAAATCGATACTGTGCAGTGGTAACAATCGACGTCAAAAATGCGTTTAACAGCGCTAGCTTGGAGACCATCGCTCTAGTGCTATAGCACAAAATCACAGCAAATAGCACTAGAACGAGGGTTTCTGGGTATCTGTGCGGGATTTTGAGAAGCTACTCTACGATACAAACGAAGGACAGAGGTCGATTAGTATTACATCAGGAGTCCCCCGATGCTCTATTCTGGGTTCATCGCTCTGAAGTGGGATGTACGACAGAGTAGAGTATTCAAGCTGACTTTGCCTAGAGGCGTAGATATCGTTGGCTTTGCGGGCGACATCGTGGACATGTTGGCGACCGACTTGATACTTGACACTTCCGAATGTGCAACTGGATGCAAGGGATGAAATTGCACATAGCTTACCACATAACAGAAGTGTTGCTCGTTAGTAACTGCAAATCGATTCAAACAGTGAAGATAGTAGTTGGAGAGCACTCAATAATCTCGAAGCGAGGAGTGAAACATCTAGGTGTGTGTAGAGTGACTATATATAGAGTGGCGAGAATGTCAAAATTGGAATGATAATTATCTGTCAGTGTCATTCCAATCGAGCAGACGACCAATCCAACGCGTATGCAGGAAAGAGAAAGAAACTATAAAATAAATACGCATTGCATACTTTTGGGATGACATGTCGCCACTCTGTATATAGTCACTCTAGGTGTGTGGATCGATGACCGGCTAAATTTCAACAGCCACGTCGATTACGCCTACGTGGCGGTAAAAGTGATGAACGCACTTGCCAGAATCATGCCAACTCTGGTCCAAGCAGCAAAAGCAAAGCCATGGATATAAACGTCCTTCAGAACTTGACCCTTCTTTATCGGCAGGCTACGCAGCCGGTTATTGGAGTACAGGAAAATTACGGGGCTAGTGCAAAAATCCTATTAACTCTGTAGCGGCACCGCCTAGTCGAGATTCGAACATACGACGACTAGCTTTGTTAGACCAGCATCGTACCCCGGAGCTAACTGGGCGGGCAAGCAGCAGCAAGAAGCGTGTTTTGGCTAGTATATCGTCATCGATATTGCGTTACGATGATCCAGCCTGGATTACAGCGCTAGAAACCCAGCGAAATACGAAGAGGTTAAACAGCACGTTTCGGTTCAGAAGCATATCGTCAGAAGCAGCTTGCGTTATAGCTACAGAGACTAAAGATTACAGAGGCGATAAGGCACTCAAAAACCTCTAAATTTTGAATCATAGCGGAGAGTTACTTTTATTTGTGATGGTACTCTCCGTTTCGATTCAAAATTTAGCGGTTTTTGAGTGCCTTGTCGCGCCTGTAACCTGTACTCTCTGTAGTTATAGCCGGGCTGATTTCAATTGGCATCACCTTCGTGGAGGTTAGCAAATGATAAACGGAAGCACACCAGAGAAATAAAACAAGCTGTGCGAGGGGAGTCAATACTGGCAGCAGGATGCAACACCTCGACTAACGGTAGGTGGACGCATAGGCTAATACCAGTGCTCGCAGACTGGGTAAATAGAAAACATGGGGAAGTGAATTTCTGGCTGACGCAATTCCCTTCGGGACCTGGTTGCTTCAGGCAGTATTTGTACCGATTCGGACATGCAAGATCACCTTTCTAAATGTCTTTAAGGCGTTATATTAGTTATTATTTTCGGAAAATCGGATTTCCTTCTTATTTCATGTTTATGGCGTACATCAGTACACGCACAAGAAATTTTATGCTAATCCGTTAAATATTTGAGAAGTTACATGCACATTTGTAACGATGTGTCAGAATCATTGAAAAAGGAAAGGTAAATTTTAAACGCGTGTTTCCTAAAAACTGTGTTTTTTAAGACGGTGAGCAAAAAAAGCCTTGGGTTTACACGTCTTTTCTAAGACTTGACCCTTCTTTATCGACAGATTTCATAGTCAGCTACTAAAGCACAGGATAGTTACGTGGCTAGTGCAACAATCCTACTGACTCTATTTAGCAGCACCGCCTAACCGAGATTCATATATGCGACGACTGGCTTGTTAGACCAGCATCGCACCTCGAAACCTACTAAGTCGGTAAGCAATTTTTCTCGAAAATGGTTCAGCCGATCCACTGCGAATTTTAACACGTTTTTAAGAATATTTATATTAGGATTTTTCTTTACTGATGATCATTTTTTAATTTATGGACACTTCAAGAGTAAAACTAAAGTCAAAAATCCATTTTTTGCGTTTGTTGCTTCGATTATTTACGAGATAATATATTATATTATCGATTTATTATTGGCTTATTGATTTCCGATTATTTTATTCATAGATATCCATAGCATAGAGATCCATAGCACACCACAAGACGCCTTATTTTAGAAACAATCCAGGAGATTTACAATAGTAGCTATTTTCTACAAACGAAACATACTAAAATGCAGTTGAAAGCTACCGTAACATGTGAACAAATTTTCAATTTATTCAGTTAAAAGGTATTCTCTATAAGTTCTACCAAAATCGACTACCACCCAGCCGCGATTCCATCATACGACGATAGGCTTGTTAGACCAGCATCATACCTCGAAGCTAACTGGGAGGTTTTGTTGTTGTAAAAATTGTGTCATTTATGTCACATTCTGTAATAAATCATAAACATTGCAACTTGCAGCATAATCTTCAAATGTGTTTTTGTTTTCCATATCAAACGCAGATGTTTTGGCATAGGACTACGTTTTCCGGGAAGGTACGGTGTCATTTCAAAAAATATAAAAACGAGAAACCAGTACCGTAACCAGAATTTTGTTCGGGCGAGAGGACGAAGGCATTCTCGACAAAGCCGGTTATTTGAGATGAGCAAATAACAAATTTGTTTTTAGTGATATACTTAGAAAAAATAACTCAAATACGAAGATAAGAATTATCGTAACAGTAGAATACAAAATACAGTAAAAACATAAAAAAATTCTCAAAAAAGATAACCATTCCATCAAATTTATTGTAGTTCCACCTTAATTCAACGGTTTTTAAAGATTCTGCCATCAAAATAACAGGTTCTTAAGTATCTTGGCAATGAAAAAATCCAGTACTTTGAAGAAAATAGTCTTAAAAAGTTATCAAATATGCAATGTTTCACTGAGAATTAGATTCGCTTCAGTATTAGACCTTAGGTTTCAGATCTGTGTACAATAATTCTTACAAACGTTGATAAGTCTTATTAATTGAATTTCATAAGATTTCTTTTGACAAACATAGAATTTAAAAGACAACTTAATATGCTACTCCATCTCTCACTAAAAAATAGAGCCTCCTGAAAATAATTGTTGAATAAAGTTTTCTAAATAATAGGAACCGATATCGAAATGATAACATGCTTCAGGAACTAAAGAAAAGAAGAGACTTTCAGGTACACGCTTTATCAGTCGTGTTCAGAATGGTACTAAGCAAACATAATAAATGTGAGGCAAATATACAGATAACAAATTGAAAAAATGACTCACCCATATGAATGAATATCATCGGTTAGGTTTCATACTATTTTAAAATTACATTGCTAATACATAACCTATTCAAGAGAAAGATCTCCCGTGCGCTATTGTAAGTTTAAATCAAAGTTAACAAAAGTGTGTTGTGTTGCGGAAAAACGACAAACCAAACAAGAGGAGGACTCTGCAACATCTACTAACCCACTTGTTTCGTAGTACCTACAGTCCATTCATTTCCATCGATGAGCAATGCGATCATCGAAATGCGCCTTCTAAAACCAGACACGTAGCATAACAGCACTATCACATGTGTTTGGAGGTTTCGGCGGCAACGAAACCAATTTCTAGACGTGAGTGTTTATTTGCCGTGTTCGTTATGATGCACAGCTTGCTGGTAGTGATGTAATAATTGTCCGCTGAAATTCATTACGCAAACAAATTTTTGAGTATGATTTAATCGACACAGGTTTGGTTCAGCCTAAAAAGTGGTCATGCTATAACATCACACTTGATTGTCAATTTTTTGCAATTGTGCCAAAACTTTTATTTGATATTTGTCCAAATAACTTAACACGGGTAAACACACTATGATCTGCAAAAGATTGACTGGACAAATCAAGAATCCGGCTTTTCTCGACATAATAGTGACTGTCTTGCGAAACAACTTGACAGAACTTTTAGCAAGGAAATGAAACCACAGAACCTAACCCTGTCGAGAAAGTCGCCAAAACAGGAACCCGTAAGTCAAGGTATAACTCCGTACCGATGATTAAATGCTAGTCGCGAACTGAGTGCTTTGGGTTTCATGAGTCTACTGTACCATGCGAGCTCTGTTACCGTCGACCCTGGTTGTCCCTTGTTTCCCATGGGAACAGCACAAGAATCCGGTCCGTTTTCGTTTTTCCCTAGTCATTTAGTTAAATAGAGTTGGACAAATAAGACTTCAACACAAACGAGCAACAAATTTAAACTTTGCAATTTAAATTAAAATTGGTATATTGCAGAAATTCCACCTTTTTAGATTCCCACGTGAAAATTATTAGCGTGGTTATTTTCTGCGTGTCCCACACATGTTTGCAATTTAGCTATTTAAACCATCAGTTTTTCATTATTGCCTCCCCACTACACCCCCCGTTGCTTGACAGTTGGTAAGTACAAGTAAAAGTACCATGTTCAGTGTAATTGGTAAGTACAGGATAATTATTATTAAAATATGAATTTGCGTGAAACTGGCAAAATTGCTGCAAGGAACAATAACAAATCCTCGTTTGATGCCCAATGTATGTATCTGTTCAGCAAGAAAAATACAGTAAATACATTTTTAAAAACTGAATTGTGATTTTTTCCCAAAACCCGATTTAATCCACCTATTGGTGAAAGGAACCTTTGTTATATCATCTCATTTGTCATTTGAGTTAGAATTCGACACGCTTTCGGAACATAATTTAACTTTTTGATAACACTATGGTAGTTATCATCAATACATATGCATGTCTATGTAATATACTGATAAATTTGTACAATATTTGAAAGCAATCAAAAAATGTCTTATTTGTAATTTGTTATTTGGAGTCAATAGCGGGGTCGCATTCTGGGGTTTGGTTTAAGTTAGAAACTGGCCGTTTTCCTGGATGTATTCGGAACGTTCCCAGTACGTGTCCGGCTGTGGACGATGTAATCGAGGACACGTTATATCACGACAAATGAACTACTTTTGCAATTTTGAGTACTTAAAGATATTGTATTTTAGTACAATTCAGAAACTGATTCCCGATCCGGAACGATCCCGGACGTGCTGTTCAGATGTGGCCGACAATGTCTTGAACATTTTATACGACTACCAATGGTCTAGTTTTGCAATTTCGAGTACTTGGAGGTGTCGCATGATGGGTTTGTTATGATTCAAGGTGCTTCTATGTTGAAGTTTCATATATTCCGGAACTTGTTCCGGACATATCTTCGGAACCGTACATCCGATCCAAATTCTGTTCAATAGAATTCTTCTAGGCCACAAAAATTTTCGTTTGGTAGTTATTCAGTCAAATCGGTCCAGCCATTTCCTAAAAGCAGCTGTTTAATGCTATATTTTCACTACTGAGATTGTTATGCGTTTATTTGTAACTTGCGACTGACATAGTTTGATATTTCCTTCAAAATTTTCGGAACAAACATAACATTACGGTTTGAAATATTGAAAGAATGAACAATTTAAAGATGATTCCCAGGCTTGTCTCAAAAGTGGTGAAAATCACATGGGACTGTTATGCATTTATGGGCAGTAATGGTAGTTATCATCAACACATACGCATGTGTATGTAATATACTGATAAATTTGTAGAATATTTGAACGCAATCAAATATCGTGTGCAAAGTTCTTGGGCAGGGTTGATATTTAAGGGGGACCCTCACTGGAAAGACGAAAAACTTGTTTGTTTTGCATTTTCAGAAGCCTTTTATCCTCAGAAATGTTGAGCCCAAAGTATTATTCGGTACGTGGTCTCGTTGAGAATTTTCAGTAAAACTATGGGATCACTTGAAAGGAAATGCAATGCCGTACAATAGTTTAAACGCGCTCTCCTTGAAACCATATGTTTTTAGCGATGGTACGTGTATCTCAGTATCTAGAGGATCGATTTGGCTGAATTTTTATTTTGAGGTCTAAAAATGAAGTATCTAAATTGTGACGTAGCCGCTTTTCGATATCTCAATTTTTCAATTTTCGCCGCATTTTTAAAAAAATCGTTACACTTCGCAACCAGCAAGAGATAGATAGTTGCTATGTACAGCAAAGTTGCTTATTTTACTGTGTTCTACAACTTTTGTGGAGACAACTTTTGTATACTTTTTTGGATGCATTTTAAAAAACAAAAATTTGTATCACCCTAATAGGTAGATTTACGGTCATCCTAATAGTGTAAAAAGTTGCGCCATATTTTGTAAATAAACTTCTCCAAAGACACACCAGCTGGAAAATTAAGCATTTTGACGCTAGAGCACTTGATCGCGTTTTTTTCTATTTGGTTTATATCAGTAAAGTTTGCTTAAATAAGTTCATCAATGTTTTTCAAATAAATTTTGACTGGTAAGGCCAATTCTAATAAGATTTAGCAAATATGTTCACAGCGTTAAGGCCTCTCGTTTGATACTAAGATAATTGAAATCTGATTAATTATCTGGGTAAAATCGTTATGAATAATTGTATATTTTATTATGTTTCACACGACTGCTCATAACTTTCAAATTACACATCCAATCAAAAAACAAATCAGTAGTGATCTATGGGGCTATATTACCTACCAAATGAGACTAATAGCGCATAAATCGATTTGGCCATCTCTGAGAAACGTTCAACTAATTGACACCTTGAAAAAGCACATTTTTAAGCATAACTTTTGAACCGCTTGATTGTTTTCGATATAACTCTCCCAAAAAATTTGCAGTAGCAAGAGCCTTCATTTGATACTAAAATTGTTGAAATCGGCTGAGCGGTTCCGGAGAAAATCATGTCACGTAATTTTTACATTTTTGCTTATAACTTTTAAACAAAATGTCGGATCGCAAAACAATTCAATAGTGATCTACAAGGTGATAACACCTTTCAAATAAGTGTAATAGCAAATGAATCGGCTCAGCCATCTTCGAGAAACAGACGGCTAAAGTCAAGCGTCACACACACACACACACACACACACACACACACACACACACACACACACACACACACACACACACACACACACACACACACACACACACACACACACACACACACACACACACACACACACACACACACACACACACACACACACACACACACACACACACACACACACACACACACACACACACACACACACACACACACACACACACACACACACACACACACACACACACACACACACACACACACACACACACACACACACACACACACACACACACACACACACACATATACAGACATTGCTCAAATCGTCGATCGATTGGTATATGTAACTCGGCCCTCCGGGCCTCGGATCAACTTCGTGTTTTTCGACCAATTTTTGAACCTTTGTTATAATATAACAAAGGTAAAAACTGGTGCTAAAATTCGAAAAGACGAATGATGACTAATTTTCCCTCAATACGATGATATCGTCGGGGTCACATAATTGTCGATCGCATTTTTGTTTTATAAATGACCACCAATCTTTAGAAATTTCCAAAATTCGATGTCGATGTTGCGATGATCGAGTAAGTGAATCGATCTAAATTTACAGCTCTTTTATTAAATGGATGACTTACAGTTACTGTACTTTTCACTGGAACCACAAAATCGGGGTGTTTGTCGGTGTATGTCTTACTGAACTGTTATTTTCAATTACATTAATTAGCAAAAAATAGTTTCACGAAGGGTTTCGTTCGAAATGTATTATCACTCATGCTCATTATTGTTCACAACTTTTTGTTCCAATTTGCAAGAAACAACTGTTTGCTAGCACAATGTTGTTCGTGTTGTTTTATGATTTCTCGCCGAAGTACAGTCAAACAGAAACAAAACTTACAATGTGGAGCGACTCGCAACAATCCAAACACGAGTGAATAAAGCAAAAAAACTAAGCCAACCAGTTACAACATCATCGGCATCATCATTGATGTTATAGTGTGTTATTCCCTTCGAGGTTTGACTACTTTAAGTGTTTAAAGTTATACGCAATTTGGCTGAAAATTTGCCAATACACAGATTTGTGTCATACATAAGTTTTGCACAATTATTCCAATAACGAAACAATCACTACTGTTTTACATTGCAATTATTATTAATCAGAATCGTAACCAGGTTTATTTAAACTAGTTTATCTGGGGTTTCATTCCACTACGCTCTGCCAAACAGGCATGAAGCGTCATGTATGCTGATCAGAAAATAAACACAATATAATAGCTAATAGCTATGCGAGAAAGCTGGCATATCGATACGGCAAACCACAGTGTTACTAATTTACTTAGTATTATGCCAACGTATCTTTCTTACGGCTTTAGACGATAATCAGCAACCAGCAATCGATTCAATTGAAAACCTAAATAAAATTAAAATAACTATACCATAGGCTAGACATGTCAAACATAGTAATAGTAAGTGAAATTGATACATGAAGCGGAACAAATGGTTGGTATTTCAATAAGCATCACCCCGCTACTGCATTGCCCAGCTACTGAAGGCATGTTAGTATTCACCTCACACACTGATATGAAGAGCTCGCTAAACTTCGCAGACGTTTGTTTCGCGTAATGATTTATTGTATTGTTCAATTCGCATAAAATTTAATGAGCAAGAGAAAACAATTCACATTTCACCGGTATTCAACCTTACTGGAGATAAAAAATATTTTAGTTCACTTCAATTGAAAACAAATAACTGATTCTACGTTGCCTTCTTTTACAATGAAAGGCTATAGTTCCACCCTAAAAATAGATATTTTGATTAAAGCGCGCATAATGTATCCAGTTTTAATACAAACATCATTTTGGAGCGAACCTAGTATCCGAGACACGATTTTTGAAACATAGTACCTAATAAAATCAATACGCCCTTTTCAAAAGTGATTCTTGAGCCTAAATGGTGCCAAATTCTGTGTAAGGTGCTTATTTTCTCTGTTCAAAAATGTTTGGCATTTACCTCTTTCACATAAGACTGCTGAAATTTGAAAATTACATAAATGTATTTTGTTCCGCCTTCGTAAAATCGTAAATATCTCAGCGAGATTTGAACACACGTCCATACTTTCTTCGGCAAAGTTGTTCGTCATAAAATTTCCCATCTACACAGTATAGCAACGTTGCTCTGAGACACTGTTCGATACCCTGTTTTGACGTTTATTTAAAGGAAATTGCGAAAATTTCAAAATTTTGCCGAATTCAATAAATTTTTGTAACCAAATATGACTCCAGACATGCCACCATAATCTTTTTATGAATGTATCAGATCTCAATGATTGTGAAAAAGTAGTTAAGTACCTTGTTCCACCCGCTCTAACATTTCTAAAAATATTTTTTTTTGTATTTACTCTTGAAAAATGTCATTTTTTCAACCAATTTTGACACCATATAAAAGATTTGTTGTGACATCCTAAGCTATCATTTGAGGAGATTTTCTGACATAGTGCTATTTTGAGACACTCTAAGGCACACGCATGTTAGAAAGATGAACGGTTTCTTTATGAGCCTAATTAGAAGAAATAAATAGGTAGGTAGATACAAAAAATCAAGTTGATTCTCCAGAGGCAGCCAATACAAAACAAAAATTATAAGATTAAGGTGTACTTTTTTAGCATTTTCAATTTTTATTTAAAAGTGCAATAATAAATAACGTGTCTCCCAGTTGATATGTAGTTTCGACATTAGTACAACAAACTAATGGATAAATGCTAAAATCTATCTTTTTGTGCTCATCTGAAATCGTCTGAAAATAGCGCGTATAACTCGGGCCCAAATTTATCCGTGCACAAAGGTCTATATATCTGTAAACGTTGCTCTCACTAGCTGAAATCGCTACATCAACCCCTGGTAACGGATACGGTGCTCTCAAGGTAAACTTGGCTATTATCTTTGACTGCACTTTTACATAAGCGTTGAAATCCAACGCTAGGAGCCATGCAAGTTTATCAATAAATAATAATTTATTAGCAAGGGTGTTCATATAAAAGTAAATTTATTCCCATTTCAGCACAAGAAAATCGATTGACTACATCGTGTTTGGAAAGCCGCCACCCAAGGCTAGCCGGTGGTAGCTTCAAGTATCAGTTTTCAATTTTCAAAGAATATATTAATTGTTTCGAATCAATCTTTAGTTACATAACCACAACAAGTTAAATTCACTGCGCTTGAAAAATCTTACAATAACAAACGATAAGCGTGTCATATAACTACGTATACTGTGACCTTGCGGATCTCATGCATCTGATTTGCATATCACCACTTCTCTTACTAGAAGTTGTTGAGGTAAGCACAGCATATACGGCTAATGACTTTGTAACTTGCGAAGAAAAAGTGTGCCTCAAAGCGAACCAGAAAATATGAAGAGTAGCAAAGCCGATTGGATATATTTGTAGATAATAGTTTAAAATCCCTTTTTGCGTTTATTGCAAACCATCTAAAAATAGCGTATCTTAGCGTCAAGTTTACGTGAAAACATAAAACATGCCATGAAAGAAAGTTTTGAAAGAATCCTGGACAAACTCTCTCCAATTTGAGATTCTATGGTAAGGAAAGAAGTAGAACGTTGGGTCATAGGTATATGAACAATTTTATTTTAGCATAGCATAATCTAGAAATCCGTTTTGCCACATTTTCCTCAAAGTTTTTGTACTACAGCCAAATATCAATTCGATACTTTTACTAGAGGTTTTCAAGAAGCCGAAAATTAATGGACTAGACACAAACACGTATCACTCTTACAACATTTATAGATAAAAACAATATTAACAAAAATTATTTTTACCTACGCGTCGACCGGGTTCAGGCATTCTAAGCCTATCGTCAGGACGATGCCGATGTCCAACTGATTATCGTGTTGTTTATCTGGTTGTATCCACGTCGAAGAGCGTGAGAAATTGTTAACTTGATCTCGCTTTTTTGCCAATCCAAAGAGAGGGAAAATGATTGGTGGATCATCTCCATTCATAAGAGAAGAAGGCATGCCTGTTGTGCAGGTTGAAGCAGTCAAAATATCGAATGATGATCAAGTTTTTCACAAAAATGTCGTGTAAGGGAATGCTTTGCCTTGTTTTACCTTACAACTTGCATTGAAATCTGACAAAGTATTGATCGCAAAACGAGCAACTGTAAAAGTGTTCCGATTTCGTTCAAATTTGGTGTGTTTGTTCCTAAACGAAAAAATTTACACCCATATCTTTTTATTGGACGCTTAGGGTACCCCTTTCTGAGTTAGGGTTATCACAAAAATCGCCATGCTTTCTGACTTTACTTTATTCAAAACTTCATAACTATTGAATCACTGAGCCGATTTTAATGATTTTTAATTGATCACTTCGAAGGAGAGTAATAGTTTTGTTTACATTTCGCACATTTTTGCTATCCTTTTTGGCGTAAATGAAAGAAAGACCAACACTGCGGTACAGGAGAAGAGTGCCAGATTTGATGGATGCATTATAGCGCGTAAAAAGCTGGATGAACTTCTGCTTCATAATCATAGCACGGTTGTTTATTGTTGTTGCAGTTCAAAACCGTAATAATCGACGTGCGTCATTCGGTTTTATTCTTGTTCCGTGTGTCGCAACTACGTCGCAGGTGGTGCGCTGTATAACTGATCAATGTGCGAACACAACGCATCACGTGCGACGTAGATGCGACACGCAGAACAAGAATAAACTCGAATATCGCGGTTTTCAACTGCAACAACAATATTCAAGATTCTAAATATTTATTTTCTGGTAATAATATCTTCAATTATTACTACAAAGTATCAAGGTATTCTATTCGAAAAACAAATTAAATTTTTCGTGCCAACGTAAGAGCTACAATCACTAGACACAATCGCGGACAAGATACAGCACTTATAACCATTGGCGTAGCTAGGAACTTTCCCTGGAGGGGGCCTAGGGGATGCCTTCTAAAAAAAATTTTGATTATGATCTTGTTACTCTGGCTGTCACCGATAGCACAAGGTATCGTAGGGAAATACCAGGCGGGCTTGATGAGGGTCCGCGCAATTACCAGATATGTCGGGAGTACAACCTGTCAGCGCATCACATCTTTATTGATTTCAAGGCAACATACGATACAGTCGATCGAGACCAGCTATGGCAGATAATGCACGAGCACGGTTTTCCGAATAAACTAACGCAACTGAGCAGAGCTACATTGGAGAGAGTGTTGTGTTTCGTGTGCATCTCGGGGATACTTTCGAGTTACTTTGAGACGCGGCGAAAGTTGGGACAAGGTGACGGCTTATTTTGCAAGCTATTCAACACCGCACTTGAAGGGGTGATCCGACGAAATCGGAATCTAGGACAAGTGTTCTAAACGTAAATGCGGCCAAGACCAAATACTTAAAGGAAACGAACACGTGCCTCTCGCGAACGGTAACTGTTGATGGCGACGAGGTAGAAGTGACAGATGGATTCGTATATTTGGGATTGCTGTTGCACACGGACAGCAACACTAGTAAGAAGATCTAGCTGCGCATTTAAGCGGGAAATTAGGCTTCCTTAGCCCTTCACAAAACGCTAGGCATACGCTATTTTCGAGCGGTACTGCGGACGATATTTGGCGGAGTACAAACTCTTCACAACTCTTAGCTCTTACAAATGAGAATATCAAAAACAAAATAAATTATTTTCAACTTACACGTCGACGTCTTCAGGACGAGAGCCGATGTCCAACTCTATTCGATTATTCTAATCCAGCGGTTCCCAACCTTTTTTCGGTTCGCGTACCCCCTGACGGATTTCCCTATACTGTTCTGCAGCGAACTAAAGTTTTGGCGAACCCCTGGGGGTTCGCGAACCCCCATTTGGGAACCGCTGTTCTAATCGATGTAAATTCTTGTTACTCTGATCCATTTAAAATTTAAAAACCGCCTTTGGTCCATTTTACATTTATTTTTTAAGAGGTAAATGCAAATGATGGTAAAAATTTCGATTAAGAAAGCGCAAAATTTTTTCTAAAAATTGATTATACCACATCAAAATTTTTGATAAACAACAGCGCCTCCCCCCTTCTTCTTCTATTGCAGTACGTACTAAATTAGCATCCCCAGTGATGTATGGTAGCAAATCATACACTATGAACATGAAAAGATCACACATTTAAATGAAACTACATAGCTGTACCGTTCAATTTTCGTTTGTTTGAGAAACCATAATTATCCATCAACTTTAGAGCCTTGTAATTTGAGCTACAATCATTATTTTGATCAAAAGATAAGTATACATAATGTATTTTAGATATTGTCATGGAACCTCTTACCTAAAAATGTAAGCATTGCTTCAAAATTTTGAGAAAATAAGTTTTTTGTTGTTTTTCAGCAATAGTGAATGGAGTTTTGGGTTTCGCAAACAAACGATTCAGTGGATTTCGAATTGATTCAATTAAGTTGCATCGAATCAATGGTATTTCGTGCTTCGAAAAAATATCAAAATATTGATATCGCTTCATCCATAAAGTGGTTAATGTAGGTAAACGAAGAAAATCTGTTCGGTTTAGCATTAAATAAGTTTCATAAAAAACAAGTTTCATTTTTACAGAGTTGAATGAGAGTAGCCGATCTTCCATTTAAGCAATAAATCAACGTTGTAGTGAAAACGCCAATTCCACTAAACTTAGCGGCAAACTTTCTCATCCGAAACGTGCCTTGGCATATTTTTACACACGAGGAAGTTGTAAAAACTACATAGCATATTCATTGCATGGTCTAATGCTTTCGCCTATGTGATGTGCACAGAATGGTCTGTACTGGGACCATTAACACAGCTAAGTTTTGAAGCAGTGTGAGAATTTGCCAAAAATGACTAGTGTGAGAATTGGCTGAAATTTGCTAGATTAAACCAACCTGTAAAATCGGTCACGTACCAATGGAATGGGTTAGCATCCGAATGTGTTTTTATGCTCATGTGTCAACTGTCAACATGTGTCTGTTAGTATTCCACAATTCTCTTTGCTGTAAAAAATGCCAACGCTGTCGTTTTTTGCTTTCAAATAAAATTCAGTTGAGTTAGGTGGCCAGTTACTTGTAGGTATTTGAACTTTCTACAGGTTACTAAATTCTTCTCACAAGCACATTGATTGCTGTGTACAGTATAGTATAGTACAGCGAATTGAAATTGTATCATCTTTTATCTTTATTGAGTTTAAGGAATGGTAGGTTAGAGAGGATATTAAATATTTTACTGTACAGTAGGTTTTCAATTTTGGCATGGTTCGATTTTGACACGGACCGATTTTGGTAACAAAAATATTCGTTTTTGGTAACACGAAGTACAGTCAGTCAACAATCATGGGTCACACATAATTATGGGTCATTTTAGCTTTTTCTGCTGATTAATGCGTGAATATTATACGAAGTGATTGATAAAATTGTTACTCATAAGTAGCTCTAATAATTTGATCAATCATTAGCTGGTATTTAAACGCTAATCAGCAGCTAGAGCTTAAATTACCCACAATTGTGTGTGACCTATGATTGTGGACTGACTGTGTTTCGCTTCCAAAAATATGTTTAAATATAATTAAATAACATTTCCGCATACATGTTTTATAGGCATAGGCTATACGCATCTGTTGCCAAATTCGAAATTCTACTGTACTAAAAACAACGACCTAGTTTAGTTGACATCGTCACTGTCAACCGTGCAGATGGTCTGTATTTGTGCCTCGACACTGCAAACTCACGAATGATATATCGCAGCGATATTCGAACGCGTTATGTGAATTGATCCGAAAAGAAATCCGTTTGTGATCGATGAAGCATTTTGGGTCAAAATTGATGTGACCTGGAAAAAATGAATGCTGTTTCTCTACGAAGACAACTGCAAGTACATTATCCCAGCCGGAGAATCTATAAATAAAATCATTTTCGTAGTCATAATGCCACCCACATCTCTGAGTTAGATGTACCTCGTAACACACTCAAGAGCCGTTTTCAATTTGTATCTGCTATTGATAGTTTTTATTCTTTTCTGTCTGACTGGTTATTTATTCTAATGTTGTTCATTTAAAGTTCCCCTGCTTCATGTATCCACCAAGGTAGTCACCTCATACTGTGTCCACGTGCTATTCGGCTACACCCGTTTATATAGGTAGTATGATGTAAGATCCATTGATTATATGGCTGTGTACGAGAGTTTGTGGTCAACAAAATTCCCACGTTTGGAGCGCAATTTTGGAATTGCTTTGTATATGAAATCAGTACACCATCGTTCATAGCACTCTTATTCACCGATGAGGAATCAAATGTGTATGTAGATGATGGATCGCTGATATGATTTAAGGTTTAAGCACTCGTCATTGAATTTATATTACAAAAGCGGCTTTTATGGTAGTCAAAACAATAATTTTATTCATAAAAATGTATTCATTGCATTAGAAAATGCAATCTATCTATCAGAACACAATGAATACATTTCCATAAACAAAATTATTGATTTATTGGCTATTTTTGAAATTCAAAAATTCAATGATGACTGTTTGAAACTTAACTGAAGGCCTGTCGGATGATTGTACTTGTAGTTGATAATAGAAATCACGCTAGCCCATAGTTTTGTGCTGGATTTAATGACAATCCAAAATTGCAAAATCGTTCCAATTTCAGTGACGGTTGAATTTATGACAATATTTAATACATTTTAAACATTAAACATATTACGCTGAAACCCGCTGACAGGTACATAAATAAATCAAGAACTGAAACAATTGGCAGGTTAGTGGCAAGGTATCTAAAAATTCCAAGCAAAATTATGATCAAGAGCTTCTGTCAATCTTTTTTTATTCCCATGAACCCTCACTAATTTGAACAATTCCTTATGTAAACCCTGGTAAGTTTTTAATTTGAACTAGGAACCTTGAATATGCTGAAATTTGTATAAAATGCCCACCATGTTTTCTGCTATTGTTACGATGGTTTGATTTAGTTGGTTGCCAACCTTCCAGATTTGTCTGGATTTTCTAGACTTTTTGATGCCTAATCAGACAAAAAAAGAACTTTTTCGAACATTGTCTTCCATTAGATCAAATGACACCCAGATATTTTCCAGACATTTTTATTCTCGTTTTCCGAATTTTCGTAAAAAACGGTTGGTAACGCAAACAGCGAAATTTCGTTCAATGATCGAGTTTTTATCAGAATCGTTGGGGAAACGGAATGTGTAACAGATAAAATCAGCTAGATCAGTACAAACAAATCACGTTTATTGATATTGTCTTCATGTTTATTATGACATTTAAACCGTTTTAAATGTCGACCTGCCAACGTCATACAAATTAGCGGAGTACAAATTAAAAAGGGATTAGATTAAAAACGACCGCCCAGTTAGCTTCGAGGTACAATGCTGGTCTAACAAGCCAGTCGCCGTATGTTCGAATCACGGCTGGGCGCTGCTGCAAGATAGTCAATAGGATCGCTGCACTAGCCCCGTAATTGTCCTGTACTCTAATAGCCGGCTGCAAAGTCTGTCGATAAAGAAGGGTCAAGTCTCAGAAAGAGCAACAAAAATTCTGCTCATTTGAAACAAAAATTCTGCTTATGAAAATATATCCCCTATGTTCAGATTGGTAAGAAGAATTCAGTGAATACATTTCTAAAAACAAACACCCTGTTTTGAGCCCAATAACTGCTTCCAAAATTGGGCTTTCCGACGAAAAGTTAATGACTGCTCATTTCCCATTAAACTATGTTTTGGCCGTGTAATGATTGTGTTCTCAAAAAGTTTTCAACATATATTTTAATCACATTTTAGTGATCGATCAATAAAATTGGTCGAAGAGATGGGGTGATTGTGTAGTTTCTCGGCGCGATCTACTTAAGCAAAAACGAATAATTGGGACAGGATAGCTTGGACCTTGGACATTTTTTTCTAAAATCGAAATGCATGAGATCACAATAAGTGTATAAAATCGTCGTCTTGAGCAAAAGAAGCAAAAGCTGTGCTTGCATGTGTCGTGCATGGTTGAAAAATGAAAAACTTAAGTGTTTAATCAATTTTGACTGTTTAGTGGTGAATGACCCTTTGGGTTAAAACCACTCAAAAAAAAATTTGACTGTTTAGCACTTCAATATTTGTAACTATCACATGAAAAAATTTTGGACGTTTTTTTTCAATCCAATGATATTGACGCTGGAATTCGATGCAGCGATAAAATAAATGGTGTTAAAGATCTTTCATTCAAACATTACAGTTCGTCTTCACAAAATTCTACCCAATATAGTAATCAAAAGCCTAGTTCTACGTCAAAAGTAATAATTAATTGAATTGAATTTTAGTTTAACACTGGTACTCGTGGTTTATGATTTACATGATTTGCTAACATTAGCAAAGTACACGGAAGTAGCATACATACTTGTTATATAGAAGAGGTGATCCCACAGGACAATAACTTGATGTGTCGTATTTGCTTGTGAATAATTATTTCCAAGGCAACAATGTAGCAGCTATAGAATAAACTTATATTTTCAAGCTTTGATTTCGATTGAACATGATTGTTTTTCCAAGTGGCATTCAAGTAATGCTCGTTTTCATTTTCACTTTTCAAATTACTCCCTAACTCGTTTCCCATCAGATGACGGCACCAGTTTGACCGAACTGGCAATGATGACAACCAACGGTGTTGTAGCAATGATGGCAGCCATTTTATTCTGGTTCGCGCTCACGATTACTGTAGGTGGATAGAGTTATAATCGATTGATCCGTTAAAACTTTTTATAATCAAGGTTTTCAGACTTTCTTGTGAGCATAATATTGGATCACTTTAATTTATCAAATACACTACACAGGCTGTTTGTATCTCGTAGCACAGCTTCCGTCACTGTACCAACATAAATAAGCACTCTACATTTGTTTACAACTAATACACATTTGGTTTAAACCCTTAAGTTTGAAACACATGGCAATAAACCAGAATATATCAGAAAGAAACAGGCAATAACAATACACCAATACACGAGACTACAAAAATGTAGTCCATAAATCACTGCCTGCTCTCGCCAGCGCGGAATGCTCTTCACTATTACTTTTGTTTCCTCAATTAAGAATATGCTAGGCCAGTGTAATTTTTCAACTTCACTTATTCTGGGACACCTGCTCCAGTTCTTATTTTACACGTCAATTGACCCAAATAATGCTATTGCAGTGTGCACAGCTTGGTTGAAATTAGCGATCCTGCATGGATACTGACTGATTCCAATGAAAAAGTGGCCACTGTTTTTTCCTTTTTTGTTAATAATTAAAATTATCAATTGCACTACAAATCTGAAGTTTTATCACTTTTTAGATGTAGCGTGGGTGTGAAGCACACGTAACGTAGGGGTCAACTCCCAGCCTGGAGTTAAAATGCACTGCTAATGTTATTCCCATTCCCGCTCTCACGTCTCACCAACACATAAAAACTATCTGCGCGTTGCATCTGCATATTCAAATACCACTGAACTATGCATAAACCCAGCTACTCCTGATATTAAATAAAATCACTGAACTTCTAGTTCACATCGATGAATTCTATCTATTTAAAATGACACATGACACTTTCTGTTATCAATAATGCAATAATTATCTCACATAAACACTTTAAAATGCTGACATTGATTTGATAAAAAACATTGTTCAAACAATACAGAAGTAGGAAAAAGCCTGAATGGCTGAATTTCCTTATTTGTAGCTTCACCAAAGCAGAGCGAAATCAAACCGCAACAACTACGTATCACTTCCGATCTCTCGAACCGGAGTTTCACTTCTGATTAACGAAGTGGGCAAGCTGGCATCGTGTTCGTGACGTGCAAAATTTTGGAATGAGCGTGTGAAAAAATGCCTAGTAAGAGAAGAGAAGATATTCAAGAGAGTGCGTTCACATATTACCATTGCATCGTTTTTCCCCTCCTGAGAAAAACCGGCATTACAAATGAAAGCTACCTAACGTATAAAAAAATACCTCATCAAAAATATAATAATGAATTATTCAGAATTATTCAGAATTATTCAAGACTTGAAAATCAAATAAATAAATTAAACATTTCAATGGATTTACATTTGTGAGTAATCAATACTAAATGGTTTAGCTAAAATTAATGAAACCAAAACCAGCACGGTTTGTTAGAGGTACAGGTACAGGTTTTAATCAAATACTCTCGAATGTTTACGCGTGTATTTTTACGCTCTCTGTTCACTTGGTTCGAAGAGAACTCAAATACGCGATCTCAACTCAATACAACTTTATTTGCGTTCGTTTTGCAGTCCGTTTGCTTTTGTCATTCATGTTCGGCTTAACTGCATCTACCGATAAAATTGCAATAGGTGAATAAATAAATTGCCACCTGGTCTGCTTTCCCAGTTTGGCCACGTGACAGCGGTCAGGAGAGGTAGATATTTTATTGAACTTTTGCGTGCATAGGCAGGTGTAAGATCCTTTTCAGGAGAGATCTGCCAGAGAAGTAAAAAATCTTTAATAACCCTTTCCAATTTGCACGAAACTTTCGAAATGTCTTGGATATAATAGGGCGTATGAATAAAACAGTTTGCTTTGCTTTTCCTGTGTAAATCTTATGCGAGAGTTCGCTTCAATTTTTTTATTCCTACAGCGTAATGTTTTCTTTTCCACAGTTCATTTGACTGTTAAATGTGCAACTTAAAACTTTTTCAATGTACAATTTTGTTATATATCTGACAGTATGTCAAGTTTCGCCGAATTCCTTATATTTAACAAATCTCAAAAGTTTTTCTTGCCTCCACATCGAATCAAATGACACTATGTTTGTTTTGATATAAACTTGTATGAAAAAATATTCATCTTACGCCGAAGAGAGAACGCACGTCTTCCTTACATAACCTTGTACCTTATGAGATATATTCAACAACTACAAGAAATTATGACAAAAAAATCAACCATTTTTCAGTTTTTCATCACCCAACCAATTGTTTTCTACAAATTATTGTTGTGTTGTGAATGCCTCTTTGATTAAGCAGTAATTTGACCAATCAATGAATTCGGATTGGAGCGATTCGGAGCTTCAATTATCTTCTACGATATTTTGATTCTAACTGTTAAACTGTTGTTTATTACTGAATGTTCGTGATGCTGATGATCGAACAACAATATAGGGCTAGCAAATATTTTTTTCAATTTGCAAAATAAAAAGGCAAGCCGTGATTAGCTTTCTAGCCGTCTCATTATTTCATTCCATCATCAATCGCGGACCTAATTCGATAATAGGTACTTCAAATAAGTTTAAAAATATAGTTCGCCCTGTCTTAGTGTGCACTTGAACTCAATAGGGTAACTGAAGTTACGTGAAGTCGCATCAACGAAAGCAATATATTTATTTATTTGATGTATGGATATCTACTTTGCACTTATTTTGGACGTCTGGTATAACATAGTTCAAACCATGAGCATTACAAACATACCAAGTACACCAAGTGAAGGCAGCCAGTTCAACTAGCAACGTGAAGTGAAAAAAATACGGATTGGGAGCCTGAATGGCCCGTTTTTTTGCCCGTAGAGAGTGAAACTACGTCTCATTGACGCAAAATGGCAAAAACTGGTTTTACCTCTTTCAGTTGTTGCGTTTTTTCATTAAGTGCGGTATGACTGAGCTCCCTTAACTTGTAAAATTATATTATATAGGGTAGACGCACCTGTAGTAGTGGTAGTACCAGTAGTGATGGAAACTTGAATTATTCCATTATTTTTGCAGATTTTGGTACAAGTTTGATAAGTATAAGTAAGAACTACCAGTCACAGTATTATTTGATAAGTATCAAACTTGTACCAAAATCTGCAAAAATAATGTAATAATTCGAGTTTACACCACTACTGAGGTACTACCACCACTAATGGTGCGTCTACTCTACTGAAGTTTGACATTGATACGAATAGAACCTACTAATATTGGGTTCGTAAGATGCATCTTCCATCCTAAATTTTAGGTTGCTGACTGTGATGTTTGGTAAACAGTCTATAACAGTGCTGCCCAGGCATAGGCATGGTGCGGGCCAAATCAGATCGCCTGTGAATACCGCGGGCCGCAATAATCTCTCGTCATTCCAGTACATAACAAAATTTAAAATACGTCACAACAAAAACCATTTTCTAGGAATCACCCCAAGATTTAAACCGGAAAGCATTCCGATTCACAACATGCCTGAGGCATTACAGCTAAACTGAGTGACTATTATGTCATCAAAAAAATTTCTCATAAAGTCATAAGTCCACCATCTTTCAAATCAGTCCGCGGGCCGCACGAATCATCTTGAAGGGCCACATGCGACCCGCGGGCCGCAGTTTGGCCATCACTGGTCTATAATGTATGTCAAGCCAAGTAGTAAGAAGATCTACACAAAAAATAGAGATATTTTCTTCATTTTATTATACATCCCACTGAATGGACTCTGAGGTTTACATACAATGAATTCATATCTGATACAGTAGAATTTCGAATTTGGCATGGTTCGATTTTGGCATGCTGATCTGTCAGTAAAACTAAAGCTTTTCTGCTCACGAATATATTTTCAAGTTGACAAACCCAGCGAACTTATCTGGCGTTTGCTAGAAAAGCGAAAAACAAAAAGCGAAAAGCGAAAAGCTTTTTTAAATTATGGCGATGGCTGTCAAGCAGCGAAAGCTTAATCGGTTTTATTGCTGCTTTTAGCAGAGCGTGATACGTCTACTTGAGTTTATAACGTGATTCTTATAGCGGTTATGAAAACATTCTGAGGAGTGGGCCACTTGGTCAGAAAGCAGTTTTACAGCGGTCATCAGAAAGTTCTGGTGGAGCTCTTAGTTTTATTAGCGGTTTTATGAAATTGGTCATGAAAACCGCTATACGAACGTAATAAAACTTGGAATTGTTACTTGGGTATGCATCCATGGGCAGTCAAAACCTTACATTTTTCGTGACGCTCGCATTTTTCGATTTTTTGGAATGACACCCTATCTCAAAACTTGCCGTAAGACGTAGTCCTACGTCAAAAGTTTGCGGTTTCGAACAGTAATATTTTTATTGCCGTAGGACTACGTCTTACCGCAGGTCGCCAAAAACATACTTGCACCTGATGGATAGCTCTTGGCGGACTTTTCAAGCATAAAATTATTGCAATCGTGGATCAACAATATTTACTCAATTTCTGACGCATTTACATTCATTTTTTTCATATCAAAAAAGGGTCTCGATTTTGGCAACATAGGCGACACCCATTTGTTGCCAAATTCGAAATCCAACTGTATAGCTATTTTGAGGTAGGACTACGTCTTACAGCAAGGTTGTCAGCAAGGCTGTCATTCCAGAAAATCGAAAAATGCGAGCGTCACGAAAAATGAAAGATTTTGAGCGCTAATTGCTTAGGGGTTTCCAGGTCGATTTTAAATATTTTCATGCCAATCGATCGAAAAATCTACGCATCCACACCAATAATGAACACTATTGATTTCAAAGTACGTGCTATTGAAAAATTGAAAATAATGAAGCATTGTCCAACTGCAAATCCTCTCCGTGCAAATCCATGATTGGTTGGAAGATTCTCTACGGTGATATAAACCTATACCAATTTAATATCTGTGCTTATGAAGAGAGCCAAAACAAGTGACAAAGTTCCCTCATCTCAACAAGATTCCTTAACACCGCGATTAAACCTAGATCATTTTGATGTCCTTGTTTGAAAAGTACACCAGAAAGAGTGACAAAACCCCCTCGTGCCAACAGAACAAGAAATTTATTCCGAACGCGGTTAAACCTAGTCCAATTTGATGTCTGTGTTAGAGAAGTTTGGCAGAATAAATTACTAAAGTCCATTGTCCCAACAGATTGCAAATTCTTTACGGCGAGACGATTAAACCTAGGCGAATTTGATATTTGTGTTGGAAAAGTACGCTACATCTGTAGTGTTTAGTTTTAATATGATTCTGTATCAACACGCATGTTTGCCGTTTCATTGGATATGTAGTGAATACGCTGTTGATAGAATGGGATTGAATTGGTAAAATCCCTTCAACGTGGGAAACCACTGGTAATAAAACGATCTTTAATTTCTGTACGGTAGCAGGAGAGCAATACGTTGCGTTCTTGATTTTGTTAAATGGTTTTCAAATACGCATAGAAATAACTCTGAAATCTTTTGAAGATTGAACGTATACAATGGTACTACTTTGATAAATTTTGCATACAATGCATGTAGCATGTATATATGCTGCATATAGCATGTATACATAAGAATCGAATGATTACATGCATGGATACATGCTATCTATACAAAGAGACTTACGTAGTCCTGCATCACCTACATATGCGGCCGTGTCGTGTACACAGCCCCCGTGATTTTTTGTACCTAATGAGGCCATTGCAAATTGCAATTTTTTGTCTGTGGATTTTATAGCCTAAAGACTTCGAAAAATGAGTACAGGACGGACTCGATTATATACAGTCGCCAAATTTTTTTCACTATATATGTTCGAATCTTGTATATAATCGAATCAAGAAAAAAAAATTCATTGTTTTATATAAGGTACCCCGGGGCATGCGGGGCCTAAAAATTGCATAGTAAGGGTTCATTCGATTGTGCAATCTACACCTATCATTATTTTAAAATTCTTGCAGCACAGAAACTCTTCAGTAGTATCACTTTGAAGGTTTAATTACAAAAAACGACTATCGATTTACATGCAATGAATCTAAGGAGAATTTTCAAAGTCATGGCGATAGGTCCCACTTGGCTCATACATTCAAATTTGATTAAAAAGCGCTAAATAACAGAAAATTGTGCTTGTTTACAATAATTTATTCTTTAATAGTTCGTAAATACAATTTTAATCTGTTTGATTTACCATGCACAATGCGGCAGGGTTAATAGTGAAATTGTCGTAACAAATAGTTACGCTATAACAACTATAACGCTTTATTTTTCCACTTTCAGTTGCGGATTAGCTAAAGGGGGCATAGTACTTTTTCAATTCTAAGAAATTGAATTTTTATTATTGTTGATATCAAAAGATTAACATATTTAGCATATGTATTTGAAACCGTTTCGATGAATTCCAAAAAATGACAAAGTTACAGTTATTTGTGCCGCGCATGTCTGGAACGATTGCACAGCGCATAAAAACTTCAATGCTGTTTTTCTCGGAACCAGGTTTTCAAAGTCGGTACCATAAATATCTCAAGAACGGCTCAAGCGATTCTCTAGCTTCTTTATTTGTTTCAAAACTTATAAAATTGTTTTGTCTTTGATCCATCCTTTTTTCGATATTGCCATTTATGTATTTTTTAGAAAAGTTTAAAGTCAATTTTTCGGCTAAAAAACTGACTTTTATATTTGAATGTCCGCCATTTTGTTATGCGTTCAAATTTTAAAAAAAGGATGGGTCAAAGACAAGATAATTTGTATGTAATATATTTTCATGTCGTTTTGGAATTTTTTATTTCGGATAAGCCCCCAAGCGCCAATCCATGGTACCGGTTGTTTTTTTTTCGAATGATAATGTTCAAGAAGCCGTAGGAGAGAGGGGAAGAGGTTCCCATATGTAAACAAAATTGTAAATATTAGTATAAAATACGATGTTTTCAATGCAAAAAATCCGAATCGATTCACCTTTCTCGTTATCGAGAAAAAAATATTTGAAATAAGGCCAAAAATATGGCGTAAAAAGTACTATGCCCCCTTAATTATATCAACTTTGCCTTCCCAGATTCAATTAACGTCGGTTATGTTTTTGGTGGTCTTGTTATTGATTAATGTTTTATGAAAGAGTCTAAAGTTTCTCGAGTTCGATTAGTTTTAGAGTTACGCAAAAATTTCTGTTTTATTTATATGAGAGTCCTTATCCTCCTACCACAGGGATTAGGGGTCTCTATCATTAAAAAAAAATCCTGCCTCCGAAACCCCCCACATGCCAAATTTGGTTCCATTTGCTTGATTAGTTCTCGAGTTATGAGGAAATTTGTATTTCATTTGTTTGGGAGTCCCCCTCCTAAAAAGGTAAGCGGTCCTAATTCATCACAGAAAAATTCATCCCTCCAAAAACACCCACATGCCAAATATGGTTCCATTTGATTAATTAGTTCTCGAGTTATGAGGAAATTTGTATTTCATTTCTATAGGAGCCTCTCCTCCTAAAGTGGGGAGAGGTTACAATTCACCATAGAAAAAACTACAAGGTATACAGCCCTAAGAGTTGCACGAAAGGGTGACGTAGGACTATATCAGAGCATTAGATCAAGGACTAATGTAAACTGCATTTCAGGCATACGTATGTTTATAAGAATCTGTTAGTGTCATTGTTTAATTGAATTTTTAAAAGAGAAGAGCGAATTGCAACGGTCGTTTTAAAAATACGTGGACGGGGGTTCATAAGTACAAGGCCGGCAACTAATGAGACATATAGATTTCTTTTAAAAATCACTTGTGTGCATCCTAAAGGTTGAAATGGTAATGAATGACCAGCCCACAGATTATTGTATTGAATATGATTATGAGTAGTTTGACATGTTTCAATAATCTTACTTTAACTAGCTTGTTGCCTTTAAAAGGGTCATTGGTTACAAATAATATTAAAGCCAAAGCGCGTTCATCGCAAATATGACGTGCCATTCGAATGCCTTTCGTTTTCGTTTTCACAAAGTGCTACCCAGTCCCAGTATAATAAACAAAGACGTGGTCCTACGTCAAAAACTTATAGACAGCATTTCCAAACGACTAAAGGCAGTTGCATGAACAACGGATACCATACTAAATACTAATCCTTGAAATTAAGCCACATCTACGAAATCAAAACTGTTAATTCGAATCCTGTATGAATATAAATTTGAGTGGATTTTTTCAAGCCGTAATTTATAGTTTTTTTCTGATAAATAAAAACCATTTTTACAAAACCAAATATCATACCTTAATATTAACATTTGACACTATGATTTTACCTAAATAACATGTCCCTAAAACTTCTAATAAACTTTCAAATGTAGAAAGACAAAATCTGCATGTTGGTGGACGAATTCGAGTTTGTATCGCTGTAATTAATCCCGGTATAATTAATAATAATATGGCCATTCGTTCAGGAGTTCGAAAGGAATCCTCAGTAATCGAACTACTATTGGATGGAGTCGCAAGAAATAGTCTGTACCAATGTAGTATGATCCAGAATTATAACCAGCGTCAGTTGGATCTGGTTTTCGTTAGTGACGGCATATCGTGTTCTGTTTCCGCTGCTGTCGACCCACTGGTGACATTGGATAACCACCATTCAGCTCTAAATTTTTGCGTTGATAGTTCTGCTGCACATCTAGGGTTTGAAGACACTCACGATCCCGCATTACTCAATTACGAGAAAATCGACTTTTCTGCATTGTCACAAAGCCTAGCAACGTTTGATTGGTCTTCTGTTGTTGAATGACGACGTTGATGAATCAGTCTGTCGATTTGGCTTGATTCTAAACAACTTGTTAGTTGCCTGTACGCCCCGCTACAAACCGCTGCCAAAACCGCTATGGTCAAATGCCAAA
Source organism: Sabethes cyaneus (assembly GCF_943734655.1). NCBI lineage: Eukaryota > Metazoa > Arthropoda > Insecta > Diptera > Culicidae > Sabethes > Sabethes cyaneus. Next base: position 99,391,595 of record NC_071353.1, on the reverse strand, counting down.
CTAAGAAATTTGAAAACCAAACGTACTTCAGCGTTTCGACGGTACAATCGCCAAAAATATGCTGTCTATATCAGGTGAACACAGGAACAATTGCGGCGCAATCCAAAAGTATTCTGGTCGTTTGTTAAATCAAAATATAAGAAGGATGGCTTGCCTTCGACCGTTTCACTCGGTACTTCAACGGCCTCAACTAATGATGCAAAATGTCAATTGTTTGCGCAGCATTTTGCCTCAGTTTTCGGAGTTGCTTATCTTGACAATCCTTCTAAGGGCTTCCTCGACACCATTCCATCTGATCTGGTGGATATCGACTGTTTCGCTGTATCTGAGGATATGTTGCTTACAGCAGCACGCAGGCTTAAACCATCGTATACGCCAGGACCTTATGGGATACCTGCTATTGTTTTGAAACGCTGCATTCGACTACTACTAACGCACTTCTGAAGATCTTCAAGTTATCAATGGATCAGGCAAAGTTTCCAGCGGAATGGAAAAAGTCGTTCATGTTCCCGGTTTTTAAAAAAGGCGATAAACGAACTGTCAGTAACTATAGAGGTATCACATCACTGTGTGCAGGCGCCAAGCTAATGGAAATTATCGTGAGTAAAGTAATTCTTTCCAGCATGGTTTCGTACCAGGACGATCAGTTGATACAAATTTGCTAGATTTTACTACATTTTGTATTAACACGATTGGCTCAGGTTACCAAGTTGATGCCGTTTACAAATCTTAAGGCCGCATTCGATCGGATTGATCATGATATTGCTCTGAAGAAGTTTGCTAAACTTGGGTTTTCTCAACGTCTTTGTCGCTGGTTGGAGTCATACTTGAAAAATAGGAAGCTACAAGTTAAAATCGGATCATCGTTGTCTGATTTTTTCGTTAATGAGACTGGAGTTCCCCAAGGTAGCAACCTTGGCCCGTTGTTATGTTCACTGTTTTTTAATGATGTGACAGCTCTACTTAACGATAAATGTAAACTGGTAAATGCATACGACCTAAAAATATACGTCGCTGTGAAAAGCTTGGCCGACTGCTATGTTCTACGGTCTTTGTTGAAAATCTTTACCAATTGGTGCCAAGAAAATAGAATGACGCTCAGCATTAATAAATGTCTCGTAATTTTATTCCACCGTAAACAGAGCCGGTAAGCTTTCGAATTTGACTATCGTATTAATGATCAGATTCTTGAACGTGTGGACTGTATCAATGATCTTGGAGTTTTGATTGACACAAGGTTAACTTTTCGGAACCATCTCTCAGCAATCATCGATAAAACAAATAGACAACTGTGATTCATGTTCAAAATTGCCAAAGAGTTCGACGACCCACACTGTCTTCGCTCATTATATTGTCCACATGTTCGATCTCACCTGGAAAATTCGGCAGTTGTGTGGTCACCTTATCGTGTAAACTGGATCAATCGGATAGAGGCTATCCAACGCAAGTTTGTTTGATACGCCCTTAGGCATTTACAGTGGAATAACCCACAGAATCTTCCACCATAAGAAGCTCGCTGTCAGTTGCTGGGATTGACAACCCTCGAAAAGAGAAGGAAGGTGTACAAGGCTGTTATGGCAGCTAAAATTCTCACGTCAGAAGTAAATAGTCCCACATTACTAAAACAATTACAGGCAAGGGTATTGCCCAGAAACCTTCGTCAACGTAGCGGATTTCTGCATATGCCCATCAACCGTTCAGATTTCACGAAGAATTCTCCTATTCAATCGATGTGCGCAACCTTCAATGAGTTCTTCCACCTGTTCGAGTTCAACGAGTCGTCATCGGTGTTCAAACAAAAGCTGCTTAAGTTATTTAACTCATCTATTAGCTAGTTCATTTTCTGTTTAGGGGCCGTGCACTAATTACGTAAGGCATAATGGGGGGAGGGGGTGTTCCGCGAAATTTTACAAAATCTTATTTGGGGGGGAGGGGGGTTTAATCATTTCTTACGTAAGATTTCACACTCGAAAAAATTATGAAAAATTCACATTTTCAATAGCAACCCATATTACTTGTTACTAAAAATTTCAAATAGATAAGTTTTGAAGTGTCGAAATCCTTCATACTGCAAGGAAAGGCACAGCAACCTGCTGAGTATTTAAGCTTTGCCCACTCAGGGAAACAACAGTTGGGCTACTTGTTCTTGAGCCATCTGATGTCATCGGTTTATGCTATCCAGAGCTGCCATAAATACAGATATTTGTGCTTGCATAAATTTGGGACCCTACCGTTTTCTCCGGAGTATTTAATTTTCTCGATCTAATCTTTTAAATAACATAAATAGTTTATGGACTACTTTAAAATTCAGGAACATTAGTAGAGCCAGAAATCACAGCAACTGAAATAATTGATGGGTCCCAAATTTATGCATGCACAAATATCTGTATTTGTGGCAGCTCTGATGCTATCCAGCTTTCCACGAGCGATGAGGGTGGCTGATGGGTACAACTTTCTGAAGGGCACAGCTCGGTTTTGACATTCAATGCAGGAGCGGTTACTGCGGTTACTATGGAAACCACTACGGTTGTTTGTTGGTTGAGTGGAAAAATGTAAACATTGTTTAGTTTTCGCAGACCAGCCGAAAAGGAATTTAGTTATACGGAAGCGCAGTTTTGTAACTATTTTTTGCGGAAATATTGTCACATTGATCCAATGCAAAGACTATTTCACAAAATGATAGCCAAGAAAGTACAAAAATTCGATTCTCTTCAACTAAATTCCTTTTCGGCTGGTCTGCTAATACTAAACAATGTTTACCAACCACCAAACAACCGTAGTGGCTTCCATAGTAACCGCAGTAACCGCTCCTGCATTGAATGTCATAACCTAACTACGCCCTTCAGAAAGTTGTACCCATCAGCCGCCATTATCGCTCGTGGAAAGCTGGATTATTCCTGGAATTCCTGGAAATGGAACATATTTCGTTGCAATTGCTTAACTCAATCCCGCAAGGCAGCCGCAAAATCCCTTATGCTATCACGAGAAATATTTTTGTTTAAAAGTAGCTTATTCAACTAATGTATAGCTATACCAATGGAACTAGTGCTAAGCTACTATACAACAAAAATGTTTCTTGGGATGTATTGTTCTTCTGTTCCTATAGATCTTGAATGCCGCATGTGACCAGAGTGGGGTCAGTATTTTGCTTCAAAGGAAACCACGGGTGATCATTACAGATCTGTACATTAGACGCAACGGAGTGCCAATTCCAACATAAGACCATGCCGCGTGTCATCTAGAAGAGGCAAAGAAGTTCTTTGTACGCTACTCGACGAGGACACGTGTTTAGACGATTTAGAGTGGATCAATGCGAATTAAGTGAACGCTAGTGAGTTTTTGAGCATACACCAACATTTATTGACAACCTCAATGCTGAAATACGTTCTGTTCGCGAGTGGCCCATAAAAGGATTTACAACAGATAATGGATATTGTTGTTTTTATTAATTTTTTTGAACTTTGGTTTTTATAAACTTGTTTAAGCTTTGTTAACTGTTTCAATATTCTTTCAATGTATAACTTTTTAAATAAAACTTGAGTTTTGATGTTTCAAAAAATCTTACTAAGATTTTTTTATGGGGGGAGGGGGGATTGGCCAAAATCAAAATCTTATACAGGGGGGAGGGGGGGGTTCAAAAATGAGGAAAAAGCCCTTACGTAATTATTGCACGGCCCCTTATTGTGAATTGACCGTTACGTTTTATTTTGTAAATTTGTATGTGCGATGCTTTATCATTAATTATTTTTGACTACTATTGTAAGCTTTTATAATACGAAATGCTAGTTAAACGATACTGGGTTGTGTGAATATTCGAGAATGACTCCACAATCGTTTTTTCTAATCAACTCGAACGGGTTTTCACGGTCGTTTACATTCATGTAGACTATCAGTCGGATGAATTACATTATAAATAAATAAATAAATAAATAATTAATATCATTAAATTTACGAAATCCATAGAAAATGCTGTCGAAATACTAATTATTTTATCCATAATTAAATTCAAATAGCACGGAAGTGTTCATTTTAGAACAGTTTCAACAGTTTCATATCAGTATTGAAGTTTACGGGCCAAACTAAAAAACTGCAAAAGTCGCTTACTAACTTCAGGTCCAACTCCAAACCACTTCACACACCAAGTTGGATAAATGAAATCAGTTTAGTTTTACGGTAACTTTTACCTACCTTGTTTTTAACAGAAGTTTTGCCATCCGTCGCGCATGGGGCACTTTTCTGGAAAATAAATGTACAATTTGTGATTAGTTATAATATATACACTATAATGTAAACTACAATATTTGACGATTGAGATGAGATCATTTTGATTAGACGAATTAGATCTACCCATTGGCACTAGTGCTCGATTCTAGGTGGGGGGGGGCTATAGCTATATAACCCAAGTGCTTTAAATGGATGTTATTTGGAAGCATAATTGCATAATTCGCATAAAGGGTGTATTTCATTCAAGTTCCACCACTAATAGTAGAATATTTTGCCTATCATTGAACGATTCGAATGATTGGACAGTGTCCAATAAAACGCTAATTCTAGAATACATACTGAAACTTTATCAAAGTGCACGAATCACTCACTTTGAACAGTTGTAGATTATTTCTTGTAACAATATCGTTACATAAAGCAAGTTTAAAACCAAAAATTAAAATTAGACATTGTCATATACAATATTGGATATAACCCTGAATTTTGTTAGCATTTCAGATAGGAAACATGTCTCACTAATTAACGTTTAAAATAATTATATTACTATATCATGCTGTACATAGCTAATGATATTCATTCAGATATTATGTTTATGGCACTGTTTACAAATGGTTTTCATTTGATTCAATCATTCAGCTTGATCGCATCGTTTTTACGATGTTGCCCGTTAGAGGGTTAAAGCTACTCCAAATTAGTTCAAACTATGTGTACTTGTACCTTATCTGAGAATTTTTATCAAATATTGGTCTTTTGGTACTAAAAGTGCCTGCTCCTGAATTAGAGTAATTACAAAACTCATCATTTTTACCTTTTGAATCACCGAAATGACAGGGTGCTGCTCGATCAGTTAGATCCCCTAAATGCTGGCTTCGTGGCAGTGCAGGAGACCTGTCGCAATGACGAGAAGGTATGGAGCATCCGTGGCGGCCAAGCCCAATTTTTCCAGAGCGGTGGAGCGACCAACGAGCTGGGTACGGGTTTCGTAGTATTGGACAAAATGCAGGATCGCGTAATGGACTGGAAAGCGATCAACGAGAGGATGTGCGTGTTGAGGATAAAAGGCTGTTTCTTCAACTACACCATTATAAACGTGCATTGTCCACACGAAGGTAGACCCGATGAAAAGGAAGCGTTCTACGCCAAGCTGGGGGCAACGTATGAAAGCTGCTCACAACGGGACATCAAGATCGTCATCGGGGATATGCATACCCAGGTCGACAGCGAAGCAATGTATAGTATAGACCGGTGATCGGTCAGTGATGCATCAACTTTGCAGCTTCCCAAGGCTTGGTGATCAAAAGCACTTTCTTTCCCCACAAACATATCCACAAAGCCACCTGGACTAACCTGAATCACCTGACTAACGATCTTCGAACCAAATCGACCACATTCTCATCAAGGGCCGGTTTTTCTCGAACATCACCAACGTACGCTCCCTACGGGGTGCGCGTATCAACTCGGATCATTACCTAGTAGCAGTACTCGTGCGCTCAAAACTATCGACGGTTTATACCTCGCGACAAAGCCGCCCTTTTCGAATAAACATTCGGCAGTTAAACAACCCGCCAGTTGCCGAAAAATACGCGCGCGTACTTGATGAATCTGCCTTCCTCTGTGGAGCTAGATGCTTCGACCCTAGATGGCACGCTCGGCCATCAACGAGGCCGCAACCGCGGAGCTAGGAATGGAAACCTTGAGTGCACGAAATGATTGGTTCGACGGGGAATGCCAACAAGCGATAGAGAGGAAAAAAAGCTTGGAAAAACTTTCTAAGCATATCCTTGAGAGAGAATTTGGCCAAGTATCAACGAGCACGGAATGAGTTGACCATGATCCTGAGGAAGAAAGAGCGCCAAAAGGAGGACAGAGATCGTGAGGAGCTGGAACAACTATTCTTGGCTAATGACACGCGCAAATTTTACGAGAAGGTGAACCAAACTCGTAAAAGCTACACAACCTGATATCTCGAAGAGATCCGGCGAGATATTCACCAGCTGAACAATAATAGAACCGCCGGAAAGGACAGACTCCCGGCAGAACTCTACAAAAATGGCTAAGAACCACTAGCAACGGAACTTCATTGGATAATTTCTAGGATTTCGGAGAAGGAGAAACTACCAGAGTAGTGGATGGAAGGTGTAGTTTGTTCCATCTATAGATAACTAAAGGGCGGCCGGCTAGATTGCGGTTATTACCACGGTATCACGTTGGTCAACGCTGCCTACAAGGTGCTCTCTCAGATTTTGCTGGGTCGTCTATCCCCAAGAGAATCCATAGGGCAGTATCAGGCGAGCTTTGTGCTACTTAGGCTCGAATTTTTACTCTCCGACAAATCCCCCAGAAATATCGAGAGTACACAATGTGTCCACGCAGCGTATTTTCGTGGATTTCAGAGCAGCATACGATACAGTTGAACGAGAACAGCTATGGCAGATAATGCAAGAGTGCAGTTTTCCGGACAAACTGACGCGGCTGATCAAAGCTACTCTGGAGCGAGTGATGTGCTACGTGCGCGTTTCGGGGAAACTCTCGAGTCCTTTCGAATCGTGCAGAGTCGCGGCAAGGGGTTGGACTGTCCTCTATGTTATTCAATATTGCTATTGAAAGTGTAATCCGGCGAGCAGGCATCGAAACGAGAGGAACGACTTTCAGCAAGAGTAGCCAACTCATAGTCTTGACGACCTCGACATCATTACTAGAAACCTTGGGACGGCGGAGGCAATCTACGCCAGACTAAAAACGGAGGATAGGGTTACAAATCAATGCGTTGAAACCCTAATATATGGTAGGAAGAGGCTCCAGAGAAAGCAACGTTTGCCTCCCACGGACAATGACTATTGACAGCGATGAACTGGAAGTGGTTTATGAGTTCGTATATTTGGGATCTCTGGTCACCGCCAACAATAATACAAGTAAGGAAATCCAACGACGCATTCAAGCTGGAAATCGAGCCTACTTTTCCCTCCGCAAGACGCTTCGAATAAGAAGCATACGCCGCAGCATAAAGCTGACGATGTACAAAACGCTAGTTAGGCCGGTAGTCCTCTACGGACTTGATACAAAAGCTTTGCTTACGGAAGACATGCGTGCACTAGCCGTATTTGAACGAAAGGTGTTTCGGACTATTTTTGGCAGAGTAGAAACGGAAAGCGGAGAATGACGGAGGCGTATGAATCACGAGCTACAAGCGCTACTTGGAGAGATTCCCATCGTACACCTGGCAAAAGTTAGAAGACTACGGTGGACCGGCCACGTCGTTAGGATGCCGGACGACTGTGCAGTGAAATCCGTTCTCTTCAAGAACCCGTCCGGCACCAGGAATAGAGGCGTGCTAGATGGCTCGACCAGGTTAAAGCCGACTTGCGTGTGTCGAGACGCGCAATGAATTGGTGACGAGTAGCCCAGTACCGAGTACAATGGAGATGAATTCTTGATACGGCAAGAGCCACCCCGGCTCTCGGCTGCTAAAGTTAGTAAGTAAGCCAGCGTCGCTTCAGTTCTTGTAGTAAACATCACACATTCGTAGATGATGCTTGTGTGAGTTCCTCTAATTATTGGCATGCATGGCAATCCCCGGAAATACTAAACTCTTTGCCATCGTACAATATACACATGCCATGCCCAACTTTCACCGTAGCACAGGTCATCAGCGCGTTGAAGTCAATTGACTCGTCCAAAGGTCCCAGACCGGATAGACTACCTCCTGGATTCATTCGTCGTTGCGCGGATGTGATTGGACCACCGCTTTGTCGCATATATAACCTGTCGCTCTCGAAGAGTGTCTTTCCAGAAGCATGGAAGTTATCTGCTGTTACACCTATTCTCAAAGCCGGTAGCGCTCAAGATGTTAAAAGTTCGATTCTCTGTTGTCTAGCAAAAACGCTCGAACTTCTGATTCATGATAGAATGTTGTCTGTGGCTAAACACTTAATATGTGAATATCAACACGGCTTCATGAAAAATCGCTCTACTACCACAAATCTTATGGCATACACTAACACGATCAACTCAAGTTTGAAGAAGCGATGTTAAGTGGACAGCGTTTATGTGGATTTTGCCAAGGCGTTCGATAAAGTGCCCCACAAACACTGAAGAAGCTTGAAAAGCTAGGTTTTCCTCATTGGCTCTTAGCATGGTTGAAGTCATATCTATTGGATAGATCAGCAGTCGTTAAATTAGGATCGGTCGAGTCAGGTAGTTTTTCACACCATCAGGTGTGCCGCAAGGCAGTCATCTTGGTCCCTTGATTTTCATCCCGTTCGTGAATGACTGAATTAGCTCTGGTTAGCTGACGACTTGAAGATATATCGTACCGTTAGCTCATTGGTCGACTGTGCGGCTCGACAGCAAGACGTTGACAGCATAACCAGTTGGTGTGTCTTAAATGGCATGGAGATGAACGCAACAAAGTGCAAAATAATAAGTTTTACCAAAGCGCGGACGCAGCTTATTTATGACTATAGTGTAAATGGTTTCAGTTTGGTTCGTGTTACATCGGTAAAAGACTTGGGAGTGACAATGAACTGCAAACTTTGTTCCAACGAGCACATCAGTGAGACTACTTCCAAAGCTTTTGCCATGCTTGGATTCATCCACCGTAATGCTCGTGAATTCCGTGATGTGTACGCACTGAAGACGGTCTATTGCTCCCTCGTTCGAAGTTTCCTCGAATATGCTATTCAAATCTGGGCACCTTACCATGCAACTCACATTGTTCGCATTGAAAGAGAGCAACGTTGTTTCGTTCGTTTCACATTACGACGACTGCCATGGAATGAACCGCAAAGGTCACCGCCATATGAACAAAGATGCCTATTGATAAGACTGGAGCTTTTAAACCAACGACGCATATACCTTCAAAGAATGTTTGCTTTTGACGTGCTGTGCAACAGGATTGATTGACCCGACCTTTTACGACTAGCAAACTTTTTCCACTGACGAACTGACATGACACATAGAAGAAAATCCTTTAAAAACCATCGTCCTACAGATTTTGGTTGCACACTAGCACCCTCTGTTATGCATGTCGCGGAGTAGCTTGCATTTGCACGGTTTTATGCTGTAGGTTTTTACATTTGAATGGTTTTATACTGAAATCTCGAAGCAACACTCGCGCGCCGCGGTGTGGTCATGTTGCAAAATATGCTTTTTTGAAAAATGAGTGGTTTTTGATTGGACGATGGAATTTACGCGAGTGTCTCGTCTGTTTGTCTGTGCTTTTTCGTTCCTGCCCGACGATCCCGTCAACATTCGTTAAGGGGACACAAACGACCAAAAATTTTGAAAAAATCATTATTTTTTTATTTCAGATTTTGATTCTGCAATATTTTCTGCTTATTTTGATACTAAATTTGTAATGATCCGACTACGGGAAGTGGTCGAAAAACGATTATACACATAAGCATTCCAGTGCGGTGTGGAACAACTTCGGCGGAATAAAACGCCGCTCCTGGAAAACCACGATTTTCAAACTTTATGTACGTTTTTCTCAGAAACTACACAACGTATTGGAACAAACTTTTTTTTGTTTTGTTGGTAGTAGATTGGCAAAGACTTTTATAACTTTTCAGTTTCGCAAACAAAACACAGCTTGAGAAAAACGAAAAAGAAGAAAAATAGATGCCTGAAAAAATAAAATTTTGTCTTCTTTTTCTTTTTACTCTATATATACTACATGCGTTTTATATAAAAAATTTATCAAAATAGTAACACTGTATATGTTCAATTGTCAATAGATTTCAGAGTTATTTCTATGTGAATTTGGAACAATATAACAAAATCAAGAACACAAACTATTGCTTTCCTGTTACTTTACAGAAATTAAAAATTGTTCTTATTACCAACGCGTACTTTGAATTGAAATCAATGGGTATCTTTATTGGGGTTGATGCATAAAAGATTTTCCGATCGATTGGCACAAAAATATTTAAAATCGATCTGGAAACCGCTAAGCTATTAGCACTCAAAATTTTTCATTTTTCGTGACGCTCGCATTTTTCGATTTTTTGTAATAATACCTAGCTTCCTGAAAGACGTAGTCCTACGCCAAAAGCAAAGCCATTGGTATAAACGTCCTAAGGAACTTAAAAGACTTCGCTGCCGGTTATTAGAGTACAAGAAGAGTACAAGACAATTACGGGGCTAGTGCAACCATCCTGCTGGCTCTAAAGCTGCATCGGTCAGCCGTGATTCGAAAATACGGCGACTGGCTTGTTAGACCAGCATCGCACCTTAAAGCTAACTGGGCTGAATTGCTGCTGAAATTGTAAATTGTATAAGTACTTACCATTCCGGAGTCTCTATATATCGGTTTGTAGTGTTCCTGGGAGGGTCGCTTCTCAATTAGAAATTTCTCCTTAATATTTTTGCATTGCATTTTCATTTCCTCCTGCAACTTCAGTTGTATCTGCTTCGGGATTGTACTGGATCCCATGAAACAAGCGCTGCCACTGCTGGATCCAGTTGAGTTATTGAAATTTGAACTTCCAATTCCGGTATCGATGCTGCGTGCTCGTAGATGTGTGGCAGTGTTTGGATGCACTGGAGGCGTGCCTCCACTCGCTGCTGCTCTAGACGGCACGCCCAGAGCAAGGTTTTTTTCTAATCGTTGTGCTAACATTTGCTCCAGTTGTTTCGTTGATTTCTGATATTGCGATATGCTTTGAATGTGTTGTGGCGGTTTCGTTATGCAGTTGCTGCTGCTAGCGGTAGCAGCCTCCCGGGATTTATACACCTCAAAAGCCATTGTTTGTCGAGCAATAAAGTCGGAGTCTCTGAATCCACCAGAACTGGATGACAAAGAGCTATCCACGCTGTCACTAGAAGTTTTTATTCGATTTTCTTCCCATTTTTTACCCTGTGTGGGACGTTCGTCTACCCGTTGAGGTTTTCCAAAAACACCACTTCCTGTACCGGCACTACTAAGACTAAAGTTGGTGCTATTTTTAGAGTTTTGTAAATTTTGTTTTTGACTGTTTGAATTTAGAATAATTCCACAGCAGTCATTTGTGCAGCCTAGGTTTGGAGAAGAAGGTGTCGCCTTTTTATCAGAAAGCTTTTTTGCTGGATCATTTTTTCTTGGGGAAAACGATGTTGTTGCGGAAGTGGCGGCACTATCTCCACCACCCGCACGCAACTGTTCGTCCGAAGGGGCAGATGTGGCAACAGCATGCAATGTCACTAACTGTCGTTTTCCTATGCTGGTACAATCCTGGAGGCTCCCATCGAAAGATTTTGCAGCAGTGAATTGTTTGCGTATTTGCTTCACCTTACTGCTAGAGCCGGTATTTATGGCACCTGCAGCTCCAAATCCTGCTGCAATAATGTGGTGGTTCGGGGGAGGAATATTGATTGGCTTTGCTGGAAGTGCAGGTTTCACTCGGGCGGCCCCTTCTTCAGGACATGGTTTCTTTTCGCTGTGCTGTATCATGTTTTTCAATAAATTTATTTCGATGAAATTTAAAACTAGTAGTTTTCCAATTGTACTTTAAATTTCACTTGAAATCTACATTTATTCAACTGCACAATTTAGAGCCACTAGACTTTGTTCTCTTTGCACATCAATATGCCCTTTGCCTATTTAAAACTTACACCAAATCACAGTCGCCGATAGAATTAAGCCAACACCTATTCACCAATGTTCACATTTCGCAGAGAATTATTGTCAATTTTTCGAATTATACATATGTCTTATTACACATCAAACTTTTACACTACACCTTATTTTGACCAAAAAGCTATCAAAACCATCTCTTACTCTTCCTGTTTGACTTCCGTAATGCAGAATTTGTGACGTATTTTAAGGAGTTATGGCAGTAGTTGTAACTATCCAAGACTGAGGCTTACAATATCATCTGCATGATTTTTGCAAAAAATTTGTTACTGAATTTAAAGTAACACTTTTCTATAATCTTCCTTTGAGCCAGACAACAACAAACAACCTGAATAGCAATACTATATAGGTAAACGGCATTTCAGTCTGAACATGCAAGGATTCTACGGCGAAGTTGCTGCAGTGGTAAGAGCAAGGGAATTTGGGGGATGATTTTTCACGCAGGCGCTCTATTGGGAGGACACTATCCATTCGAAGGATGTGTTGTTTGACAGTAGACGTCAAAGCTACACAGCGTCTGTATTTTTGTTCTCTTCTTGATTTTGATTTTCGTAGTCAATTTTCTTCCAGTCTAATAAAACAATCTGCAAGGTTGCATATCTTTTGATTTTACTATTGCATTTGATCTTGAAAAAAACACAAATATTCACAAACGCCGTGTAAACCAAGCTGGATCAACAAATATCATAAAATTTTTGGAGTAGAAATATATTGAAAATAAAAAACCTATACTCGAAACGAACAATAACTTTCATTTTCCATCATCAGTTAAGCGGCCATGTGTAAAACAATGTTATGGCACAATTTCTAATTTATCTGCTTCAAATAAACAATTGATCTATAACGTCATGTAAAAAATAAAAACATAATGATAATGATTTCTATTTCTATTTTTTTTTTTGCGGTTTGGAAACACATTCAAAAAATAGTAGGGTAAGACGGGGCAAAGAGTGTCACTTAAGCTCAAAATGTGCTAGATTAAAAAATAACAGTATTTCAACCGCAATGCGTTATGTACATAATATTTTATGATATTTTCTTAACAATCCTGGAAATATTGAGCATTAGAACATGTTTTTTCTATTTTTCCAAGAGCTTTGAAAAAGACCCTTTTTTCTGGTAGTGGAAAAACGCCGAGGCAAAGTGTGTCAATCAATGGGGCAAAGTGTGTCACGTTCTTAAATAGGGTGGTTTAAATTTGTAGGATCCAGCAAAGTTATTTAAAATAGTGAAAAACAATTGTAGTTGCATGTTGCAAGACAATCAGTACAAGTTTTGCAGTTTCCCGCAACGTGTATTCAATATTTTCGACACGTTGTTTTGAGCATTTTATCGCTTGGTGTATTTTGTAGCTCATGCGTTCTTTTCTTAATCGTTGTTATTTTATGCATACTTATGCCATATAGGTAATCTAGATTAAACAGTAGATATTTAAAACGTATTCAAAGCAATATTTTTCTAACTTAAAATTTACACCTCTCGCCCCAGACTACTGTGACACACTTTGCCCGAAGCATGTTATTTGAAGAAACATGAAAATTAACGCTTGCTTGCAAATAAATCACCAGTAAATCACTTTTCTATGCAGTCATTAAACCTAAATAAATAATTTATCTACTATATGGAGCAAAGACATTGAATTTTTAAATGATAACTAGTTTTCCGGTTTGAAGTATCGCATAAGCGACGGTGCCAAAAATTACAATGATTTTTAAATAGACGCTCATAACTTGTTGGTTATTATTTATCTCTGATAGAAAAAGGTACTGATAAGATGTTTGAAAGAAAAGTATTTCAAACTTGGGCTAATGTCATAGGATTCAGAAAACTTCATTGACACATTTTGCCCCGTCCTACCCTATATTTTTCCATGTGGTGTGAAACACGCCCACCAATGCACAGTGGTCCAGCAGCGAAAATTATACGGTGCTTAAGCGTTAAAGTTTGAATATCTTTTGAATGAACCGTCCGATTTTCAATAACTCGGTTTCGTTTGATAGATCTCAACAGTAATTTTCAAATGACAATAAATCGTGTGATGTTTTACATTGAATTAACGCTTATATGTTACAAAAATATGTTTTAAATACTATTTTTTCACATTTCTTTATGTAACATTCAAACTACAAGTCGTCATGAAATTTGGAAACTAAGGGTTTGCAAGGCTCCTCTTTCATATGCAATCAATTTACTTCAAATCGGTTAAGGGACCTATGAGATAATGAAGCCCCATATTTTCAAGGTACAAGGTATACAGCCCTAAGGGTTGTACGAATGGGTGATGTAGGACTATATCAGATCATTAGATCAAAGACTAATGTAAACTGCATTTCTGGCATATGTATGTTTATAAGAATATGCTAGTGCCATTGTTTAAGTGAATGTTTAAAAGATAGCGAAATATTCAGATTCATTTCTTCATTGAATGCAATGCAATGGTGGCTTTGAAAATACGTGGACGCGGGCTCATAAGTACAACGCCTGCAACCATTGAGACATAGAAGATTTTTTTAAAAACCATTGTGTGCACCATAAAGGTTGAAATAGTAATGAATGATCAGCCTCCAGATTATTGTACTAAATAAGACTATGCGTAGCTTGACATGTTTCAATAATCTTACTTTTACTCGCTTGTGACCTTTAAAAGGGCCATTGGATACAAATAATATTAAAACCAAAGCACGTTCATCGCAAATATGACGTGCCATTCGAATGTCCTTCCCTTTTGACATGAATGGCAACAGGCACGTAAGTTAACGGCGTCGATTCACTGTCTTTTGCTCCGAGAAGGTTTGACTAGTTTACTTTCACAGCTTATCGCTTGTTACATAGCAGAAAATATGGCACATACGCAAAAATGTCTGTTTTATTTGTACGAGAATTCTTATCCTCCTACCACAGGGGTTAGGGGTCTCAAACCATCATAAAATTAATTCATGCCTCCATAAACCCCCACATGCCAAATTTGGATCCATTTGCTTGATTAGTTCTAGAGTTATGAGAAATTTGTATTTCATTTGTATGGGATCCCCCCTTCTTAAAGAAGGCAATGGTCCTAATTCACCATAGAAAAAATTCCTGCCTCCAAAAACCCCCACATGCCAAATTTGGTTCCATTTGCTTAAGGGGACATAAACGACTGAATTTTTTTAAAAGGTATAAATTTTTACCTTTGTGTATTTCAGATTTTGATTCTGCTGTCTTTTCCGCTTATTTTAATACTAATTTTGTAATGATCCGACCACGGGAAGTTGCCGAAAAACGATCGAACACATAAGCATTCCAGTGCAGCGTGGAACAACCTCAACGGAATAAAACGCCGCTCCTGGAAAACCACGATTTTTAAACTTTATGTACCTTTTTCTCAGAAACTACACAACGTATCGGAACAAACTGTTTTTGTTTAGCTGGTAGAAGCTTGACAAAGACTTTTATAACTTTACGTACACGAAAAAATTCTCATTTTTCAAATGCAACTCATGTTACTGTAGGCATCACCCCGCGGGATCACATTAGCACTAGCACATAACCTTTCAAAGCAGGCTCGTTTACTAGCTTTTATCCCACTCTTAAGCGCTGCGCGTGCAGCAACAAGTGCTACTCGACATTCCGCCCTGCCTTCATCCGAACAAGCTCTTTGCATGCGGAGTTCCGCAATTTCATCTGTCCACCAGTAAGCCGGTAGCCTCCCATACCTAGGTCGACCTTTCCTAGGCATGGTAGCGTTACACGCTCGCGACAGTACCTCAACCAAATGACCAGCATTCGGATCGGGTATACCGCGATCACCGCACTCGCACCGCTTCCACAAATACTTCAGGATCGAAGTATGATGTCTTCCATCCACGGGTGGTTGGAGTGTTGGCTCTACTCGTCTGCCGCCTCGCCTCGTTATCTGACCGACACCATAGCGGACCGCCTGATGGTCACTGTGAGTGTAGCCATTGTCTACCCTCCAGTCGCCTATCAGAGCAGGATTGCCGAATATCACGTCGATGATAGACTCCGCACCGCTCCTACTGAAGGTACTTGTGGTGCCGACGTTGGCCAGATCTACGTTGAGCTTTGCCAGAGTTTCAAGCAGAATCCGACCCTATGGTTCGGACGACGACTTTCCCACTCTACCGCCCAAGCGTTAAAGTCGCCTGCCACAACCAACGGCCTTAGACCAGTCAGCACAACTGATACTCGGTCTACCATCCGCGTAAACTGCTCGATAGACCAACTCGGCGGAGCATAACAACTGCAGTAGAACACACCACCCACTTTGGCAACCGGAAATCCCTCTTCTGCAGTTGACACAACCTCTTGAACCGGGAACTTGCTTGTCGTTCATATAGCCGCCGTCCCAGACCTATACGAAACCAAGTTACCGTTTCCGGCAGGGATGCGGTATGGGTCCGAGATGATGGCAATGTCAGTCAACGACTCAGTAACTGCTTGGGCTGGCAAATGAGTGAACATGTGCAAATATATCACCTCTGTTTTCTAACTCCTATCTCTACCTCCACGAGGTGCCGGCTGGGGTACGGCAGCCAAAGTTGCGCACCTGGTGGTACGCAACCTTGGTTGTCGTACGCAGACAGAGAAGGTGGAACACTCGCCGCGTGGTTTCCGGCTACCTAATCATGCAGTTCGGCGCCGGTTTTTCGGAGGGCGTGGCTGCGGGGTGTGGCCACACCAGGAGAGTTATTTTCTCAGCTGGCTTAGCACAGAGAGAGAGACTCTCAATCGGTCTGTTTTACACAATCTGCAGTTATGCCCTTTGGCGGTAGGTGCCGAATTGTACGTTTGGGCAAAAATTGAGCCACGGGACCTGATTCTGCCGTGAGAGTCGGCAAATCAGGAGCCCCTAAGTCAAGGTCTAACTCCGTGCCGATGACTGAATGGCTGGAGGGGTGAAAACATGCCAGTCGCGAACGGAGTGCTTTGGGCATCTTGCCCCTACTGTGCCATGTGGGGCTCTGGTACGGTCGATCTTTGTTGTCCCTTGCGTTTCGTGGGAACAACATAGGAGTCCTGCCCAATTTCCCTTATGGGTTTTACGCCAAGTGCGTTCTGGCCAACATAATTGGCTTCGCTTACAATTTGCTGTCTGATCTGTGTTGGAGATTGTTTGTGCATATACTCCGCTAGTCAAATAGAGTTGCACAAATAAATCTTCAACACAAACGGGCAGCAAATTTGTATTTATGCGACAAACTTTTTAATGGCTCTGTCACCATCGCATTGGTCCAGGAACCATATTTTCGCAAGGAGTACTTTCATTCGACGGATATTGGAAACCAGAACTTTGCTGTTTTCAGCAAAACTGGTATGACAAATCCTAGTTTGATGCCCAGGGCATGCATATTGTTGCATAGGTCAATAAGTGCATGCCTTATCTCTGAGTTGACTACTCGAGATATTTGTGCAGTTACAGTAGAACTCGTCGTGGATGATGTCCATAGGCGCTGTGTCTACTGTTCTGCATACTTACCACACGATGAACCGTCTCGCAGCGACGATTTCAGAAATGTGGTAAGATACTGCCAATCTAATGGGCTTCCGCTCATTGTAGGCAGTGATGCCAATGCCCATCACATCATTTGGGGCAGCTCGGATATCAATCTGAGAGGCTCTGGTTTGATGGAATATTTGAGTAGTACTAACCTTGGAATACTCAACATTGACAATTGTCCAACTTTCAGACGAGCTGGTAGAGAGGAAGTGTTAGATATAACACTCTGCTCTAACAGGATCAGTCAAGAGTTGGCACAATGGCATGTTTCAAATGAGACACCACTATCTGATCATTGCTTTATATATTTTCATCATATGGGTGTCTCCTTGAACGCTGCAACATTTCGCAATCCGCGATTTTCCGACTGGAAACTCTTTGAGGAGGAACTGGCGACGAAATTTCAAGGATTCGAACCGACGATTGAGTCATCGATCGACTTGGATGTGGCTGTAGATGTCACAACATCTTTTATTGCGGAAGCTTTTGAAGTGGCCTGCCCGCTAAAAACTATTAAAACGACTAGAGGAACACCATGGTGGAACTTTCATCTCGCGGAACTAAAGAAACGATGCAGGAGAGCCTGGAATAGACGTCGTAGGGATGGCGTGGAGCCTTTTAAGCAGGCCCGGAAGCCTATGCAAAGGCTCTACGATGTTCAGCACGCACGAGCTGGCACAGGTTCTGCAGCAACGTTTCCAGTTTCGGCGAGGCAAGTCGACTTAATAAAATACTGTCAAAATCGAAAGATTATCAGGTTAATAACATTCGAAGTTCGAACGGCGAATACTGTTCGAATGACAATGAAATCTTGGAATGTCTCTTTTATAGTCACTTTCCGGGCTGTGTGGAACCTGAAGTTCGAAACGATCCAGAAATCGTTTTAGGTGGCTTAGACTCATGGGCTTTTGCTCGGAGACTTGTCACAACTGAAGCGATTGAGTGGGCCGTGAACAGCTTCTCTCCATACAAATCTCCTGGAACAGATGGAATATATCCTACCTACCCCCCTCTACTGCAGAAAGGATTCAAGTACTTCAAACACATTCTGAGAAGAATGTTTGTGTGTAGTATTGCTATTGGGTACATCCCAACTCAATGGCGTGAAATAACCATTAAGTTTATTCCTAAAGGTGGACGCGCGACATACGAGCAAGCAAAAAGTTTTAGACCAATCAGTCTAACGTCTTTCTTGCTTAAATCACTTGAGCGGATTGTTGATCACCACATCCGCGAAACAAGCTTAGTAGAAGTTCCTCTTCATTCAGCACAACATGCTTATCAAAGTGGAAAATCTACAACCACTTTATTACATGACGTGGTGGATAAAATTGAGGTTGCTTTTTCACAAAAGGAATCTTGCTTAGGAACTTTTTTGGATATTGAAGGCGCGTTTGGTAACGTATCTTTCGCTTCCATTTTGGAGGCTGCTCGTTATCATAATGTGCCCTTAATAATCGTAAAGTGGATAGAACAAATGCTTAGTAACTGATTGCTTTTTTCATCCTTACGGCAAGCAAGCATTTGAAAGCAAAGTGTTTGTGGATGTCCACAAGGTGGCGTTCTCTCGCCTCTTTTATGGAACCTTGTGGCGGATGGCCTACTGAGGAAACTCAATGGTCTAAGCTATCCGTCATATAGTTTTGCGGATGACTATCTCATCCTAGTAGTTGGAAAGTGCATAAGCACATTATTTGACTTAATGCAGCAGACACTACGCGTCGTGGAAACGTCGTGCCAAGAAACTGCACTTTCGGTAAATCCGAGCAAAACATCTATCGTCTTATTTTCAAGACGTAGAAATACCAATGGAGCTCGCGCTCTGCGCTTTTACGATTCGGATGTTGATGTTGTGACCGAGGTGAAGTACGTGGGGTTGATTCTCAACTCCAAGCTTGACTGGTCCACAAATATTGATTTCCGAATTAAAAAAGCGTGCATGGCCTTTGGACAATGTAGACGAGCAATTGGCAACTCTTGGGGGCTTAAACCCAAATACATACACTGGTTATACACGGTCGTTGTCAGACCAATACTGGCGTATAGTTGTCTTGTATGGTGGCAGAGAGGGGAAGTTGTGACTGTCCAGACAAAGCTAAACCATCTTCAAAGGATGTGTTTAATGGCAATGTCTCGTGCATTTACTACAACTCCTACTGCCGCCCTAGAAGCTATTTTCAATATTAAACCTCTACACTTCCACCTGAAGCAAGAGGCACTAATATGTGCTTTTCGACTACACGCGATTGGCCTTTGGCAGTCTGTGGACGGTTCCACTGGTCATACTCGATTGTGGTCACAAATTGTTGCTGAGGACAAGTTTGCCCTTGCTCCTAGCGATGTAACGCTCATGCGTACTTTCCCGTATAGGATTTTCTCAAGTGACTTTCCTCCTAGAGAGGAGTGGATGTCAGGCTACATGGAAAGGAAAATTTCCGACTATGTGGTCTGTTATACCGATGGTTCCTTGTACGAAGGTCGCGCGGGTGCTGGTATTTACTGCCGTGAGCTGGAATTGGAGGAATCCTATTCGTCTTTCTTCCAGGCCTTCTTCTTTTTGACCAACTCCCACTGGTTGTCGGACGCTAACAGCGTCTTGTTACCCTCAGTGGGTTCTTGTGTTGACTTACGACCCTCTGCTATCAGGCGCTCCTTCGGGCCCGTGAGGGTTTCTTCCTCAGGGGACTACCTTGCACGTTTGGTGGATGCCTTGTTGTCGTTGGACCGCTCCGTAGCCGCGAGGGCCACGGTGTGGTCAGTCATTGACGGGCAGGCATCCGTTTGTACAGACCTCGATTCAAACGCTTTCTCGGTCTCTTTCTCTGCCACTTTTATTCATGCTTCGAGTTCGCTGTGCTCCTTCGTCGCAGCACGCATGGTGTTCCGAAGCATGAACAGACTTTGTTTCAAGTCTTTCGCCAGGGTGCTGCGACCTGCCACAAACTCGATAATGGCATCGAGCTGATGAGACGCCGCTACCACTCTTGGTAGCATGTCTCTTTTTCCTGCCACTGCTTTTATTAGCGACGGGCCATTCATTGCTGCGTCCGGCGTAGATGCAGTTTGAGCGACAGGTGTGTCGTTTCCCTTGCCGCTTACGCTGACGCTTCTACTGGTATCCATCGGCGGAGATCTCTGGATACCATTTCTTGCGAACGGATTATCTAATCCGTCCGTGTTCACTAAAGTTAATGTTTTATTTTGATTACTCATATAGAATCCCACGAGTTGAGGGGAAAAAAGAGTCCGCCGCATCAGAACCCCCCATGATACGGTAAGGGCTGATTACTGTGGAGGGTGTCTGGGCTTGAGGCTGAGTATTTATAGAATCCCCCAATTTAGCCGCAGCTTCTTCATCATTTCTCGCGACTATAACTCAAATTCAGTAGCATTTCATTTAGACCAAAATGCACGCCGATATTCTGTAAATATTATTCTATCAAATGGTATAAAAATCTTGTCTCGAATAAATATAGTTTCAGCGTAATTCCTGAATATTGTTCAGGCTACCGCTTAATGGGCTGAAAATACGCTCCCATACCCTACCAAAAATAAACTACACACTTTTCTTACATTTTGCAAAAATAATTTTTCTAATGCATTGTTTCACTACATTTAAACATTAAAAAAAGTGAACATTTTTCCGATTCTTCAAGTAAGCTCAACTTTCTCACCGTTCGGCTAGTTCCAAAGACCACCACTGTCCACGCGTTGCTGTCGAATTAGTCAATTTCGAAAGGACACGCGAGAGTTCTTTCGAGTGCTGTGCGCGCTCTACGTGGTAATAATTGAAATTGATTATAGTGGCATCTAGCGGTGATATCTTCTGGCTGTTACAGGAAATTTACAGAACTATAAAAGATGGCGCTAGACCTGTACTTGTATACAACCTTACGCCACTAATTCCATCTGACGTTCAATTTGTAATTACTTGTATACAAATACTCGTCACTAGTTCCATCTGATGTTCAAATAGTAATAGTAGGTAGCACTTTCAATACGCAAAGCTTACTTCAATTTCACCAACCGGTTTGAAATCATTAATGGTTTACCTTGCAGAAAAAGAAGCTTTAACAAAATAAAAGACACCTAACTAATGCCATTCGTCGATTGCAAAGCGAGTTGTAAGTTTTTGAATTGGAAGCTCGAAAACTTGCGTAGTGAAAACTTGCAGAACGTGATAACGTTCAAAGGCGAATAAAAGCAACGGACAAAATAATGACTGCAATCTAACCGCGAACTACTTCTCATGATAATATTGTCAGTTTCATTGCTACCAAAACGCGCTGCACAATTTTTTGACAGTTTGAAATCGTCGTAGGCAAAACATGCATGGCTGTGAGTGAGCTAAACGTATATATTTCGTTTGACTAGGAAGCTGTTGTTTTACTCGACACAATAAACCAAATTTGCACTCGCGACGAATTTGGCAATGATTTTGGTTCGCGATGGTGTAATTCATCGCGTTCGATAAGGTGGGACTTGTTGGAAACTTACAATATTATCTCGAAATCAATTCTCGCGAACTGAAAACTTTCTAGCTAACTAGCAACCAAAGCAATGCTTTAATGTAGTTCTTAGGTAATATCCTCCGAATGTTCAAGATGAAAAATAATTGCTAAAATTTTCTCGAGCAGTACTGAATTAAGCCATGCTAAAAAATAATCGCGGTGCAGAAAAAGCTTCAATCTCCACTTGGTTCAATAGCTAAATTCGAGAGAGCAAATTGCTTGGTCTTTTCTTTTTAAAGAAGCTTTGATGCTGTTCGAAAAATGTTTAACAAATATTTTTGGTTTGGTTTCGACAACCAGAAAATGAGTAAAGTGTCAGTTCTTTTGTTTAAGTTTTTTTTTAGTTTTTTTACTAAAGCTTCTTCAGTTTCGTCTAAGTTTCATATTGCATGAAAGCTTTCTGCGTGGCAGCACTTTCATGCTGTCATCTTGGTTATCTTTTTAATGACAGTAGTGCTATACGTGGTGATACTCGAAATCACTAATGTCTGTTAGCGACATCTCTCGGCTAACAAAAAAGTAAATAAATGGAAATAAAGCAGTAGCTGCATACAATATAGCCTATGATGCTACCTAGTGTTGAAAATCTAATTTCAATCAAAAACACACCTTAACATATTAAAAGTCTATTAATATCAACCTGGAGAATTTATAAACTCTATCCTTTTAAGCACTAGCCTACACAATTGTATAGGTAAAAGCTTCTGGTAAAAAGGCTGTCTAAAAAGGAGAACAGTTAAGCAACTTTAGCTAAATAGTTACACTTCATATTCCAGTAGTTAAATACGTCCTAAAAAACTGTCCTGAAAAACTGTGTTCAGAGGCACGAACGCCTGGTTAACGTAAAACGACGAATGTAAAACTCGATAATGCTTGATATTTATCAAATTTGTTATGAAAATTTAGAGTATATTAATTGTAATACCAGTAGTCTGTGATTATACTGTACTTCAATATAACACAATAAATAGGTATACTATTAACTACGAGGAAATCATAGTTTTTGTTTAACCATAGTTGTAAACAAGTTCCTCAAGCCAGTTTACTTCGTCAACTGCATACCAGTTTCAAACCAGCTACCTAAAATTGGCTAATGCTGTCAAGAAACGCAAAATGTTTCAATCGCTTCAATACTGTTTTCCCTGTCACAAACCCCAACAAATCAGGTAAAGTAAGACTGGGATGTGACAGACACGTCTTATAGGAGGCATAGGGTCTCACTGAACTCGGCATTTCTTACGGGACCGGATCTTGTCACTTCATTGTCATGCGTTCTGTACAAATTCGATGAATGTTGTTTCGCTGTGTGCGGCGACATACGAGAAATGTTCCATCGAATTCACAGTAAAGACCAATATTGTCAAAGATTCTTTTGGCGGAATGAAGTACCATTATCCGGGCTCTTGAAGGTTACTTGGGTAAGAAGGGTTAAAGAGCTTTATGTCTATAGATCTATAGCTAACTAAGCAGCTTCACTTATAAGTAATTAATCGAACTTTAAAGTTGTCCCGAGTTCGCTGCATAAGACGCAAATAAGTTTCCAAACAAACTTTATTAAAAACTAAGAAAAAGCTATATTTAGCACTTCTAAGTTCTATTTTTATACTTCTACCTAACTTCTATATTCGCTGCTGTTGGATTGGAACCCAGACATTCAGCGTGGCACCTAGTTTGGTCGTGAGTATTCGAACATGTAGAAAAGCGGAATACTTTTCAGTTATAAATGCTGTGGCGAGCTGTGGGATATGATAGTTGAGACAGTATGCTATATTTTTTATATTTTGTTATGGGACAGAAATGATCAGAAGTCATTGCGGCCTGTGGCTTTCATATGGAGATCTGCGGCCTTATTCTCAGTTACGTCATCTCGGGCCCTATTCTCACAGTCATCCCTGTAGGGAATGTGTCAGGCAGAATAAGTTGGTTGGATAATTAATCCAGTTAGGTTATAAATGTTTGTATTCCTTTCCGTGTTACAAAATGGTGTTGGCATATAGATCTTGTTTACTGGTATGAGTGTAAGAATTCCTCTGCATGTGTGAACGAGATCATGCATCGTGCGCACAAAATGCGTGGCTCAACACTCTCTTGTCTGAGCAGAACAGAGGAAAAGAGAGCGAATCGTTCGTTTCGAATTGCGGTTGCGAGTTTATTAAAAGCGTTGCGCGAAACAAGAGAGGCAGTTTTTTGGATGATGTAAGCTTGGACGGACGTGTTTCATCGGAGTTCGAAAGTTGTGTCGATGGTAGATTTGGAGCTGAATTATGCTCCAAATCGTGAAAATTCCAGTCATTAAAAGGAGAGACACGACATTGGCGCAAATATCGCTCCCAAAGGGCTCACCCTTTCACGGCTTTCTAAAAAAGTGCTACCAAAGGTGTTTTGAAAAATGCAGCTGGCGGCTCATTAATTTAAGAAAATTATTGTGATATGTTTTCTCAATTGCGTGATTATGTGGTTCTTTTTCATGTAGTGCGGAGGCGAAGACAGTGCCTAATTTTGCTGCCGGAACCGAATGCAAGAGTGTATTTGATAAGAAAAAGAAGTACGCTTGCGCGCGTCTAATTGATTCTTGTGTTCTGGAAAGGCAGAATACTTTTTTGAAACTCGCTGGTGTGCGTGGTTTGTGCGCCCCTGGGAAGGCCACGTAAAAATCGCTTGTGTGCGAGATTTAAGTGCCTCTGCGAAGGTCTTAAAAAACGTTTTTGTGTGTGATTCTAGCGCCTCTGGGAGGGCCGTGAATGCTTTGTAAAATACGCTGGTATGCGTGGTTTGTACGCCTCTGGGAAGGCCACGAAAAAAGGTCATGAAATTGCTTGTATGCTAGGCTAGGTTTGAGTGCCTCTGCGAAGGCCTTAAAAACGCTTGTGTGCGTGATTCTAGCGCCTCTGGGTGGGCCATGAATGCTTTCTTAAATACGCTGGCATGCGTAGTTTGTAAGCCTCTGCGAAGGCCTTAAAAAACGTTTTTGTGTGTGATTCTAGCGCCTCTGGGAGGGCCGTGAATGATTTGTAAAATACGCTGGTATGCGTGGTTTGTGCGCCTCTGGGAAGGCAACGAAAAAACTGCTGCGTGCATCGTTCAAGTGCCTCTGGGAAGGCTATGAAAATCACTTGTATGCTAGGTTTGCGTGCCTCTGCAAGGGCTTTAAAAAAGCTTGTGTGCGTGAATCGAGCGCATCTGCGAAGGCCATGAATGCTATCTAAAATAAACCGGCGTGGTTTGCGCGTTCTTGGGAAGGCCACGAAAAATCCCTAATTTGCGTTGCTTGATCGCCGCTGGGAAGGCCATGAAAATTGCTTTTGTGCGTGTTTTGAGCGCTTCGAGTGCCTCTGTGAAGGTCAAAATCTGAGAAAAATGAATACTTTGTTAAAATACGCTGGTGTGTACGAAAGGTCAACAGAAAAGAAACAGATTTTCACCGATATGTTTAGTTTTGGACAGTCCACGGTTTTGGTAGTTGTCTGTAAGGCAGTTGCGCGTACGTTGTTTTCAATATTCATCTGTTGAGAGCAAATAAAAGTCAATAATTGCAATTTTACATATTGCTGAAGAATGTTGTAGCTCAGTTTATAACCATTTTTCTTCAATAGAAAACTAAAGATAGGCGATAGTTTAACGAATACCGACAGTATCGTTATTTTGCCAAAATATGGTCTCGAAATCACTCTACTTCCGTTTCGGAAAGCAACTTGAACGGGTATAGTCATAGTTATAACACAGAGAAGCTATAATATGTTATATCTCACGGATATGAAGTAGCTGGTTTTCGTCGATTATCGTTGAGAACGTAACGTTTAATCATGTTTAATTTTACGTAGTAGCAGCGTTCTACTTGACGTAAAAGTTTAAACTTGTTAAGATTGTTACCCAAGCATTGTTTGCCTTTATAGCTACTATTGTAGTTAAAAGCGAATCTTAAAACTTATTTCTGATTTTCGGAAAGCAACCCGAACGGACTCAGGATTACATTGTACCCGTATTCCTTGGGTGAACCCGAATGGACGCCATTCCCGTGTTTCGGTAGTGGAATTAACTTGCGTTGTTCTCGCGTTTTCATTGAGGACTTTGTGGTGTGCATGCGTTTCTGGAGGATGTTCAGTGGAAGAAAATTGTGTTGTTTTCGTGTTTCGGAAACAAATTAGAACGGAAGTGCCAGAGACTTCAATAGTAGTCTAGAAATTTCATTATGCTTGTATTTTCGGAAGACAACTTAAGCGAGCTTTGTTTCTGTGTTTTGGAAAGGAAAACAAGCCGATATCGTTTGCGAATTTCAAAGCCCCACTTGAATGAAATTTGAACGAAGGTGGACTCGATTGGAAATGGATGAAAGACGTGACGTACGTCTTCCAAGACTTGCTTTGAAAATATAGTTTAAAAACCCTACTAAAAGTTACGTGTTTATCACGTTGTTTTCAGACTCAGTTAACTTTATGGCATCAATAGAGTAGGGGAAGGGGTGAATGTAGGGAATGTGTCAGGCAGAATAAGTTGGTTGGATAATTAATCCAGTTAGGTTATAAATGTTTGTATTCCTTTCCGTGTTACAAAATGGTGTTGGCATATAGATCTTGTTTACTGGTATGAGTGTAAGAATTCCTCTGCATGTGTGAACGAGATCATGCATCGTGCGCACAAAATGCGTGGCTCAACACTCTCTTGTCTGAGCAGAACAGAGGAAAAGAGAGCGAATCGTTCGTTTCGAATTGCGGTTGCGAGTTGATTAAAAGCGTTGCGCGAAACAAGAGAGGCAGTTTTTTGGATGATGTAAGCTTGGACGGACGTGTTTCATCGGAGTTCGAAAGTTGTGTCGATGGTAGATTTGGAGCTGAATTATGCTCCAAATCGTGAAAATTCCAGTCATTAAAAGGAGAGACACGACAATCCCAAGTAACATTTTTGTTGTATAATAGCTTATCAAGCCCTTGTTCTACGGGAATTAACTGTACAATAGTTTAATAAGCTATTATACAACAAAAATGTTACTTGGGATCTCACCTTACCTCACTTCTCTCACGTGCCCTATTCTTACAGTCATCCTCATCTAACCTTACAGTCCCCATTTGATTTGTACAGTCACCCGGGTGAGCGGAGTCACCTAGGTGAGGGTCTCAGAATTGCAAACTGTGCTCTCACCTAAAAAAAATTAAGTGAGGTGACTGTGAGAATAGGGCCCTTGATTTGCACAGTCGTTGCACGGCTGGACGGTGCTGCAAGTCAGTGGGGTCGTTACACTACTGTTTTACCTGAATTACTGGGAATATACGTTGTCTTCGCGGGATCGTGTTAGTTTGAAAGGTTTCGAAAAACATCACCCTTGTTATTGAAAGGAACAACGATCTTTCGACCCACTGTACTGCCAGAAGTAAATTGACACGGTCAAGTAGCAGCAGCATTATATAACTTTTACTTCTACTTCTTTCATTCACTTACCGTTCGTACGTAAACGATTGAACGCGTTTTATAAGCTCATATAATAAAGTTACTTTTGCTTATCTAGAATCACTCGTTTCTCTGTTTTACCTCGTAACAGCGTACCCTGACACTTGTATCGAAAACATCGTTAATTTTGAACACTGAAAATAACGTATACGTATACTTAAACTTTACATATACCTTTATATATATATATATATAACTTTATATACTTAAACGTTATATTTCAAGTCCGTAGTCCGCAGTGATTTTGTTTTAAAACCGAATAGTTATTTTTGCAACTTTTTACAAGTTACATGTAATAACAAAAACAAATTACAAAGAATCGGTTGATATCGATATTAGCTGCAAATGCGTTATAAATAAATAAAACGGTAGACTACGTTTTATTGCAATAACACGTGTATTCGCAGTAGATCAGGTAAGACAGTAGTCCCCGACTTGGCTGGACTTTAATAGCCCGCTACGAAGTATGTCGATAAAGATGAGCGAAGTCTTTAAAGACGTTTAAGCCCAAAGCTTTCCTTTGCTTGACTGTGAGAATAGGACCCCTGATTTGGCCCACACCATGCTCCTAGGCAGGCTGGCAAAAGGTGAACATGTGCAGTCCATAATTGCTGTTCACTAACTCCTATTCCTACTGTACCGGAACACAAAAAGTTAATGAAATTGAAAGAAATCTCTCTGTATTATTGGCATGAAAACACGGACACGAATCGGAACATGAAATATACTGACCCTTGCCCAGCAGGGCAAGCTGGCTCAATTTGCAAGGGAAGCTGGCCGCCTGAAGCTTGCAATCCTGGGGCTGAGCGAGGTCCGCTGGCCAGGTGCTGGCGAACACAAGACATCATCCGGGTAAGTCTTGTTCTACTTTGGCATACGAGGTGAAAATGTTATTCGAGAAAAAGGAGTTGGACTCCTACTGAGCCCAGGAACACATGTGGCCCTGATGAAGTGGGAACCGATAAATGAGCGAATAATCGATTTAGAACACGGGTTAGAAACCTTACAGCAATCCAGCGCTATGCACCAACAGATGCTGCCGACCTACAAAAGAAAGAGAGTTTTTACAGTCAGCTGAACAGCGTGGTTAAGAAAATCCCGAAGGGGGTTATCCAAATCCGCTTGGGCGACTTCAACGCGAAGATTGGCTCAAACAACGCGGATCTTGAACGCGTCATGGAACGCCGTGGCCTAGGAGAGATAGCGAAAACCGGCAGCTGTTTATAGAATTCTGTGGTAATAACAACATGGCCATTGGTGGATCGCTCTTCCCCCATAGACCAGTACATAAAGTCACGTGGGTTTCCCGTGACGGCCGAACAGAAAACCAAATCGATCGCATCTGCATCAGCCAGAAATAGCGAAGAAGCCTTCTTGATGTACGCAACAAACGCAGCGCTGATATGGCATCCGACCATCATCTTGTTATCGCTGAAATACGTTTGCGCGTCGCACGTGTCCAGCGACGGGAGGAGAAAGTTGGGTGTCGCTACGACGTCCGCCGATTAGAGAATCCCGAGGTGAAAAGGGCCTTTGTCGAACAATTTGAATCCAGAGCCTCGGAGTTGCCACCTGGTGGAACCGCCGAAGAGCAATGGACCGGCATCAAGAACGCCTTCATAACGACCAGTGATGTAACTCTCGGCAAAGCGGGTGGAGGGAGAGGATTTCGGATGAAACTTGCAGGATGATCGACAAGCGGAGAAAGGCGAAAGTTGGCAATGAGTGAGCGCGAACCAGATCGGCTAAGACAGCTGCCCGTCAACGATATGCCGAACTGGAGAGGGCTGTTAAACGTGCTTGTAGGCGGGACAAGAGAGCCTGGACTAACTCCCTAGCCGAACAAGGGGAAACCGCCGCCACCAATTGTGATATCCGATATTTCTCGCCGCCTTAGTGGTGCCAGGATGAATACAAAGATGCCGGTGAAGGACAGAGCTGGTCAGTTACTAACTAACCGTATAGACCAGCTCAAGCGATGGACTGAACATTTTGAACAACTCTTCCGAGTTTCAAATGTCAGAGACAAACAAAACCAGCAGCGTATGACAACTACAGTTCGTCGAATTAATCGCGTCAACACGGAGGCGCCATCGTTGGATGAAATTGTAGCAGCCATCTAGACTATGAAATCCAATAGAGCGCCAGGGACTGTATTTCAGCCAAAATGTTTAAAGCTGGCCCATCTTTGTCAACCCAGATGATGCATCAGCTTTTCAGCAATGTAGATGAAACCGCAACTTTTTCGGTGGACTGGATGCAGGGCATATTGGTCAAAGTCCTAAGGAAAGGAGACCTAGCTGAATGCGGTAACTGGCGTGGTATCACGTTGCTCTGTATTACTCTCAAAGTACTCTGTAAGGTAATCCTCAACCTGCTACTCTCCGACGGCAGCAAACTGAATGTGGAGCAAAAACATCTGGCATCTGGATGCACTTAGGCATAGAGGAGTTCTAGATAAGCTAGTCCATTTAATCGAAGCTCAGTACGAGGCGTTCTCGTGCAATGTTTTGCACGACGGCGTGTTGTCCGACCCCATAGGGGTTACTACTGGCGTGAGACAGGGTTGCATTTTATCACCGCTTCTGTTTCTCATTGTTATGGATGGGATATTAGTTGGAGCAATTGGCAGTAGACCAAATCGAGGATTGCCATGGAGTCCTCTAACGATGGAGCAGCTAAATAACCTTGATCTAGCCGACGACATTGTCTTGCTAGCACAACACTGAAACGATATGCAGAGCAAGTTAGATGATCTCTCCGAGAGCTCCCCTGCAGGAGGTCTCACAGTCAATGTAGCAAACACTAAGTCTATGGTAGTGAACACTGATAATTCCACCAGCTTCACAGTAGCGGGACAACAAGTTGAGCAAGTAGACGCCTTTCAATATCTTGGTAGCCAGACAACGCCCGATAGCCACACGGATCAGGAAGGCCAGGGGTGCCTGCAGATCTGCGAAACCCCGAATCTTTAATTCAAACGTTAAATCCATACTGCTGTATGTCCGCGAAACGTGTTGCATCTCAGCGGAGACAACGCAAAAACTGCAGGTATTCGTTAACCGATGCCTGCGATATATCATTCGTGTCTGATGGCCTGACAAGTGGATATCCAATGAGGAACTCCGAAAATTCGTGAACGTAGGTGAAACTGAATCTGACACACCTTGAGGAAAGGAGCGTACGAGGTCTGCAGAGAAGCACTCGACTGAAATCCACAAGGACAGCGTAGAAGAGGCAGACCCATCAGAGGCTCATGGCGACGCAGCTTAGCCACCGACATCGGGCTGTAGACGAGAACCTGTCCTGGCGACAGGTAAAAACCATGGCGGGTAACCTTCAGTAGTGAAGATCTCTGATTTCATCCCTTTGACATAGGCACATAAGTAAGTAAGTAATGCTCCTTGGCAACGCTGGTAAAGCAAATTGTAATTGTAATTCTAATTTCTCAGTTCACATCCCCTGCCAGTTAATTTCTCGCCCTCCTGCAGAAACGTGCACGCTTGCATATACTGGGTGTGAGATATACCAAGCCTGGCCAGTATCTGAAGTAACATGCAAGTATGATCACGGTTCACGGCTTATTTCGATTCATGTTCGTTTTTTTAATTTGGAAAATTTCATACAGGTATGTACAATTTACAAAATACAAACGTAACTACCATACAACGAGTCATAATATTTTAGTTACAATTAGAATTACGAGTCACCTGCTGGCGATTCTGTCACTTCCTCAGTAAGATTGTAGTTTCTTGTGAATTGAACTTTTTCGTTCCAATTAAATTCATATAGAGCTTGCTAATTTGCGGTTGTGTTGGTGGTTTGTTTTCCCCCAGTTTGAAAAACGACATGGAAAAACCAACAGCAGCAGCAACAAATCGCGTGTACGTATACGCGGCCTAGTGTGCGTACGGAAGCTGTCAGCAATCTCAATAACCGAAACGGTCACAGGTAACTTTTAATGTATTGTGATAAAATGTAAGAAACTTTTAATGAACTTTCTACAAAATAGTAATTTTATTAGTATGTATGTTCCCTTGACGGCTTGCAAGTACCGTTTGAACATAGTATTTGTTTTCTTTTGCGAACTTTACACTTCTCATCTTATATGAGGTTGAGACAATCAATAGAACCTTAATTGGCACCATTGCATGCAGTAGCACTTTTGTTTATTTTCAATTAGACGTGGTTTAGTGCAACAGTTTTGTTGTGAATGGCAGTGCGCAAAGCAACGATGCACGTTTGAGTAACTGCCGTTTTGCTGATGAAGTTAAAACGATGATGCTAAGACTGAGGATGGCTTGCACTGACATTGCGTTAAAATGTTTCTGTAGTAGTAGTTGTAGTAGTAGTAATAGTTGTTTTTGTTGTAGTAGTAGTAATAGTTGTTATAAATCCCCAACTTCCAATTTGACTTTTGCTTTAGGTTTGACACCATCATCGTGGGTTTCGCAAATGCATTGCCTACTTTCAAAACGCAAATTTAGGGAAGTTGCTTTAAGTTTGATTTTTTTTTTTTTTCACTATCATACACGAAATTTACCTAAATCAGTTGCATACTGCAGTATGCTTTAATGCTTTCAATAGTTACTGCTTTTGCTTGTATGTGTTGTGTGAGTGTCACTATGCTACAATGTAATTTATTTCTTGGTTTTTAATAACGACAACTACTTACATAATTAATTATTTGCCTATCGTGTTTCAATATTATACAAATTAATCGAAAACAACATCATCGAGATAAATTAGAAGAGAAATAACAATATACAGCCTCACGGGTAATGTGTTTTGTATGACAGAGACAAAGAGTTTGTATAAGTTTGTATACACGTTGCGTTTTTTAATTCATTACTTGCGTTCGAGCGGATTTCCAAGGTTTGGTTTTTGGAAGAAATCATTTCGAAAACTATTTACAATATGGGTCGTAACAAAAAAAACTAGGAGCGACAGTAATTCCGAAACTTGATTTATCTAACCAGTTTGATCTCTGGGACATCTCTGTCTTAACTTTGTCTTTACTAAATTTGCTTGCAACTTTTGGCTGTCTTTCTTATCCGTTGAAATAGTATTTTTCATTATTCATTACATTATGTGATTGCTGAATTCAATTCATACATGTTTTTATTTGTTTGTTTTGTGTATATCTTATCAACTACAGTGTTTTAATTCTTAGATTAAAAGTTGTATCATTGTAAAAAGTGTATTTTTCCAGTAATAACAGTTAATTACGAATCCATTATACTTTCCATAGTAGTTACGCTTTGAACGGGAACCTCGCGCGGATTGCACCCTTGTTCGTTTTTGCTTCATTATAACAGATTGACACGCAAATTACTTCACAGCTGAGTATGTTTGCTGTTGCGAGTTGTTGGTCTGCACCCAGTTCCCAAAGACATCACTGCAAATAAAAGAGAATGTTTAATACATAAGTGAATAACTGGGGAGTTTAAGTAAAATCTTAGATAACAATCATTGGAATTCAACTCACCGGCAGTGTGTGATGACGCATTCGTTACTGCAGTACTCATCCTCCCAGTCCGAATTGACGATCGCTGGGTTCTGGCAGCCGTGTCGAATACACTGTTGAGGTACTACGTTCTGCTGGGTTGGGCTGCCGGATAGCGGAGGAGCAACCTGGTGGGGGCTCATGTGACCACCCGCCCCCGCTGGTTGTTGCTGCTGCTGTTGTTGTTGCTGCTGCATCGGATGCCCAGGAACTTGAGTGTGCTGTTGCCCTTGCTGCTGACTGTGCATCTGCAAAGTGCGGAGAATACTGATTTATTATTCTTATATGCAGCTTAGAAGCGATACATAAGTTCATTGATGAAAAGGAATCGTGTGAAACTTGCGATAAGTAAAATGCTTTATTGTAACTTCTAAATTTCAGCAGTTCTAGTGACCTCTTAGGAAATTGCATTTGCAGTTGCAGTTTGTTTATTCCCGTTATAAATATCCGAGTTCACGTTCTTATATTTATAACGAGATGAAATATTTAATAAATAGTTGCAGGTTGCATCGGAGACACTACTGTCGTGTTTAGGTAGTATCACGCAAAGGTGGTTTTTATAGTTAGGAGCTGGATAGGGCAATTTTACTCAAAAAAATTCATAGATTGATCTGCGTTTCAAAAAGACTCTGTTTTCAATATTGAGCAACGAGAAAAGATTAGGGGGAAGTCCTCCAGTACCGGACACCTAAGAATTTTGACATATATAAAATTAACACTTAGCATTACTTCGGTTTTTATTAACTGCAAAAGGAATTTAGGAGACTATTTTCCAATAAAAATAGGTTACGCGTACTTGCATCACTAATGAACCATTTTAGAAGCCAAATGAGAGATCGATAAAAATCTTTATTTAAAAATGGTGTCTCCCAGTACCGGACACTTAACAGAAATCAT
Organism: Sabethes cyaneus; assembly: GCF_943734655.1. NCBI lineage: Eukaryota > Metazoa > Arthropoda > Insecta > Diptera > Culicidae > Sabethes > Sabethes cyaneus. Next base: position 99,357,903 of record NC_071353.1, on the reverse strand, counting down.
AAAATAAACCAACTCAGGGCTTATAGTTCTGAAAAATACATGGCAAAATGTTTAAAACCTCTAATTGCTTGCATACTTGTTGACTAAGGATGTTTGAAAAATTGCTTAGCATAAAAATCAATGGTTTTTACGCACTACATCGAAGCCCTTCTGTTTTTTTTCGAAAAATTTATCACCAAATGGTTTCCTTGTTTATTTTTTTCATATTTAAGATACGCGGATCGGTATAAGTGATGTTTTTTCTTCTCAATCCCTTTTTTGCAAAATCTTAATTTCATTCAAGAATTTGACTGAACCAAGCAAAGCATTTTGCAGAGCCGGCGTTACAGTGCGCGAGGCCCTGTGCAGATTAAGCAGCGAGGTCTTTTTTGTATGCCAGAAGGGCTTTGGCTTAAAACGCCCCTGACATTCTTAAAGATCGTCTTTTGAGACAGGTCTTGATTGCTGTACACAGTTTACGCGCTGCTCAAACCCATTGATGACGTTTAACTAGATAGTTGTAATCCTGTCCCTCAATTCGGTACTACATGGCTAGTAAAATCAATGACTTTTTAGGAGTTGGGCTCTACACTCGGTATGGAGTGAGAAGGAAACTTCCTAAGTTATGCCTAGATAGAGCAAGAACCCCGCAATTGCAGAGCAAATGCGCTGAACTTTTAAGTTCAGAGTTAAAAAAGCGGCAGGTGTCGGTATCATCCTAGAAGGTTTTTGAAATCATTATGAATGAATTGTGAAATAAACTACATATCGTTGGAATAACAGCTAACAGGACTTCCCAAACGTTCGATAACCACTAATTTAGTGTACTCTTCTCCTAGACATACTTGCTGAACATGAGTGTTGGTCCTCAAATTGGTGCAAAGCAAAGCGCCGCTCAGATGAGATTCTAGCAGACGACTTCTGGCTTGTTAGACCAGCATGATACCTCGAAGCTAACTGGGTGGTTACAAATAGATCAAACTGATGCAGTGTACACCGATCTGAAAGCGGTATTTGACCAGGTTGATCACGAATTTCTTTTAGCTAAACTAGAAGACTAGGCCTGCTTTTGAGGAATGTTTCCGACCTTGCCTACCAGATGAATCGCATACTGAAAATTGCGTTACACAGTTTTAACACAGTTTACGAATATTTCAGCGGTGTTACAAAGTAATGATTTAGGACCACTGCTTGTTTGCTGCTGCAGCAAAGGGTATGAAATGGGGAAGGCAACTGAGAAGAAGCGTCAAACTTAGCTCTATAGCTATCCGAAGGCCCTACTAGCGCCTCCACGTGACCATACCCGGTAATGCTCGAAAATGAGTAGCTAAGCTAAGAGTGAATCCCGAAGGTATAAATTAAAATTTGCTTCTAAATTGACTATATATCTTTTATACATTTTATCTCATGTATAATTATATTCGGGTCGATTTCTTTGTAAGAACATACCAATTGGGATGAAAGTCCGAAAGTAATAGTAAAATCCATGTGATTCTAGTGTTACTTTCTGGCGGGGCTTGCTAACAGGAAAAAGATGCCGGGATGCGCTGCAAGTACTCAGTCATTATTCATGGGTCTTTGGACTGTCAGTAGAGCTGTTCATTGATTTTTAGGCCGCATATGATAGTGTAATCCGACAAGAGCTATGGAATATTCTGGACGAAAACGGCTTTTCGGGTAAGCTTACAGGACTTATCATGGCTACGATGCATGGGATCCAGTGCTGTGTGAGAATCTCAGATAGATTGTCGGACTCATTCGAATCTCACAGGGAGATGGTCTTTCCTGCCTGCTTCAACTTGCGCTGGAAGGTGTTTTAAAACGAGCGGCGGTCGAAATGCGGGGCACGATTTCCAATAAATCCAGTCAATTTATCTACATTTCCAACGACGTTGATGCTGTCGGCAGAACATTCGAGGCGGTGGAATATCAGTATACCAGACTAAAACGCGAAGGAAAGGTTGTATTGAAGATAAATACGGCTGAAGTATATGCTGGCGGGCGGAACCGAGCGCGACAGAGCCCGCTTAGACAGTACCGTGGTAATCGACGGGGATGAGTTTGAGGTAGCCCACGAGTTCGTATACCTTGGCCTTGGCAACAGAAGATAACAATACCAGCCGTGAGATTCAAACGCGTATTACGGACTCCACAAACACTTGCGGTTGAACAATCTGAGTCTTCGTACAAAGTGCACATTGTACAAAATACTAATTAGACTGGTTGTCCTCTGCGGGCATGAAACCTGGACATTGTTAGAAGAGCACTTGCAGAGCACGGTGTATGGCAGTGATGGCTAAACTGCGGGCCGCATGCGGCCCTTCAAGATGTTTTTTGCGGCCCGCGGGCTGATTTGAGAGATGGAGGACTTATGGGTAACTTTTTTGATGACACAGTGGTGACTCAAATCAGCCATAATGCCTCGTGCATTTTGTAATTTCGAATGCTTTCCGGTTTAAATGTTGTGGTAATTTCCAGAAAATGGTTGTTATTGCCGCATATTTTGCATTTTGTTATGCGCAGGAATGGCGAGAGGAATTTGCGGCCCGCGACATTTATGGGGCGATCTCGTTTGGCCCGCACCATGCCTATGCCTGGGCACCACTGGTGTATGGAGTCGAAGAATGAACTACGAACTCGCGCGTCTCTACGGCGAACCCAGTATTCAGAAAGTGGCTAGTGCTGCACGGACACGTTGGGTAGGACATGTTGCTAGAATGCCGAACAACAATCATGCAAAAATGATTTTTCACATCGAAGTCTGTCGATAAAGAATGGTAATGTCTAAAAGACGATTATGCCCAAGGCTTTGTTTTGGGATACTACTACACTTCCACTCCCTCACTCAGACCACGATTTTTCTTCATATAGCACAACGTAATGCACAACCTAAATCTTACAGGTAACGCTTTTAAAGGCTGACTTCAGTAAATCAGTGCATACATGCAGTCTCACTTCATGTTACATGTTAAAAATTTTAATCATTAAGACCATGAATAGGTTAGATATAGTTTTTGTTGTAATAAACTAGAAAAAAGCAACAAACAGAGGGTGTTAGTCAGCAAGCAATATACGTCTGACGATGTTTTGAAGTGATTTTTCTCAATGAGTCATGTCCGCTTGTTGGTGCTTCTACTATTAACGATGGTGCTCTTGGACAAGCGTTACGCGTACTATATTTTGGACATTTCCATTAGATTTTGCCGTAAATATCCAAAATAGAGTCCGACGCATAACGCCTGTCCAAAATAGATGAATCACCCTGCCTATTTTTAAAAAATTCTAATGTCTGCTCTGCAAAGTTTTACTATACAATCGTTGGTAACACAGGTAGAGTATAATTTCACTTGGGAATTTGGTCGCACGTAGAAGGTTACAACAGTGTATAAAACTATAAAAGCATTATCCTTGTGCAAGTTTCAAATCGAGGAAAGGATTTAAAGGACAGGAACTATGGTATTATTGTTAACTGGGTATACCTGTTGATTCATGTAGTGTGACTGCGGTGGTGTCATACCCATGTTCATCATTCCGTTCATGTTTGCATTGGTGAGGTGGTTCTGTTGAATTTGCTGCTGATGCTGCTGTTGTGGTGACATTCCCATCTGTGGCTGTTGACCCATCATTTGCTGCTGTTGCTGCTGCTGGGCGGCGGCCATCGCATTAATTTGCATGTGGTGTGGCGGTTGTTGTACTTGTGCCTGGCCCGGGTGCATCGGCGGCTGGTTGTGATGTTGAAGATGTGGTTGCATTTGCATCATGGTCTGCAATGCCAATAACAGTAAAAAATGGATTTAGATTCCGCTATTTCGCAGTCGGTACCTTATTTGATATATATAAATGCTATCATTTAATCTTTACACATGGATTTTACCGTGTGTTGTTTGAAGCTAACAAAGCATTAAGTGTGTTCCTTAACGTTCAGTTTGTATAGCCTTATTAGTGTGAACCCTTGAAAGATATTACACATTTCCGTTCGTTTGCTTATCTTGCTTTGCTATGTGCATAGAAACGTGGAGTAAATATTGACATACATTAAAGTAGAGCTCATTTGCCTACTTTATAGATAGCGCTCAAAACTATCATTCGAACGTTATTCGGAGTTTAACGTAGTGAAGTATGATTGAATATAAAGACCAAAATATGACTCTATTGCTTTTTTTTAAACAAATGTATTCGTTTTAAAACATTATCCTGTAAGATACTGTATTACATACGTCAAATACAGTACTTTTCTTTAGAATCAATAAATTAGATATCAATAAAGAGATTGGTCTAACTATGCTTCAACCGTTCTCTCAGTTCTCATAGAAATTGCTCATTCCAAAATATTAGTACCTATATACCTATATGAGTGGTTCATTAATCTATTTTAGATAGAGCGTTACGCTTGTGTACTTTGGACACTTTCATTTGATTTTGCGGCAACTGCTCTAAGTATATACGCAATGTCCAAAATAGTGTAATCACTCTATACCACAGAGAACAGACTAACAGGCTCGAAGAAAGTAATCGATTTTTTGTGTGTAGAATCTGCTGGTGGCGCCCTCCAGAAATAGTTTGCCAAACGCATAAAAAATATGCATGTACCTTTATCAATATTACTTTATGCTGCAGTTACATAGCAGCGATGGCAGCGACATCAAGTGTTAGTTTGCCACTTACTGCTCGAGGGGTGCTCCATCGAAGGATTACTCGGTGATTACATTAAAAATATTTTACACACTTTTCGTTAATTACCTGTTAATCTGTTCTCTGTGTCTATACTGTATCAATAGTGTATTAACAGAGGGGCTTTTGTTTATTCTCAACCTCCCTCTACATCCTTCCTTTATGATGATTTAAGCATTTATCGCAGTTTTGTTTTGCGGCTTTGCAGTCAAATTGCTGATGAAAACGAACGTTGAAAAATTCTGCAAAGATACTCGGTCGAAAGCTACAATAAGAATTCAGCATTTATCAAAATAAGGCCTCTTGCCTGGATAAGTGATTCCAGTTTGAAACAGCGTTTGAAATTTTGAAGTCGTCATGTATTCTACTCATTTCTCGTTAAAGTTTCGGACGTCTCTGCTATTTTCTTTGAGTAGGTGACCCCACGGTTTCTGCTGTAACTTTTCAACGAGATCAGATATGGAACAATCCTTTTGGTGCAACGTTTCTCAAGATATAAGCCTCCGGAGAATGCCAAAATAAAAAAATTGACTTTTTCGAGTTTCCAAAGTAGGGTCCTTCCTTAAGAGAGCAGATATGGAATAAGTGCTGTGTAGTAGCATCCGGTGCTGCCATTCAATGTCAAATGACTTTAGCTGGGGTTTATTCTCAGGCCCCTCATTTACCCTTCTTTCATGCTGAATTTCTATATATTTACCCACTGAAGCCTCTTGAAAGTGCAAAAGTCCCTCCTATATTTAAGTGTACTGGTCAGAGGAACGAAAGACTCCTCGCCAGGGATGGCTATAATATGGGATAGTGCTGGCAGCGAGAAATAAGTGGGTTAAGTAGATCAAGCTTTGAAGGAAGGTTAAACCCCAATACACACAAGCACGCATAAAATTTAATATGCATATCGCTCACTCAATAGCGATTACACTCAAGTCTTTTTTTACACTGTTTGTGTTTTTCAATTACTCAAGAACGGTGTAACTTAGGGACCATTTACAAACTACGTGACGAATGTCGGGCCCCTCCCAAATGTATTGAGAAATAAATGAATGGTACCCAAGTTACCCCGTTCTTAATAATCGAAAAAACAAACCGTGTAAAAAAAGTACTTGAGTGTATAGCAAAAAGAAATGCAGTGCAGGTCATACAGCAAGCACCCGGGCGATAGTACAATAGATCAACTATTATACTAGTCGCAGTAATGAGTCAGGAGACATGCAAAAAAAAAATCCGGTGCTGAATAGAAATTGATGAAGTAAATGTTGTATATAGATCATTTCCAATATTTTTCCTACTAGCTTCTAATCAACATCTATACACTATACTCTATCTCAACTGTTGTGTAATGTCTGTTGTCTGTAAAGAGAGTATCCGAAGTACTACTATGAGCAAGTGCGGAATAAAAGTCGATTAAATGTGCAGATGTATCAGGAGCACCACTGAGAGCCTGTGTGGAGCCTGTCGGTCCCTTAAAGGCAATTAAGCAAGTGCATGTTGTTGTGCAAACGCAACAGCCGCATTGCTAAGAGCGAGCGTGGAGTACCTAAGTGTGGAATAAAACTGGAAGAAGTGTGGAATTCGCGTTGCGCAAACGTGCACGCAGCACGTTTTCCCGGATATTGAGCAATATTTAAAAAAATATAAACAAATATCCTCATAAATATATAATATAATATAAATATTCCTCATATAGCAAAGTCTACGTGCTATATTCCGCTTTCGAAACTTGACCTTCTGTTTTTATTCGACAGACTTCGCAGCCAGCTTTGTTAAGACTACAGGACGATTGCGGGGCTAGTACTACATTCCTATTGTCTCGTATCAGTCTCCCAGCTGAGACTCGAACATACGATTGGTTGGTAGAACAGCGTTGTACCAAGGGATGGCTTGATCCTTTTGACTCAATTTTGATTCATTTGATAGTACCGTCTCTGCCGAGCAAAATTCGACAAAGGTATGTATGGGACATTTGTAGAACTAAATACTGTCTACAATTTTGCTGAACAATGTTTTGCAGTATCTTTTGTAGTTACAGTGCTACAAGACTAGTAACTCATTAGTGACTAAGCGAACGTTCATTTAGTCACTAATGAGTTACTAGCATCGTAGCACCGTAAGTACAAACGATACAGCAAAACTTTGTTCAGCCAAATTGTAGATAATTACTAATTTTAGAAATGTCCTATACATACTTTTGTTAAATTTTGGTTGGCTGAGACGGTACTGTTAAATGAATCAAAATTGAGTCAAAGTGATCGAACCATCCATGGTTCCTCGAAGCCATCTTAGGGGCATATTCCTAAATTATTAGAAAATTGGAACTTAACGTTCAAGTTTATAGCACCTTCCAAATAAACAATCATTGATTGCTAACATGTGAAATGAACTCGGCAAGCAAACGTGAAGCGACAAGCGACATGAAGTACCAAAACATCATCGGACCATGGTGATGCTAAGTCCATCCCGCCGTCTCAGATATGTCTTTTGAAGAACCTGGTGCAAACCTTAATAGAAACAAATTTGTTGCGAGACGTAGCGATTTTATTACTTAGTAAGCAAATCGAAATTTCGCATTAAATTAAAGGACAATGCAAACCTTAAAATTGGTTTTAATAAGTAATCATTGTGATCTTGCCCCGTTTCGCTTTTGCTTTCGAGGTCAATCCCTTTGGCAAAGATAGATATTGTTAGTAGTCAATGGTAAACGTTATTTTGACCGCAGTTTTTTCTGATTGAATTTAGCGATTTATGCCTGATAGTGGTTAAACAGGTTTGTAATACCATAAACTATTTAGCTATTCACAAAATTCCATACAGTGGCATGTAGACACTGCTTTTCAGTGATGTACCATCCTCTGTTGTTCATATTAAGTCGTCTGGTAAACTTATTGCGGTACCAGTGCAGTGCTGCAATTACAGGAATCCTTTCTAGCTTAGACCCGAACATATGATGTCCGTCAAGTCTCGAGTGAAAACAGCACTTTGCCTCGAAACCAGAGCAAGGTCCCTGTGTGGGAAACAACAATTATAATTTATTGTTTACCTACTAAGTAGTACAAAACAGAACAGCAAAGATTAAATCTTTTAAATTTTATTCATTATTGCTTTGTTCTGAAGGCGTACTAACTAGTCGAATACAAACGCAACGCTATCGTTGACCGCAACGCTAGATTTCTTACTTACCGATACGTTAAACGCGATTTTATCAAAACAGCAAAACTATTTTTTCATCAATGCTTGCAAACTAGGCACAAAATATTTAGCAATGACAAAACCTAACCTCACTTCGTGGCTACACAACCGGCGAATATATACAATCATTTACCAATGAAAATTTCAAATGTTCGCTTCTCGCTGCACACTAGCGTACTGCTGGTAATGTTTGAATTTTTATGCTGCGAGGTTTATTGAGCCAGCAGCGAACCACACACAGAGTCGCAGTACACAGTCAGTACTACCACTATGACAGGACGTTATTCTTGAGGTTCTGTCTCTGTCTCATGATATTCCACACTAACACATGACACAAGCTCACATCGTACTCGAAGTTCTCTTCTGCTTCTCACCGTCTGATGCTGCTGACCCTGCTGACTGATGCTAGCTGCAAAACCTAGGGGTAAGCAGATTATCGGAATAGTGTAAATGTGAAAATAAAAGGGAATATGTTTTAGGTGCAGCTGCCGAAGTGCCAAGTACAGTGATAGGTAAGAGTGTAGGCATTAATGTTGGCTTATCCCTCAGAATGCTACATACGCATACAATCGTGTTCTACATAAATTTAGTAGCTGCTGGTATATGTTTTTATGACAACATTCATCATCGAAACGATGATGAATAAAAATAAAGAAACAAGAAAGGAATAAAAATCTGTCTTTAACGCTTGGAATGGGAAATCGAACAGAGCAAGGAATGCATTCAATTTCATTTGTTTCTCCATTGCTTAGATTACAATATTACTTTGCTGGTTGGTAGAGCGTGGGAGGCACACATATGAGAATGATTGAACTTAACCTCTCACTGTGGGCAGGATCGAACCAAAATTTGGTTAAAATTCCGGGTAGCGATGACTTAAATATTCTTATTCGATTTATGATTAATCGTTCAGTATTCGAAATTACTCGAATACTTTCCTTTTATGTGAATAGGTCCGAGCTTCGAGGTGCGATTCTGGTATACCAAGTTAATCGTCATATGTTCGAATCTCGACTGGGCGGTACTGCTAGACAGAATCAATATGATCGTTACACTAGCCCCGTAATTGTTTTGCAATTGTTTTGCAATTTGCCGGCTGCCATGTCTGTTGATAAAAACTCGGTTTAATCCAGCTAGTGGTGAAAGTAATCTTTATTATACCATTTTATTTGTTATCTATTTACCTATAAAAATCTATCTGCCTGCTTTATATCTGTTCCTTATCCTGAACCAATCGACGTGAAAATTGGTATTGGTTGGGTTTTTGGGGCCGGGGAAAGTCATCAGAAGAACTTAGACCCATCCCCCTCTAAGAGTGAGTTGTTTGGTTGGTTGGTTTATTTATTCGAGAGACTTTACACCGCGCGTTTCGGTGCATTCGTGTCTTTTGGCATACTGTTTACATTCTTTGTTTACAATTGCCCCATTTTACCCCCTAGGTTCGTAAAGTTATGGAAAAGTAAAGCTTGGATATGCAATAACATAGCAAGGAAAGGTCCAAGAGATTTGCGGTTTTCTGCAAAAACGCGTGTTTTGAGTACATCGATAATTGCCTACGAAAACTACGTAGACTACGAAAAATCAAAAGTAAACTAGTATAACCGACTATTAAAATTTACTGAAAGGAACTAACCCAGGTAACCAATAAGCATTTCCAATGCAATATAAATGCAAGCCAATAAGCATTTAAGTTGCCTTAAATGCTACTTAAATGCTATTTTGGCAAAATATGCGGCTATTTTACTGTTAGCCCTCTTATAGTGCGGACAAAGCTTATTTGCAGCTAGTTACCAACAAGAGGAATTTCAGTAGAATTGTGGATGCCAATTTACAACAGTTATGCAGTCAAAAAGCTGATAAACAGCAACCTGCAGTATAAAACGCCAGGGATGCTAATTACGATTGATTTACTGGTTATACTAATGCTTATTGGTTACCTGGGAAGTATTCACTAGACACAATCGCGGACAAGATACTTCTAACTCTTACAAAATGCTAAGTATTATTTCATATTATCTTGCTACATATTTCTTTACATTACAACTTTCAGATACTTAACAATGTGTATCCTGTATCCGAGAATATATTTTTCGCTTTTGTATTTACCGTATGGTCGCCATCCACCGCTCATTTAAAAACGATTCTAAGTTAGTTTGTCCATAGCAAATCTAAATTGAGGTCCATCGAAACCCAATTTGCGTCATAAGATAGAGAAAACAATTGTGTTTACAAGAAAAACTTACTTGGTTTCTAAATATTTAATAATAGTGACTTTTTTTAAAAAAAGTAATGCAATCTCATGACCCCTTTTACCGCTTACTTGAAATATGGTGATCCATTCACCGCCCATTTGAGTGCCATTTACCGCTCATATTTTTTTATTGTTACCAAATAAATAAAACCCGCGTTTTAACCCTTGTTTTGGGTTTGGCATTTATAGCAGAATAGAACGCTAACATTAATACTGTTGGCTTACTTCACGTTATTTAATAGAATAGTTTCTAAATAACCAAAGAAACAAGTTCGCTTGAGCTAATAATTAATTTAGTCATTTGCACTCGGTCTTAATAAAGACGCGATCAAAATGTCGTTTTTCGCTCCTCACTATAAAGCTTATTTATTTTGGAAATGAACTTTTATGAATGCAGTGGAAATTTATGTTTAATACGTATCATTAAACATACAAAATTATTTTTTGTCAACAGTCTTTACAATGATGAACTATATTAAAAAGATATAAGCATTTTTTGTTTGAAATGAGCGGTAAATGGAGCTGAGCGGTGAATGGCGACCTTATGGTATCATTTTCAATTACTCTTAGGACTACTCAGAAAAGTTAATATTTCGGAAAAGTTAATCGACCCATTCCCCAATCGATTAACTTTTCTGAGAGTTCACTGTATCTATATTCTATATATCACATCTATATTTCATACCGTCATTCGGGGGTACTCTAATGCATTTGTTTGCATTTGTAGTCAATGCCGTTTTGAAGAAGGGACGTTTACCTTTTGTTCAGTTAAGTTTAATCCATTGTTCATTGTTTTTCTTATTTTTATTCGACCGGAAAATAATTTCACTTTTAGAGTAGGATAAATGGATGTGCAAAGTTCTGGGCACTTCATTAACATGAAATCATTTTTTTTTTTTCATTTTTTTTACACACAATTAGTGCATCATAGAAGCTAACAAATAGCATCTTTGAGCTTTATTTATGTTTTGAAATTGGAGAAGAAATGATGAATTCGAGTTGTAACTTCCAATATGGCGCAACATGTAGCGCTTGTAAAATAAAAAATGCTAGGAAAACACGAAGTTCTACTTTTCGCCCTTTTGGACCACTGTGAAATGGTGGCACATAATTCTGACAGGATCATGAGCTCCAAGTTGGCAGTTCCGCGGCTATAGGTACATAAAAATCCTTTGACATCTGTTCAACAGAAGCACATATCGCGACTCTAGTAGCGAAGGACAATCCATGCGATTGGATAGAAGCTTCGCAGCGAAAACAGCTTAAGCAAATCGTCGTCCTCCGAAGGCTGAATACCAAGAAGTCGGCAGCGATCTTCGTACACACTTTAAAAAAAGTGCCGAAGTCAGCAAAATTTTGCCGAGATTTGGACAGCCGACCGTTCGGTAAAATGTGAGTCTATTGAAAAATAAAATGCGCAATACAATATCATAACTAGTATAAGCTTGTTAGTTTGATCAATTGGACCAAATGTACCGTTCCATATTCAAAATCATTTATCGATAAACCAATAAAATTATCCTAAACATTTAATTTACATCGAGTTCGTTTATTAACCTTCAGCTTCAACTATCACCAATTGCGAACAAATTTGTGGGAACTAACCCAGCTTCGTCGAAGGACGGTATACAATGGATCAAATATTTACACTGTGGCAGATCCTCCAGAAGGGCCGTGAATACAGAGTTCCCACGCACCATTTGTTGAGCCGCATATGATACCATCGACCGAAAATAAGCGATGAAAAATCATGGACAACAACAGATTCCCCAGGAAGCTCATCAAACTGACTCAATCTGCGATGGATGGTACACAGTGCTATATTCGGAATTCGGGTGGGTTGTCAAGTTCATTCGAATCACACACAGGGTTTCGTCAAGGCTATCTCACAACTGCTGTTCAACATAGCGCTACAAGGTGTTATGAACCGAGCGGATACCAACATGATCTTCGATAAATCTAGTCAACTAGTTAGCTTTGGCGATGACATGGATATTATCAGCAGAAAATCTGTGGCGGTAGCTGAACAGTACACCAGACTAAAGCGCGAAACAGAAAAGATTGGGTTATTGGTAAGTACGTCTAAAACAAAGTGCATGCTGGTCAGCGGAACCGAGGCCGACCGACGCCGCTTGGGCAGCAGTATAATGATGGACGGTGATCTAACTTATCAGTTGACAAATTTGTTTACCTTAGCGCACTCACTGGTAACGGCGGACAATGACACCAGCGTGAGATTCGGTGGCGTATTATGAGCAGAAGTTGTGCTTGGGCTTCACAAGCAGTTGCGGTCGAGCATACTAAACCCCGGACAAAGTGTCCCATTGATGGAGTTGAGCTGGATAGTTGTAATCCTGTTCCCCACTTCGGTACTATATAGTTTATAAAGCCAATAACCTTTTTGGGATTTAGGCTCCATACCTGATATGGAGAAGAAACTTCCGAAGAAGTTGTGCCTTGATAATGCAAGAGCTCCGCAATTGCAGAGCAGATGCGCTGAACTTTCAGGTTCAGAGTTACAAAAGCGGCAGGTATCGGATGATACCTAGCCGATATTCTTTAAATGATAAAGAGCGGGGCTGTGCCCTGTTGGGAGTCCCATGATTGTGCGTAGTTCACTACGAGTTAAGTGGAGTAGTTTTTTAGCTACTGCAGGGTTTGGGTAGATAAACTGTTTAGCTTGTCTACAACCGTGTGTTTGATTCCAACGAGATACTATTTCTAGCTATCAGTTCGCCTTTCCCGGCGGATGTAGAGGTGTCCAGAAATTGCTGAGCTGATCCTTATCTTGCTAGGTTGTCACCAAATTCATTGCACTCGATTCCACAGTGACACACCCAAAGTAATACAACTTGGTTTTGGCGAGAGAGCTCCCTCAATGCTGTGCTGCACTCCCAAACTAATTTGGACACGCATTTGGCGGACTTCAGTTCCAGTAATGCTGCTTGGCTGCCCGTGAAGATACCGATTTTCGCATGCCTGTACTTTCGTTTCAAGCATATTGTTGCACTGGTGTATATTGCATACACTTCTGCTTGAAAAACGGTGGGCCACTTTCTTAATGAGATAGTTTGCCTGATGCCGAGTCGGTAGTTTCCGGAGCCTGTGCAGGCCCCATTTTTGAACCATCTGTAAAAAAGCAGATAGGTTCCAAGAGAGGATCGGGCCCTCCATTATTTCATATTGAGCGATCTGTTTCCATCAGCTCATATGGAACGTCCATATTGGACCTGGCTTCCATGCAGTCAGGGACTGAAGTTACTAAGCCCAAGTAACAATTCTAAAGCCACTTGGTCTTACTTGAATTTTATAAAGGTTTTATTGCGGTATTAATCATTACCTCTGGTTTTATTGTGGTATTGCGCAATACCTAGGGGATACGAGTCCAAGCACATCTATAGCTAGCTAGAAAACCATAATAAAACTGTTAATAAAGCAAACTTATTGTGGTTGCTTGTATTACCACGTTAAAACTTGTTGGCTGCCCCACGTCTCTTACAAATCTACCATACGTGTGGCGTATCAATACAAAATGGCGCATCAATCAAAATTGATCTTATCGCGGTTACTTGTCAAACCGCAATAAATCTGTTAGTTTTATAAAGCTATTAAAACGGTAACACCCTGACCAAACAGTTTTTTGCTGCTATTATGAAGAATACCTAAGTTCAACACCAAAATCATTTTTTTATGCGAAGCCATATTGCCATATTCTAGTATTTTGTTTCAGCTCGCAAACAACTATTCATCAAAGCAAAGTGTTTTGCAGAAAAAAAGTTATTATCAACCGGTTTTCCTGTCAGACGAAGCAACTAAAATTGTTTTGCTAGAAATTGAGATTGACTAACTGAATATTTTCAATATGTTGAAACAAACAATTTTCGTAAATTGCAAAATTTCAGTGGCGCGCTGATTTTATCGACCTATCATATCAATATGCACGATGAAATTAAATGCGCACATACTGCAAACCAATGAAATTGTTTAAAATTTAATAAATATTCTATGGAATACGCTATTCTGGTTGCTATAAACCAAATCATTCAGAATGATCTGTCACTAAAACCTAAACTTTTCTTCTCACGGATGTATTTTCAAGTTGGCAAAGTTAGTGAACTTATTTAGCTTTTGCCAGAAAAGCGAAAAGCGAAGTGCGAAAAGCTTTTGTAAATTATGGCAATGGCTGTCAAGCAGCGAAAGCTTAACCGGTTTTATTGCTGCTTTGAGCAGAGCGTGATACGACTACTTGAGCTTATGATCTAATTCTTATAACGGTTATAAAAACATTCTGAGGAGTGAGCCACTTGGTCAGAAAGCAGTTTTATAGCGGTGATCAGAAAATTCTGGTGGCGCTCATAGTTTTATTAGCGGTTTTATGAAATTGGTCATGAAAACCACTATACGAACGTAATAAAACTTGGAATTGTTACTTGGGAGGGTGTCAGATTGAACTCCCGAAGTATGCGAAGATGACCGATTTGATCACTTTCGAGTATAGTTTAACTCCTTTGCAACCAAGTGCGGCAAGTGCGCCGAGCTCTGCTTCCTTCTTCACATGAAGATGCTAAGGCAGTAAGCATAGTATTACCTCCATGGCTGCAGTAGGTGTTGTACGCATGACACTGATGGCAACTGTAAGACAGGCCAGGCACTGAACTTTGTTTGGTTTGGCTTAGACAACGCTCGAGGATGACCTGCGAATGCTCGGAGTTTTCGGAAGACGAGTACTAGAAACGATCTTCGGCGAAGTACAGGAAAACGTAGTATGACGACGGTGGATGAACCATGAACTCGCACAGCTCTAAGGCGAACTCAGTATCCAAAAGATGACTAAATCTGGACGGATATGATGGGGAAAGCATGTTGCAAGAATGCCGGACAACCACCCTGCAAAGATGGTAGGTAATTGTCTCAAAACCGGTAGGAACGAGACGACCAGGAGCGCAACGAGCAAGATGGTAGACCAAGTAGAGTGAGATTTGGTGGAGAGTGCTCGGTACCCGGGGAATTGGAGAGCGGTAGCCCACAACCAAGTAAATTGAAGATACTTTGTTCAACAGGCTTTGTCTTAGGACGGCAAGCCACCTAAGGAAGTAAGTAAGTTATTAAACTTCATCTCGGTTTTCCCGTAATAAAACCTGAGTTATACTTGTCAAAGCTTTCAGAAACCGTTTCGACCAAGTTGAATGAAAGAAGAGTCGTAGGAGAAATGTGTTGCTGTCGAAATAAAATTAACAGTGGAATTTAAATGTGAAATTATTTTCGACTTTTCTTTCATTCGACTTTCGTATTCTATTAAGATGTTAAAAACAAACTTTAGCATTTCGAAAAGCGTTCATTTTGGAACCAAAGTTTTAAGGTATTGGGCGTCGGTTCGCGTGTCAATCTGTCAAACTTGAAATAACGCTTGTCATTTTCGGAATATAAGTTCGGAACGAATACAAATTAATAAACAAACTTGGTAGTACACTAAAGTCGCATAATATGCGAAGGGTAAGTTCCGCGTAAATCAAACCTGCGTAAAAAAAGCGTAGCTTTTCTAAAATTCACGTAAAAGCTCCTTAATTTCCAAAAGTTGCGCAAAAAACGGTAATATTTCACTTCGAATTTGCGCAAATACCGATCACAATACAATACAAAAGGAAAAAGCTATCTTAAAAGCGACTTAATCCAACATCCAACACTTATCGCTTTTAGAAAGTTTTGGAAGAGTGATGAATGTAGTATCAGGGTTTGTATTGCCTATCTCGTATATGTATATACTGTATTGAACTAATAGTTATTTCGTTGCAAATATCATATTTCGTACAATTACAGTAAAATTAGTTGATGAGAAATTGATGTCAAATTTTATTGATCACTTTCTCGTGGAACTAATATCAAAATCATAAAACTCACCTGCTGTGGTGATTTATACGGCGATGCGTACGGTGGTGGATAGTTGTTGGGCTGCGGTGGCATATGACTGCCTTGGCCGGGCATATGCGGACTCACTTGTGGAACCGGCTGACCATGCTGTGGAGACGGTTGCGAGTGGTTTACCATGTGATTTTGCTGCTGTTGTGGAGGCGGAAGTTGCTGTGATGGTGGGGGTGGTGAATACATTGGTTGCTGTTGCTGCTGCTGGGACGGCTGTTGCTGCTCTCCTTCCGTACCCTGGTTGAGAGGATAAAAGAAATGTTATAACAACGGGAAATGACGATTTTAAATGTGTATGGACGCAAATTTTCTGAAAAATTCGTCACACAAAACGGTGTGTGCAAATAAAACAAAAAGCATCAATTAAGATATTTTCCATTAATAAATAGTCTCTTTCTTTGACAGAGCCTGTGTATGTAAATATCTGACAGGTGGATGCCAAGGCTCCACAATATAACCAAAATGATTTATGATGTGCTCTATCATTATTTTTCATCATCTACCGTGCCATGTGTGTGTCGTCTGTACGGAAGTAAAATGGAAACAAATTAAAATATCAAATTAAAAACAAACAGTACAGCTAGCACTGTGCTGTGAATCATTTACTGGATCCATTTTTCACTGTCAATTGTCAGAATAAAATATTTTTTAAGAATAGTAAAGAAGTCACTAATAAACAATGCATCAATCGGGAGACTGGAATTCCGCTAGTAATCTTGTAAGTGATTATTAATTTCACTTACATCATATTATTTTCGCTGATGTTTTATGTTATGTTGTTTTTTCTATTTCTGTTTCAATTAAAAGCGGTGCATACTAGGGAATATTTCGTGGTAGTATCCACACATTCCGTTATATTACCTCAGAACGGAACTTCAGAATGACCAGTGACTCAGTAGTCCTCTAAAAACAAGTCAAGTACAGCCAGCCTGTAAAAGGTTATTCCTATGCTAAAATCGCGAGCTTCAAACAGAAATAATAAAATATAATCGAAGTCAAAACAATGTAGACAAGCGTAAGTACCCTTGCAACACATTCAACGGTTTAAGGAAAAAATAACGGTGCAATCTCATCATCAGACGTCCATTGTTAAAGTAAAGCATCAACACACTTTATCACATAACCTTTTGATTCCAAAACTAATCAATGAAACATTTAATTATGATGATTAGTTATATATAAACCTCTCACAATCAGTTACCAGCAAGAGCGTTTGAATGAAGACCTTTTTAACAATCAGACTGGGATCACTGTTATTTTTCTATATAAACGTCAAATCGAATGAGTGTATTTTGGTATAGCACAGGACTTACCCAGAGCAGAGGCACATAGCCTCCATAGGGCCCTGAAGACAAATTTCTGTTCTACCTGTTGCTTAATTGAAAGAGTTATGTAGTTTGAAAGTCGATCAAACTCGTACTAATCAGGCATGCACCACATGACCTTGAGCTGACCATGCAATGAGAAGTCAACGTTGAAGTTGCTTTTGAGTATTTACAAATCTTTATACAACCAATAACTATTTAACGACTGACAAACATCCGCTGTATTTTGCTGAACAGATGCATCCGAGGCTGCAATGAGGCTGCGTTGGATTACACAGTGCACCGGTTCTGTGGCGTTTCACTCTCATCCAACACGCTAAACGGAGGCCATAAAATCGTTTATATCTTTAGCTAATTATCGCTGTGCCATCCCATCACGCGAAAAGTCAGCACAACAACATCGAACCGAAGGTATTAATTCTAATTTGATTTAATTTAGCTCGAAATGGTTCACATGCTTCTGCTATTATTGTTGCACGAAATTGATGCTTCATTTTGGTACTGACTTCGCATTTCTGTTATTCGCATAGCAGGCTATCGGAAAGATTTCACCGGCGATAGCGGTCAACGGAAATGAGGATGCATCTGGTACGAGTATGAATTATTGTTAACTCTATCTGGCGTGGTATAAATTAAAACTTGAAGGATCTTTTCACCAATTTTCAGAAAAACGCCAGGGCTATTAAAATCTGTCTGTTAAATTCTGATTTGAACTACCTCAACAATAAAATAAATAGTACATTAATGGTTTTTATTTGTCACAAGTTACGAAAACAATATCTGAAGAATTCTTAACTGTTTTACCTAATCGAATATTCAAGTTATTCTTTTAGCGGCCGTCCACCGTACTCGATTCGCAGAAAATCTATACCCATAAAAATGGATTTCTGTCTGTCTGTATGTCCGTATGTTCCTTATAGAATCGAAAACTACTGAACCGATCGGCGTGAAAATTTGCACGTAGGGGTTTTTGGGAACTGGGGAAGGTTCTTATAATGGGTAGAGACCCCTTCCCCACTAAGAGGCGGGGCTGCCATACAAATGAAACACAAATTTCTGTCTCTCTGCCCGTATGTTCCTTATAGAATCGAAAACTACTGAACCGATCGGCGTGAAAATTTGCATGTGGGGGTTTTTGGGGCCGGGGAAGATTCTTATGATGGTAAGAGATTCGTCCCACACTAAGAGGGGGGGGGGTCTGCCATTCAAATCTACACATAACTAGAGAACTAATCCAGCAAATGGTATCAAATTTGGCATGTGGGTGTTTGTGGAGGCAGGATTTTTTTCTATAGTGAATTGAGACCCTTAACCTCTTTAAGAAGGGAACTGTGATCCTTCCCCCTTTTAAGAGGGGAGGCTCCCATACAAATGAAATACAAATTTCCTCATAATTCCAGATCTAATCAAGCAAATGGAACCAAATTTGGCATGTGGGTGTTTTTGGAGGCAATTTTTTTTTCTATGGAGAATTGAGACCCCTCCTTTCTTTAGGAGGGGAATTACGACCCCTCCCCTCTTCAAGAGGGGGGTGGGACTCCTTACAAATGAAATACAAGTTTCCTCTTAACTCCAGAACTAATCACGCATATGGAACCAAATTTGGCATGTAAAGGTTTTTGGAGTCAACAATTTTTTTCTATGGTGAATTGAGACCCCTCCCCACTTTAAGAGGGGCTCCTATACAAATGAAATACAAATTTCCTCATAACTCAAGAACTAATCAATCAAATAGAACCAAATTTGGCATGTGAGGGTTTTTGGAGCCAAATTTTTTTCCTATGGTGTACTGAGACCTCTCCCTCCTCTAAGAGGGGGGCTCCCATACAAATGAAACACAAATTTCTGCATAACTCGAGAACTAATCAAGCAAATGGAACCAAAAGGCATGAATTTATTTTATGATGGTTTGAGACCTCTCACCCCTGTGGTAGTGGGGGCGGACTTTCATACAAATGAAACCGAAATTTTTACGTAATTTAAAATCAAATCGAATTCGAGAAATTTTAGACTCTACCATAAAACATTAGTCAATAACAAGACCACTAGAAACTACCTATATAGAAACCTATATAGAAACTACTATATAGTAACACTAGATGATCCAGGGCGCAGGCCACGAGTGTTGTCAGCGACCTGCCGCCGGAAGCGCTGGCCACTGCGGGGGATAGCACTCAGGATTTATGTACAGTACAGTTTCATTTTTGGCGATACGAAGATTATCGGGTCAGCTAGTAAATCAATAAAACATGATAATTCGCGTTCTCGGCACAATGGGTTTTGTAGGAAATCGTCAAATATCTGAATCGTTCTGGTCGTTGCGTTGATGAACTGTAACCGGAAAAGTTATGGTCTATCTACATGTATGAAACTGGGTGATCTAACTGTTTTATTGTCGATGAAAACTGCTAACTTTTGCTTCACATTTCGGGAATATATTCAACACAAGTGCAACCCTTCATAACCCCGATATAAGCAATGCCATTCGCTATGTTCCCGTCGACGTTGTTGAAATAAATGTTTTGGGTATCTATGTTGAAATGGTTGTTCGCATTCGCGAAGATAAAGTCGTCATCTATTGCTAGGCCAGACGGTATCGCATGGTGCGTGCTAAAAATGTGTTCCGGTGCTCTAGTAGAACCTCTGCAAGCAGAAAGATTTTCAATCTTTCACTACAAAGTTGTACGTTCCCTACAACCTGGAAATGCTCGTGTATAATACCAGTACACAAAAAGGAGACTAAAAGACGAGACCGTGCTACTACGGATCAAATTTTTACTCTCCGACAAATCCTTCAGAAATGTCGAGAGTATAACGTGCCCACGCATCATATTTTCGTGGATTTCAGAGCAGCATACGATACCGTTGAACGCACAGCTATGGCAGATAATGCACGAGTACGGTTTTCCGGACAAACTGACGCGGCTGATCAAAGCTACTCTGGAACGAGTGATGTGCTACGTGCGCGTTTCGAGGACACTATCAAGCCCTTTCGAATCGCGCAGAGGGTTACGGCAAGGGGAAGGACTGTCCTGTATGTTATTCAATATTGCTATTGAAGGTGTGATCCGGCGAGCGGACATCGAAACGAGGGGAACGATCTCCAGTAAGAGCCAACTCCTAGCCTTTTCAGACGTCCTCGACATCATTACTAGAAACCGTTGTACGGCGGATGCAATCTACGCCAGACTAAAAACGGAGGCTAGGAGGATAGGGCTACAAATTAATGCATCGAAAACCAAACATATGGTAGGAAGAGGCTCCCGAGAAAGTAACGTTCGCCTCCCACGGACAGTGACTATTGACGGCGATGAACTAGAAGTGGTTGATGAGTTCGTATATCTATATACGGGATATATATATGGGATCTCCGGTCACCGCCGACAATAATACGAGTAAGGAGATCCAACGACGCATTCAAGCTGGAAATCGAGCCTACTTTTCCCTCCGCAAGACGTTTCGATCTAGGAGCATACGCCGCCGCACAAGGCTGACGATGTACAAAACGCTAATAAGACCGGTAGTCCTCTACGGACTTGAAACGGTAACTTTGCTTACGGAAGACATACGTGCCGTTGCCGTTTTTGAACGAAAGGTGTTGCGGACTATATTGGCGGAGTGCAAACGGAAAGCGGAGAGTGGCGGAGACGTATGAATCACGAGCTACAGGCACTGCTTGAAGAGATTCCCATCGTACACCTGGCGAAAGTTGGGAGACTACGGTGGGCCGGTCACGTCGCAAGGATGCCGGACGACTGAGTAGTGAAATCCGTTCTCTTCAAGAACCCCACCGGCACCAAGAATAGAGGGGCTCAACGTGCACGATGGCTCGACCAGGTTGAAGCCGACTTGCGTGTGTCGAGACGCGCAACGAATTGGCGACGAGTAGCCCAGGACCGAGTACAATGGAGAGGAATTCTTGATACGGCAAGAGCCACCCCAGCTCTCGGCTGAATAAAGGAAGGGTAAGCTGCGAAGTGGAAAGGCTGGGGGTCGTCAGGACAGGTTCTCGTCTACAGCCCTGATGTCGTTGACTAAGTTGCATTGCCATGAGCCCCTGGGTCTGCCTCTTCTACGCTGTCCTTGCAGATTCTAGTAGAGCTCGTCTCTGGTATGAGCGCCAAATGTTTCGCAGACCTACAAAGGCACCCCTGGCCTTCCTGATTCTTGCGGCTACATAAGTCTTGGTACCACCATCGGGCGTTGTTTGGCTACCAAGATATTGAAAGGCGTCTACCTGCTCAACTGTCCCGCTACTGTGAAGTTGGTGGAATTGTCAGTGTTCACTACCATAGACTTAGTTTTCGCTACATTGACTGTGAGACCTGCTGCCTGGGAGCTCTCGGAGAGGTCGTCTAACTTGCTCTGCATATCGTTTCGGCGTTGTGCGAGCAAGACAATGTCGTCGGGTAGTTCGAGGTCATTTAGCTGCTCCATCGCTTCCAAGGCAATCCTCGATTTGGTCTACTGTCAATTGCTCCAACTAATATCTCATCCACAACGATGGGAAATAGAAGCGGTGACAAAATGCCGCCCTGGTTCACACCAGCAATAACCCTTATAGGGTCGGACAAGGTGCCGTTGTGCAAAACCTTCACGAGAAGGCCTCGTACTGGGCCTCGATGAGATGGACTAGCTTATCTGGAACTCCTCTACGCTTAAGTGCGCCGCAGATGTTTTCGTGGTTGAGTCGGTCGAACGCCTTTTCGAAGTCAACGAGCACCAGCAGAAGAGTCCAGGAATTAGTTGATCTACTCTGCGCGTTGCTGCGAAGCGTTGAGATATGGTCTACACATGATCGGCTAGTACGGAATCTAGCCTGCTGCCATCGGAGAGTAGCATCGATCTTCTCCTGGATCCGGTTAAGGATTACCATACAGGGTGCTTCATTCCGTTTTCGAAACATAACCTTTTGTTTTTTATTCGACGGACTTCGGAGTATAGGATAGTTGCGGGGCTATTGCTACGATCCTATTGACTCTAATAGCCTCTCCCAGTTGAGGTTCGAACATACCACGACTGACTTGTCAGACCGGCAACGTACCTCAAGACCATCTAGGAGCTCGTGCTTCCAGAACAATGTAGCCAGTTTAGGTGTCGTAGCTTAAAATTTCGCACGAAACTTGCGGTGGTAAGTTCTTTTTATTTTTGCTTTTTTTGGGTACAAAGCTTACTTGATACTTCTTTCCATTTTCATCATAACTGCGACCAGTACTATGTATTTATTGTGAAGTCGTTTACATGTTTTCTGTAGCCTGTACTGCATTGAATGAGCGGAATACCATTTTATTATTATGAATCTTTTATGTGTGCTTATGTGTATTGGGGTCTTACCCTTCCTTAAATGCTTATTCGACGACACCCCATACGTACGAATGCCTTAAAGTGTTTGCCATAGCGGACGGCAGCGGTAGCCATAATGTACGATAGACATAATAGACGAAAGCCATAACGTACGATAGCCATATGTTTGCCATAATTTCATTTTTTGGCATGATGGCCCAGAACTATACATCGATCAATTCAAAGCTTGAAGGACTAATGTGACCATGTGTAGTGTTTACAACATCTTCCTTGTAAGCTGACAAGCCGCCTCGGTTACTCGTTTCTAACTGTACCGTTTACTACCTCTAAATCTGAATTTAAATAATATGATAAATGTACATTATGACATTCGTCCATTCTGGCAAACATACATCATGACTTTCGTCCGTTATGGCAATCGTCTTAATGGCATCCGTACGTGTGACTACCGTATTTAATGGCTATCGTCCGGTCACCGACTGAAAAGTGGTTTTTGCAAGAGGTTTCATCGCGCTGTCGAATCGGGCAGTTGAGTCGAGTAGTTGAGCCGAGTAGTCGAATGGAGCAGTTCATATGAGCAGTTCAGTTGAATATGGTAGTCCAATCGAGCAGTTGTATCGAGTAGTCTAGCCGAGCAATTGAGTCTAGTAGTCTAGTCGAGCAGTTGAATTGAGCAGTCCAGTGGAGTAGTCGGGTCGAGTGGTTAAGTCGAGCAGTGAAATCGAGCAGTTGAATCAAGCTGTTCAGTCAGGCATTCCAGCCGAGTAGTTGAATTGAGTAGTCTAGTCGAGCAGTCGGATCGAGTAGTAAGTCCAGCAGTCGATCGAGCATTCGGGTCGAGTAGTAAGTCGAGCACATGAGTCGAGCAGTCGAATCGAGCAGTTAAATCGAGCTGTTTAGTGGTAAAGTCGATCGTCCAATCGAGCAGCTGAGTCGATCAGTCCAATCGGCAAGCCTTTTTTATACATATCGGGGGCTAATCTGCAAAATGTAAACAAACCAAGTGAGGGTTTCTTTCCCTATGCTAGTCCAACAGAAAATAACCCTCACTCGGTTTGTTTACATTTTGCAGATTAGCCCTTTTGAAAAGGTGCCGATCAGAGATGCCATATTTTCTAAAAAAATGTCTGTAACTGCTCGAAAACCGAAAACATCGAGCAGTTCTCCGGCTACTCGAATTTTCTGGTTTAAAAATAATCTGCGAAAATCTGCACACTTTTTTAGGAAATCTGTGAAAGTTTAAAGAGCTTCGAACAAAAATCTGCACCAAAACAATAAAAGTCAGAAAAACTGCAAATATCTGCAAATTTATAATGATCTGCAAGACCGTTCCAAAAATCTGCAATTTGCAGACAAATCAGCAAATCTGGTATCCCTGGTGCCGATATAGAAGATTAATGTTTAATATTTCTTTCAACCTTTGATTTGCCTCCCACTTGGCTTCGTGGTATGATGCTGGCCTAATAAGCCTGTCGTCGTATGTTCGAATCTCGGCTGGGATAGGCTGTTAGAGTCAGTAGGATCGTAGCAACTGCCCCTGCAATTATCCTGTACTCTAACAGCTGGTTGCGAAGTCTGTCGTATAAAAATAGGAGGTCAAGTTTCAGTTTGCTTTGCTTTGCTACTTCCTTTAACAACAAAAGGATTTGGCGGGCCTAAATTTCTACAGGATTTTTTTATGCACCAAATCATCATCTCTGAACAAGAAAGGACAGAGAAAAGCAAAATTTAAATTTCATTGGGTTATTTCTTTATATTTTTTTTTTTCTTTCATGCTCATAAAGAAAATGTTTTTCATACCCCCATTTGCTTTCAAATGATATCAAACAAAAACAAATATATATTGATACTATTCATTAAAAATATGAAACAGCAATAAAAATTGAAGACCTTTCATGTATATTTCTTTTTTTTTTTGTATGTTCTAACGAATCATTGCACGATTTTGCAAACTTTAAATGTAATTTAAAACCATGCCTATTCTTACCTTCGAAACTAAGCTCGCTCGATACGCTGCCAATGCTTTCAGATATTCCTTTTTGGCAGCTTCAGTTTTTTTCTTATAAACCTGAAAATAAGAAAGAGAAAATTGTTAACGCATATTAACCATAGTAATCATACTTAAGTGATACGGAATTTCTTGTTCTGCGGCGAAATGCGATTTTACATTTGTAATGTTACAACACATTCATCAATAGCCGATTTCAAACATAATTCAAAAATCTCAGCGGAATGTTCAATCACTATAGAAGCTGTCAGTTGTAGGCATGATTAATGTCGGAGAATGATGCAAAAGCTTCGTTGAAAAACGGTACGAATCCTGCATATATCAGCAAATGCTACACTAAAACGCTTATTGATTAGCATTCGCTAACATGTGTACATCATTTTAGGCAGCGTTAAAAAAGCAAACCAGCGAACCATTATTGCTCATGCTCCATCTTTGGATTCTCATCAATTATGGAATTTTTCATTTAGAAAGCACACAAATTGCTTCTGTCGACAACCAACCAGTCATCATCGGGAGCTAGAATTGAGTGTGGGTCTGTGTTGAAGAGCAGCGCAGAGTTCGGACCGTGGTGGGATGGCGAAGTGGTGAAAATTGCAAGAACAACGTATTGTATGTAAATTTCCAACTAAGAAGGTAAACATACGAAAGTGCTGTCTTTCGTTAAAAGGAGTCGCATTATAACATGAGTCGTATACAGCTAAGTTGGAACATTCAGAGAGTGTTCTCTATTGTAACCAGTGAATTTCAAAATGAATCGCTCTCATTCATTTCATATATAATAAAGTTTATTAGTTTTGCTTCCATTTAATCGAGGTTATATACTGTTAAACGTTAGTGGTTTTCCCAGCACATGTAAACAATTTTACCTCATTTTTCTACACATTCGATTATGACATACAGACAATAAATCGCAGTTTGTAAATTTTACTTTTTAAAGTTTCAATTGATAACTCTGCTCGCATACTCGTTTAAATAAATCTACGTTACTGGACCGGATTTTCACATTAATATTTTAAAGACACTTAATTAACATAATTAGAAAGGGAACACGTACACTAAATCAAAGCATAAATTTCGATATTATTTTTTCCATGGAATTGCTAAATAGAGAAAACCAGAAATTCCAAGATGCCGCTTTGCGGTACTTGTTATTGGTTAAAATGACACATTCCAAAAGTGTTTAACCCAATTTTTGAATCGTTTTTCACGTCTCATCTGATCAGTTTTGCTTTTTATTTCATGTGAAACCATGAAATTAAATAATATTTATAACTGCCGCAAGTCGGAGAAAATGTGACGTTATAACGAGAATGTTTCATAAACATTTCGAAGCAGATGGTTTTTATATAATTTATATCCACTTGAAAAAATCACAGTAAGAAGCACCTTAGTAGTCTCAAATATGAGTCGATTTTTCCATTTAATTCTACTACTAGTACGCAGCAGGGTAAGGAAAGCAAAGCCATGGGTATGAACGTCCTTCAGAACTTGACCCTTCTTTATCGACAGACTTCGCAGCCGGTTGTTAGAGCACAGGAAAATTACGGAGCAAAGGTAGTGCAAAGATCTTATTAACTCTGTACCGGCACCGCCCAGTCGAGATTCGAGCATACGATGACTGGCTTGTTAAGCCAGCATCGTACTTCGGAGCTAACTGGGCGCAGCAGGGTACGGGAAGGTATTTTCAACCTACTTCTAAATTCAGCCTACATTCCTTTTCTTTCACTAAATAAACAGTTTACTGATATATAACTTCAATATGTTATAACTATTTTGTAAATGTAAGTAATCTGCTGATTTTTATTAAATTAACAGCAAAACCATCAATAGGCTGAAAATAGGTCTTCTGCCCTAGGGATTTGTCGTCACAGCTTTGCAAGCTTTTAAAATGAAAATAACAGTAATGATTATAAACTCGTAACATTACAAAGTTAAACAATTGACTTAAACATTACGACATCACCGAATTATATTTTAGATTAACACCAAAAAGATCAGATTTTTGACGACAATCTTATAAGAGGCTTATGTCTGTACCGAAAACCAGGTCTCTGACAGAACATCATAAGAGGCTTATCAGTAACTAAAAACTGGTCCCTGACAGGACGTTATGCTTTCGTAGCAATGGGTTGTATTCTCAGTCACCTCACTGGTCGACTGCTGAACTGCTCGATTGCTCAACTGGTTGACTAGACTGCTCGACTGGACTGGTCGATTAGATTGCTCGATTTAGTTGCTCGACTGGACTGCTCGATTGAACTGTTCGATTCGACTGCTCAACTCAACTGCTTGATTGGACAGATCGACATGACTGCTTGACTGAACAGCCCGACCAAACCTCGTGATTTTAGTCATGACCTTGAAATGCGGTCAGGCATATATTAATATTTTTTGAAACGATGGTTCTACAATTGATGAAGGAACGGTAAGGGAAAGTAATGAACGATTTTTTGGGAATGGTGGGGAAGAGTGGAAAGGAAGGGGTGTAGAACCATCGTTTCAAAAAATATAAACAGCTCGATTTAACTGCTCGAGTGGACTGCTTGACTTAACTACTCGATTCAACTGCTTGACACATCTGCTTGACTTACTACTCGACCCGACTGCTCGACTAAGCTGCATGATTGAACTGCTCGACTGGACTGTTCGATTCGACTACTTGACTGGACAGCATGATTCATCTGCTCGATTCAACTGTTCGATTCGACGCCCGACTCAACTGCTCGATTCAAGTGCTTGATTCCATTGCTTGACTGGACTACTCGACTCAACTGCTTGACTCGATTGCTCGACTCGACTGCTCGAATGAACTGCTTGACTCAACTATACGATTGGACTATTCCAATCGGTTGCACGACTCAACTGCTCAACCCGATTGGTCGATTCTACTGCTCGACGTAACCACTCAACCCGACTGCTAGACTCAACTGCTTGCCTTAACTGTTTCATTCGAAAGCTCGACTTAACTGCTCGATTCAACTGTTCGATTGGACTACTCGACTGAACTGCTCAATTCAGCTGCTCAACTGGAACTACTCGACTCAACTGTTCGATTGGACTACTCGACTCGACTACGCGAAAGAACTGCTCGACTCAACTGTTCGACTTAACCGCTCGACCCGACTGCTTGACTAAACCATTCGATTCGATTACTCGACTCAAGTGCTCAACTAGATTACTCGATCCAACTGCTCGACTTAACTACTCGACTAAACTGCTCGATTTAATTGCTCGCCTTGAATGCTCCGCTCGACCACTCGATTAAACTGCTCGACTCGACTGCTCGACCGGACTGCTTGACTGAACAGCTTGATTTAACTACTCGACTTGACTGTTAGACTCGACTGCTCGACCCAACTGCTTGACTCGATTGTTTGACTCGACTGCTCGACTCGCCTGCTCAACTCGATTGCTTGTCGCGATATCATATGGTCGGTGTTAAATCAAACCGGACCAAGTCGCAAAATTTTAAAAAATGAGTTAGTGATAGCGACCGATCAAGAATTTTCTAAGCAATATTTTACTCTAATCAGACTACATAAATGTTACAAACAACCAGAGTTAGAAAATGATTTCGAATACAGCAAACTTTGAATGCGTTTTTCTCAAAGTCAGAATTTTGCCACTCGGTTCTGTCTGTCTTAACACCGACCATATAAATCGGTTTGCGGCAGACAATAGATAGTTCAGAGCCACTCACACTAAAGAGCCATATTGCCCGCCTATAGAATCAGCACAGTGGAGATAATGTTTTTATTAAGTTAAATAAAATCCAATACGACCACAAAACTATTTGTTTCATTTTCCGGCTATGTCTCTTTTATGTACAATATCTTAGAGCTATATTATGAAATCTAAGAACTCAAAGAACTAATACAAAGAATAAACATCTTCGCAAACACTGGCCATTGGAATGTATCCGCAGTTTTCTGAATTGTGAACAGACATTTATAATTTCCGGATCGTAAGATTCGGGCTCAACTAGTATGGGGATATAAGGCTCGTGTGTGTATTTTCAGTCTATTAAGCGGTAGTCTGAACAATATCCATGAATTACATGGAGACTATATGTATTCGAGACAAGATTTTCATACCAACTGGTTGGATAACATTTACTCAATATCTGACTGCATTTTGGTCTTAATAAAACGCAATTAAATCTGTGTTATAGTCGCGAGAAATGACGAGGCTGCTGCGACTATTTTAGGTCTTTTTCAATGTGGTGTCTGTGTGGTTTTAATTTTCAGAAAGCCGAACGCGCCTGTATAGTACAAACCATAACAATTATAAAGCAATCCCCCAAATAACTCACGTGGCGGTACTGTGAGCACGCCTACCGTAATTTCTGAGTTGCGCAATTGACAATAAAGCTGATCTTTGGCATTTTGTTGTGGCTCTTCAAAGGCTTATCGGCTACCAAAAATTAGCTATATCTATTTGAAGAAACCTGAGAAATTGCGACGGGCAAACAGCACCACCTATTCGGCCTATTCGGTGAATTGCTGTACTTCAACAGCAGAGCAAAAGGGAGTCAGATGGTTTATGTGTCGGTGTTTTTCAAGTTGCTTACATATCATATAATAGATCATTGAAGATACTTGATTTTGCAGTGACAACAGCTTGCTTCTGGCGCTAGTGTACGTGGAATCGTCCATATATGCTGACGCCAGAAGCAAGTGGTTGTCACTAGCTAAACTAGATAGCTTCAGTTTTTACTCAATACAGGTATACCTCGATATAAGACAGCCTCGTTATAAAACAACCTCGATATAAGACAATTCGATATAAGACAATTTTATCGAAACAAATCCCTTTGACATAGCTGATAACGATACCAGAGCTGATTTTCCATTCTGGAATCGGTGCCATGAAGATGTTCATTATTTCAAAATAACCCCAAAAATAGTAAAAAACTAATAGTTCAAACAATAATAAATAGTTCAAAACCCGTAAACACATAACACAGAGCAAAACTGGCGACCGCTAATGCAAATTTTTTTTGAAAAAACCATGTTTCGATATAAGACAATTTCGATAGAAGACAACTTTTAGAAATTATAAATTGTCTTATATCGAGGTACCCCTGTATGCTAGAAGCGTTCCAGGCGCATCTGCCTCGTACATTTGTAGTAGTATAAATAAGGAACCTCAGTCAACATGAACCTTCAGCCAATGAATGAAAATTAATTTCTATTTTCATTTCAGAGGGGAATTTTTGTGTTCCTCCTTGATGACAGAAGTAAAATTGTTTTGTGATACTGTATTAATAGCTGTTTAATTTCTAGAATAAGTAAACGTGAACATAATTGTATACTTTCTAAACCATCATCGAGAGCGGATACACGTTACCGATTGTTTCTATTTGTTCGACCTAATCACGTGCTAGTGGAGAAACAGTGGTTTTGATGTTTATTGAATAAAAAGTAGCAAACTACTTATATTTTCATGAAAATAGTTATAACACATTAAAGCTTATGCATGCAGAAAATACCCTCTGCTACCCTATATTAGGAAATAATAAAATATATTGCAGGATCCTCTATATGCTGAGGATAGGAGCACCAATGAATTTAGTAACCAAAATGTTTTTAAACTTTACTTTTCGTATTGCTTGCGATGGCTTCATGGTCTACTAACCGAACAGAAGTAAAAGTGCTGAGAATAAATTTTCTTTGTGCAGTTACCCACCAGCACTAAACGAAGCCAATGACGTTGGCAAGCGGCAAGCGTCGCATGCTCTAACGTTTATATTTTGGTTTGTCATTATGATGGCAAGTTTTAATTTAAAATTCAAATTTGAAAATTTTAAGTGGAACGTTGAATGAAAATTTAACTTCAATTGAGGAATTAAACTTTGATTATTGTTGGCCTTTAATGACCAAGATTAACTTACTCGTTCTTGGCACGGCATTAGGTATTGTGGCATAATTATTCTATTGGAAATTAGTGCCTATGCGATGGCTGTCTACATGTTCGCTTTTTGGGGAACTTTTACAAAATCTAAATGTAAAGTATAAATGTTTTCAACATACGGGAATACAAGTGTACATAACTCTTTTTCGGTACATAAAAGCTTGAATCATAACATGAATTAAATGAAAATCAATAGAAATAATTGTTATGCATACAGGACATCTTATATTAACACACCGTTAAACAGTTAGCGTCACTCTTAACGTAATAATTGAAAATTTGAGCATAATCATCGGAACTGTGCAAAATATCAAGAAGCGCCATAACATCAGAATCTACAAGAAACAACAAGCACCCAAAAGGACTTCTGCAAAGCATATAACATTCTCCTGCAAAAGGTCGAGGTCCATCAGAGCTGGGAACAAGTATACTCTTGAATCCAACATTTTTGAACGCTGCACTAGGGACAAATGTTTATGATGACGTACGATACATTAGAACAGAAAAGTTTGGAAAGAAGGTCTTAGTATGACATGAAAAATGGGACAAATATAAGCTACAAGGTTTTCAGTGATTACAAGTATTCCTCATTTTTCATGTGTGATAAACAAAAAATATATATTTTTATAATTTTTCTGGAAAGCTGAGAACTTTTTTACAAAAGATATTGAAAATTCAGTGGCATATAATTTTGAAAGCAATAAATTTGCGAGAATACAATGGAGACGCATGGTGCTCTGTTTTTGTCTGATATGAAATATTGACATAGATGCATTTATTGTTTTGGATATTTTTAACAAAGACCAGAAACATGTTTTTCCTTGCTTTTCCAAATTACTTATTCGGAAATCTTAGTATCCGTATAATATCTTAGTATAAAAATTCAGTGTCATTGAATTTATATTGTACACATCTGTACAATACACGTGTAAAAGAAGTACATATTAATAGTTGTATGGGGAAACCTCTAAAGTATGCTGTAAGTATGCATGAGTAAGCAATCTTTTTGACTGATTGCTGAACTAAGTTATGGTACGGAATAACATTTTCCTTGCAATTTATTTATTAATCGTTAAGTTTCTGTCAATAGAAGTGACTTGAACCAACTAACACAGCGATAAGAGATAATTGAACTATATTTCTAAATCGAGTCGATTTCTATCTGAAATGATGATAAATAGGCTATAACAAAGGTTTTTCGCCAATAGATGTATTAGGTCGGGGTTTTATCCTAAGTAAATGGCCTTCACTCTTTTTATTCCTCAAGCAATCGGTTTTCGGTTCGTAGTTTTTTTTCCAGAAATATACTTTATTATTTTGTACAGAATTATATTAAAAATCAAAACTACGTGTTTTCTCAAAATAGTAAGTAAAGCGTGTTTACCTATTCCTTTTATTACAGCAATTGTTTTTGTTCATTTGACAACACTGGGCGATAAAGATGTTTGTACAAAACAGCTCACAGATTGAAAATAAGTTTTTGCTCGTTTACAACATTTTACTAACATGTTTCTTTTTTCTGTTTCTTAGTATGTACCAACGAAAAAGGTCGAATAGTTGGAATTTATAAATAAATAGAAATACCTGTTTTTAATTTCAATAAGCAATGTCCAGCAAGGACACTAAAACACCAATCACCTTCAGTGTCACGGTAAATGGTACAATTTTGTATCAAACACGCTTATCGTTCAAGAAATGAGCTTTAAACATGCAGCGTGAAAAGCTGTACATAAATTTCGCATTAAAATGTTCGATTCAACGTAAAAGGCCCCATTTCACATAGTCACAACCCATTATCAAGAGAAATCATTTTCTGAAAAATAGTACCCTTGTCAGACATAAAATCTAACGATCACAAATTGGCAGATAAAATAAAATGATAGCATCGCGTCTCTATTTGCCAGTATCTCCTCAAGCAGATAAACTAGTTAACTGAGAGATGAAGGAGTGAGTAAGAGAGCACGATGAAATAGCAACATTCACACATACATAAATACCAATGTATATTCGTTGCCAGGTTCGTGAGATGAACCAAGGGAGGCTAAGTGTACGAGAACTTAAGCTGATTAAAACATAAAATTTTCTACTGTAAAAGATAATTTCGAGAAGGAAATCAAAGAAACAAAACACCCTCCCAGAAAAATGATAGAAACAGGAAAACACACAACAGTCAAATCAAAGGATGACACCTGTGTGAACCTGTTTTGGTTTGAAAAGCGAGTAGTAATGTTACATTCTGAAATGGAAATCTTGTTGTTTACGGGGTAAAGGTTTCCTGGGATGGGTGGGATACAAATTTCAATTACAAAAACCTCCCTAGATGAGAGAGCTTTTTGAGTTATTGCCTTCGAAATAGATTTCTGTCGCCGGTTTTATCCCTTTGCCCAAACCATCCTACATGAATGCTGTTAAAATGTATGCTTCAATTTGGTTAAACAACGTACAGACGTCGTTCGTCGTCGATGTAGCTTTTCAGACCAGAGTCCTACCGATAGCGGCCGACAGCGACGATGGTGGCTCTCCTCTCGCAGCAATAGGATAAGATCGCGAAAAATAAGCATGCGCTTACATAGAACGATTCCTCGTACGAATATGTGTTGCTACTCTTACTCATTTCCATCCTCTCTCGTACTCACCGAAGAACATCATGTTGTGACTATTGTGTGCACATGACAGTTATACGGAAGAAACAGTCCATACACACAGTACCCATTCACCCAACCACCCACCAGGCCTTCTTCCGAGACTGTAAGCCCTCTTTTCCGAAGTGCACGTGTAGTTGTAGCCAGCTGCCTAACGTGTGCAGCTGTAGTTGGCTTGGCCTTCGCGCTTGTATACATGTGTTGTGTACTTCGATACGAGCAGTACACCAATGCATTTGCGGAAGAAAAGAAACATTAGAAAAGTTTTTCAATTTAATTTTCGTGATTCAAAATCATTCCAATTCCCTTCCGCTTTCCACACGGCGCCCCCACGACTGTCTCGTGCTTTGTGCAATCCGCTGCTTCAGCTATCTTTGCTTGTAGAGCATAGTATAAAACTCGAACTAGGGCTGGTAGGTAGTAGTGTATAATGCTTATTTCTTGATATTTGAATAGATATCTTCATCTTTATCATTTCTTTTTTTTTTAACAAACAATCGGTCGAAAAACAGAAACTTTACATTATTGCCGACGACTATTATATAAATATTCCATCCCGTTGGTTAGCGAAATTTGTTTAAACGGATGTATGCTTACGAATATGAAAGTTAAGCTTTGAACTTCTGTTTCGATATTTGAATCGGGACACTTCCCAATCGGTTGTTCGCTGTGAGATCCTATTGACTCCAATACATAGTAATACCCAAGCGAGATTCGTACAGATGACGTCCGATTCATTAAAGCAGAACCCAAAATAGATGCTAAGTGTATTTAATAAAACGGCTTTTGGTTTAAAAAAAATAAAACACAAATTGACAGATTTGTGAAATGGTCACATTGCAAAACATTACAAACAGAATTTTGAACATACATTGACTAGCTTTAAGGTCTCAAAATCAGAAAGAAAATCTTGATTCTTTTGCGCACAAAGAAAATGAGAGTATATCTTGATGAATCAAATCGTTTACGAAATAATGATACAACGACATGGGAAGGTAATTTCGGTCTATTAAGCGATTGCATCTATTTTTTCATCATAGGCCTAATTCTAGTGAAAGATCAGGTGGCATTGACGTTCTTTTTATAAAAAAACAGTTGATTACTTGACAAAACTCGTGTTTTTAGTCCTTGACCTTGAAATGCGGTCAGGTATTAATATTATTATTTTTTTTAACGATGGTTCTACGATTGATGGAGGGACAGTAGGGGAAAGTAATGAAAACTTTTTGGGAAAGGAGGGGAAAGAGTGGAAAGGAAGGGGGGGGGTAATAGGTAGCTACGCTGAACAAGTTGTCGTTGTGAATCCCCCCTTCCTTTCCGCTCTTTCCCCTCCTTTCCCAAAAAAAATTTCATTGCGTTCCCCCACCGTCCCTCCATCAATTGTAGAACCATCGTTAAAAAAAAAATATTGATATTAATGCCTGACCGCATTTTAAGGTCAAAGACTAAAAACACGAGTTTGTTCAATTTTCACAGGAACGCAGCCTTTCTCCGAAAAACCGCGCTGAGAATCGCGGACTAACACGCTTACGGACGAACAACGTCACACGCAGTGCCTTGCAAGTCGTAAGGGCCTGCATAGTGTCGTCGTCCTGAAAGTAAAAACAAGTTAGATTAAAACTCGGTCGGTGGTTTCTACAGTTGATGGAGGAAAAGACACAATCTAAAAATGTGTGTCTAAAAATAACCCAAAACCAGATACGTCGCTACATTAATAAGGGGGGTTGCGCCGTCTCCTTTTGTCCAGCGCCTCTATGGTTCAAAGGTACACGGGTACCAGCGAGCCACACGCCCTGGCAGGTGTTGTGGGTTCAAATCCGGTTATAATCTCTGATTATAGCTTGGTTCGACCCATGCACCTTCCAGCATTGGACAAAAGGTAGAAGTCATAACGACAACTTGTTAAGCGTAGCTAGTTATTGCCCCCCCCCCTTCCTTTCCACTTTTCCCCAAAAAATTTGCATTACTTTTCCCTACCGTCCCTCCATCATTTGTAGAACCATAGTTTCAAAAAAAAATATTAGTAGATTACTTACATTCTGAGAAAATAGTTGATACAACATATTAAAGTTGTATATCGGCAAAGTATTTTTATAAGCGAAAGAAAAGGAAAATAGGCTGAATTTAGAAACATGCCGAAAATACCATCCAGTACCCTATGATTTCTAAAAAATTCAGATAACAATTATATGCAAGCTATCGCTTAGTTGGTTTCGAGGTATGATGTTGGTACAAGCCAGTCGTCTTATGTTCAAATCTCAGCTAGGCAGTGCTGCTAGATAGAGTCAATAGCAAGTCGTATCGATAAAGAAGGATCCTAGAAAGGAGATTTAAGCGCAAGGCTTCTTTCATATGCAAGCTGGGATAATTAAAACAAGTTGTGCTTAAAAGCCGTTCGTATCAAGACTTAAAAGTTGAATATTTTTTCTATTTCTTTTTCTTAAAAGGTAATTTTTAATAATTCCTCTTCCACAAAATAACGAATTTTCACATTTCTTATTATCAAACCAGATTCTTCCAGCCAAAATTGAGCCGCGCAAATATACAATATAATATAGACGATATTTGGCTTAATTTAATGAAGTTCCATTAGGATTTTTTTTTTCATACTGGAAACTTACACAGTTTACGATTGAAACACTGAGTACTGACCGTATTAAAAAAAATGACACACTCATTTGTTTGTAACTCTTTATCGTGTGAGTAAATTTTGACAGGAATTGCTTGAGAGTGTATTGTTTACATCCACTGGCGTACGTAGAAGCGTTAACTCAACTCGTACACTCGTAGAACCTACAGACAATTGATCTTATAAAAAAATTTAACTCATATCCTACAAATTATTTTTTTGCCCCCCGATTTTTCAAGCCAATTTCCAAGGGGAGGGGGGGTGACAAAAACTTTTAAAATGATTTGCAATGGCCTTATTTTCAAAAAGGAAACAGTAGGGTATTGTCGTTATCGTCGGGCCACTGTTATGGTCGGGCCATCACGATTTTACACTTTTAGTAACTCATGATATCTTTGATACAACCATTGTAAAACTTCTTACTGTGATAGCTTACTTTTCACAATATTGTGAGTTTCAATCGTGTATTCAAAACACCCGTACTGAATTCAGTGACTAAATCTTACAAAAAAAGTTTTCCAGGCGCAATGAACTTTTCTTCAAGAAGTGATTCATGAAATGCAATTATCGAGATAAATTTTGAAAATGTATGAAGTGTGTTGTGCTGCTAACGAAGACTATAGAAAAATCCCCTCCAGTAAGGTGTTTGGGAAGGCTAAGGTGAAATATTAGAAAAGTTCTATTTGTAAAGGTGGGGCCACGAAATTGATCCGAGGCCCGGAGGGCCAAGTCACATATACCAATCGATAGGGTTCGACGATTTGAGCAATGTCTGTGTGTGTGTGTGTGTGTGTGTGTGTGTGTGTGTGTGTGTGTGTGTGTGTGTGTGTGTGTGTGTGTGTGTGTGTGTGTGTGTGTGTGTGTGTGTGTGTGTGTGTGTGTGTGTGTGTGTGTGTGTGTGTGTGTGTGTGTGTGTGTGTGTGTGTATGTGTGTGTATGTATGTATGTATGTAATGATTTTTTCTATCGCCTGTTTCTCAGAGATGGCTGAACCGAATCGTTCGCTATTACTTTTGTTTGAAAGGTGTTATTGTCTAGTAGATCACTATTGAGTTGTTTCGTGATACGACGTTTCGTTTAAAAGTTATAAGCAAAAATGTGAAAAATACGTGACACGGGTTTTTCCGGAACTACATGACCGATTTCAACAATCTTAGTATCAAATGAAAGCCCTTATTAAAGCTAAATTGTTCAGGAATTTTTATTTGAAAACAAACAAATAGTTTAAAAGTTATGCTTAGAAAACCTGTTTTGACAAGGTAATAATTATCGCCTGTTTCTTAGAGATGGCCAAACCGATTTATGCGCTATTAGTCTCATTTGAAAGATAATATATCCTAATAGATCACTATTGAATGATTTTTTGATTGGACGTTTAATTTGAAAGTTATGAGTAACCGTATACACCACACCAAAATTAACAATAATTTATAATGATTTTAACCAAGATAATTTACCTTATTTCAATTATTTTAATATCAAACGAGAGGTTTTCACACTACGAATATATATGCAAAATTTCATAAGAATTGGTTCTACCGATCAAAAGATATTAACCCTCAAACACTCGCACGAACTTTTGTAACACAGTTACTCGCGCGCAAAATAGCCCCAAACCAAAGAACGTGTGCACTAGAGTTTTGACTGGGAAAACTTGGTTTTAGGTTTATCGAACCTTTGGGAGAGTTTCTAAAAATTGAAAGCTCTATCGTCTGGTGGGATTTAAATTTTGATTAATCCCCCTAAAAGTGAAATAAAAAAATTATTTTTCTTCAGTGTCAATATAACACATTGATGTGTTCTACAAAGTTATAGAGCATATTATTTAAAGAAATTTTGCTAAAGAAAATAACCTTCTATCTCTGCAGCGAAGATAGAAAAATCTTATTTATTGTACATGAATTTGTAAAATCAGTTTTTCTATTCTAGCTCTTTTTGTAATTATTGTATGACTTTTTCATGTACTACAAAATTGTACAAATAGTAAAAATACACAGCTTTGCTGAAAATAGTATACCTCTATGTTTGCTTGTTTAGGAACTGTGGAACTTTGATTATAAAAAATACCCTAATTACTCAACTACCAGCAGACGGATACATTTTAAACATTTTACATTTGCTGATAGTTTTGCTGCATACAGACATAATTTTTCCATATGAAGAAACAAGAGAATATTCCAGTTGGGGCCAAATTCTGGTACACCTTACATGCTGATTGCTTCGTTTCTGTGATGGCGGTTTATGCTGATCTATTTTCCCAACAATTTAAATTATTAATGCATTGAATAATTATGATATTTTGCTAATAATAAGTTTATTGGAGAATATACATTAGTTAAACAACGATTTGTAAGTTTATAACAATATGGCGTAGGAAAACCTACACGTGTGAGTAACCGAAGGTTAATAAAAATTGATGAAAATTATTCAAGAAAACTCTATTGATGGGAATCAAATGGAATGGCATTACAGGAAATTATGCATAGTTCAAAAACCTATAAAGTAGACCTTTACTAGGCAATGTATATGTTAAAGAATAAGATTTCCTCTCACAACTTACTTTTATTTGCACTTACTCAGATTAATAACAACGTATCCTTTCTCAGCAATTTCATGAAAAAGGGATCTATCAAAATTTAAAAGTGTTCCTATTTTGTTCAAATTTTGTAAACTTATTCAATTTTCAAAAATTTTATGTAAACCAACGCATTACGCAACGTTAACCAATAGACGAAGACGTGTCGATTTCTATCTCAAATAGCAAGTAAGGCCGTATAACAAAGGTTCCTTTCACCACTAGGTGGATTAAATCGGGTTTTTTATTGTAGTTGTACACTTCGGAAAAGGCAATTGTAGCAATATTGATTTGACAAGATCGCCATAATTTCGCAAAAATGCAATTGAAAATAGGGTTATTATACCTATATGAGTCGTTGTTCACGGAATTCATTTTTTTGATGTCTCAATATAGAATTTTAATACGTATGTCTTAGATTTTCTGCGGTGGCCCAACCTGTACAACATGGCCCGACTATGACAACATATTTTGTCTTCACGTAAATGTCTATAACTTTTTTATTTTTCAAGCAATCAGTTCAAAACTTGCCGGAAATATACCTTATTCTTAGATCTTTGCAACGATGTATTTAGATTTCCAAAATTCCAAAATTGAAATGAAAGTTATGGGCGAATTCTAAAACGTGGCCCAACCACGACGACACTCCCTTACAGCGAGTTTGAAAAAAAAATTGGCTTAATTTTTTCGATAGTACGGAATTGTTATGTATTCACATTCATTTTTAATGCAAGAAAGGCATTTTCTGTCTGTAAGGTGAAAGCCAAAAATAAAATTTTTCTTTTACATTAAAAAATTCGATTATATAGAGGTTTCGATTACCTAAATGCAGTGAAAATTTTTTGGCGACTCTATATAATCCAGTCAGACCTGTAATACAAATCCTTGCGTTTTTGCAACAAGAATTTGTGAACACTTTTTATACTGTGCCAATGCCAACAAACGAAAAAGTGTGAAATGAATTCGAAATATAATATAAATGACATATGAGTAATATTGAAATTTCAAAACAAAATCAATATTTTATAATTTCCGCTGCAAAACTTTGCTCTATATGGCTGCTCGTGTGGTTTGCTATTGTCGATGTCGTTGTCGTAATATGATCTCTGTGTAGGCTGGTATACATAACTTGAAAATAAGTTTTGGAAGCACAAATGTGGCAATAGGTTTTACAAAGTAGTTTTGCTATGAAATGTCATATCCGAAATTAATAGATAATAATTTAATCATACAAATATAAAAGTTACTACAAATTTTGAATGGGTGAATACAGCCTCGAGCACGATGTATACAATTGCGATTTCGGTGTAACAGACCCAACTTCGCCACATAAGACATCAGTTTTGCTCCTCTCTACAGTAGATGATGGGTATTGTGGGTGGGTATGTGCTCTATAGTAAGTGTACATCAATAAATTGGAGAGCTGAAGAGTGTGAGTGGTTGGTAAGCGACGTTCCTTTTCCGCGAACGTGAGTCTATCATACTTCGCGTCTATTTCATGTATCTGTACGTAAACCGAACCGGCTATCGTATAATATGTAGAAATGTGGTTTCCAGAGAGAAGGAGGAGAGAGCGACCCGCTACTGTCGCGTAATATAAATACTAACTGTTGGTAAGATAGAGTGATTGAAATAAGGTCAAACTATCCCGGGCGAGACAATTTTTGTATGCAAACTGACTAGTAACAATCATTTCCTTCTGTTAATTGCGATATGATGAGTAAGATCTGTGATGAAAGGCTTGGAGGATTATAGAAATGTGTTGAAAATGCGAGCACCTTTTATGCAATAGAGGTTTAACCAATGATAATCACTATGTAAACATGCATTTGTAATGTGTAATATGACTTCATTTTACTAAGGAACAATACATATTCCGAAGTACAAAAGTTACACAAGAGGGTACGAAAAAGAAGTAGTAAAAACATTCACAAAAACTGTTTTGAAATCTCTTATCCAAATTGAGTTTGAAAACGGAATGAAACATTATCCGTATAGATCTCATCGCAATATACAATACAGTATATTCACAACTTTCGGGCACAAGAAGACGGCAAATTAATACCTTGAACAAAGTGTAATATTTTGTGATTCAGTGTCATACGCTGTCGTTATTTTTTATTTTTCAAATAAGCTCTAACAATAAACTACGCAAAGATTTCAAACCTGCCAGCAATTGGAATACCGACGGTATTTAATAGGAAACACAGCATTGCACATAAACTTTGACTAGTGTGCTATTTTGATCCCAACAGTTAGATAACTCGCAAGCTCACTAGATAGATCTGTTGTTCGTTTCCGATTCAGATATATCCGAGTTTAATTTATAACAAATTAACAAAAATCAAAATATGGAAAGACATAGCATGGAATGACATAGCACATGAACGACAACATCGCGCCAGGACTCATACGACGATGAATGGTTGCGGATGTATGTAGTCGTATACACATATTTTCTGTGTAGTATAAAAGGAAGGAGCAAAGGGATTCTCTTGTGCAGCTTGTTTGGAGCAGGGAATTTCGAGCAGTAAAGGTTGGCGGAAGATAAACATATATAATAATGTAATATATTAAAATGAAAAATTCAATTCATTTCCAATTTATATTCAATTTATAATGGATCATTTTACGAGTACCATGTGCTTCTTATTTGAAAGGATATGTAGAGTCTGCGTGCTTTCCCAATCCGTTTTGCAGCTTAGAGCAGCCATCAAATATGTTATATTAACTGCCTTATATCGGACCTGATATGAAATCATATAACTGTTCAACCATGTTCGAAAAGGTGGTTTTTACAGTGCTTGACATTTAAAATCATTTGCCTAAAAATAGATTGTTTGTCATAATACAGTAATTATTAATTACCATGCATAACATTACATTTCACTTCGAACAGCTCTACTTTAGTTAGTTGTATACACATTATATACACTAGAAAACTCGTCTGAATTATTCAAGTCTGCGGCGTAACGGAGGCAACAACAGAGTTTGGGTTAAGGGAAACAAAAATGAAAACTCATTCGAATAGGAGAAAGCAACATTATTTGGTTTTTGATATTGTCCCCCAAATAGTGGATTGAAACAAGTTCACGATGCATGTATTGAAACCGATGGTTAACCAATTCCTGCTCGAAAGAATGCCACAGCGAAATCGCGATAAATAGATGTAAAACAAAAGTAGAAAATTAAAGATAAAAATCCGATTAGAATCAGAATCGCAATAATACAAAGCGTTTACTCGAGGTCGACGACGCCGCAACGAAGCAATAGCAGCATGTTTCGTCACAAAGAAAAACGCGAACCAAATCTGGAGCGCAAAAATCATCAATGAATAATTCATGAATAAAAGTCGTTGAGCATGAAACAATAACAAAACGAGAGAAGTAAAATGAATCGAACGTAAAGACAACATTAATGACGAAAAACGAAAACACCATGCCAAGTTTGCCCGTAATAGGAAAACTCGTCGTCGTTTAATGTATGTTTCGATTTAGGAAAATGCGATACATAAACAGCATCTGAGCGAATAGATTAGCTTTGTTGGTGCAGTATTATACATGTCAGGGTTTTTGGGGTTTGAGTTTTAGCTTTGAGTTATTCGTAGTATTGGTGCAGTCATGCTTGTTGTTTCGAGTTTCAAACACATCGCTTAAATCGACGCGTCTTCGGAACATAATTCATCTATTGGTTAACGTTGTGTAGTATGTTGGTTTACATACAGTTTTTGGAAATTAAACAAGTTTACAAAATTTGAACAAAATAGAAGCATTTATAAATTTCATAAAATTGCTATTACTAATGTGGGTAAGTGCAAGTAAAAGTAAGTTGTAAGAGGAAATATAATTCTTTAACATATACATTGCGTAGTAAAGCTCTAGTTTATAGATTTTTGAACTATGCATAATTTCCTGTAATGCCATTCTATTTGATTAACATCAATAAAGTTTTCATGAATAAATTTCTTCAATTTTTAATAAACTTCGGTTACTCACGCTGTATTTTGTACAACATGTGTAGGTTTTTGAATGCCATATTGTTATTTACTAATCGTTGTTTAACTAACGTATATTCTTCAATAAACTTATGAGCAAAATGTCAGAATTATTCAATGCATTAATACTTTAAATTGTTAGGAAAATAGATCAGCATAAACCGACATCACAGAAACGAAGCAAGCAGCATGTGAGGTGTACCGCAATTGACCACAACTGGAATTTTCTCTCGTTTCTTCATGTGGAAGAATGGTGTCT
This sequence comes from Sabethes cyaneus, assembly GCF_943734655.1. Lineage (NCBI taxonomy): Eukaryota > Metazoa > Arthropoda > Insecta > Diptera > Culicidae > Sabethes > Sabethes cyaneus. The sequence continues at coordinate 99,315,248 of NC_071353.1, read as the reverse complement.
GTATGCAGCAAAACTATCAGCAAATGTAATATATTCAAAATGTATCCGTCTGTTGGTAGTCGAGTAATTTGGGGTCAAAATTTCATTTCATGTAGGTGGCTTGCCGTCCTAAGACAAAGCCTGTTGAACAAATTCTCCATGTAACTCGGTTAAGGGCTACCGCTCTCCAATTCCTTGGACACCGAGTACTCTCCGCAAGATCTCGGTCCACCGGGTCTAACCATCTTGCTCGCTGCGCTCCTGGTCGTCTTGTTCCTACCATGTTTGAGGCGAACACCATCTTTGCAGGGTAGTCCGGCATTCTTGCAACATGCCCTGCCCATCGTATCCGTCCAGCTTTAGCCACCTTCTGGATACTGGGTTCGCCATAGAGCTGTGCGAGTTCATGGTTCATCCTCCGCCTCCATACTCCGTTCTCCTGTACGCCGCCGAAGATCGTTCTTAGCACTCGTCGTTCGAAAACTCCGAGCACTCGCAGGTCCTCCTCGCGCATTGTCCATGTTTCATGCCCGTAGAGAATAACCGATCTAATAAGCGTCTTGTACAGGGTGCACTTTGTACGGGGACTTAGTCTGCTCGACCGCAATTGCTTGTGGAGCCCACAGTAAGCACGACTTCCGCTGATAATATGCCTCCGAATCTCACGGCTGGTATCATTGTCCACCGTTACCAGTGAGCCAAGGTAGACAAATTCATCGACTACCTCAAACTCATCGCCGTCGATCAATATACTACTGCCCAAGCGGTGTCGTTCCGCCTCGGTTCCGCTGGCCAGCATGTACTTTGTTTTGGACGTAGTTACCTCTAACCCAATCATTTCTGCTTCGCGCTTTAGTCTGGTGTACCGCCACAGATGTTCTGCTGATAATATCCATGTCATCGGCAAAGCAGACGAATTGAGATTTGTTGAATATCGTGCCCCGCGTGTTGAGATCCGCTCGGTTCATAACACCTTGTAGCGCTATGTTGAACAGCAGGCATGGAAGACCATCACCTGACGAAGCCCTCTGTGTGATTCGAATGAACTTGACAATCCACCCGAAATCCGAGCACAGCACTGTGTACCATCCATCGTAGATTTAATCAGTTTGATGAGCTTCCTGGGGCTCGTCCATGATTTTACATAGCTCTTTCCGGTCGATGGTATCATATGCGGCTTTGAAGTCAACGAATAAATGATGCGTGGGAACTCATGGCCCTTTTGGAGGATTTGCCGCAGTGTAAATATTTGATACGTTGTAGACCGATCTTTGACGAAGCCGGCTTAATAAGTTCCCACAAATCTTGGCGGAAAATTATTTGGGACAGCACTTTATAGGCGGTATTGAGAACGGTGATCGCTCGATAGTTCTCACAGTCCAACTTGTCGCCCTTTTTATAGATCGGGCAGATAACCCCATCTTTCCACTCCTCCGGTAGCTGTTCCGTATCCCAAATTCTAACAATTAGTCGGTGTAGACAAACGGCCAGTTTTTCTGGTCCTATTTTAATAATCTCCGCTCCGATGCCATCTTTTCCAGCTGACTTGTTGTTCTTTAGCTGCATGATGGCCTCCTTAACTTCGCCTATCGTTGGGCCTGGCACCTCTTCCCCGTTTATTGCACCGTCGAAATCGCTTTCCCCGCCGCCATGGTCCCCCGTCTGGGCGCCATTCAGGTGTTCGTCGAAGTGCTGCTTCCACCTATCGGTCACCTCACGATCGTCCGTCAGAATACTGCCAGTCTTATCCCGACACATTTCGGCTCGCGGCACAAAGCCTTTACGGGATCCGTTCAGTTTCTGGTAGAACTTTCGCGTTTCCTGAGAGCGATGCAGCTGCTCCAACTCTGCATTCCTGCTCTTACAGGTAGCGCTTTTTCTCCCGAAAGATTTGGTTTCGCTGCATCTTCTTCTGTTTGTGTCTTTCCACGTTCTGACGTGTGGCACTGCGCATCTTGGCCGCCCGCACAGCGTTCTTCTCATCCATCACCCTCCTACATTCATCGTCAAACCAATCGTTCCGCTGATTCCGGGTCAAATGCCCGATGGAGCTCTCCGCTACACTGCTGATGGCTGTTTTGATAGTGTTCCAACAGTCCTCGAGACCAGCTCGTCCTCTTCCGGCAGCGCAAAAATAGATAATTTTTGTAATTCTAACTCGAAATAGGCGTTCGAAGATGGCTGAATGAAATATAGTAGGCTGAAATGCGTAACGCGAAAATCTGAAACTGTTTCATTCCTCACCGAAAAACATCAACTAAACCCAAACATACGGTTCAGTAGTTTTCGATTCTATAAGGAACATACGGACAGACAGAAATCCATTTTTATAGGTATAGATTTGGATGGGACCCCCCCTCTTAGTGGGGAAGGGGTCTCTAACCATCATAAGATTTTTCCCTGGCCCCAAAAACCCCTACATGCAAATTTTCACGCCGATTGGTTCAGTAGTTTTCGATACGGAACGATACGGACAAACAAACAGACATCAATTTTAATATATAAGATTCGACCAAGTGTAAGTGTGAGTTGCAGTGCTATAGTGATTCGTGTCGACGCTTCTCGGTTGCTGCTAAAACTAATGGACCGCCCCGTGACGACATCCGACAAATATAGGGATATCCTTCTGCAGCTCGAAATCGACCGGCTGCGAACGAGATCCTAGCCTGCTAAATCAGCGGCTCCCGACGGCGTGCGAAATAGCGACATTGCTACGCGTAAGGAACGCTGTTATAACGGACTAAGCAGCTCACGGCGGCTATATATCGTCCCCGCCGCCCGCAAGGTGGACTGTGGCGGCTGAACAAGCGACGTTCCGGCCACCAGGTGACACGACAGTGGAAATCTTCTACGCCAGACGGAATTTAGGAGAGACTCGCTATTTTGAAGATATACGGTTCCTTTGACCCACACCCAATCCCTATGCTGAAACCCGACTTAATAAATTCATTGTATTTGGTTATTTATTCGATCTTCATCAAAGTGCCCCACTATAATCTTATTCTCCACGTGCTCGTTTGGTTCAGCATCGATCATATGTCCGCCCTGAGTTTCATGAACAAAGAGATCCTAACACATCAAACAATGACAATGTATGCAAAGATAGGCAACGTCCCTGCTTTTGTTACCGCTATCAGAGATGAGTTCCTAGACTTCACTCTGTGTAGCAGCTTCATTAGCTGAGAAGGTCAGAAATTGGCATATCTCTGACAAACTTAGTTTATAAGACCATAGATATATTGTAGATATCGAGGCAAACTCTTTTGGGAGAGAACATACAGAATCGCGAAGAAACCTAACTGCTGTTCTTTCAGGAAACATTTGGGTAACTCTCGGAACTTCCGCCATATTAATATATGCACGCCAGTTGAACTGGACGTAGCAGCCAATGACCTACAAAGTAGGATCGTTGATGTTTTTATCCCAAACTGTCCGTTAATAACATGGACAGCCTGTCGTGACGTGCTTCATTGCCTAGTGACGCTGATTGAAAAATCGCTCCAATGTCAAGAGACAGCACGCTGTGCTTTTCTTGATATTAAAGGCACTCGCTTCGAATGATGCGGAAACTGACCAGCCGACAATGAGCTGGATTCAAGCAATCCTGTTAAGCAGGGAAATCACAGTCTCATTGGGAGATACGTCGATCACGATTTCAGCAGTGAAAGGATGCCCTCAAGGGGGAGTTCTCTCCCCCTTGCTTTGGACACTGATGATCGGCGCCCTCTGGTACAAGCTGTCACTGCATAGTTATGAGGCCAGAGAATGCCGACGACGTAGTACTTATCGTCAGAGATAAATATGACGCAGTGCTTTCAAGTCGTATGGAAGGAACTCCACTATTTTGTGGTTTTTACAAGAGGTACCCCACCGAAACAGTCGTTATACCTTCTCCCAATAGAAGGAGACATACCATTACTTTACCTACACTGAATGATGTCAAACTAAGCTTCAGCAATAAAGTTAAACAGCTGGGTATTATCTTGGATCAAAAACTGAACTGGATTGTTCACCTAGACCGGAGGTGGTCAAATTGCGGCGCATGTGGTCCTTCGGCATGATTCATGCGGCCCGCGAACTGATTTGAAAGATGGTGGACTTATTTTATTTAGAAAATTTTATGATGACATACGAGTCTCTCAGTTTAGTCGAATGTCTCGTGCATGTTGTGAATCTAAATGCTTATTTCCGGTTTGAATGTTGTGGTGATTCCTTGAAAATGGTTTTTTGTTGTCGCATGTTTTACATTTTGTTATGCACAGGAATGGCCAGAGATTATCGCGGCCCGCGGCATTCATGAGCGATCTGATTTGGCCCGCACAATGCCTATGCCTGGGCACCACTGACCTATATTATGCTATTAAGAAAGCAACTTCGGCCATCTGGGTATGCAGTTCACTGTTTGGCAAAATACACTACTATTGCACGGCCCAGGTTAACCTATGCCGCTCTCGTAGGGTGGCCAAAGGTAAACGACGTGACAACGCAGGCCAGGTTAAATAAAGTTCAACGCCGGGCACGTTTGTCAGTGACCAGCGCTATGCGCACAACACCAACTGTTCAGAACAGGATTTTTTGTCAGAATGGGTTTGATCAAATAAAATCGAGGCTAAATCATAGAGTTTCATACTGTCCATAAATGAAAAATTGGACAATATGCCACAAACATGAAATTGAGAAAAATGCAATTTTATTACTTATGTGTGTCAAAGAGGTTTTACGCGGTAATGGCAACCTGTTTAGTGTACATTTTACCCGTCATACATTGTAGCCTGCCGTAATACGGCCACCTAATCAGTCCGCTATTCGCTCCCCCAAATCTCGGAAGCAAGTGATTTAAGCGCCACCTCGTGAGAGGGTCACTTGCCTCGTTCAGGCTTGCCCGGCCAGAAACTCCGCCTCAGGGCGGGTCAGTTTAATCAACTCAAAGGGGGGAAACAAAACAGCCGACGCAATCCGCCCAAGGTACTCAGTCTACGCACGGCAGTGTCTCTAAAGCCTCAGAAGTTCCTTAAAAATCCCTAAATCAAAATCCCACTCGTATTTTCTCATCACTGGTCCAAACTCTGTACGAATAGACCACTGATCAGCTTCGAAAGTCCGAGTGCGGGGACTGATTTCCCAAGCAGTCCAACCTGGAGTACTAAACAAACAAAATCAAACAACTACGACGAACGCGAGACGTGAGAACCTTTAGACTCTTTAGACCATATCAAACTTCACTCCATTAATAGGACTACCAAAACAGAAATAACGATTTAACAATTTTTATTCTACGTTAACATGCTTTCATTACCTAGGATTTGATCTATTCTACTATTTGCTTACGGTACCATAATTGCGTGGGTGGAGAACTTCTAATACGCCTACATGTATGCTTTACGTTCGACCTACTGCTCTACTTTATATCGGCTGGCTCGCGAGCTTTCACTATATGGCTGTGTGTGTGTGGATCTATAGTACTTTATATCATCACCCTGCGCAGGGATTTATAGCGTACTCACTCGAATTAGCGAAGACACTCTACCTCACGGCGATGCTGCTTTCCCAGTAGCTCCGGCTACAGCAATTCACTACCGAAGGCGGTTTATGGGCGGAACCGTACTATGCTGGCTTCCGCAACAACAAAATGGCGACGAGGTTCTATCGCAGCATGTGCCGGTTAGTCCCACCAGCGGTGTATTAACTCTGCACGGGCCGATTAATCCAAATCAGCGGCGGTTTTCGTTCAGCGGGGGCCGATTAATCCAATCGGCGGCGGTTTAGCGGTGCCAGAATTCCCGATTCTAGCCGAAAGTGGGTCGAAGAGTGTGCGGCAGGAGGGTAGATGAGCTTTGCGGCGGTGTGGCTAGCTTCGCCGAGCGCTTAAAGGAAAAAAGTATCCAACACAAAAAGCCGTCGAACGGCTGTTCGACGCAGTGAGCCAACTATTCGAATAGCTAAGTTTTTAAATTTTTGAAATACCTGTGATGTTCTCCACACTTGCTAGCAAAGTCTCCACCACGTAGCTAATCCTGTCTGCGCTATCTAACTATTTAATGAAAAGAACATTTAACAAAGCTAACTAACCTAAAGATAACTCACTATTAGCATAAACCTCGTTTACAATCGCGAAACACAAAACACACACTCTGACTTGTTCCACTGATCAAATAGAAATGATCGAAGCGAGATTTGAAATACCCTCAGATAGGAACGAGTTTTTTAAATTTGAAAGCGGAATTTTGTAACGAACTTCTGCGACCAATTCAAACGCGAACAAATCTCTCTTTTTCCCTTTGGTTTTAAGCATTTAACCATTTCATTTCCCAGAGTTTATTGAACTTTCTTCGGGCTAATTTGAAGAAGAGCATGGCAAGGAAGTCTACGCTTCGTGCTTCGAAATTTGAGTTTTGCGAATAGCGAATGAGCGGCTCTAGGAAAGAGAAAACTCGGCTAACTTGTACGCAAGGTGTATGGCGTATGAGTAGCCAACTAGCCATAATTTCTAGTGCCACATGCTCTAATTGCTAAACTTATCGAAACTACAGGAACAAACTAATTTAATGACCCTAATTGCTACAACATGCTGGAGCCATGCCGTTGAATTGAAACAACGGTACCTGTGGCCAAATTCCCTCCGGGGAACATTTTTAACACAGTAGCCATTTTTTGATTTGTTACGTAACTATTCTCATGACTCCCCCCACCCCTGCGTAACAACAAGTAATGCAAGCTCGACCTCCCCCCGCCCTTCCCTCTCCTATGTGCGTTACGTAATTTGTGTATGAAGCCTCCAGATGTAGTTCCTTCGAAAGCTAACGATCACCTCCATACTCAGTATGAAAAATCAATCCTGAGAAAGTCATTGGTTTTACTAGCCACATGCAGTACCTAAATTGGGCACAGTCTCACAAAAATCCAGCTCAACTCCTTCAATGGGTATGAGCAGTTTGTAAACTGTGTACAGCAGTCGGGGCCAGCTACAAAAGACAATCTTCAGGAATATTGCAGTGACATTTTGAACCCAGTGCCCTTCCAGCGTACAAAAAATGCCACCTAGTGCGCAAATCCTGTCAAATACCATACAAAATCTTGAAGATCTCATATTTCCTAATATGTTTTGTTTATTTTTGTTCTGGACCATTTAGAAATTTCAATTACTAAGTATTTTACAACCCAGAGGTGTAGTGTTGCAATATCTATAGGTCATATTTGAGAATAAACAGAAACAAGTACAAGAATGAATCTAACAAGAGCGGAATAATAGTATAAAAAACGAAAGTACTTACGTTTTTGTGCTCGGTCGCTAACACGTCCCACATGGATGCGACAATTTTTGACACCTCGCCGAACGATGCATTCGGATTTCGACCTTTGATGGCAGCTTGAGTGTCTCGGAAGAACAGGGCGTATGCGGAAACAGGTCTGAAAAGAAAACATGAAGTAATAATGATTATTTTATGCCTTCCGATTGAAGTCCGGATGCGAAGCTCGAAGGAACATTCCTCTAATACACATCAATCATCTTATATTCGAATGCTGAGAGAAACTATTACGGTAATCAATTACACAATTTCGTATAAACATGCATATTGATACAGATACGAAACTTCTGCAGCTAAAATAATACCGATCTGAGCTATCGAATAGCATTTGTTCGAAATGATTCAGAAGAGCTACAAAGAAGCGATCTAGGACTTTCTGCTTTTTTTTATATTCACAATATTATACCAATATTATGCAATATATGACACACCAATACAAATTGAAACACACACTTTGGTTGTTCGTTCGATAATGTCTGAGAATGATTCAGCTAGCTATTCCTACGGTAAGAGGGAAGAACGATTGGTGAATTAACACACATTCGTTACTCAAAGGATATTTTTCTCGCATATGGAGTTTAGAATCAAGTTGCACTGAACAAGCTATTTCGCATATAATTAAACTGTGCACTCGCACTAGTGTCGACGATCTAAAAAAGCTCATAATGCTGCAACTCCATTTACAGCTCCACTCTTGGCTTGGATCTGGAAACTTCATGCCACAATTGAAGTAGTGATCACCGCCGCTGTTATAATTGTGCGCTAAACTTATTATGGCAAATTTCAGGAACAGTAAATATTTGTAAACCTAAAGGGTGTCCCACCTCAAATTGCACCACGGAAGAAACGCTGTAAAAAATAACTGACCGATCCTTTTCAAACTTTCAGACAACAAAATATAACCCATTAGTAAGCTTTTGGCATATTTGTTTCATTCAACTTCAATACCATAACCGTATGCTCGCCCCTTACACTTAACTCCATTCAAAAAGTTTTGTATAACCTGGCTGCAACTTCATCTGTACGGAAATCCACTTTTTCTTCATGTCTTCCTCAGACTTGACCTCCTTGGGAGGCTTCCGTAGTGCCTGTTTCATAATAGCTTAGTATTTTTCGATGGGCCTTAGTTCCGGTGCGTTGGAGGCGTTCATGTCTTTAGGTACCAAAGTAACTCCGTTGGCTGCGCACCACTCATCCTTTGAATATTGGTACGAAGATAGATCCGGCCAGAAGATCGTAGGGCCCTCGTGTTGCTTTGACAGAGAAGGCAGATGCTTCTGTAAACACTTCTTGAGGTAGATCTGCCCGTTTACAGTCCCGGTAGTCACGAACGGTGCACTCCGTTTGCCACATGATGTATTTCTTGACCAAATCATGTATTTCTTAGCAAACTATGTAAGTTTCTGCATCCTTACTTCCTCCGGAACATTAAACTTGTGGCGTACAGTAGCTCCGGAAGCTGCCGGAAGTTGGTTCAAAGGTACACGGGTAGCAGCGAGCCACACACCTTGGCAGGTGTTGTTGGTTCAAATCCGGTTATAATCTCTGATTACAGCTTGGTTCGACCCAGGCACCTTCCAGCATTGGATAAAAAGTAGGAGTCACAACGACAACTTGTTAAGCGTAGCTACTTATTACCCCCGTCCCCTTCCTTTCCACTCTTTCCCCTCCTTTCCCAAACAATTTTCATTACTTTCCCCTACCGTCCCTCCATCAATTGTGGAGCCATCGTTTCGAAAAAATATTAATCTAAAAAAATGTTTAGACAAAATTTTGGGAGTGACTGGGCGCAAACTGAAGTCGGAAGTCGCAAACTTCTCCCATTACTATGTTCGCTGACTCAACCCACGCTCGCACACTAACCAATCCCATCGTAGGATTGGAAACGGTCCTAAATAGTGACAGCTATAGCATAACGTTAGCAAGACGTTATGAATAAGGGTTGCTATGACCACTATAATTCTAAATTTCTAACATTACGTCTTACGTAAACACACAAAAAAGCGAAGTTTTGGGGATAAACGTCTTTGAGATTAAGCGCTTCTTTATTGACAAACTTCGCATCCGTTTGTTAGGGTACAGGACAATTGCAGAGCTAATGCAATTCTACTGACTCTAGCAGCATCATCCAACCGAGATTCGAACGTATGACGACTGGCTTGTTAGACCAGCATTGTAACTCGAAGCTAGACGGACGGTATAAATATAAATAAATGAATGAAAAATATGTAACGCAGATTTAAAATTCAAGAAATCCAGCGAGAAATCGATCAGCTGAAGAATAATAGAGCCGCCGGAAAACCCCGACTCCGGGTCTATAAAAATGGTCAACAATCGCTAGTAACGGCACTTCACTGGATAGTCTCAAGGATTTGGAAGGAGGAGACACTACCAGAGGAGTGGATGAAAGGTGTGGTTTGTCCCACACCCCACAGGTTTTGTTACGCCGTTTGTCCCCAAGGCAAGAGAGTTCGAAGGGCAGTGCCAGGCAAGTGACACTACGGATTTTACTTGTTTTACTCTTCAGTCTTTTCGAATCGCGCAGAGCGTTGCGGCGAAGGGATGAGCTGTCTTGTATGTTATTCAACATCGCTAGACGTCGCAAACGCTCAACGAATCTACGACTGCCAGCCCAGGACCGAGTACAGTAGAGAGAAATTCTTGATATGGCAAGAGCCACACTGGCTCGAGGCTTGTAGAAGTAAGAAATAAGGAAGGAAATTGTCTCAGAGTTGGCTGAACATTAGCAGAAAATTGTGTCGTATTCACAAAACTATCCATGGTGTGAAAGCATATTAGAAATTTATTTACAAAATTTCAAAATCATTGGTTGGTGTGTTAAACGACGATTATATAACGCAATCGTGAAAAGTGGTTAAATCAACTGACATCGGCGTAACAGAGGTGTCCAGGGAACTTCTGGTTTATGGAGCTTGAGGTTTATATGGCAACCAGAAGGGAAAAGGTGGCATACATTCTCAAGCATATGAAACTATCGAAGTTCGCTAAGAAATTTCTGCTTTGGCAGGCAATGTGGTCTTGTGACTTGAAAAGCGACATTTTCATTGCTACCGAGACCGACAAGCAGGAAACTCATGTGATTTTCGTGAAAAAGTGTCTAGAAAAACCTTTCAAGGCGTGTTTCTCAAAACTGGACGTTCAAAGTTGGTGAGCAAGATTTCTCGAAAACAGTTTTTTTAAGAACGTTTGCTGGTAATCAATCGAAGGTTTTTTCTCAGCATTTTTTATTTCATGAGGCACATTTTTGTAAAAAAAAACGATTATGGTGTATGAGAAGCTACCATTGACGCTTTATTTTAGAAATGTTACAAAAGAATAACAATAGCAGCTATATCAATACTATTTTTATAAATAAAATATGTTAAAATATATTCGAAAGTTACCGTAATATGTGTATGATTTATCTTTCTAATCAAATAAAAGGTTTTTTCAGACAAAGTGCTAGAAAAATAGACTTTTACAGGCGTCCCAACTGTATATATTACTCAAATTGCATTTTTTTATTTTCATGTTTTTGGATGTAAATTTTACCCAAAACCAGAGCCTGGCAATACCTAGAACTTAAAGTATTTGTGTTGTAAATATTTATTATCAAAAAGTCAGTTATAAAAGCAAAATATGGTAAATCTACGTAAGTGTTGAACTTTATCCATTTTATCTCCTTAAGCACTAGCCCACACAATTGTGTAGGCGAAAGCTACTGTTAAAAAGATTTTCTACAATCGTTCATGGCGCTTTCAACAGTTGAGCACCTTAACATTAAAAGTTGCACATTAAAGTTGCACTTATTCCAATCAGTAGTTAAATACATTTTTCAAAAAGCAGTTCTACAAACTATCAAAAACGAGCAGTCCATAAAGGGCTATAATTAAGCGTTCAAGTTAAAAATTTCACTTGAACAAAAAATAATTAGGTGAAAACTACTACTTATGATTTGAGAGAATGCATACCAGTATATTCAAGTGATTGAACATAACATAAAAACGCAGAAAAGACGCAATAATTTCGAAAAGTAGTAATTGTACCGCTAGGCTTCGAATTCAATCTTGGAAATGGAGGAACAATTGAAAAAATTTACATCATAACTGCGTTGTGCTAGTTCGGCACTTATTACCTACATTCATCCGGCAATCGTCTAAGCAGAGTATGAGACTGAACATTACTAGCATTTTCTTTTCGCGCTTTACATATATTTCCGTGTAAAGTGAACGGCTATGAACGAACGTAGCTACATATCTACATATATCCATTCGGGTATCCGTGGCACAGTTTCATATAGCGCTATTACACGAAGAGATATATAATAATAAAATTTGATTTACTACCGTGGCTGCGGCAATAAATATACTTAATGACATAAATGGTCAAATTAAAATATCTCTCTGCAAAACAAGAACTCTATACAAGAGCGGATTGCTATCAGAATGGGTTTTCTTGCACGGAGTGGTCGTTGTGATAAGCTTAACAAGAGATAAAGAAAAAGCTAATTTGCAACAATTGACAGTTGTAATAATAGTAGAAGAGCGGGTCGTAGCAGATGTTGGTGGGTCAGTTATCATTTACAGCACAATTGACTCAGAATACGGTTCTTTACACCTGCAAACCTTTTGACTTATGAAATAAAAACGGAACGTTACAGCACGACGGTACCCTGAGCTCCCCTATTTGACTGAGAGTGCGCTGCTGCAGGCAGATTTTGAGATAATGGTGATAAATAGTCGATTTCGCGATAAATTACAACAAAAATGGAAAAGTTGAGCTCAAGTTCAATATTATTCGCATGAAATTATTGCTGGCGGTAATGCAATGTATAAATTTTATAACAATAATTTGCCGATCATTATCACGGTGTGGCTTATAACAAGACGTAGTTTCAAAGGTTAAAAGCCGATGAAGTTTAACAGAGTATACGAGAATGCCATTTGTTTATTCTGGTGTTGCTGTGATTTGTGTATCATTCATAGCTGTTTCGAATTTAAGTGCAAATCCTCACGCCATTGAAGTAAGTTAAAGGTAAAAGGTAAGATGTACTGAAACTACCAGAGAGGTTGATCTGTATTAAGACACGTTTCATAAGGGTGGAAATATATTTCTTGCAATGCAGTGACCGCACATAAACGCTTTTCCTTTACATACTATGAAAATCTGTTTGAGCTAAGCCAGTCATTTGTTATCCGTCCGAAAAGAAATATTGAAAGCTATTTTTCACTTCCGACTCATTGACTTTTATTATTAGCGAAAAATCAGAATATTTATGTTGCAAATCTTGAGAAATGAATCCTATTGGAAACGGACTTGGCAATTTACGAACGTGCGTAGAAATACTAGTTTGATTTGGGTTAGGTTAAATTGACAATTCTGGCTTTAATTTTCAGAAGGTCGCATAATGCATGCAAAAGGGTTGATTATGCGACGTTTTGAAAACTGAAGCCAGAATTGGTGAAAAATATAGCAATTTTCAGCATTATCAATACACGCAAATTGGTAGATTTTAATACAAAATTCATTTCATCATACTGTATTTGATATCACTGAAAATATTTACCCAACTGAGGGAAATATGGCAGATAGGAAAGAGAAAAAAAACACTATTCGAAAAATAAACATAAATGAAACCCAAACGACAATAGCGTCATCGGTAGGGCCCTAAACGAAGGGAAACGACAAACAACAGATGTGATATCACACTCAGCGGCAAGTTTGGAGAAACTGAAAACAGCTCGAGGTGGGGTGTAGATTTCGAAATATGCTTCATGTTGCATCAAACGATTTGAAGAGCTATTAATATAATTGAATGCGATTTTTTCATGATGCAAAATATTCCTATTAAAAATAATCGATTCAAGGCAATGGCATCCCGCGTATTAGGTAATAACAACAAGCTCCAATAAAGTATGTACACGCAAACGGACTGTCAGAAGGTTATTCCTCAAGCTTTTCTGGGGAAGATACTGTCGACGTAGGACTACGTCTTACTGGAAGGTAGACTGTCATTCCAAAAACTCTAAAAAGATGAGCGTCCAAAACAACATAGGTTTGATTTTCTGATATTTTATATTTTTGCACGAATCGGCATCAATCGACACCAACTCCAAGTAAGTCTTGGAAATAAAGAAAAGAAACTTCAATAAAGAAAATTATTGATTATGAAGTGCGCTATTGAGAAAATGCCAAATCTTATGCCACGTCTGCTTGACAGATGAACTGGAACAATATTGGATAGTTGGAACTTCGAAAGCAAGATGGCTTCACGATCATTGCTAGTGCAGCTGCAGACGAACTTGCGGTTGATGAAGATTAAATTGATTTTTCGCGATTTTGAAAATTTAGTCGAAATCTCTGAAGTCGATTTGTCAATTTTCTAAACATATCCGTCGAATCGGTGCCCGGTCTGGCTACTTTATTATTGTTATTGACATTTAATTTTTACGACACTGGTCTAATTAGCCAGTTGTTTGTTCAAATCTCGACTAGGAGAGGCTGTTAGAGTTAATAGGATCGTAGCATTAGCCCCGCGATTGTCCTGGAGTCCAATAGCCGGTTGCGAAGTCTATTAAATAAAAACTAAAGATCAAGTTTCGAAAACGGAATGGTGCACCTAGCATTTGGTTACTTTATTTTCGAGATCTGGATTGTCTAGAAATACTTTGGCAAAGCTTGTTTATGCGATAGAACGCAGCAAATACTGCGGTGTGATTTTAAATTTGGCATTCCCGATTTAGTGTCTAGTATTCAAGCATTCGTTTTATGGCAATATACGGCTCGCCTACCGAGAATATAGTAAAATACTGACCACCATATGTGTTGTAGAACAAATCATAATTCAAAAACAGTAGAAAGTTTTGATTGCTTAAGAACACAACGTTATTTTCGTGCTACTTGTTTAATTTTTCCTTTGACTATATTGACTGTGCATGGGCCAAAAGAAAAAAAAAGGTTTCCTTTTCATGATTTTCCATCAAAATCCTGCCTAACGTAGTCCTACGTCAACCCTGCAGTCGTGTCTATAACACAACTCCTTTAATTTTATACTCTACGTGTTTCTAACGGTTTCTCGTGAATGATACTTCTGATCGCCTTGCACCTCACCAACATCACTAACCAAATAAAATATTTTGTAATCAAATGATAAAAACATATGTTTTACAGTTTACATTTACACGAATTTTAAAATTTTTGCAGTTTCTCAAAGCGCATAGTTGATATACGCGCTATTATCAGTCACGGTTGCACGGTATTATTACCCCGTTTATCACTATTGAATTGCCTCTTGATTGGCCATTTCATTTAAGTTATGAGCAAAAATGTGAAAACCATTCAACGATCTTAGTATCGAATAAAAGGCCTCGTTACTGTAAAGTTTCATTCAAAGATTGTAGTTGGAATTGCAATTTAACTAAGTATCAATTAGTTACCTGTTTCTCAGAGATGACTTAACTGATGTGTATGTTATTATTAGCCTTGGTTAGAAGCCGTAATAGTTTTATAGTTTAGTATCGAGTTATTTTACAGCAACTGAACAAAATTTGGACATTATAAAACGAACTATATGACGAACTTCTGTGTATAATCAATAAACAGTTGAATTCTACTTTATTCTGAAGCAGTGTAAACCACAGACGAACAGACGAGACTCTTGCGTTAATTCCATCGTCCATGTAAAAACCACACATTTTTAAAAAAAGCATGTTTCACAACATGCCCACACAACAGCGCTCGAGTGTTGAGTATAAAACCGTACAAATGTCAAAACGCTACAGTATCAAACCTTACACATTTAAATTATGATCCTAAATCACCCTATTGGCATCTGCAGCTCTATATCGAGCTGCAATGAGTGATAGCGTCAGGATGTCCCGGGCTCACAATTTGACAGCGGGCCCAAATCAGACAGCTGGCAGTTGAGTGAAACGCAGTGGTGAAGTGCTATTTAATTTTCGCACACACGAGATGTTGGCGACGAAAAGATGGTTGCCTGCCGATGGGGTGTCCTAAATAATATATGTAATATTACAAAAAAAGGTTTCTTTTACTGTTAGGTAAACCAGATCGAGATTACAGTGTGGTGTTATTAGAAAACCATTCAATGGATGGTTGAAGCACTGACGAACTGACATGATACATAGAAGAAAATCCTTTAAAAACCATCGTCCTACACATTTTGCTTTCACACTAGCACCCTCTGTTATGCATGTCGCGGAGTAACTTACATTTGCAGGGTTTTATACTGTAGGGTTTTTACATTTGTATGGTTTTATACTGAAAACTCGAGACAACACGGTTTTATACTGAAAACTCGAGCGCCACGTTGAGAAACATACTTTTTTGGAAAATGAGTAGTTTTTGAATGGACGATGGAATTAACGCAAGTTTCTCGTCTGTCTCGACGAGACGCCCGCGGTAATTTCATCGTCTATATAAAAACTTCTCATTTTCCAAAATAGCATGTTTCATAACATAGCCACACCGCAGCACTCGAGTATTGCTTCGAGTGCTGAGTATAAACCAGTACAAATGCAAAAACTTTACTGCATAAAATCCTACAAATGTAAATTACTTCGCATAAACTAATCATAACAAGGAGTATTAGCAAAAACATCCCGATCAGATGATTCTAACAAAAATCTTACAGAATTGTTGCTCAAGTTGATATTTCTATCAAACTTTGTTATAAATGTGATAGTAAAACTTGCGACACACAAATTTTTTTTACCAAGATTCTTTCTCGTTCTGTTACTTATAACACGCTTTGTTACAATTTGGTTATACAGCAAGACAGAATACTGATTTTTGTTACTCATCTTGATATCAACTAGATCAAATTATATCAGTATTTGATATATTTGTGATATGCCTAGAGCAAATTTTGTTACAATTTTTGTTATTTTAACTACTAACGAGACCAAGTTTAGAACAAAACGCAAAGGAGATTTTGTTATAAAATACTTGTTATTTAGAACTCATCCTGTTATAAATTTGATATTTTCATTTGATCGGGATTCCATCAAGAAAATGGTATCTCTTCCTCGAGCCCATACAAATGACAAGTAGTATAAAAAACAGCGCATCCCTCCCGACAAAAACTGAAGGTGTGTGTACTTGTAAAAAGCAAAGCCTTGGTGCTACATTCTGTTATCAAGACTTGACCTTCTGTTTTTATACGACAGACTTCACAGCCAGCTATTAGAGTGCAGAACAATTGAAAATCCAGTTGCTATGATCCTATTGACTCTAACAGCCTCTCCCAGTCGCGATTGGAACATACAACGACTGGCTTATTAAGCCAGCGTCATACCTCGGAGCCAACAGGTAGGCTGTGGGTACATGTATTGGTGAGCAAATCTTCAAATGTTCAAATGCAAAATCAAATGTTGAGGCATTGCGCAATTTTGATAACTGAACAGCAAATGTCAGAAACAAAATAGAATGGTGTCTGCACGCTCTCCGTACTAAGGGCGATGTAAAGTCTATCGTCTTGGCTCAATCTTCTGCGTGACTCGAAGGCAAACGAGTGTTTCTAACATACGCATGAAATATATTACCCGATTCATGATAGTTCCAGTCAGCCGCGCAAGTTTAGACGGGTAGATGTCATCGTTCTCGTTATGTTGTACTTCAACTTGCAAAATCTGCCGGATTGAGAAGATTTGATTCGTGGTAGCATCCGTTTCCATGGGCTTATGAACAACGCGATTAATATTAATAAATGTCGGAATAGTTTTTGAAAGCGTCTTTTGGAGAGCAAGTCGAATATCATTTCATCTGTCGCCTTCGTTTCTTTCATTTATGATCACTCTTTTGCATATACCGGCTTTATGATCACTCTTTTGCATATACCAGTCATAGGCTTCGTGAGATAGATTAGAGTTCTCGGAAAACTTTCGCGTATCATTGACATGTCGTTCCGTCTATACTTGGACGACGGAAACGTCGTCCTAACGCTCATGTTATTCGCCCGAATTTTCTCTGCCACCTCTACATTGCATTCTTCATTATTCCAATCGCTGCTTCCCATTTATGCCTCTACTCCTAGCGTCGTCGCCATTGATAAATATACGGATGATGACTGCATTAGCCATCTTTGAGGGTACTAAGCATTACCGCTTCGCTTTGGGTAGTCTTGCCGCAAGCCGCTGCATAGAGTTCTCGGCAGATTAGGGTTTCCGCAGCTTTGTGATGTTGAACAGTGGAACTATACGCTGCCGTGTCAGATATTGGACAGTTTTGAGAGTATGTACATCGGTGCTAAGTAATGTTCCGAATCGTTGTGAATATCTTGGTAGATGCGAAGGTTGACGATGTCTTAGGAAAATGTCAGTAAGTCGAAAAAATCATGCGAGTGGGACATAAAAAACGCAAGTTGCACTGATAACGGCTACGTTAGATTGGTAATACTGTCATAGTGATTTACAGCACACGCGACTCTTTCTACTTTCTCAATCATAGAGGTAATCTAGGTTTTCTGATCCCGCTTGCAGAATCCTGTAACAGTTTTCAATGCTATGTGTGACGCTGAAGCTGACTTAACCATTATAGTTTGTAGTCGTATAATACTAGTGTTCGGCTTCCCCTTTTCATTCGCCTAATGATCCAAGGTGCCCAATCAGCAGTTAGTGTTCATGTTGTGCGATGCTCAGTCGCACTGTAAGCGCGAAGATAGTGAATCATCACTCTTCTCGAAAGTGGACGTACTCATCGACCATTCGCATCATTGCAATGTTATCGACCTGTAAGCGTGCCACGTTCAACCACCACCGCCATTTGACGAGCAGCGTCATCAGCTACTATTCTTCGACCCGGGTGTGCGCTGTAACTAGACGCGCAACAGTAAGTTCACTCATGTATAAGATGTACTAAGCTTACCATCGGTGGGTGAACTACGAAAGCAAATCGTCATTCCCGTACGGATCGCGCTACGCCAATCTTAACGATCCAGCGTGCCTAGCTACCAATTAGTGTTCAAGTTGTGCGGTGCTCAATCGCACTGAAATCGTCAAAATAGTGACTATAAATGACCGAACTGTTGCCCCACGTCTCACTGAAGCTAAGTAGTTTTTATATGTAAAGCGATAAGATGGTTACTCAGTTTATGTTACAGCTCTATGCGACAGCTCAGTCATTATGTCGTTCTGCTCGACTTACACATCCTATCATCGTACGTCATCACGCCCAATTTGCACCGCAGTCTGCAGACATAGTACTACCTTACTTGGTCATCCCTTCGCACTTGTATCCAGCATCGCATCGCATCTCAGCAAGTCTTTAACCACATCGCTTCGTGAAATAAGTATCCTAACCGGGACATCACTCTCATCGACCTTGGGTGCCTCAGTTTAAACAAACATTTAGGTGCAAGACTAGCTCTACGATACTTGGTTGTACTTTAGAAGGAAGATACTTCGGGATAGTGAGACGAACGTCGTTAACGGACATGTTTTATTGATGTCGGCTGCATAGCAGTTGATCGGCAGCAATTCTGCCTGCCTTGTGATTCCGATTCGAAGGACCATTATGTACAATTGATAAAATTATATATAATTTCAAATTTTAAAAAAGTGGAATGCTGCATTTACTAAAAAGGCTACTCACTTTTGAGGTTCGTTAGGATCCCGTTTCTTCTTTTTCTTCGCAACCTTTGGTTTCTTTGCTAACGAGGCGGCAGGAGATTTGGACCTGTTAGAATCACCGTCAAATACCGGCTCAGGTGATGGTCGTTTCAGGGTGTTAGTCTGTTGATAAAATAGAATCGAGAATTATTCTTTAGTAATTTAGTTCCGATGTAAACCATATTGTGTTCATTACCGGAATGGCATCATCGCTATCTTCGCTAGTTGTTCCTGGTTCGTTATTGGCTATATGGTGTCCACCCGCCTGGGGAGGGGACCGGCCCACAAAACCCCCAGATCCACCGACAGGAGCACCAGTACTCGTCGGTGGGGACATTTGTGTTGGCATTTGTGGCGACTGTTGCGGCGGTTGAAGTACGTGCAGGGTTGCATTCGGATTGTTAGGACTAGGACTGTTCAGCTGGTGATATGTGGGCTGATTCGGTGACTGCATCGGATAAGGACTGTTGGGACAAAAAATATATACGAAATCGTAAAAGTATTCATTATCGACTACAAGTGCGTAGCTCTCGCTAACAGAGGCATTTTTGCGATACCAAGCGTATTACCAAAAGTTATGTAAAAGTGTGGGTAAAGCACAATGAAAATGGTCATTTTAATTACAACAATGCCATGAAAAAACTATCAAAATTTAGAGTTGACCCCATTTTGATCAAAGTTTGTGTATACTTTTGCCTTTCTCGAAAATTTTTTTTTTCACCCGGAGAATCGAGTCTAAAAACCCGGATAATCGAATCCCCGGATAATCGAATCCCCGGATAATCGAATCCCCGGATAATCGAGTCCGGCCTGTATTTCATGCTTTCATAGTTACGTAACTGCCAAAATGAATCATCACAGGTTGAACTCCTCAGAAACTTGCAAAACTCGAGATCGTGACAAAGGTCGTCTGAAATTTACAATTTATGTACAGCACAGTTTAACTTGTGGCAATACGAAGTTTGCGGGTCAGCTAATAAATAATATGCAAAGAATGATGAAGTTTGAATTGTTAATTTGAATGTAAAACATTTTACCATGCTAAAAACGAATACTTTTGTTGCCAAAAACAAGCAATGTACATTGACAAAAATTTATATTTTATGCCGCATGTTTTGAGTGCTAATATAATTTATTGGTTAAGCAACGATATAGATACTGGTGTCGAAATCCCAATTGACCTCGAGGTATGACTCGGGTCTAACAAGTAAGGGTCAATAGTCCTGTAACAAAAGATGCTTTTTCGACTTTGCTTTAGCTTATAAGCAGCAACAGTATTTAATTGTTTTATATTCTAATTATTGTCACATGTCGAGTGATAGCGACAACTTAACAACGTGAAGTGGCAGTGTTATACGCTACTCATACGTAGAGCAGATGGTAGAACAACACATACCTGTGGTGATTTAAATGTGAATCTTGATGCCATTGATTGTATTGTTGCTGCTGCGGTTGGTCACTTAGCATTCCCATATGAGGCGGTGGCTGACCATTATTGTGCATTTGATACTGATGCTGCTCCATTTGATGCGTTTGATGAGGATGCTGGTGTTGTTGTTGCTGCTGCTGCTGCTGTTGCTGCTGTTGTTGCTGTTGCTGTTGCTGCTGATGTTGGGAATGAAGATGCGAATTCATATTGGGAATGTCAAATTCCTCGTCTCCAAATGATGGTGTGTGGAACGTCTGTAACATGCAACAAAAGATATAATATATTTTTACTAGAGAGAAAAGATCGTCTTATCCAAAATAGGTGTTAGATTTGAAGTGGTATGTTTCATTTTGCCATCTAAAGGTAGCCTCCAGAATTACGAATTTCTAAAAAACCTTTGAATCAAAGGCCGTTGATCCTTACCAAATCAAATCAACACGGCCATAATTAAAGTGTTTTTGTCGTAATTTAGTATTTTTCTCCAACATTAATGATTTTCACCCGAAAAAGGAACAGTGGAATAAATTCCATTGTTAACAAAAACTAAAACTGGTAAATAAATAGGACATTCGACACCTCATTTGTAATGTTTTCATCGCCACTGGTAACAAATATTGCATTAGGGTAGTTGCTCCAATAATTGTGGTAGCAGCTATACTTGCGCTATAATAATGTATATTTAAGTCACCGAAGCATTTTATATAAAACAATTACGTTTGCTGTATAATCCGAGTTTTAGGAGTTTGGGTTTTTTAAACTAACACCACTTTAGGCTTAGCTGGAAGACGCTTGATTTTATAATTGCGCTACCTTGACCTTTATAATTGCGTTATTTCAGCTAGCAATACAAACGAAATAGCACAATAGGAACCGGTAAGATCGAATTGAACCATAAAAATTCATTTTTTCTAATAAAGTCACTTCTAAAACGTATATAATTATCTTGCCCAGTGACAAATGCCTTGTTTTTAAAAGTAATAATCCCACAAACATTATTTGAAGCATATATCCCAGTGAACAAGAAAAGAGGCATGACATTGTGCTTAGCTGCGCCATTAACGGAGCGTGTGCCCTAACTGTATTTCAAATGCCGTCTGCCTGGGTGACATTGAGCCAAAAGAGTATAGGTTTTTGTTCTTTAGATTGTTATACACAAAATTTAGCGAGTACGTTGATTCAAAGCTTGTCAATATATACTTCAATGTTTAGTTAACAACCGCCAGAAAGATGGTTTAGCTACATTGAACATTGATAATATTAAAATTACATGAACTTTGGCACAATCTCATCTCTTCTAGGGGACGACATTGTGCCAAAACCATAAAGTTAAGCTAAATACTTAATAAATAAACTGTAGCGTATCTAGTAACAATACACATGTAGAACAATATGAACTAATACGTATGGGACCGACTATGAACCACGTGGGCTATTAGAAGTCGGGGGACGACCAAAAACAACGCAACTTACAAATTATAATGAAATGTATGGACGAAAACTATTCGGGGAGTCTACAACAACCAATAATAAGTACGCAGCTTATAGACAGCAACTAAATATATAGTAGCGTCTCCAGGCTTTAGAAAGGGGAAATGGAAGGGGCGTAAAATCTCAGAAGACTTATCTATTTGATCATTCTATAAAGTTAATTATTTACTTCGTTCGAGATGCTGCAGGCAGAGGTTACGGAATCAGCCTCACTTTTGAAACCGACAATATATATAAGGTAAATCATATTTGTCTCGTAATAAAGTGTTTATTCAAAAGATCTGAAGTTTCTAGAGAAAAAGTAAAAATAAATTGTAATTATGTAGCAGACTTACGATACTGTTTGCTCTTTAAAAGATAATGCAATCTAAATTGTCAAAATACTTTGTTCCCTAGTACGCAAGGCAAGTGTGTTGATGTACACTGACGCATTTTTGTTGTGTATGTGAATTTGACACTCCGAACCAATCGTTATAATTCGGCACAATCTCACCTCGTGGAGCTAGGAAAGTGCAAAATTTAGAAGAAAGATATATTTTCGTAATCAAAAGCCGCTCAACGCATAATACCCTTTCAATATATTGTAAATGAATACTTTATCTATCTTCAGAATAGCAAGTTGATGCGAGTTCTTGTTTGGGTTTGTTTATATGGGACATTTCTTGACAACGTTTTTTCTCGGTATTTTTAACCCTAAAGTTTGAAACCCTTTTTAAGCCAAACCGTTCGCAAATATTATTAGTGCTTCATTCCACGTTATGAATAAATATGTTATGTTTCAAATCGTCTTGAATTTGAGCCATTAGTTTGCATAGATCTAATCTATGTTTATAAACAAACATTGTTGATTTTTGGCACAATGTCACCCCAGATGGCGGTACTGTGTAAGTAGTTTTGCTTTCTCAATGTGACACAGCATAGCATAATAACATGCATTTCAGATACAACGGAAACCATTCAACCGAAGGAATATCATTCAATATTCACTTAAAATATTAGCTTAAAAATGACGAACCCGAACCGAAGAAGGTGCTTTTATTGATCCTCATTCTGTTGACCGGTGAAATTACCGTTCGCTTAAATGATGGATTGCTTTTTGCGTCTCGGGAGCTCAAGGATGTCGAAATTATATATTCATTCAATTTACATTCTGTTGATACCTTTTATTACCATTTAGCTATTCCACTATGAAAACGATATCTCGTCGTCAGATCGATTTCGGCAAGCGCGTGCGCCTCGAAACGTAACTTCCCGAGGTGGATGCTTCGTGCACTAGACATATTTGAGTTAGTATGTTATTGTTTGGCACTCTGCCTCTCGGGTTCGAAAGTAGAAATCATTCTCAAACACGCACTTCAAACGAAATGTTTATTCGTTCAACGGAACATTTTATATGGTTTTACAACGGCCTAATGACCCACTTACCTCAAAAGGTGGAGGTAGAAAAGCAAAACACTGTTATCGCATTGGATTTATATTCCATTTTCTCCATTTTTCTTCTTCTATCCTGCACTATTAATTTTATTTTTCTTCATTATTGTCATTAATATAAACAGTTCATTAAATTAAATGTCAGTGTGCAAATAACACAAATAATACGCGTTTTCTTTTAGTCTTTTGCTTCGTTGAGCGGCGTATCGTGTTACTTCGTCGCTTGGTGGGAAAGAAGGAAAAACCGGTGAGGGCCCTGCAATAACTGCCTTCTTCATGTGATTCAGTAAGACTTTTTGCGTATTGTACTACCTCTCGCTTGCATGTAATGGTTCTTCGTGAATAAATTCTTTGCCTAAATTCACTACACAGTACAGTAGGTACATACAACACAGGAATATTTAATTAAATAAATAAAACGTGACATGAAATTGATAAGCAGTTAGATGTTTACATATCTACCCCACCCCATTCCGTTCGTCTTCGTGCATTGAGAATAAATGGTTTGCAATGAGTAGATATTCGGCAACGAAATATGTTGTACACTTTTAGATGATGAACGTGTATAGTTCAACTAGCAGAGCACACCCATTTCACATTTAGGTGATTGACGTAAAACAACCCTAGCAAGTTGAAAAAAAAACAATTGCAAATCAATTTCCAACAGGCATTACATTTCAATCAATGATAGTTTATACATTTGATGTACCATTTAACATTGTATGTATTCAAATACTGTGTTCTAAAAATCGTTTGAATATGTACAATGAGCTCATTGATTTCAATATTCTATGGTTATTTTGAAACGGTTACGGTTATTATAGGGTTTCTAACAGTTCAGCAAAATTGGTAGCTGATATTGTCAACTTTATTATAATGTGAAAAAATTGTATCTTGCGTCGCGGTTTCATTCGTAAAATTATTATCAAATCAAAAAAAGCTCGATCGAAAGTACAAACGGTTCCACGTCTAACCTAAAACACATTGATTCGATCGGCCAGTGCAATAAAACTAATCCGAATTTCATGTTGATTGAAGGTCGACGCCAATCGTAACACACAAAGTTAAATCGAAGAGGCGAAGAACAGCAATTGAATGGATAGATAGACACATGCCGGGCAAAAAGGGTAAAGCTGGATCGCAAAAAGAGCCCATTCAATCGAATCAAATTTATCATTTAAAATCCGTACCATAGATAGCGACATCGCTAATTGAATGAGTTCATTAGCAAGCACAATAAGTCATCACTTCGGAGCAGTTCTCCTTGTATCATCTACATGAGTTCGCACGTGTACAAACATACTTCGTTCACACCCCGCTTAGTTTAAGAGAACACAAATGAGTGTTATGTACATGTAGGCATGCTATGGAAAGTTGTAGAGACTAAAAGACACAGCTGTATATATGTTCCGTAAAATTCAATTTCAATACGCGTTACTTCTGCAGTGGAGATGGACATGATTCAAAGAGACGAGAAAGAGAGCAACTAATCCGAGTATTTCCTTTCGCAAAATAATCCAACTGTCAATCAGTATTTTCTTTCCGACTGTTTCTTAACAACAAAAAATCCAATTTAGGTTATTCAAGTTCCACACCGGTTACTATCGTCTGTTATACTAGTACTACACTGCCGTTGATTCAAATAGTTTGAATACTGCATTGACAATATAATTACAAAACCTAGACTTTTAGGATCGCAACTATAGCAACCTGAGCAATCAAATTCTCAGGAAATGTTAGTATTGCAGGTTGCAGTGAAACTACTAAACGCACGGCAACTGCAGCCAAAGATCTTGCTATCAGTGTTGCTATCTAAATGGAACCGTTGCAGTACATCATAATAGAGAATATTATCAGTCGTTTTTCTTCTTCAAAAAATATCAATCAAATTGTTTCTATGCAATTTTCAATTTTCATAATATTTTCAACAAAAATTGTGTGATGAAATCCAAAAACTGCACTTGTTATCCCTGCGGTTACAATTGGAAGCCTGTTTATTACATTAATCCAATTTTACATTCCAAAGTTTTTCGAAACTTTAGCAACACTGGATACGAGCGCAGCAGCCCTGACAGCTGACAGTTAACAAACATAGTGGCATCAAATTTTCGCAACGTGAATTTTTCTACTGTTAAATTTAGGTCACTTTGCACTCTTATGATGAATTATTTGCAGTGTATATTTCGAAATAACCATCAACCGATCTCGAAACCTATCTATTAGCTCACTTTTATTCTGCATCTACTGTTTGGTAATCAGCAATTTGACGGCTCGCAAAGATTTGACATGAATAAATGACAGCTCGCTGCTGGGATTTTACTTGCCTTTTGTCTGCAAGTTCCTTGTATTTCGCGTTTATGATACAATTTGTAATACGATATAGTACATTATAGTTTTGGGAATCTTTTGCTAGACGGGTTCAAAAACTTCCCATCAAGAAGACTGGCATCTCTTCCTCGAGCCCATACAAATGGCAAGCAACAGAATCAACAGCGCAACCCTCCCGACAGAAGTTCAAGCTGTGGGTACATGCATTGGTGGGAGAAGAAGTGCGCGAGCGTGGCAATTCATTGGATACGTGTTTGTGTATATCCATATTTTGATCTACACACACTCTAATATGTGTTAGTTCAACTTTGACTCGGCAGATAGCATTGCTGTTGCCAGTCCTCTTGATGGAATGTTTTTGACGGGTTGCTTCTTAGTAACGTTTATTAGAACAGTTGAACCACCATCATACATAAAATACATTGATTCGATATGAAAACCTGGAAAATTAGATGAAAATTAGACCAATGCAAGTATTAAAATAAGTTTATTTTACAAAAACCCATTGTGATAAGATGATTGCTTCAGTTCATAAACAAACCACCATTAATCAATAGGAGCAAACGTAGAGTAAACCACACCGCATACACGACGAAGTTTTAACATAAGCTGGAGGGCAGCTTTAAAGCAGTTTAATGTTTTTCCTTTCAGTGACAATCCATTGAGTGAGAATAACTTATAATCGGCCGCACTGCATTCCTTGAACCAGTACTCCTCTACTTAAGCGATCCACACACAAAACTGCACCCCAAACGCCACATGCCCCGGCAGGTAAGCTGCCACAAGTCGACGAAGAGGTTGTTCGTTCGCATGCCCTGGAAAATATGTAACATACATTTTGCTCTATTCGTCACGCGAAACTAACGTATGCATTAAAAAATGGACTAATTCCGGATGGTGATGAAAAACAACTACAAGAGATAATGCAACGGAACAGGTTTCCTTTACTAAGTTTATTAAGCCAGTCCCGGAGTTGCTTTGCGGCAGAAATGGTGAAAACAATCAGGCGACTACGCTCGATGCTTTGTTTGTACTGCCAACTTCACTCAGGAGCTTGGTGTGGCAGATATATTTGGCGTTATCGCTTAACTCCTTGGCGGGAGACATCAAGTACCTGATCCCCTGCCAGTCGTTACACTCCAGCGTCCACGTCATCCATTATGACTACGACGTCGTGCTTCGCTAGAAAGATGTTTTTCACCAGCATGTTCAGCCACTCGTTCTGGGTGATTTCCTGCTACTCAGACGTCTTCATCACTGTTTCTACCACAATAGATCAAAATAATGGTCGCAGTGGTCTAACCTTTCGATAAAAAAACTGTTTGGCCGATTGCTCCGATCTTCCGAGCCAATGCGCGGAAAGATGAGGCCACCTGTTCAGCTTCTGTTGCATTTAACGGTCGCGCAGCACCGTTGGGCGGCCAGAGCCAGACTTAATTTCGACGGTCTCACCTTTCTTCAGAAGGGAGAGCACGTTGTAAATGCCGGATCGACCCATATACGACACACGCTAAGTTCCTCGAGATGTTCAACTTCTTCGCTCTGGAGTGGAGCTGGCAATATGAACAAAGCATCGAGCGTAGTTTTTTAACTGTTTTCGCCATCTACAAATCAACTGATAACCCTGTCGATTTTCTGTACATGCTTAAGAAACATAGGACTAAAGGACTCAATTTGTTTCATTGAATTATGTTCTGTAGTTTTTTTCATAGCCATCTGAAATCAGTCAATATTTTTAATGTATACGTTACATGCGCGTATCGTGTATCATCTTATAGTTTGCTTATTTCCAGGACTGTAGCGTGTTGTTTCATTCGTAAACCGCTTTATAGATAGCGCTAACAAAAAAGTATCGCAGGAGCCTTACTTTATATATACGATATATACATATACGTAACTGTCAATGAAGGCGACTTCCAGAAACACACAGAAAGGTAACCGTTTGCATGTAAATTACATTCAGCTAGGTTCAGAGTCGTAGCGTGATATTATAATGCTCTTGGCGAAGACCCGATCTGGCGCCCCCTAGATCCGTAAATCAGCGTTCCTTACAAGTTTATCATATTTCGAATTATACAATCGTGCACCTTTCGCCTAGCGCCCCTTTTCTAGTACTTCGCTATACTTATTGATAATGGCTTACTGAAGTTCAGGCCTCTAGAGCTAACAGCCTTAGTGAGAACCAGTCTAGCCAATTGGATGCTACGGCACTAACTAGAATACATAAAAACGTTATTTTAAAATTAGAGTATGTTGCTACATAGTCATAATTGCCTATTCCCGTCCTATCCAACATTTCCTATTCAACATCCAACATCCTATCAACATTTTTATGACACACAATGCAAAACTAGTTATTCCCTAATATTTTAGTTAGTTGTCCATCATACGCGATCAATCAAAGTAAGCTGAGATCTATTTAAATGATTTTTATCATTGAAGAAGTCCTACCAGCCAAATTTCCTACGTTTTTTCGTGCGACGAAGAAGACAATGTCGACTAATCGTTTTAATTTCCGTCATTCATAAATGAAAATAACTCACTCAAGGCATTGTCGTTATTCTACAGCCAGGAAAACTTGCCTGACCTGCAGAAATTTTGTAGAATAACATTTGTCATGCCGTCCTACACAAATACATGCGCGTTAGCTTCGTAAACATTGTTGTGATTTTTAGTTCGGACGATGAAAAATTTTGATGGACGGATTTTAAAACGGTACGACGAATTTAAGAAATAAAGTCAGTTGCGTAATTTCAATAATATGCTTTAACAATCGCTTTTCAGTGATTTCAAAGTTCACGGATCGGAAGGTGAGTGTGTTTTAGTCAAATCAGCACAAGAACTTTTGGAGTATTCATTAAATCCATCCAACAAATGATGAAAATTAGAATGGCTTTACTTATTACGACGGGAATTAGAAAAAAAAAACCCTAGCTGTAGCACGAGCGAGTGGCCTCGCGTCTTGCTGAGAACGATTGTTGAGATTTCAAAAACTCCGAGCCCTCGTAGGTCCTCCTCAAGCATTGTGCACATTTCATACTCATACAGAGCAATCGGTCTAATGAGCGTCTTGTATGGGGTACACTTTGTACGGGGGCTTAGTCTATTCGACCACAAGTGCTTGTAAATCTCATAGTATACAAGACTTCCCCTCCGAATCTCCCGGATGATGTCATTGTCCACTGCTACCAGTGAGCCAAGATAGACAGATTCGTCAACTACCCAAACTCCTCGCCATCGATCGCTACGCTACCGGCCAAGCACCGTCGGTCGGCCTCGGTTCTGCCGGCTAGCATGTACTTTGTTTTAGAGGTACCGTAAAACGGGGTAACATTGATCACAGGGGTAACATTGTTCAAATGGACCATTCGCATAAATAAGTGAAATAAACAACTTCTGTCAACTTTCCTGAACTGATCAATATTACCTCCAACGATCAATGTTACCCCGTTTTACGGTATTTACCTTTGATCCCATCTTTTCTGCTTCGCTCTTTAGCTTGGTATACTGTTCAATCACCACCAGAGATGTTCTGCTAATAATATCCATGTTATCGGGAAATCAGAGGAATTGACTAGATTTGTTGAAGATAGTGACCCGCGTGTTGATATCATCGCCTTGACGAAGCCCTCTGCGTGATTAGAATGAACTCGACAATGCGAACATAGTTGAATCAGTTTGATGAACTTCCTGGGGAAGCCATTCTCGCTCTTTTCAGTCGATGAAATCATATGCAGTTTTGAAGTCAACGAACAAATGGTGTGTGGAAATTCTGTATTCACGGTCATTTTGGAGGATCTGCCTCAGTGTAAATATTTGATCCGTTGTTGACAATATTGCAACGAAACCGATCTTATAAAATCCCACAAATCTGTTCGCAATTGGTGATAGTCGGCGGAAAATGATTTGAGACAGCATTTTGGAGGCGGTATTGAGAATGGTGATTCTCACAGTCCAACTTGTCGCCTCTCTTGTAGATCAGGTAGATAACCCCATCTTTCCACAGTATCCCAAAATCTAACAATCAGTCCTTGTAGATAGATGGCCAGCTTTTCGGATCCCATTGTAATAAATTCTGCTCCGATGCCCAACCGATTTATTGTTCTGTAGCTGCATGATGGCCTCCTTAACTTCGCCCATCGTTGGGACGGCATCTCTTTTCCGTTTGTCGCACCGTCGAACTTGCTTTCCCCGCCGCCATAGTTCTCCACCTGGGCACCATTCAGGAGATCATCGAAGTACTGCTTCCAACTTTCAGTCGCCTCACGATTGTTCGTCAAGATAATGCCATTTTTATCCCGACGCATTTCGGCACTATCTTTCCAGTTCTTTCCAGATCCAGCGTATTTCCACGTTCTGCGTATGGCACTGCGCATCTTGGCCGCTCACGAAGCTTTCTCCTCATGTGATGGATGAGGAGAAAGCCAAATTTATCGTCAAACTAGTCATTCCGCTGGTTCTGTGCCACGTGCTCGATGGAGCTTTCCACTACACTGTTATTGACTGTTTTGATACTGTTCTAACAGTCCTCGAAAGGGGCTTCGTCCAGCCCGTCCTGTTTCGGCATCGAATGCACGTAGTTTACGACGACGTCTAACTGCTTCAGCTGCGCGAGATTTAACCGAGGCTGACATCGGGACAAAATGTTATTAGCAAAGGAGAGTTTTGGGCATATCTTAACCATCACTTTGGGCTTAAATGTCTTTCTAAGACTTGACCTTTCTTCAGCCTTCAACCGGTTATTAGATAGAATACAGGACAATTACGCAATTAGTGCAATGATTCTACTCTCTTAGTCGAGAATCGAAAATATGACGACTGGCTTCGTACTGCGAAACTAATTAGGCAATCGATTCACGCACCAACTACGCGTAGAAATCCTCTTTATCGGTATCTTCGAGGTGAAGGCTGTGCACGTTAATGGTGACTATATTGAAGAACCGGCCCCTGATTCTTAACTTGCACATTCGTCGATCGCTTGGCCACCACCCAATCACCCGATTCCGCATCTCGCCCATCACTGCAACTCTGGCTTGCTGCAGCTCTGGTAGATGGTATGTCCATCTCTCAACGTACATATCGTTGAGCCCTTCCAACACACCTCCTGCAGTGCTACGATGTCAAACTTGCGACTCTTCTATACGTTGAAGAACGCTCGAGTGCTCCCTTGGAAGTAGAGAGATCGACAGTTCCACATTCCGAGTTTCCAATTCATAGTTTTTTTTCTTCGCATAGGTTTATTCCAACTATTGCATTCCGAATTTCTATGTTTATCGTTCATTGCTTATTAGTTTTTTATGGTGGTGGCTTGCAAGGCCTGCGGCACCAACCATCTGTCTGACTTGGAAGGCCCACGAAGCTCAAAAGAGCCCCCTTTCCCTGTCAGCATACGACCTTGGCTTCCATCGGGGTTGGTAACTCGATCTCTACCAAAGTATTCCTGTTGGTACCACGAGAAAGTAAGCATCCATCGAAACTGCACCCGTCGAAACAACTGGTAAACTGAAGGAGCGATACCGGGAGAATAGGGCGGGTGCGATAAAATATCCTAAATCAATCCCAGCGGCAATTGGAAATACTGAGATAAACGGCTTTTTTCTGAAAAAAAATCCCCACTGTTCACCGGTTACAGCAAAAATCATTTATTTTGTAAATACTGCGTAATAGTTTTCGACGGAAGTGAACTGAATTGTTATTATTATTAAGGAAACTGGATTATGTAATAGATTTACAAATACATATTATTGTTTGGTTAGATGAAATTTTATTCGGAACAACAACATAATTGAAAAACAAAGAAATCAGTTGATTTGTTACAATACGTTTGCGTGTACTGTGTTTTATAACGACAACTGTTCGAGTTGATTGGGCAGATACTTGCTTACTAAATAGTCTATTGATAAATCGGCCAAACTTTCAATTTCTGCTTTGCCTTCTTCTTGCTGTAGAAGTTTCAGTTCCCTTTGCAACTCACAACCAGATTTACCAATATAAGGACGTTTCAACAATTCAACTATTCGGGAGTGATCTCTATCGGTAAGTGGAAGCTTCTTCAGTTGTAATAAAGCTATATGAGATGGTCGAATTCCAAGCCATTGAATCGTCGGGACAGCTAAACTGTGCGACTGATGAGAAAGTGTCTTAAAGTTTGATTGAGAAATGATTTAGTAATTAGAGAGGAATGATAAGACCAATCATACCAGAGAGCCAAACTTGTAAACGCAATAGATTTCGATTCCATAAGGATCTGCATCTACTAGTGCATACATGGGTGTCTGATATAAATTCCAAATTTTCTTCAATAGTAAACGAGTTCCCACATCTGGATAACCTTTACTCTAAAGAGAAAAACATGCGATCAAAAGATTTTCACGGTTCACCAAAGCACCTACCGTAACTAATACCACTCTTTTTGTAAGTCGCACTAGAACACCATCGTCTAAAAGTCGCCGAAAAACGGTATCCTTTTCCACTATCAACAGCAAGTCAGCGTTAACGGTAATCTCTACCAATCCATGTACGTCACAGGGGATTGAAGTTCCAAGAGAATTGAAACAATCAACCATCTCCTCATTTTTCGAACGAAATTGAAGAGGTCCTGCCACCAGTCCTTTTGAAGAGGCAAATACTTTTAGCTCCCAGGGATCAGCTTTTAACAGAGAACAAATGTCCCGGAGACCTTCATCGACATGTCTTTGGTTGCGAGTAAGCTTTGGATCACGATAGTACAGTTCACGTTTTGTGCACGAAGATTGTGAAGCGAGAAGTTTGAAAATCTCTGTTAACAGGAACATCACGAGCATGAAACGATGTTTTCCATTTTTGCTATGGAAACGAATAGTTTTCATGGTATCTTCACCCGCAGATTTCCGAGTCAAACTAAAATAACTGTCCTTTTTGATTTGTTATGTGAAAATTTAGCTGAAAACTTACGTACATGTCATTCTCTACGAAGCAATTGTCCCAGGAAGCCCTAGATTTTACTTTCAATGAAAGTTTTTCTCCTTCGGATTCTAATTTTCTAAGTTTTCTGAATATGGCTATTATGGATGAAATAAGTTCTCTCGATCGTTCGGGTATTTTTCCTTGGTTGTTCAAGTACATCATATCGAGACTAGGTATTGTTGAACTACGATGATTTGGTATAGTTTCTTGAGTGTCTATACCGGAGTCGTCGGAATTATTATGAGAAAAAAGCAATGCAATGCCTGCATTTTGTGACTCATGTGCCACATTCTTGAATTCTATCGGTAGAATAGTACCGAAATCATTGAAATGTGATTTTCTGTCAGAATATATGTTGGATTGGGATTGGGAAATTGGAATAATATTGTACTTCAAAGTAGGTGTTGTCGTTTCTAGATTGGCATCTGTCTTTTGTTGTGAAACGATGTATTTACTTTCTCCGCTAGCCACTTCAACGCAAATTGGATTCAGTGATCCTTTTGAGCTGAAATTGACTTCAGAATCAGACAAAATATTACTGTTTTGTAGATCTGGCTCATGCTTTTTACACTGTCGTGGATCAATATGAGTTTGTCTATTACGGAACGAAGTTTCTGGATTGTTGGCCTCTATTGCTCTTTTGAACACTGCCATTCTATTCCAATGCTCCAGTCTTTTATCGAGTGAATTTTCATTCTGCCATGAAATAGCACCTGTTTTGTTTACATCATGCCTTTTTCCAGAATCCAGAGATCCCTGATAAGATACTGGAAAGAACGCAGAGCTTTTCGTCCTTTCATCGCAATAACCGGGCGTTGAGATCATACCAATGTCAGATTCAAATTCACTTCCTTCATCCCGGTCGCTAATGTTACCAATAATACCAGTAAGACTGACAGATGAATTGAAAAACTTTTCATCTTCAGCAGTCATATTAGACTCCGAAGAAGAACACGAAAGTAGTGATTCATCACTGAAAGGTTCCAGCGGATCACTGATATCCATTTGGTTTGAGTCGTAAGAATCCAAAGAGAACACGGAATTTGATGGGCTCGATGGCGGAGTTGAGTCAAAGAATGTTTCTAGAAGGCTTGAGCTCTAAATGGGAAAACAAATCGAACAACGTATGAAATGGCTGAATGATAACATCCGAATAAACTTACGTGATCATTCATGTTGTAATGGTGCCCGTGCTGGCCATTGTAGTGTGGCACCGATAATGATACGTCCAGATTTGATTCGTTGCGCTGCAAAGAAGAAAAAACACAGATATTTAACTATCGATCTATACTTCTATTTAACTAATTAACTTGAGGGGATATTTCGAGTATAAAAAATATGACAGAATTATTTTAATGAAGAAGACTATTGCAATAAGTTTCGTATTAATCAAAGTAAGTACAGAAACAGTATATGGTGAAAAATATCATTCAATTCAAAAATTTCTTCATAAAAAACTAAACGCGATTTAATCATTATTCTCAGACACATCTTTTTTGCTCACTTTTAATAATTTGAATACAGCTGCAATGTGACTCTCACTACGAGGATCTGACTGACGGGAGAACGGGGATGAATTTAAGGTAGACGACGATTTCATGCAACCCAAAACAAAAATCTGGTATTCTGTGATGTGATTAGAAGGCTTATTATCAGCAGAAGTCGTACCTACTATGGATTACATGAGAATCTGCGGTCGAATAATCTCAGCCTCCGTACAAAGTGTACCCTGACAAAACGCTAATAGGGCGTTTGCAGAGTGCATATGTATTGGAGAGCTGTTGGGCAGGCAAAAGTGACAGCTCCATATAAACTATATGGGCTGGGAAGGGCGAGATTTTTTAAATGATTTAATTTCTTCATTTAAAACAGAAATTATTACATGCGTGATATGTATAGCAAGGTAATATATCTGTTTACTAAATAACAAATCTATTTTCAACAAACAAGCTAAAACGCGGTAGAAATTATCAAAAATTTAAATATTAACTATGTTAGCGGGATAAAACTGAACAAATATCGATAGCCAGCGATTACTTTCTGACAAGAAAACAATAAATTATACTAAAATTAATGCTACATTCAGTTATTTCGAACTTGGGCTATACGGCATGCTGCATCCGAAAGCCGTATTTTTGGGTCACCAATTTAATGATAATTCACTGAAATATTAGTTGCTAAATGTAAACATGTATATCGGGGTACATTTCTTGGTTGATTTAAACATTAATTGTTTTGAATGGATAAATAGTTTCAGAAAAAATTATCATTTTATCCAACGCGTTTTTGCTGCATCGAATAGGAAAAGATGAAATGTGTGCCTAACAGACGTCTTGCATGTGTGTGTAGCAAAAGCCCTATTCGACCAGCAACTTTGCTCCCTACGGGCATGAATACAACGTAAAGAGGACCTACGGGTAAGCGAACAGCGTAAAAAAAATCGACAACCCAAATTTTTTTTATTTTCATAAATGTTTTGTACTGACACTTGACACTTGTGTTGGTTTCTCATCGTCTTCAATATCCCATTCATCATTTTCTTGTTCAAGGAACATCCTCAGTTGTGACTCTTATGAACTGTAATATGTTTTGATTGAAATCAATTCGGCACATTTTATATGCAACGTTTTACTGCCATAGAAACATTCTAAATATGTCACCTGTTTTAACTTCTACATGACGAACTTTGCTTTTCTTTTTGAAGAGTCGTTCATTTTAACGCTCTTTCTTGTAAACCGGTTCAATTGAACGGCTCGTGAGCCGTTCGCCCATCCCTATCAAAGAATAAGCACTAAAAACTTTACCAAAGGGTATGTAACATATCAATATTTAGTCGATGATATTTTCAAAAAAATCGACAAAAATCAGAGCTCTTGAAAGCTACGTTGGCATTCTCTTGTACTCGCAAAGACTAGTAAGTTATGTAGAAATGACGGTAATGTATGTTCAAAGAATACTGCAAAGCATTAAACAATGTTGACAAAAGTTCAACGGTAATTATTCCAATATAAATGAACGTATTGCTAATTCGATACACTTTCCGAGTTTTAATGTGGAAATAATCAACAGCAACTAAATTTACAAACCATACGAAAAATCAATTAATTCACGCATAATGAGCGAATATTGAGCATACTTCACTTCACATCAACTGTATGTAAAAAGGACACAGAATTTGAGATTCGGGACTGCGCAGTACACAACGATAAACGAGCAAACGAAAATTAAATTAGAATACATGAACAGCAAGCAAGACATCATATGAAAGTTGAAGCATTCCTTGTCTAGCTTCACATTCATGATGACATCCATTTTCTGAATTTTCCAACAGATTTTGACTGTATATTATACCCATATAGACTGCCAGTCAACAGGAAAAAAAGACAAAGAGTTGTAGGAATATAAGTCATCATTAAAGTATGGTTTAGTGAAGCGCAGTTGTGAAATTTAATTCTTCACGAGTGGGGAATCGCTGAGGAAATCTGGTTAATTTTGATAAATGACGGCTTTTACCGATTACAATTGAGTTTCAGTAGTAGTCAAACAGTTTTTATTTTGTTATGTCAGTTTAGGCCTCTGAGAAATCCTCAAATCACAAAACATTGTAAAGAATTGATTATGAAAACAATATAGAATACACTAATCTGAGGCAAGGCTAAATTTATTATTATCTTTTTAATTTGGCACAAAATATTGTGCACGACATGTACGGTAACATTACTTTAAAAGGCGACGAATTGGTTGTTTTATCCAACTATTGCCGTCAATAGCCATAGTAAGTCAAAAAGAAACCATTTTTGATTTGTGTTTCTCAACATGTATCAGGTAATACTACCATCTTATGCTATGCTTTATTGCGACACCGCGAAATTCTCTGAACGTATCACATATATGACATGAGAAATTGCCAGCAGCGTAAGCGGACTTAAAACAAAAATCACAAAATAAATGAGAAAAGTTTTTTAATTTTTAATTCTATTCTTGTCTGCAGCGCTGTAGCTGATTGCGAACAAGTGGAGAAAGTTCTTTCTAGGGATGAAACATTAACATTTTGGATGGAATTGGAATATCAAAACCTTTTTTTGCATTTGTAGTACTATGAAGGCGTGTGTATTCAACAATTCTTTTAAAATTTTTACAGGTTTTGCATT
Source organism: Sabethes cyaneus (assembly GCF_943734655.1). Classification (NCBI taxonomy): domain Eukaryota; kingdom Metazoa; phylum Arthropoda; class Insecta; order Diptera; family Culicidae; genus Sabethes; species Sabethes cyaneus. The sequence goes on along the minus strand of NC_071353.1, from coordinate 99,278,563 downwards.
GATATGTATATAACGTTCATGTTACTATGATCACTTTATACCACATGTGTTTTTCTCAAATGCATCCCTAGCTCTCATTTGCTATATAACAACCATATTGGTTTATGAAATTGAAAGCTTTTGCCTTATTTTGGAGCCTTACTCATGGCACGAACAGTTTAGTTATCTTAAGTGTTGGTAATTTCCTAAATAATAGCGGATAGTACACAACCTCTATATTTGAAGGCCAGGTACGAATACACTACATGAACATAAGCACAATACTTGATCAATACCATAATAGGCCTCTAGTCTGGTCTGAAAGCAAAGCAAAAAAAAGCAAAGCCTAGGTGCTACATTCCGTTATCGAAACTTGACCTTCTGTTTTTATACGACAGACTTCGCAGTCAGCTGTTAGAATACAGGACAATTGCAGGGCCAGTTGCTACGATCCTATTGAGTCCAACAGCCTCTCCCAGCCGAGATTCGAACATACGACGGCTGGCTTATTGGGCCAGCATCATACCTCGAGACCAACTGGGAGTCTGGTCTGAAACGCGTGATATTATTACATATACAAATAGCATGGATTTAATCTCAGACTTCTACACATTTTCCTCTTGTCCTAAACTCTGCTTTACCGACGACGAATACCGTCAGTGGGTCTAATTGTATTAATGGTACCGGTTCGAGGTATATTATGAAGCCTCTTGTCCAAGGGCCGTACTTCCTAGCTCTAAAAGCGAGATTGGTGTTGAAGAAGAAACTTATAATCTCTTGCCTGGGAAAGGCGTAGTAACCTAGAAGGGGAATCCGCCAAAGCTCCAACTCCTGGTCTGGGCCGTCTAGTCGTGTAGTGGGCACAGAAGGTTTGGTTTCGAGTCCCAGGGCGTTCTGGTTACGGAGGAGATATCGGATGTGTGGTTTGACCTATACATAGAACGTACCTTTTTTGTTAGTTTATTCGACGTGGTTTGAGGGGGTGGTTACCGTCAGGTCGTCCAGAGGACCTGCGATGCAAGTGAACCGCCGGTAAGTTCGTGTTCGGCGCTGCCAAATTTTACAACGGTCTGGTGACGTTTTCACAAAGCGTCACAAAGCGGACCACTCGACGCTTGGCTGAAGTTCCTTTTTTTAATCTCAAATCTTCATATTTCTGGTGTAATTCATTGTGTTGATGCCCGCGTGCCGGCTCGGCAGAATAAATGGAAGGCAGAGATCTCCATTGCCATGAGCTTCTAAGTCTGCCTTCGTTGTCCTTGAGGATTCCAACGAGTGCTCTGCTCTCCTTTTCTGGTTCGCTCCTATTCTCAAAGTATGTCCGATCCTCGAATTAGTCTACTGTCTCATGACTCCAACTATTATCTCATCCATAACGAAGAGAAATAGCATCGGTGACAATATGCCCTGTCTTACAGCAGTAACCGTTATATAAATATGGCGCCATTGTGCAGCACACGAGAACGCCTTTTACCGAGCCTTAATCGGATGGATCAGCTTATCGGAAATTGCTCTACGCCTAAATGCACCCCAGACGTTTTCGTGGTTGAGTCGGTCAAACCGGAGCCGGTAATTAATTTTTTATAACGGTAAGTTTTACAACAGACGGAGGGAACAGTATGACGTAAAGGGGAAAGAGCGGAACACTAGGTAAGAGAAGGTCATTGAATTATATGTTGTATAACGTTCTCTTTTACCCGAGCTGGGGGATCCGCGGGTTGAACCAAGCTATATTGGGAGCTACCCGGATTCGATCCCAACTTTTCCCTCATGCACTGTGGGATATTGGTGAACATTTGAATCACAGAGCACTAAATAAAAAGGAAACTCTACAACCCACTTACACTACGTGCTCCGTATTCAAACTCCACCAACACTGGCGGGTTAATTTATTTTTAGACACAAATTGTACCATTTCCCCTTCTATTGTAGTCAACGGAGCTACGAATCTGTACAGGCACATGCAACTTACAAGCAGGGTTGCCACATGCACAGATTATTCTGTGTTTAACAGATATTTGGAAGAAATCACCTGTACAGAATCTGTATGTATAGAATACAGATTTTCGCCAATTACACAGAAACAGATTTTTGAGCTTTTACATGAGAGTGAAAGAGACGGAAATAGTCAGCAAACTGACTCTCCGTCTCTTTCACTCTCATTGTTTGGCATTGGACAGATTTTTGCACAGATATTTTTCCTCGCTGTACAGATGGCCAGATTTTTCCAACAAAAAACACAGAATTATATGTGACATCCCTGTTACAAGGCACTGCACGTGACGTTGTTCGTCCATTAGGTTGTTAGCCGCGATTCACAACGCAGGTGTTTGGAGGAAGGCTCCATTCCTATGGAATAGACCAACCTCATGTTTTTTGTTGTCTTGACCTTGAATTATTTTTTTATATCGATAATCTTTACAGTAAACGAAGCGAACGATAGAAAAATCAGAGGGATTGTGTACAAGACACGACCGCATATGTAGGTGACGCGGGACTACGTAAATCTCTTTGTAGTGATGGTAGCATGTATCCATGCATGTAATTATTCAATTCATCATGTATACATGCTACATGCGTTGTATGTAACATATGAATGTATGTATGTATGTATGTATGTATGTATTTATGTATGTATGTATGTAAGTAGTAACATTGTAAACGTTCAATTCTCAATAGATTTCAGAGTTTTTTTATTCTATATTAGAGAGGTTTTTAGTCTGCGGCTGGTTCGCCTCTTAGATTTCAGAGTTATTTCTATGTGCATATGGAAACAATGCAACAAAATCAAGAACACAAATTGCTTTCCTGCTACCTTACAGAAATTAAAGATTGTTTTTATTACCAATGGTTCCTCCACGTTGAAGGGATATTACCAATTCAAACCCATTTTATCAACAGCACATCTTTTCACTATAGGGTATGTTGCTACATCGTCGTAATTGCCTATTCCCGTCCTATCCAATACAAATTATTAAAAATATCAGCATTTTTATGACACACAATGCAAAACTAATTATTCCCTAACATTTTAGTTAGTTGTCTATCATACGCGATCAATCAAAGTGAGCAGAGATCTATTTAAATGCTTTTTATCATTAAAGAAGTCCTACCAGCCAAATTTCCTACATTTTTCGTTGATTTCCGCCATTCATGAATGAAAATAACTCACGCAAGGCATTGCCGTTATTCTGCAGCCAGAAAAACTTGCCTGACCTGCAGAAATTTTGTAGAATAACATTTGTCATGCCGTCCTACACAAATACATGCGCGTTAGCTTAGGTAGTAAACATTGTTGTGATTTTTAGTTCGGACGATGAAAAATTTTGATGGACGGATTTTAAAACGGTACGACGAGTTTTAGAAATAAAGTCAGTTGCGTAATTTCAATAATATGCTTTAATGGTCGCTTTTCAGTGATTTCAAAGTTCACGGATCGGAAGGTAAGTGTGTTTTAGTCAAATCAGCACAAGAACTTTTGGAGTATTCATTAAATCCATCCAACAAATGATGAAAATTAGAATGGTTTTACTTAATACGACGGGAATTAGAAAAAAACCCTACTTCCAATGCAACGGCAAACATGCGTATCGATACAGAATCATATTATAGCCGAACATTACAACTGCACCGCACTTTTCCAACACAGATATCAAATTCGCCTAGGTTTAATCGTCTCGCCGTAAAGAATTTGCGATCTGTTGGGGCAATGGACTTGTGTCATTTTTTTGTGGCACACTTCCCTAACACAGGCCTCAAATTGTACTAGCTTTAATCGCGTTCGTGAGAAATTTGTCGGCACGAGGGGGCATTATCACTCTTTCTGGCGTACTTTCCAAGCAAGGACATCAAAATGGTCTAGGTTTAATCACGATGTTAAGAAATCTTGTTAAGAGGAAGCTTTGTCATTTGATTTGGCTTACTTCCCAAACACATATCAATTTGACATAGGTTTAGATCATCGTAAAGAATCTTCCTACGCATCACGAAGCGAGAATTTCCAGTTGGACAATGCTTCATTATTTTCAACTTTTCAATAGTACATACTTTTAAACCAATAGGTTTCTTTCGCCTCGATTCTGCATTCCGATCCGGCTCGTTCTGATCAGAAACGTCCCGTTCGACGTGTGTTATAGCATACGATGTATTCCGATCGAAGCGCAATTTCTGATCGGATCCGTCTCCGATCGATATGTACAATAGAGGCGATTATTGGTGTGGATGCGAAGATTTTCCGATCGATTGGTGCAAAAATATTGAAAATCGATCGGAAAACCGCTAAGCTATTTGCGCTTAAAATCTTTCATTTTTCGTGACGCTCGCATTTTTCGATATTCTGGAATGACCCCCTATACCAGCTACCTTTCTGAAAGACATACTCCTACGTCAAAAAGTAATGAAACAAGGATATTGATAGTATCTCCAGGTCTAAACGAGACGTGAAGAAGAAACAGCGGTAAATTAGATAAGGGGGGGGCGGTCACTGAAGCAACGCCTACTAAAAAACCGAGCCTGTATTATACATATATGCTCGCACTAGCGACTAAAATGAAACTTAATCTATACACAAATTTGGTCATGATGCATTATGAATTCGATCCTATTGACTCTAACAGCCTCTCCCAGTTGGCTTCGAGGTATGACGCTGGCCTAATAAGCCAGTCGTCGTATGTTCGAATCTCGACTGGGAGAGGCTGTTAGAGTCAATAGGGTCGTAGCAACTGGCCCTGCAATTGCCCTGCACTCTAACAGCTGGCTGCGTAGTCTGTCGTATAAAAACAGAAGGTCAAGTTTCGATAGCGGAATGTAGCAACTAGGCTCTTTGTTTTGCTTTGCTTTTGCTTTGCTTTATGAATTATGTATTGGGAAACCACCATTCTCGGCATGGCAAAATTGACGAGATTTATACCAATGGTAGGTATTCGTATTTGTTCAGTTTCCGTACCAGTTATATCGCCATTCAGATGCCCATCGAAGCACTGTATCCACCTGTCGATCACTCGTCTGTGACCAGGTTTTTCTCCTCGTCCCTACACATATCAGGCTTCGGTGAATGTCTTTTACAAAATTGGCTCACCTTCTCATAGAACTTGTGCGTCTCATTAGCCTCATTGGCGGAATGGGTTAGCTCTTCACGAACTCAGTCCTCCTTTTGGAGCTTTTCATCCTCGGGATCGTAGTCAACTCATACCGCGCTTGTCGATATTTGATCAAGCTCACCCTCGTGGTAATGCTTAGATAGATTTCCCAAGTTCTTTTTTTTCTCGCCTTTGTACTTACTGCCGCGTTAAACTAGTCCTTTCGTGCGCTCGATGTTTCTTCACCTAGCAACGCGGGTGCGGCGTCATTGATGGCCGAACGTATCTTGCTCCATCACTCTTCGAGGGCCGAAGCATCTAGCTCTACAGAGGAAGGCAGAGCTTCGTTCAGTGGGCGTGCGTAGTTTTCGGCAACTCCAGGTTGTCTAATTGCCGAATTTTTAACCGAGAAGGGCGGCTTTATCATCGATAGTTGTGAGCGGAGATATACTGTTGCTAGGTAAAGATTCGAGTCGATATCCGCAGCCCATAGGAAGCGTATGTTAGTGACCGAACGATCGAGAAATACCGGCCATCAATAAGAAAATGGTCGATTTGACCCAATGTCCGTTGGTCAGGTGATCTCCAGCTGGCTTTGTCGATATTTTTGTGGGGGAAGAAAGTGCTTCTGAGCATCAGGCCTCGGGAAGCTGCAAACTTGATGCATCGCTGGTCGTTATCGTTATGGGGCCCGATTGCCGGTCTATATAACGCTTCCCTGTCTATCTGGGCGTTCATAACTCCGATGACGATCTTGGTGACCCGTGGCGAACAACTATTGTACCTTGCCTATAGCTGCGTATAGAACGCTTCCTGCTAACCGTCCGTCGGGTAAATCTTCGTGTAAACAGTGCACATTGATTATGGTGTAGTTGAAAAAACGGCCTTGTATCCTCTAAATACCCATCCTCTCATTGATCACCTACCAGTCCATCACGCCATCCTGCATTTTGCCATCACTACAAAGCATGTTCCTAGCTGTCGTAAGTTAATAATTGAGAATGTGCGATCATAAATGATGCCAGTGTGCATAGGATTTTCTTTAGAAGTGTTTGGCTTCTCTTCAGTACCAGAACCAGTACCTAGCGAGTTATGAGATGCTTGGTATTCTAACGATAAAAAGAGCCCAGTTTTGGGCTTAAACGTCCTTAGGAACTTGATCCTTCTTTATCGCCAGACTTTGCAGCCGGCTCTTAAGGTACAGCAGAATTATGGAGCTAGTGCAATAGTCCTACTGACAAGCACCACCACCAGGTTCGAACATACGATGACTGGTTTGTTAGACCAGCATCGTACCTCGAAGCTAACTCGGCGGTATCCTAACTATAAACTCAACAAAATTTCAAGTAAGTTGAAGTACTGAATAATAATGTAAGCAATCGAGAAAACTAATTTTGTAAATCGCGTAGAAACAAATTATAAGTTCTAATAAAATTTTATGTGCAAAATTATGTGCACTTCTTAATATGTCTTAGACACTATAGGTTATGAGTGAATCCCTTGGATTTAATCGTTTTTGTTTCAAGGAGAAATTTTATTTTCTATTTATTTCTAGTGCTACAGAATTCTTCAAATATTTACTTACTTAAAGAGTATTTCAGATGAAATATTAGGCCGTATGAATAAAAGAGTTACAGCAAACTCTCCCAAAAGATTTAAACGTGAAAAGCAAAGCAAACTATTTTATTCATATGGCCTATAAACTACACAAATATTTCACAGATACCCATATTTCGATTGTTAGTTAAAACCTTCTAACACGCTTCGGTAAGAATTACACTTCACTTATCTTCGAAAAAAACTTGCGATAGATATAAAACAAGGGTCAAACAAGTTTGTCCAAAACATGGTAAGCAGGGTAACCAATCTATTTTGGACGCTTTGTTTGCTGTTACGTAATTTGTGCACTTTCAAAAGATTTTGCGTAGGTGCCCAAAATATGTGCGAGAGAGCAAAGGGTCTAAAATACATAAAAACATGAGGGTGTAAACACAATTTCATTATATTTATGTGTGTTTCCGTGTAACGACGCTGCTGCCATCATGATGGTAGCCTCATGATTACGATAGTGATGATTGCAATGAACAAATAAACATTCTTTTCATTCTCTCAATTCAATTTGTTTTGATGTTCTTGAATGTATCGAACACAAACATGAACACAAATGCGACAACAACAAAACTTTCCCATGCTAGTATCACTTTTATTACGTCGTTCTGAAGAACCTAAATATGCATATTTATGAAAATATTCGTCAGTCAAATTCAGTTTTGCTACTACAACGGACTGCCCTTAGAGGATGTAAAAAATTATGATGGTTGAATAATCTACTAATGTTTCCAAAAATTGCGTGCACACGTCATATTTAAACTGTACTTACTCACACCGGAAGCGAGACTAACCTCAAAGTAAACTCAACTACAGTTTTACAAGTACTTTTAATTTGATTTGAGAAACCCAAGCATATTCTGTTTGTATTAAGGATAGATTAAAAACAAATTTTAGCTGAAAATGTTAATCACATTCAGGTTTACAACGAAGTTAAAACATTTTGTTGGTAAGGTACATAATAGAAAAAAAAACTATTCGTAAATCTAATAAACATACTGGAAAATGATGGCTTAGCCCAAATGTTAATTTATCACAAGTTAAACTAAGATAAGCAGTACACTGCCCGCTCGGGTGTGAATTCGCAATGTTCCTAGTTTGTGTCTGGTCCTGGTGTGCGTCGTAAAATGTCCGTTGAATTTTCATTCGTCAAAGCTGCAGAGACGACGAAACGTGCAAAAACGGCACAGCATCGCAATCACAAAGAAGTTGAATCGGAAAGTTTCGCAATTATTTGGATTTATGTTTGCTAAGTAAATCTAATTACGATGGTTGATTTTTGCAATTAAAATGAAGTAACGCGGACATTTACAGTATAGAAGCGCCTTGGAGGACACGAAATATTTTTTGTAATGTGGCCAGATGTAACTTACCTAAAATAGACATATGCGACGCTAGTTGAAGATTAAAATTCATAAGATTTAAAATATGATTCGGTGAACATTAGTTTACGTTCATAAACTTTGCGATTAAATGTCTGAAATTGGCTGAGTAAGCCATAAGAAGTTAGATGCACGGTTTAACAATAACTTTGAGGTAATACAAAAACGTAATATCTTCCTGTCAATTTCTGATTGAAATCTAGATAATCAAATCGCAAAAGTAAATGAAAAGCATATTAAATCAGCTCGGCTTTTTATGAAACGGAAGCAACATCTTTCCGCAGCAATGGTAATCACACTTTTTACTTTTGTCTGCCATTATCATGACTCCAGAGATGTTTGATTCAAGATACTAGCGCATTCCTAATGAAATTATACATTTTGTATGAATGTACTATTTTAAGTACCTCATCGTCAATGAGAGGCAGAACAGCTATTCAAAGAATAATCATGCTAACGAAGAAATAGGAAAGCCGTGGAAAGAAGATCGAGAGGTAGTTTCAAAGAATGGAAAGCAATCGAGAATTTATATTTAGTTTGTCATGTTCTCAGCTTCGTACTCAGGCTCTTTCCATCTTGTTTTCTTTAATATGAAAAAGCATAGAGCATAAAATTTTCCACCACTGAATACAGCAGCGACCTAGAGACGCAGCAAGGGGCTGTAAGCTAGTAGATGGATGACTAGTTATAGATGATTGTCGAGAGACTTTGTTTGCACGATACAACTATTATGAATCTTTTACATCATCATTTATTGTTATTATTTTCCTTTTTGGATAGACTATAAATTATTTAGTTTGTTTATCTTCACATCTGTTTTAATTGTTTGTTGAAATTCTGTATCGTACAATATAAAAAAGTAATGCCTTCCGATGCAATGGGAAAAATAAATGTTCGAAACATCAGGCACTTTGATGCATGTGTTCCATATTAAAACAATATCCTAGATCGAAGAGTATTGAAACGTGAAAAAAGAAATAGATCCAGAGTTTAAATTAATTTGCTCTAATTTCCGATGCATACAGCTTTTCGCAAATCAGTTCTTACTTAGTTTAATTTGGTGCATATAACTTGACTGGATTCCAAATGTTGCGTTCTTGCCATTATGGTTATGGGATAGCTAAAATGAAAACGTTTATGGGGCAACCGGCACAAGTAGTATTCCTTCTAGTGTAAGAAGAGATGAATAGATAATGATAAGAAATGAAAATGGTAAAGAACCGTCCAAACTCAAATAAATCATCAAGCAATAAATTTGAAACTGTAGAGAAAAGCAACACTGCACACGCAGTCGAAAGACGAAGCGAAAACTTTCGCCTTTTACATAATTCTGCTGTTTCCAATAATTCAAATAAATTCCGCTCGCTGTCATGTCAGCCGGAAAGAGTTAAGTCATTTTAATGCATGAACATTTTCCTCGACCAAGTAGCTGGATGAATACTTGCACGTACGCACTTCAATCTTGTGTTTACGATCGAAACGGTTGCTAAGGCTAGGATAAGTGTTTGCCTCTCTTTCGCGCAGACTCTGTCAGTGCATGCAATGATTTATGAGTCGAAATTTAATCATACGGAGCTGTTCTACATTTCGTTGTTTAATTTCGATCGATTCAATGCCATCTTTTTGCCGCGACTACTCAATTTGTATTCGATAATGACTATGAGTTATACGTTACTGATGTGAAAAGTTCATTTCCTAGTTTTCTGACTAAGCGGTAATCATTGTTGCTTTCGTGAATTGGTTATGATAATGGTGTTTGAATGATAATATATGGATGTTAATAGGGTTTTATGCGTTATTGAAAATTTCAAACACGTTTCGCAGAAGTGAATATGATAGTTCGTAAAAAGAAAAGTTCTAGTTGTGGTCATTTATAGTTAACCACTTTGTTGTGGAGTAACATTTAAAATTCGGTGTCAACAAAATTCTTGCATTGCTGGACGTACGAGAAACTATCAAAAGAAAACTAGGAGAGGGCCGTCATATAATGCTGATAAATATCAAAGTAGAACAGAAGCTGAGAAAGACTAGCGAAAGTAATGTTGGCAAAGTCATACCAATTGCTAAATTTCGGAACAACCGGTTAAGCGATGAAAAAAAAAAATACAAAATATATTGATACTAGCTGACCCGACAAACTTCGTATTGCCACAAATTAACCTGTGTTGTACATAAATCATGAATCTCGGATGATCTTTGTCACTTCTCGAGTTTTGCAAGCCCCCCAGTGGGCGGCGCTTCCGACGGCGGGTCACCGGCAACACTCGCGACCGGCTCGTCCTGAATGATCTAGTGTTACTATAGATAGTTTTTGTGGTCTTGTTATTGATTAATGTTTTATGGAAGTGTCTCGAATTTCTCGAGTTGGATTAGTTTTTGAGTTTCGCAAAAATTTCTGTTTTATTTGTATGAGAGTCCAAATCCCCCTACCACAGGGGTGAGAGGTCTCTAACTATCATAAAATAAATTCAAGACTCAAAAATCTCCTACATGCTAAATTTGGTTCCATTTGCTTGATTAGTACTCAAATTATAAGGAAATTTGTATTTCATTTGTATGGGAGCCCACCCTCTTAAAAGGGAAAGGGGTCGTAATACACCACAGAAAAAAAATTCTGCCATCTAAAACTCTCACATGCCAAATTTGGTTCCATTAGCTTGATTAGTTCTAAAGTTATGAGCAAATTTGTATTTCGTTTGAATGCCCCCCCCCTCCTAAAAAGGTAAGAAGTCCTAATTCATCATGGGAAAAATGGTTGCCTCCAAAAACACCCACATACCAAATATGGTTCCATTTGCTTGATTAGTTCTCGAATTATGAGGAAATTTGTATTTCATTTGTGTAGAAGCCCCCCCTCTTGAAGTGTGGAAGGATCCTAATTCACCGTAGAAAATATTTTTGCCTCCAAAAACCTCCACATGCCGAATTTGGTTCTATTTGCTTGATTAGTTCTCGAGTTATGGGGAAATTTGTATTTCATTTGTATTGGAGCCCCCCCTCCTAATGTGGGAAGAGGTCCTAATTCATCACAGAAAAAATTCTTGCCTCCAAAAACACCTACACGCCAAATTTGGTTCCATTTGCTGGATTAGTTCTCGAGTTATGAGGAAATTTGTATTTCGTTTGTATAGGACCCCCCCTCCTAAAGTGGGGAGGGGTCCCAATTCATCATTGAAAAAAAAATTGTCTCCAAAAACACACATATGCCAAATTTGGTTCAATTTGCTGGATTAGTTCTCGAGTTATGAGGAAATTTGTATTTCATTTGTACAGGAGCCCCTCCTCTTAAAGTGGTGAGGGGTCCTAATTCACCATAGAAAATTTTCTTGCTCTCGAAAACCTTCACATGCCAAATTTGGTTGCATTTGCTTGATTAGTTCTCGAGTTATGAGGAAATTTGTATGGAAGTCCCCCCTCTTAAAGGGGAGAGGAGTTATAATTCCTCTTATAAAGAGGGGAGGGGTCTCAATTCACCATAGAATAAATTCTTGTCACCAAAAAAAACACCCACATGCCAAATGTTGTTCTATTTGCTTGATTAGTTCTCGAGTTAGGAGGAAATTTGTATTTCATTTGTACAGGAGCCCCCCCTCTTAGAGTGGGAGGGGTTCTAATTCACCGTAGAAAATTTTCTTGCCCTCGAAAACCTTCACATGCCAAAGTTGGTTCCATTTGCTTGATTAGTTCTCGAGTTATGAGGAAATTTGTATGGAAGCCCCCCCTCTTAAAGGGGAGAGGAGTTACAATTCCCCTTATAAAGAGGGAGGGGTCTCAATTTACCATAGAATAAATTCTTGTCACCGAAAACACCCACATGCCAAATTTGGTTCTATTTGCTTGATTAGTTCTCGAGTTATGAGGAAATTTGTATTTCATTTGTATAGGAGCCCCCCCTCCTAAAGTGGGGAGAGGTTCTTATTCATCATAGAAAACATTCTTGCCTCCAAAAACACCTACATGCCAAATTTGGTTCCATCTGCTGGATTAGCTCTCGAGTTATAAGGAAATTTGTATTTCGTTTGTATAGGAGCCCCCCCCCCCTCTTAAAGTGGGGAGGGGTCCCAATTCATCATAGAAAAACATTTTGTCTTCAAAAACACACACATGCCAAATTTGGTTCCATTTGCTTGATTAGTTCTCGAGTTATGAGGAAATTGGTATTTCATTTGTACAGGAGCCCCCCCTCTTAAAGTGAGGAGGGGTCCTAATTCAACATAGAAAATTTTCTTGCCCTCGAAAACCTTCACATGCCAAATTTGGTTCCATTTGCTTGATTAGTTCTCGACTTATGAGGAAATTTGTATGGAAACCCCCCCTCTTAAAGGGGAGAGGAGTTATAATTCCCCTTATAAAGAGGAGAGGGGTCTCAAATTACCCTAGAATAAATTCTTGTCACCGAAAACACCCACATGCCAAATTTGGTTCTATTTGCTTGATTAGTTCTCGAGTTATGCAGAAATTTGTGTTTCATTTGTATGGGAGCCCCCCCTCTTAGTGGGGGAGGGGTCTCTAACCATCACTAAAACCTTTCCTGGCCCCAAAAACCTCTACATGCAAATTTTCACGCCGATTGGTTCAGTAGTTTTTGATTCTATAAGGAACACAGGACAGACAGACAGACAGACAGACAGACAGACAGACAGAAATCCTTCTTTATAGGTATAGATTATTATGAGGAAGCATCCAACCTCCCAGTTGGCCTGGAAGTACGACCCTGGTCCAACAAGCAAGTCGTAGTGTGTTCAAATCAGCCAAAGGTTGCAACCCACCCAACATTCAATAACCTGGTCCAACCGAGAATTTCAAGGTTAACCTAAAAAGCAAAATGCATGCCGATAATGTTGCTGTCAAAAACACGAATAAATTCATCTAAATGACGAAACTGTACTACAAAATATTCCAACAAACATGTTTTCAAGTGCTATGTTCCAATTAGTTGCAGTAAAGCAGCCCGGATTAGCGTTCATCTTTGTAATGAACAAGTATTCCACGGAAGACTGTTTTGAAATATGTTGAACGGTTTTTTAAATCACTTCAAAAAATATTATACTTCAAATTAGGACCAAGGCAGCATTTGACAAACTGAGGCAGCTGATCAAAGCTACCCTGGAGCGAGCGATGTGTTACGTAGGTGTTTTGGTGGTACCCTCGAGTCCTTTCGAATTGCGCAGAGGGTTACGGCAAGGGGCTGATGTGAGGCCTACAGGGCATCTCTCACTAAATACAACGCAGAGCTTCCCAAAGACAGGAGGAAGTCCAGAGTCAAGTTTTGCGATAGCATCCAGACTCTGCCTGAGGCGGTGAGACTCCAAAAAGCGCTAGCCAAGGACCTGATAATGGCCTTGGGCAATTGAAAAAAGAGGTTGGAAGTCTCACTGTTACTACTAGGGAAATGTTGGAGATTCTTACGAACACGCATTACCCTGGTTTGATAGTGACCGCTGGAAGCGACGTCGACCGACAGCAGGAAGTTGAATCATCACGCAATGTGGTAGACGACTCGCTTCTACTTGCACGCCGACTGTTTACGGAGGCTTCAATCAATTGGCTCCTTTGAACCAATGAAGTCTCCAGATCCGGATGGCATACTACCCATCTTATCACAAAAAGCGGACGAGATTATAATGTCTGAGATCATCAACCTCTTTCGTGTCAGCTTTACGTTAGGATATGTCCCGGCAAGCTAGCGGAAAGCCAGGGTGGTGTTTATACGGAAGGCAGGCAAAAAAGATAAAACCATGCCTAAAGCTTTCAGACTAATTAGTCTGACATCAACGCTGCTCAAGTTGCTGGAAAAAATCGCGGATAGTCACATTCGTAATAAATTCTTAAAGAAATTCGCTCTGCATGGTAATCAACATACTTACCAACGCGGTAAATCTACGGAAACCGTACTTCATTGCCTAGTGACGCTGATTGAAAAGTCACTTCAATACCAAGAGACGGCACTTTGTGCCTTTCTTGACATTGAAGGCGCTTTCAACAACACGTGCTACGTGTCAATTAATACGGCTCTCCTTAATAAAGGAACTGATCAGCCGACAATGAGCTGGATTCATGCAATGCTGTTAAGCAGGGAAATCTCAGCCTCATTGGGAAATACGTCGATCACAATCTCAGCGATCAAAGGATGTCCTCAAGGGGGAATTTTCTACCCCTTGCTTTGGTCAATGGTGGCCGACGCACTCTTGCGCAAGCTGTCACAGTATGGTTATGAGGTCATTGCGTACGCCGACGATATAGTATTTATTGTAAGAGGTGAATTTGACGCAGTGCTAGGCTAGTCTAGTCGTAAGCAAGGAACTATTTCGTGGTGTTTACGAGAGGGGCTTAATATAAACCCCTCCAAAAAAGTCGTGATACCATTTACTAGGCGGAGAAGAAATACTCTTACTCCCCCTACACTAAATGGCGTCAGACTAAGCTTCAGCAATGAAGTTAAACATCTGGGTATTACCCTGGATCATAAATTGAACTGGACTGCTCACCTAGACTATGCTTTCAAGAAAGCAACTACAGCTATGTGGGCATGCAGTTCAATGCTTGGCAAATCCTGGGGACTGAAACCTCATCTAGTCCTTTGGTCATACACTACTATCGCACGGCCTAGTCTGGAATGTTTGTCAGTGACCAGCGCTATGCGCACAACACCAACTGCAGCCATGGAGGCAACGTTATGTTTCTACTTTTACATCTTCAAGTGAAGAAGGAAGCCGAACTCGGTGCACTAAGATTGCAAAGGTGTCGTAACCAGGGATGGCACGATCACTTTGACTCAATTCACATTCATTTGACAGTACCGTCTTAGCGGTTGAACAAACCTATTCCGGATCGAGAGATGTTACTTCACAAGTAATCGAAACTACTATAAACAGATGGTGTATTTAAGTATCGTATCTGTCTGTGAAGCAAGGCGACTACAAAAAATACGTATCGGGAAATTTGAAATACTTTGAAAATTTTCGGTATTTTTTACTGTTTAATTAGACCAAACCTCGTGTTTTTAGTCTTGACCTTGAAATGCGGTCAAACATATATTAATATTTTTTTTTTTGAAACGGTGGTTCTAGAAATAATGAAGGGAAAGTAATGAAAAGTTTTGCTCTTCCTCTCCCTGCACTCAGATCGACCACGTTCTGGTAGATGGCCGGCACTTTTCTGATGTCGCAGACGTGCGATCCTTCCGGGGACCAAACGTTGACTCAGACCACACGTAGTAAGCAAGATCCGCGCCCGGTTGTCCAACGTATTCAAATCGAAGCCAACGAGGAAGATACGACTGAACATTCGGAGGTTATCAGCGGAGGGAGTTGCTGCAGAGTACTCTCGAAAGACTGATGAGCGGATCGGTGAAAATCTCGTAGAGAACCTGAACGAACAGTGGAGATACATCCACGACGCGATCAGTACTACAGCGCGGGAAGTGTAGGGTACTACTGCTGCAGTCACTATCAGTGAGAGGTTTGACGCATAGTGCCAGCGAGTGACTGATGAGAAGAATCGAGCCAGAAGTCACATTTTGGCTGCAACTGTGACACGTCAGAGCAGAGAGAGATACCGAGTTGCTAGAGCTGCCGAAAAGAGACTTCACCGTCGTAAGAAACGTCAGCACTGGGATCGCGTTCTTGCGGAGGCGGAGAATTGCTTCGAAAGGCAAGATACAAGAAGCTTCTTTAATACGGTCAATGGAATCAGGAACCGGACCGTGCCACTCCGGTTATGTGCGACGACAAGGAGAAGACCCACAGATCGGAGGTGGCTAGGCGTTGGAAACAATATTTCGATGCATTGTTGAATGGCGAACAAGATGGAACGATCAACAGAAACAGGATAACTATTGAGGATGATGGACAAGCTGTGGATCCACCAACTTTGGACGAGGTTAGGAAAGCAGCGAGAGAGCTGAAAAACGGCAAAGCAGCTGTAAAGGACGGCATCCCCGCCGAACTTTTGAAAGTCGGGAGCGAACGGCTGTATTGTGCAATCCATCAGGTTATACTAAAGGCACAGACAAACAGACGAGACACTCGCGATAATTCCATCGTCCAATCAAAAACCACTCATTTTTCAAAAAAGCATGTTTCGCAACATGGCCACACCGCGGCGCGCGAGTGTTGCTTTGAGTTTTCAGTATAAAACCATTCAAATGTACAAAACCTTACAGCATAAAACCCTGCAAATGCAAGCTACTCCGCAACATGCATAACAGAGGGTGCTAGTGTGCAAGCAAAATGTGCAGGATGATGGTTTTTAAAGGATATTCTTCTAAGTGTCATGTCAGTTCGTCAGTGCTAAAGGTATGGAGTGAGGAGGAATTACCTACGGACTGGTTGGAAGGTCTCATATAACCAATTTACAAAAAGGGCCTTCGACTCGAATGCAGCAATTATCGAGGTATTGCTCTCCTGAATTCTGCATACAAAATTCTCTCCCGCATTCTGTTTCTCCCGGCGGCGTGTAGAGGCCGGCGTGCAGAGAAGCGGTACCACCATCACGAAATCTCATATGATCCTAGGGTTCGCGGACGACATCGATATCATCGGTATTACCCGTAGAGCTGTGGAAGAAGCGTACACGCATCTTAAGGAGGAAGCTGTGAGGATGGGGCTTATCATAAATTCTACCAAAACAAAGTATATGGTGGCTGGTAGAGAGCGTGGTAGCCCTTCGGGTGTTGGAACTGCAGTGGTGATAGATGAAGATACTTTTGAAGTGGTCGACGAATTTGTTTACCTTGGTACGTTAGTGACATACGACAACGATGTGAGCCGTGAAGTAAAAAGGCGGATAGCAGCTGCCAACAGGGCCTTCTACGGATTACGTAGCCAGCTGAGGTCCCGTAGCCTACAACTCCGTACAAAACGCGCGCTCTATAAGATGCTAATTCTCCCGGTGGTACTCTACGGTCACGAAGCGTAGACGTTGAAAGAGAGCGACCGACGAGCTCTTGGCGTTTTCGAGCGTATGATCCTGCTATCAGTTCTTGGCGGCATTTTAGACGAAGGAGTTTGGCGCAGGCGCATGAATCATGCAATATACCAAATGTACAAAGATGCGGATATTGTGAATCGACTAAAATACGGCAGGCTACAATGCCATGTAGCCATGCTGGCTGGCCATGTAGCAAGGATGCCGAATGAGAGACCAGCGAAAACAATATTTAGCAGAGAACCTGACAGAGGCCGATGACTTCGAGGCAGACCCCGTACCCGTTGGATGAGCGCTGTTGACGAGGATACTAGAACAGCGGGTGTTAGGGGCGACTGGAAAGTGGCAGCTCAAGACCAAGTAATATGGAGACGGCTTCTGAATTCGGCATGGATTCGATAAGCGGATTGTCGACGAAAAAGTAAAGTAAGTTATTGAAATAGAAAATTTTAATAAAAACTACATAATTGATACCTCTATTGTGAATCGATCGGTATTCAAACCATCACGTAATTGGCAGCGCGCAGCGCTATAAGCGTTCATAATCTTTCATATTTTTGTGATGGTAAAAATGCAGAGCCATGGGTATAAACGTCCTGTTGAGAACTTGACACTTCTTTATCGAAAGACTTCGCAGCCGGCTATTAGAATACAGGACAATTACGCGGCTAGTGCAACGATCCTACTGACTCTATAGCAGCTCCTCCCAACCGAGATTCGAACATACGACGACTGGCTTGTCAGGCCAGCATTGTACCACGAAGCTAACTGGGCAGGCACGGTGACGGTAAATAGAAACTAAATTGTGGAATGACATTCTGGGTAGATGCACCAGTACCTAATAGTAGGTGGTGGAAATTCGAAACATTTCATTATTTTGGGGTCGCGACGTAAGATCTTTCTCAGTATCAATACATCAATATAGTATCATTGTCAATATTATCAATACAGGTACATCTACCCTTTATCTAGCTATAAATTCAGGAACTTAAAGTCATACACGGAATAGTAGTTTCTTACTCAAAGATACGTTACGCCAATCAGAGGTTCTACCGATATGGTCTTGTACAAAAGACCAAGTATATATTTTAATCATTTTATCTCAAGTAAATTTGCACTGAGCATACGTTTGCAGTTTTCACGGGACAGCGGCGCAGGTCGGTAGCAGGTTTGCGGAAGAAAAAAAAACTTATTTCATTATGTTATGGAATCAGTAAACAAGCATCTTTATACTCGATTGGAAAACATCGTTTATTCAGCAAAAATTTCTTGCTGACGTCGTGTTTACAAAAAAAACCTCTCAGACCTTCGTTTCAATTGTAAAGTGGAGCATGTTTTGTCCCCGTTTTGCAACTATGAAAGGCAGTAGCTACAACGGTCGCGGTTCGCTGTAACAGTCTCGCAAGGTGGTTGCGATCTTACATGACTGAATTGAGTTACTTGACTGAGTACTAGCTTGAATACAAAATTATTACGATCGCACGAAACACGTTCAGCTCATACTTTGTGTTTCTATGCTATTTCCGAATCACCTTCGCAGAGCGATGCGAAGCATACTGGGCCAAAGTAGCTCGGTAATAATAATTTAGGGATTAAAAAGTAAATTCCCTTCCACTGTTTTTCAATAAATTTTATTGTTCTAGTTTTGATTTTTTCCTAAAAGTGGTAAAAAAAGGTAATTGAAATTTTTTTTTCTTGTCGATTTTCCCACTGTGCACGAGACTGCGTGTTGCCTTCGTTCGGTATTTGAATGCTTCCGTTTATGTGTGAGTGTAAAAATGCAGTACGGAACAGCGTAAGTATTACAAAACAAAAATACATCGTTACGGCAGCTCTAGGTATGTTATTAAAATTGTTTAAGAACATTATATTAGATAATAAAATTATATATAATCTTGCTTCCATTTCATTATTCTTTGCTTTATCTCGGGTACCATTCATTTCATTCAGTCACTGCCGTTGCCGAAGCAAATGCTGCAAGCAATTTGTTAGAGGAAACGGGCGGGGGTGGATGGGATGGTAATAAAACATTGTATGGAAGGCAAAAACACCAGGAAAAGGGTGGATCGGTGTTCTTCGATCGAGATCAGAAAGACAAGTAACAATGTAAAGGCGCATAGGGAAACAGTTTGAATTAGGACACTGCGATACACGGTTTTTACTGGATAGAAAGCAGCACTCTAGAGAAACACGAGAATGGAGTTCACCGGATATATGCATCGATCAAGAGATGATAAGCGTTGTTTGATTATACATGTATGGCTCAAATGTGTGCTTCCTGCTGTTCGATATTTATTTATAGCAGCTCTGTCAAATTTTACACCGATTACATTACATGGCGGATGATTGCATTGCCTCAACCTTAATTCTTAATTTACATATTAGCAAAAGGGTAGAGAGAAGTTGAAAAATTATATAAGACAGGTTAGGTTAGAGAGAACAAAACTTTAAAGTACTACAAGGCTTAAGTAATTATGTGAATTTTTGTACAAACTGTATAAAAAATTAAAATACATTTAGCATAAATGTTACATGATAATAGATATCGCAGCATTAGCATGTATTTGGCCAGTTTTTGTATACCGTAAAACGGGGTATCAGTTCTTGTGTGTTCTAGATCGACTAACGTTCCTGAAGTTCAAAATATTTAATAATCCTCTATATTATATAAAAGATTAGACTGAATAAAGTAAGATATTCAGAGAAAAACATGGGGTCCCAAATTGATTACAACCGGAGAGCCGGTGCGAAGCCCTGTACAGATTAAGCAGGGAGGCTTTTTTGTATGCCCCAAGGGTATTCCTGAGCAGTTGCGAAAGGCAAAATATTGATGTTACACTGTGTTATGGAAATCGAATAACTTCATATCAAAATTTGATCTTTTTTTGGCTGACATAGTTGACAAAATGACAAAAAATAAAATCAAAATTTTGCTCCTAATTATGTAAACTTATGTAAAAATTATTTGAATAACTAAGCATAACCCAAGCATCGCCCGCACAGTTAGCTCCGGGGTACGATGCGGGTCTAACAAGCCAGTCGTCATAGGTTCGAATCTCAACTGGGCGGTGCCGCTATTGGGTTAATAGGATCTTTACACTAGCCCCGTAATTTTCCTGTACTCTAATAACCGGCAGTGAAGTCTGTCGATAAAGAAGGGTCAAGTTCTTAAGGACCCCAGCTAGCATTTTCATATGTATAAAAAAGGTAAAAATTAGCATTACGTACAGATATACATGCTAAATAAATCGTATTTCATGTGCAAAATTGGCATATCCGTACTATTTTGGAGGCGATATACGTGATTACGAATAATTTTGAGCGTTACGACTATATAAGTATTTATATACGATAATATCCGATTAAGCGCGAGTCGCTCCGTACTACTCTACGATTGTGTCCTGAAAAGCGTATGTATGTCAGTCATTATCGTTATATACGACAGAAAATTAACTTGATCCCACTTTATCCAGCTATAGTTACGATTTCGAGTTTGTTAGGAGATATTTACGATAGTTTTCGTGCATTGATATACGAGTTGGTGCTAGCTGGGACGTTTATACCCATGGCTAAGGTATTGAATATCAAATATAGTAGCATATTAGATATTGAAAAATAATTTTATGAATGATATTGAATGTCATAGAGTATATTGCTGCTTCGTCTTAATTGCCTATTCCCGTACTATCCAATGCAAATTATTAAAATAAATGTTTTTAAGACGTACAATGTAAAGTTAGTTATTCCCTAATAAATCAGTGAGTTCAGTTATCTATTTAAATGCTTCTTTTCATTAAAGAATTCCTAGCAGCCAAATTTCCTACCTTTTTTCGTGCGACGAAGAAAAAATGTCGACTAATTGCAGGACTAGCAGAATTTTTTGCAGAATGACATTTGTCGTGCCGTTGTACACAAATACATGCATGCGAATTTCGTAAACATTGTTATTTTTGTTTCGGACGATGGAAAAATTAGATGGACGTACGTACGACGATGAATACGACGTACGACTACGAATTCAAAAAATAAAGTCAGTTGCGTAATTTCAATAAAATGCTTATAATATTACTCTTTTTAGTGAAATTAAAGTGCACGGATCGGATGGTAAGCATGCTTGAATCAAATAAGTACAAGTACTTTGGGGTTATCCGTTAAATCCATCCAACAATGATGAAAATTGAAGTGACTTTCATTAATAGGACGGGAATTACCAATAACCCTATACCCTACTTATATAGATAAAATGTGTATAAGACATATTCCAGCGTTACGGGACACAATCAGTACCCATTGTTACCGTGTGAATCGCCTTCTGTTTTACCAACTTTTTGGCAAATGCCTTGTAAAGTAATTGTTTAAAGAGTACTTTATCTTCTACTAAAATACCAGGGATTTGATGAAACAGGAACCCATCTGCATAGTAGGGATAATATCCCGTAACGCTGGAATGTGTCATAATCATTCCTCATCCCGTATACTGCCGATACCCGCATAAAGTCCTTTTTAGATAGAATGCTTGATATAAAATGGACCTGTTATACGAGTAGTGGCAGTATATCGGCTCCAAAATAGTACGGATATGCCAATTTTGCGCATCAAATACGATTTGCTTGTATATCTATACGTGTTGTTGATTTTTTACTTTGATATATATGCTAGCAGGGTGTGTTGCATATAGCCACGGACAGTCCACTAGAATTTTTAATTTTTTTCTCTAGTCATTACCATATTTATAAAGTTTCTAAAGATATTTATAAAGTTATTCTTGATTCCAAATTAGCTATCAATAATTCAATGGTTGAATGTCAATACAACTTTAAGCACCATGCATTATTTTAAAATGCACTATTTAGCTACATTTTTCGAGACCCGTATACAATAAAAGATACTTTACTTATGGGTCGTTCCACATGAAGTGACCGACAAAAAGTTCAATTGTGTCATAATCTTTCTCGGATTTGTACCAAGTTCTGTCAGGTTCATTTCAGGTCAGCAGGAAAAACTCCTAAGTTTGGTTCTGGTTAGACCTTCTCTCAATTAATGGGAGCACCTCCTTTTTAGAAAAAGACCCGTTTTTGTCTAATCCTCTATCTCCGGAAATATTAGGTTTACAAAGAAAATATTTTCACATTTTCAAAGAAAAATGCACAAGGAATCCGAAAATATGTTAGTATTCACTGACAGTACTGCCAGATATTTTTCAATGTGGTTTGAAAACTAAAATTTGCACTTTTCTCTCAATGAGTACAATATTATCTCAAAAATCCTAAAACCATTGTCGGCGCAACCAAATAAAAGGAGAAACTATATTGATAGCTTCCGTGTATATTATAAGTTGATGCTTCAAATTTGTACAAATTTTTTGTTCTAAGTTAGTTTAAGTTTTGTTAATTCTAAGTTTAGTATAAGACTTACATTTTAGTTTAGTTACATTTTAGTCATAAGTTTTATCTTTAGCCACGCCACATGGGATCCTGTTTTGTACATAGTTTTACCTAAGTTTATATTTTAAATCGTAAGAATCTGGGTAATTTTCACCTTTAAGTAGTTCAAGTCTCTAGTTAAGTTTCACTTTTGTACTTCTAGCTTGAAGCCAACTAATTTTAAGTATTTATTTAATATAATTTTAAGGTAACTCAAATGGAGCGAATCACTGAAAACACGTCTTTACTGCACGAGCGTTTTATTAAAAAGAGAACGAATGACATATTTTATCTGACGTTTTGGGTATGCGAACTCGCCGCTGTCACTGACGTTGAAGCGACGCTTCGACTTCCGCCGATCGCCCTTCAGGAACGATGTTAACGCAGGGTGGCCAGTTCGTTGATTTCTGCTACAACAGTCTTCCCCGGGTGTAGTAGTCCGGAGTCCTCCGGAACTTCACTCTCCTCTCTTACGTCGAGCAAGGCCACCCGTAACACCGGTCGAACCAGGGTCTTTGTTCCGATCTTCACACCCGCTCGCCGGCTGCGGCCATCTGGATGTTGGATTGTGCGGACGGTTCTCCCTCGTTCCCATCCGCCTCGCTTCGTTGGGTCTACGACCATTACCAAATCGCCAGTTTCTAGCTCTCGTGTTTCACTGAACCATTTTCCTTGTCGACGAATTACCGGCAGATATTCCGTTAGCCAACGTTGCCAAAATACCGCTAATTGGCGTTGAATGATGTCCCAAGATCATACAAGTATCTTTCGACGGACCAGTTCGTTGGGTTGTTCTAGGGCTAACATCTTCCCTTATCCGTCCGGTCTTTTTACCCCGTTCGTGCTCAGCATCAGGAAGTGGTTTGGCGTGAGCGCTTTTACCTCTTCCGACTCGAGAGGTACAGGGTACTCCACCTTTTATGTCGGTATGAAAACATTGAATAACTTTAAGAAAAAACAACCGTTTTCTATTAGTAATGCATTTTTATTTAGTTTGGTTCCTTAAAATTTTCTTGGTTTAATTTTTGAAAACAATATCAATTAAGTGACCACCTTTATTAGAAATTACAAATTGACTCCTTTTTTCCGCGTTTTCCATTACCTTTTTGAGCGTCTCGGATGGTATAGCGTCGATTTCCGTACGAATATTTGTCTTGAGCTCGTCAATAGTTTGTGGCTGGTTGGCGTAAACCTTGCTTTTCAGATAACCCCAGAAAAGAAGTCCGCGGGGGTTAAATCAGGTGATCTGGGTGGCCAGTCAATATCGCCTCTTTTTGACACCAGACGTCCCGCAAATTTTCGTTGCAGAAATTGAATTGTTGAATTCGCAGTGTGGCATGATACACCGTCCTGTTGAAACCAGTAACCTTCTGGACAACATCCATCGATATCGATTTCAATCGACAGTTTCATTTTCTTTGAAAAAATATGGACCAATGATGGTTTTGGCGCAAATCCCGGCCCACACAGTTATTTTCCGGTCATGCAAGGGCATTTCGTAAATGTCGTGAGGATTCTCCGTTCCCCAAATGCGGCAATTTTGCTTATTAACACCGCCAGAGAGGTTGAAATTGGCCTCGTCAGTCATCAAAATTGTATTCCAAAAATTAAGTTCAGCGTCAACCATTCGAGCGACTGTTTGGCCGTATTCTTTCGGTGTGAAGCGATACATGGCGAAAATTGTACTGAAATGGCGTTTCCAAAACATATCTAATGAAAGAAATCGGTTGGTAAATGTGAAAGTTATACAGCGTTTACATACCAACATAAAAGGTGGAGCACCCTGTAGATACGTCAGAGGCCTTGAGTTTACCATGTATTCAGCCTCCACGACCAGTGTCTACCGCCGCTCATCGTCTAGTTTTCCTTCGGCATATGCGTCACCCATAGCCGCTTTGACTGAGTGTACCAAGCGTTCCCAGGCGCCGCCCATGTGTGGTGCTCCCGGTGGTATGAAATTTCACTTTGTATTGGCACTAGTAAAAGTTGTGGATAGTCCCAAGTTTATCTGATCCTGCAGTACTTTCTCAACTCCCTGGAAATTTGTGCCGTTGTCACTGATGAATTCCGCTGGTGGTCCCCGGCGACCCACAAAACGACGAACACACGAGATGCATGACTCTGTTGATAGCGTGTAGGCGACTTCAAGGTGGACGGCTCGCACCGTCAGGCAAGTGAAAAGCGCGATCCAGCGCTTGACATTGGATCTCCCCAATTTTACCAGTAGTGGTCAGAAGTAATCTAGCCCTGTGTAGGTGAAGGGTCGTTCATGATGAAGCTTGCAGTAATTGCAATCACGTTTTGCCTTCTTTATTACTAAGCGAAGCCTAGGCATTGTGTATAGCTGGCGCATCTCGTTGACAACTGTCTCCGCATTTCCATGGCGATAGTAGGGATGGTAGCGATTTACCAAGAGTTCAGTAACACGGTGTCTTCTCGGAAGGACCAAAGGATGTCGCACTTCGTAAGCAAAACTTTTCGCAGTCTCGATCCTGCTCGCGCGGCAAACCATGTTCATCCAACATTGGCATTAAGTGGTAAATGGAACTGTTCTTCCCGATGGTTCCTTACCCCGGTTCGTTCGCTGCTTTTTTCAATAATGCCACAACTTCATCTGCGTAGACCTCCCGTTGCACTAGCTTAAAGATGGTTTTTTCCGCTGCTTGAAGTTCTTCCTGCTGCAAATCTCCGGAGTATTTCAACTGTTTCTTGGACGTATTAGGCAGGAATCGCAGAGCGTAGGCTGTGGCGCGTTGCAGTCTATTCCAAGAGGAAAACCGCTCGAAACCTATAGCTGGTTCGTAACCTCGATGATGCAGAACCGAGACACGAATTTCTTCTGTAGTGGCGGTCACTGGATCTTTGACCCGTGGCTATTCTTCTTCTGTAAGTTGTAGAAAGCGGGGTTCCATAAACCAGCTGCTATTCTTGTTGAAATATTCCGCCAATTTTATTCGTGAATCGGATAAAATTCAAGCTGGTGCTGTTCTGAAATCTGTCCAGTTGAGAACCCTGAATACTTGAATTTCGAGTTGCTCTAGGATGAATTTCGCCCATCTTGTGCCTAGTACACACGCCTGCAGCTGCAATCTGGGAATGGACCATAGTCTCAACGGAGCGACTTTTGATTTAGCAGCAATTAAACTGCACTGCGGAGCACCATTCTTGGAGAATGTGCGCAGATAGACCGCACAAGAATACGCTACCTCGCTGGCGTCCACGAATACGTGTACTTCGGAATCTTGATACGTTCTTCGGGTGGCATCGCTGAAGTAGTACCTGGGAATCCGGATCTCGGTAATATGGCCGATCATCTGAATCCATCTCTGCCACTTGATATAAACTTCGTCGCTAACTTGCTCGTCCTATTCTGTACCTTCTCGCCACAGGTCCTGACCTTGCCGTGGATAATAAACCGTGGAGAGCAAGCCTAACGGATCAAATAGCGTCATCACGCATCGTAGGACCTGCCTATTTGTTGGGCGCGTAGCTGTGCGAATTTGTGATTGGACCTCCTCACTCATCGTGGTCGAGAATTTAAGTTTGTACTGGAAGGGCACCACAGCATGCCAAGTACTCTTTCTATTTTCCCAGTTGCAATGAGATTCAGTTGCTTATCTGCTTCAGGTTGAGTTTCTCCCAACTTGCTCAATACCGTGTTGCTGTTTGATCGCCAGTTGTGCAGTTTGAATCCAGCGCTGCCGTGAACGTATCGCACATCTCTGGCTATTTTTGCTGCTACTTCCACTGAGCTAAAGCTTGCAATATAGTCGTCTACATAGTGGTCGTGAATAATCGCCTTCGTTGCCTCAGGATACTTTTCCGAATGTTGTTCAGCGTTTCGATTCTTTACGAATTGTGCCGAGGCTGGTGAGCAGGCCCTTACGAATATAGCGACATCCATATCATGTAGACCGCAGGCTTCTCGGACGGATCGCTGCGCCAGCTGAGATATCTTATCTGCATTTCTAATTCTAATCTGGTGGAACATCTCCTGAACATCTGAGCTGAGTGCCACCCTGTACAAACGGAAACGTAATAGAACACCTGGTAACGAGGAGAGTTGATCTGGGCCCTTCGACAGTGTGCTATTCAGGGATACGCCTTTTACCTTTGCGGCCGCATCCCACACAATGCGGGTCTTCCCCGGTTTCTTGGGGTTTGTCACTGCTCCTACTGGTAAATACCATTTCCTCCTTGAGTTAGCGGGTTCAAGTTCCGCTGCCGCAGCTTTGTGCGCGTAACCCTTCGCCTCGTATTCACGTATTTGGCGATGAAGATTCTCCTTCAACTCCGGGTCACGATTCATTCGGCGTTACAAACATTCTAGACGTCGCACGGTCATGGGATAACTATCTGGGAATTCCACCTGGCCTCTTTCCATATCAATCCCGTCTCGAACCGGCCTGTCACACGTCGGGAAGTAGTTAGGTAACTTCATGTTTTTGGGTACGAAAGTGACCCCGTTGACTTCGTACCACTCCAGAACATCCTTTGAATAGTGGCACGAAGCTATATCCGGCCAGAAGAACGAAGGCCTCGTGTTGCCTCAACAGAGACGCTTCTGTAGACACTCCTTGAGGTAGATCTGTTCGTTTATAGTCCCGGTAGTTACGAACGGTGCCACATGAGCAGATCGCTTGCCAAATCATGTATTTCTTGGCAAACTTTGAAAGTTTCTGCTTCCTTACTTCCTCCGTAACGTCAAACTTGTGCTGGGCAGTGAAAATTTTTCCTTCCGTTCGATGCCCAGAGTTTCGTAGTAACATTTAATCACATTACTCGCCGTTGACTGCACGATTCCTAATTGTTTTCCGATGCCCCGATGAGAGAGTTGCGGATTTTTCCGGTGTTTGCGCAAAATCAATTCGCGACGTTGCTTTTCGGGTGAATTATCCATAGTTTTCTATAGCGTTTTTACCGTGATACAATTTGATGTGGGATACCGTTTAGACATATTTTGCTATTATAGATGCGTTAATTGAGATAAGACCTTGTAGGAATTTGCAAGTTTTGAGTGGCATACTGGGTATGCGCAATTAACAACTATGCATAGAATTAGGCCCGCTTATGGTACTTAAGATAGATTTCAGTTTTTTAAAGAAGATTTCGCGTGGGATCTCTCTATGAGACTATTATTCTGCAGTAGTCTATTCTCTTAAGTAGCGTTACCAATCATACGGAAAACTGAAAAGTTAGAAATACCGGTTAACATAAAAAAATCATTATCAAAGAAAAACGAAGAAGTCTATAGAATTGAAATCTGAAATAAAAATATACTGATTTTTGAAAAAAAATTGACGGCCATGTTCCCTTTAATGTATAGTAGCAAGAAATGTTCTACTACACAAAATCGATTATTTAATTTCGATATTGTTGTTGTATTCTTATATTTTCGAAATTATTTTCTGTCGCCCATTCAACATCCATTATTTTAAACTAACTTAAAAGAATTTTGACTGCTCGCGCTTTAAGTTATCAATTTAAAGCGCTGTTAACTAAACATCCGCAGCAGATAAAGGCACTTTTCCCTGGCAAACAAACGAATGAATCAATCTGCACATTTCAATTTTGATTTACATATAAATTAACAAAGAACTTTTCGAAATAATACCACGAGAGAAGCGGAAGGAAGGCTATGGGATTAAAAGAAGAGCAAAAAAATCGCATGGTATAAACATTCGTCATTTGTAAGCAGAAGTACTTTTTGGAAAATGCCTCCTCTTGTGATCGTTTTATGATTCAAGCAAAAAAGAGAAAACCAGAACATTGTGTGGAAGAATACTATGTACATACTTTATCAAGTTTCATCTCGATGTGGATGATGAGCATAATAATCAGTGCTCTACGAGACGAGACAGCACTGACATAGGTACTAGCAGACGGCAAAATTGCTTCGAAAAAGCACAAACGCAAACCTACACATTTGTGTACACAATGCGGAACAATTGAGTTCAAAATTAGATTGACTTTTCAATTAATTCTGAAAGAAACAATTTTCGGAGATTTAATTTTGGTAATTATAATTCTAGCATAATGAATCAACTATCTCAGCTCTGTATGATGCTCTGTTTCATGTTTCTTCGATTTTGATACGAATAGAATAATGTCTTCGATAAAGGTACGAACAAGTAACAGTTTCAAAAAGGATTATTGTGCGAGAAATTAGATGTTTAAGCGTGTTTTTTTTCGACTGAGTGACAATTCAACGAAATAATTTGACAAGATATTTAATTATAAATGTTCCTGTAATAAGTATTACATAAAAAGATGTGTCAATAAATAAAAGGCGCCTTGCTATTTAATAATTATTTATATACAAAAGAAACTGGCACTAACCCAAATGATCGTGGTACAGTAACAATATTTTAAACGGTTTATAACAAAACTAAACGGCAGAATACAATGATGGTCTAGCAGAGCATTATGCAGGGCGAGATTAGCCTAATTAGTTTCGAAGATTACATCTTTCCAATTCAGCAAATTAAAACTCATAACGGATTCGGTACAAGTGAACCAGAAGAATGAAGAACATGAGGTGGTTTTGAGATAAGAAATTTATCGATTGGATTAATTCGATGCGTGCAGATATAAACCCTGTCCGCAATGATATTAGATTGCCTTCATTGATGCTCAGTGGAGCATGCTTAATCAAGCAAATTTATCGAAAATTTTCCTGGTTCCCTCTTGGAGGCTATCTACTATCCGCTTTATAGGATAGATAATTGACGATCTAAATGGTTATACGTTTCGAACTCAGTTGTATTTAAAAGCTAACAACTCATTGCTTTAGCTGAATCATATCAGTGAAAAGAAGTCTATTTACGGGTTTCCGGATAATTGACCATGACATAGAGTTTTTTATAGAGAAAATGAAATTAAAATATTTCTCAATAAAACTGCAATTAAATTATAATTAAAAGTTTACCCTTAAAACGCAAAATTATTAATACACTACGATTCACGATGAAACAATTTCCTATAACAACTACAATATTGCTTTATGATAAATGGACAACAAATAGCTAGCAAGATTTTAAATGCTAAATCTAACTATAGTTTCACACAATCTCAGGGGCACGATATTTTCTTCGTCCACTGCTGAAGTGCAATTATGTGGTCGCAGCTGAGTATTTTTCACTCATATCACAGCAAATTAAAAGTTCATAAAACTCATTCGTTCACGAGCAACAGCAAGCAACAAAAACTGTGGCCTCACCATACACTTACTTACAACTGAACATAACTTGGTGAATTTATCATTTGCTATTATTACATTCTGAACACCCCGACTAGCGAGAAATAACCGCATCGTCACGAATTCCTCATGTTTAGTTTGTGAAACAATATCCTGCAGGACCAGCTTGAGAATATCACGTTAATATTAAAATTGATTATTATTGATTTATAAACTAAATAACGTTGATTGTTGAAATCATGTTCCAGTTTAATTCAATACTAATACAGTGTGACATGTAGCGATTTTGTAACTGTTTTGGCAGATCACAACAATCGGGATTGCACTCCATAACTTATTCCGACTGCAGGCAAAATGAAAATTAGTTTAAAGATGTGAGCCAGCTACAACTACAATTACAACAACGATACCAGCGCCATGAGTGATGACAGAGGCAGGGAAAAAGACGAGCAATCGCAGCTGATAATGTGAGAAGATGGAAAAGTAAAACGAAAAGGTGGGTGGAATGGATGAGCCGTGAATGGCGGCAAAATATATAAATTGCAACTTCTTTCAACTGAAAGGGTAATAAAGGGCAAGAAAAGGACAGCCACAGCAGAAACAACAACAATAACACAGCAATATAGCTGCCGCGAAAACAGAATATGTTTACAGCGAGAGAAACGAAAACGAAGGAGAAGATAATTGCCATTGATGCAATTTTTATATAATAATTTATGTTTGCAAATTAAACCTTAAATTATCTGCACATTATTTAAAACGTTTGCCAGATATAATGAGTGATTGAGTAAATGAATGAAGAGTGCTGTGTTGCAGTAAGAGGAGAAAAAAGAATTAAAAAGACAGAAGGCTAGTTATTTTTCAGGCGAGATTTTATCTGTAAATATGTAGCCTAAGGTACAACCGAGGCGGTCTATTAACCTTGATATATGGCAAACCACTGGGGGGTAGAAAAACACTCGAAAGGCAGAAGTAAGTATGGATTGGTAAAATTAGCCTGTTATGAAATTGATATGTGTTTGAGATAATCGAAACATATTGTTTCTATATAACCGCATACTTACCTCTAAAACTAGTAAAACTTACAAAGCGCAAGTGCAATTTAAAATTGCACACACAATGGAGTTAGGTATGTAAATCTCAATACCTGAATGGCGAATCTTAACTCAAATTCTTTCAACTGTAAAAATCTTTAAAACTGAGTAACTAGCATTTTTGTATGCCAGAGGGGCATTGCTTGTTTAGCGTCACTGCGACAGTCTCAATAATCGTCTTTTGCGGCGCGCCTCGAAGAACTACTTATACCCACTGGAATTGAGCTGCATTAGTTATCATTCGTCATTTGTCATTTATTGAAAATTCATTGGACGCATATTACCTTAAACACAAAAAAACGCATAACCATCGTCTTCGGGACAATCGTCTGTAACAGGGCTTGAAAAGGGATCGCAAGTTGAATGTGACTGCCGTGAATGCGAACTTTCCGCATTCAAACTCCGCTTTTTGAACGATCATTTGACTGTTTTTTTTAATTCAGTCAATCTGCCGCTTGCGCTGCTGCCGTCTTACAATTCATACGGCATCTCAGCAAAAGCAAACAGTCGATCTCCCGTTTTGCTTTGCGCTTTGAGAATATAAACTGCAAACTGACTGGAAGCATACGGTGACGTATTTTTTCGTTTCTCTTTTTGTCTCCAAATCGGCTGCTCACAGTAATAGTTTGTCACCCGGACGTCGGTCGGACGCAAGCAAAATATTCGTTTGTATTGGACGGAGTCCGACCGACTTCTTCCATGCACATGTAGTGGTTGTTTTTTTGTAGTATTGAATCATACGATTGTGCGGTTGCTTTTCGTAGCGTGGTGATTGCCAGTCATTTGACTGTTTTGCAGTCATTCGCTGCTCCAAACGGTAAAGGCAACTTGATCGAAACGAAAATGTCAAAAAGTTTTAGAAGCCGTTCGTTCTGCAGCGTGCAGTCGGCGTTTGACTGAGCAAAATGCCAGTTGTGTTATGCATAGCGTTCGTATTCCACCTCTAAACGGACGGTGTGAACTTGAATGCGCGTCGGTGTGACCGCGGTAGAAAAAAAGGATCGGTCGAAGCCCTGGTCTGTAATACTGTAACGCAGTACTAAAAGTCGAAGCCTTGGGTATAAATATCTGTACGACTTGACCCTTCTTTATCGACAGACTTCGCAGACGGTTATTAAGGTACAGAACTAATACGGAGCTAGTGCAACGATCCTCCTGACTCTAGCAGCACCATCCAGCGGAGATTCGAACATACAATGACTGACTTGTTAGACAAACATTGTACCGCGAAGCTAACAGGACGGTCCCAATTCAGTACCACATGGTTAATTAAACAGGTTTGGGATTTTGCCTCAATACTCGATAAGGAGTATGAAGAAAACTTCCGAATATGTTATGCCTCAATAAGGCAAGACCCCGCAATCGCAGAGCAACTGCGCTTAACTTTCAGATTCAGAGTTCCGAAAACGGTAGGTATCTGAATAAAAATGATAAACAATGAAACTTTTACCTCACTCGATTTTTACCAAGTAACGGATGCTTTAAGAAGTATCTACATACGCATGGGTGGGTAGTGTTACCCTTTTGTCCCGTTTGTACGGTAACTGAGGAAACGCCGGAGCATGTGATGTTTTACTGTCCGCATTTCGAGGTCACTCGGCGTAGACACTAACGTCGACAACCTCGTGCAGAGAATGTGCGCGAAGCAGCGCAAAACCTAACGCTAGTTCCGGGAGGGGCTCAGGAAACGGGGAACAGGGCAGTTTTTAGTAGCTAGGCGCAAGTTGGCACCTTGCGAATCCTTCACAACACCAAGGAGGTGTTTTCTTTGGAAGATTTTCTCAAACCTGCATAAAAATATAAAAAAGATTTCGCAGCCGCTTATTAGAGTACAGAACAGTTATGGGGCTAGTATAACGATCCTACTGACTCAACAAGCAGCACCGCCCAGTCGAGATACGAACATACGGCAACTGGTTTGTAAGGCCAGCATCGTACCCCGAAGCTAACTTGACGTGCAGTTACTATAGGTTTTGGGTAGATGAACTCTTTAGATTGTCCACAACCTTATGTTTGATTCCAACGGGATGCCATTTCTAGCTTTTCCACGTAAGAATTCGCCCATGACGCCAAGCTGCTGTTATTTGATTTCGCTATAGGAGGTGTCATCTGGCGAGCGGGCATCGAAAAGGTAGGAACGATCTTCAGCAAGAGTAGCCAACTCCTAGCCTTCGCAAACGACCACGACATTATTACTAGAAACCTTGGGACGGCGAAACAATCTACGCCTGACTAAAAACGAAGGCTAGGACGATAGGGTTACAAATCAATGCGTTGAAAACCAAATATATGGTAGGAATATGCTCCAGAGAAAGCAAAGTTTGCTTCCCACGGACAGTGACTATTGACGGGGATGAACTGGAAATGGTTGATGAGTTCGTATATTTGGGATCTTTGGTCACCGCCGACAATAATACGAGTAAGGAGATCCAACGACGCATTCAAGCTGTAAATCGAGCATATTTTTCCTTCCACAAGACGCTTCAATCAAGGAACATACACCGCCGCACAAAGCTGACGATGTACAAAACGCTAATCAGACCGGTAGTCCTCTACGGACTTGAAACAGTGACTTTGCTTACGGAAGACATGCGTATACTTGCCGTATTTAAACGAAAGTTGCGTAATTTTTTCGGCGGAATACAAACGGAAAGCGGAGAATGGCGGGGGCGTATGAATCACGATCTACAGGCACTGCTTGGAGAGATTCCCATCGTACACCTGGCGAAAGTGGGGGGATTCGTTCTGTTCAAGAACCCCACCAGCACCAGGAATAGAGGGACTCAACGGGCTAGATGGCTCGACCAGGTTGAAACTGACTTACTTGTGTCGAGACGGGCAACGAATTAGCGACGAGTAGCCCAGAACCCGTTGCTAGCGGTTCTTGGCCATTTTTATAAAGCTCTACCGGGAGAAGGTCCTTTTCGGCGGATCTATTATTCTGCAGCTGACGAATTTCTCGCCGGATCTCTTCGAGATCGGAAACCAACACGCTGATGTCGTTTATAGGCACTCCGAGGTTAACTTCCGTTGCGTCTCCTTCTGCTATACCACCGTTGAGATGCTCATCGAAATACTGCTCCCGGAATAATGTAGTCGTTAGGATAACCATTGAAAATGTACCAAGTGTGTTGTTTCATAACAAACATCGGAGGAAAATTCCATCTTGTAACGCGTTTGAATCTGGTGCGACGAAATGTTACAAAAGCGCTTGTCGCCAGAGTACTTCCAGTACCGTAATACCGGTTCTCAAAGAATGCTGTTGGTACTCCCAACCTTATCCACGACGAACTAAATGTTCAATTGTGTGACGGTAGAGCAAGGTGACGGGCAATTGTATTTGTTGTTCAACATTGCATTGGTAGGTGCTATTCGAAGGGTAGGCGTGCAGAGAAGCGGTACCATCATCACGAAATCTAGGTGCAGCTATAATTCGAAGGCAACATCATCGGTATTTATCGTAGAGCTAGTGAAGAGGCACATTCGCATCTTAAGGAGGCACCTACGAGGACAGCACCCATCATAATCTCAGCCAAAACGAAGTCTATGGTAGCCGGTAGAGACCGTGGTAGCCCTTCGGGTGTTGGAACTGTAGTCGCGATAGATGGGGAAGTGGCCGATGAATGTGTTCACCTTGATACGTAGGACCTCTACGGATTACGCAGCTAGTAACTCCATAGGAAAGTCGCGATGTATAAGACGCTAGTTCTCCCAATGGTACTTTACGGTACTACGGTATTCTAGGTGTCCTTGAGCGTAACATCCTGCGGTCAATTTTGAGCGGTAATTTAGAAGGAGTGTGGGGTTTAGGGGTTTATTCTATAACAGACGCGTATATTTTGAAACGATTGAAACACGACAGTATACAGTAGTAGTAAGTAAGGATGCAGGGGAGCAAGCAATTAAAGCAATATTCAGCAGAGAATCCGATAGAGACCGGCGATTTTGAGGCAGACCCGGTAACTTTTTCTTTTTGAAATGAAAGTTAAGGGCAAACGCCAAAAGGTGGCCCAACCACGCCGACATTCCACTACTGATAATCATTGTTGCATTCAACTCGAATGTAGCTTTAATTAAAATATTTGCTATGTCACGTAGATATAAATCACCAAAAATGGAAACCAGATTTCAGATTCCTGAAAAACCAATATGAACCTCAATACATTAGTAAACATTTACGACATGTTTACCCAATTGAGCCTTGGCTGTAATAATGGTACGTTATTGAAACTGTTGTAGTCTATCCGGTGTGGGTTAGCTTCACACTCGACCGTAAACAACACGCTGTCACCCTGTTTAGTGGTGTGTAGGTTGATCGACGAAACGCGTAGTGCGAGATAACAAAATAATTCTATCATTCGAAAAAAACTCCACCGCTACTCACTGTTGGGAAATAAAACTGGCACACCTTATGTTTGTCGTCCCTGAACTGCCTCGTTGTTTACCATTTATTTTGTCGATTGAATCAATGCTCAAATAAGCTATTACCATATAGCATAATCAGGTATAAATCCTAGTACGTTACCTGAAAGCAGAGAAAAAACGAAATATGTTTATAGGTGGGTATTCAGTTTTATTTGAAACGATATATTTTTGATGTTATAATTTAAGATAATGATTGCAATTTATTTTTGGTTTGCTACCCGCTAATGTTAAACAAAACAGTTGAGGAATTCAAACACTAGAATAAACAAGTATTATGCAATATATAACTTTTGTAATATAATCTTTCACTTCATTACACACTGAAAATTAAAAAATGCAATTGGATGCTTTTTAATAACGTTAAATTCAGACAGATTGTCCCAATACTGTAAGATCGGAAATCATAGACCCAACCGAAGGAAAGACGCAAACTCCAAAACAACTTCAAGTGTAATAAAGGTTTAAATCATGGTCTATCATAGCGATTTATTGTTTATCTTTACCTGTATTTAAAAACTCTGTAATGCGAAATGCGCACAGCTTGCAGGAATATGTTTACTATAATGCTTCCCACCGACCATCATGCTTATTCACTTCTGTCAATACATACAAATTCGTCTCCCGGGACGCCAATATCTGATTACAGGCATCTTCAGTAGTAAACTGTTTGAATTAAATGAACAAAATAAACATCATGAAAAGTAAACACTGCCAGCAGGCACGTAGATGCAACTGAATATGCGGTGAGCTTCGCAAAAAAATCTACCTATAGACTAGAACATCTCTTACGACTGAGAATTCATTATTACATTTTGACATCTGTTACGATTAGCAAAATCAACATTTGCCTCTGACCATTTGTTGTTATGTCTTTATTGAACAGGTGCTTAAAAGATCGCAGATTAAATTTTATGAGTATAAATATTCCTAATAATTCCCGAAAGTCCCAATGTAAAAAAGGTTTGTAATGTGTTTTGCATTGCACTAAAATTTTAAACTTTGAAATGTGCCCATTCCCAACCTTAACAATACGGTATACTAAACATGAAAATAGGGCGAAGCATTAGTTTGTGTGTACCGTATCCGCTAACGCTCAATTTATTTTACTTTGCCTTGCTTCCGTTCGTTATACCTGTGTATAAAATATAACGACTCAGCAGATATGCTTTATTATAAGGATTTTTGTCTTCAGTGTTTTAGTACCATCGCCAATCATAGCGTGTATGCGTTTCGTAGAAGAATGGCTGAGTGGGAAAAATGTTATTATTTTTAATTTATTTAATTGATACTTCATTCACTTTCTCATGATACCTCCAACGATGTACGTGAAGAAAAAGAGGCCAAGTGGGTGATGCAGTTTCTATCTACTAGCGAAGGCTGACCGGCAATTATTCACATAGAGGTCGACAACTAACCGAAAGGACAGCCGAAAGGAAGGTCTGCTGATTACTGATTGAGAAAGAAAGAGCTTAACTGTCATACGTCGGTGCCAGTTGACCAGTACATGAATTAGGGAAACTATCAATGATTTGCGAAACAGAAACGATTTCAAAGATGGAACACATTACTCAACTTACCAGTAAAATATTAACTAGTATTAACATGTCGTCCAAACATGTATACTGTCAACGCACAGAAAATGCTCGAATGGGTAGTATAATTAATATAAAACGATTGGAAACCGTCCGAACTATAGTCATCTATACCTATAAAGAAGGATTTCTGTCTGTCTGTCTGTCTGTCTGTCTGTCCGTATGTTCCTTATAGAATCGAAAACTACTGAACCAATCGGTATGAAAATATGCATGTAGAGGTTTTTTGGGGCCAGGAAAGGTTTTAGTGATGGTTAGAAACTCCTCCCCCCACTAAAAGGGGGGGCTCCCATACAAATGAAACACAAATTTCTGCATAACTCGACAACTAATCAAGCAAATAGAACAAAATTTGGCATGTGGGTGTTTTCGGTGACAAAAATTTATTCTATGGTAAATTGAGACCCCTCCCCTCTTTATTAGGGGAATTATAACTCCTCTCCTCTTTAAAAGGGGGGGCTTCCATACAAATTTCCTCATAACTCGAGAACTAATCAAGCAAATGGAACCAAATTTGGCATGTGAAGGTTTTCGAGGGCAAGAATATTTTCTATAGTAAATTAGGACCCCTCCCCACTTTAATAGGGGGGGCTCCTGTACCAAAGAAACACAATTTTCCTCATAACTCGAGAAGTAATTAAGCAAATGGAACCAAATTTGGCATGTGGGTGTTTTTGGAGACAAAAATTTTTTCTATGATGAATTGGGACCCCTCCCCGTTTTAGGAGGGGGGGATCCTATACACATGAAATACAAATTTCCTCATAACTGAAGAACTAATCAAGCAAATGGAACAAAATTTGGCACGTGAAAGTTTTCGAGGGCAAGAATATTTTCTATGGTGAATATGGACCCCTCCCAACTTTAAAAGGGGGGGCTCCTATACAAACGAAATACGAATTTCCTCATAACTCGAGAACTAATCAAGCAAATGGAACAAAATTTGGCACGTGGGTGTTTTTGGAGACAAAATTTTTTTCTATGGTGAATTGGGACCCCTCCCCACTTTAGGAAGGGGGGCTCCTATACAAATGAAATGCAAATTTCCTCATAACTCGAGAATTAATCAAGCAAATGGAACCAAATTTGGCATGTGAAAGTTTTCTAGGGCATGAATATTTTATATGGTGAATTAGAACCCCTCCCCACTTTAAGAGGGGGGGCTCCTATACAAACGAAATACAAATTTCCTCATAACTCGAGAACTAATCAAGCAAATGGAACCAAATTTGACACGTGGGTGGTTTTGGAGACAAAAATTTTTTTTATGATCAACTGGGACCCCTCCTCACTTTAGGAGGGGGGGGCTCCTATACAAATGAAATACAAATTTCCTCATAACTCGAGAGCTAATCAAGCAAATGAAACCAAATTTGGCATGTGAAAGTTTTCGAGGGGAAGAATATTTTCTATAGTGAATTAGATCCCCTCCCAACTTTAAGAGGGGGGGCTCCTATACAAACGAAATACAAATTTCCTCATAACTCGAGAACTAATCAAGCAAATGGAACCAAATTTGGCACGTGGGTGTTTTTGGAGACAAAAATTTTGTCTATGATGAATTGGGACACCTACCCACTTTAGAAGGGGGGGCTCCTATACAAATGAAATTCAAATTTCCTCATAACTCGAGAACCAATCAAGCAAATAGAACCAAATTTGGCATGTGGAGGTTTCTGGAGGCAAAAATATTTTCTATGGTGAATTAGGACCCCTCCCAACTTTAAGAGGGGGTGCTTCTACACAAATAAAATACAAATTTCCTCATAATTCGAGAACTAATCAAGCAAATGGAACCATATTTGGCATGTGGGTGTTTTTGGAAGCAACCATTTTTTCTATGATGAATTAGGACCCCTTACCTTCTTAAGAGGGGGGCTCTCATACAAACGAAATACAAATTTCCTCATAACTCTAGAACTAATCAAGCAAATGGAACCAAATTTATCATGTGGGTGTTTTTGTAGGCAAGAATATTTTCTATGGTATATTTTCTATGGATTTCCCCACTTTAAGAGGGGGGGGGGGCTCCTATACAAATGAGAAACAAATTTCCTCATAACTCGAGAACTGATCAAGCAAATGGAACCAAATTTGACATGTAAGTGGGTTTGGACGCAAGATTTTTTTCTATGGTGAATTGAGACCCCTCTCTTCTTTAGAAAGCGAGTTATGGCCCATCTCCCCTTTAAGAGGGTGGGCTTCCATACAAATGAAATGCAAATTTCCTCTTATCTCGAGAACTAATCAATCAAATGGAACCAAATTTGGCATGTGGGAGTTTTAGATGGCAGAAATTTTTTCTATGGTGAATTACGACCCCTTCCCCTTTTAAGAGGGGAGCTCCCATACAAATGAAATTCAAATTTCCTTATAACTTGAGAACTAATCAAGAAAATGGAACCAAATTTGGCATGTGGGAGATTTTGGAGTCTTGAATTTATTTTACGATAGTTAGAGACCTCTCACCCCTGTGGTAGAGGGATATGGACTCTCATACAAATAAAACAGAAATTTTTGCGAAACTCAAAAACTAATCAAACTCGAGAAATTCGACTCTTCCATAAAACATTAGTCAATACAAGACCACTAAAACTATCTATAGTAACACTAGATCATCCAGGACGAGACGGTCGCGAGTGTTGCCGCTGACCCGCCGTCGGAAGCGCCGCCCACTGGGGGGCTTGCAAAACTCGAGATTGTGACAAAGATCATCCGAGATTCATGATTTATGTACAACACAGGTTAATTTGTGGCAATACGAAGTTTGTCGGGTCAGCTAGTAACCTATATATAGCCTGGCAGATAAAAAGTCAAGTGAAATGGCATCCCTGATTTTTGGAATTAAATCTAGCACTAGGAAGAAATGTGTAGGTTTCGCACAGAGCGTCAGGGAAGATTTCTTGCATGCTAGCATTGGAAGGCATAGCTTTCATTCGTTGATCAATGAGAACGGTCTAAGGCCTTGCACATTTTGCCGCGACCAGAAAAACTGTAGCAACTGCTTTTCACATTGGAATGTTCGGAATCGTACCTTGGAAACAAGCAATTGACGGTTGACGCTATCGGGTCATCGATTAAGTTTGTACGATACGTGCACGGTTGTCGAACACAGTGAAGTCTTGTAAACCCCTTTAATGTCAATAGCTCGAGGCGTGGCAGCAGAATACGCTCGAGGAAGCTCGATCAACGACTCGCAGAAGAACAGGAAAAGTCGAAAGAATTTATAAAAGGCCTATGGAAGAACATTGATAGTGCCATTGAGACTACTACGACAGAGATGGTAGGTACGATGCGTGAAAGAGAGCTACCGAATGCCGGAGAACGATAGATAAGACGAACCCAGCCAGAAGTCGAATACTTACTTACTTACGTCGGCAAGGCCTGCATAGCATTACTCCTCCATCTAATTCGGTTCACGGCAGCTGGTCTCCAGTTCCGCGGGAACCCAGTGCTCGCCGGATCTCGCTCCACCGGATCTTGCCACCTCGCTCACTGTGCCCCCTCTTCATATTGTTCTTACCGAATTCGATGTGAAACCCACTTTTTTCAGGATAATTGTCCGGCATTCAAGTAACGTGTTCTGCCCAACGTATCGTGCAGTTTTAACCACTTTCTGAATACTGGGTTCGCCGCAGAGACGCGCGAGCTCGTGGATCATTCTTCAACTCCATACACCGTTTACTTGCACGCCACCAAAGATGGCAAAGAAACTCTGAATGCTCATAGGTTCTCTTCTAGCAATGTCCACGTTTTATGCCCGTAGAGGACGAGTTTTGTATAATGTGCACTTTGTACGCGAGCTCAGATTGTTCCTCCGCAAGTCTTTATAGATTTCGCAGTAGGCTTTTTAATCTCATTGCCTATGGTACTGCCTAAGCGGGCCGATAGCATCCACGTCGTCAGCAAAGCAGAGAAATTGATTGAATTTTTTGAAAATCGTGCCACGCGTTTCGATCGCCGCTCGTCTTATAACACCTTCAAGCGCAACGTTGAATAGCAGGCAGGAAAGACCATCTCCTTGTCGAAGTCTCCTGCTTGGAATGGGTACGACAACCCACCACAGATTCTCACAAAGCACTGAATCCCATTCATCGTAACCATTTCGCACCCTGAATTTTCCATAGCTCTTGTCGGTTTACACTATCAGGTGATCCCCCGAATTTATCGGCTATTGGCGATAGCCAATAGAAGATGACTTGGGAAAGCAGGGGTGACATTGCGATTCTCGTTTTGAGTGATTTTGGTTCGTTTCGACCACGTTAAACAAACGGGCGAAACGAACCAAAATCACTCGAAACGAGAATCGCAATGTCACCCCAGTTTGTAGGTGGCATTCAGGAGAGTGATCGCTCGGCAGTTCTCACAATCCA
The DNA here is from genome assembly GCF_943734655.1 of Sabethes cyaneus. Taxonomy (NCBI): domain Eukaryota; kingdom Metazoa; phylum Arthropoda; class Insecta; order Diptera; family Culicidae; genus Sabethes; species Sabethes cyaneus. The sequence goes on along the minus strand of NC_071353.1, from coordinate 99,237,483 downwards.
GCTTATAGCTTTTCTTGAAGATAGGGCAAATAACACCGTCTTTCCACTCCTTCGGTGATCGTTCCGAGTCCCAAATCTTGACAATCAATTGATGCTAGCACCTAGCCAACTTGCCTGACCCATTTGATTAAGTTCCCCTCCAATGCCATCCTTTCCCGCTGCTTTGTTGTTCTTCAGCCGCTGAATGGTTTCTCGATAACTTCGCTTATCGATGGGGGTGGCACATCTCCGTTGCTTACTGCATCAATAAGGCCATTTCCTTCACTATCGTAGTCGTCTGCCTGCACGTCATTTAGGTGTTCATCGTAGTGCTGTTTCCACGGTCCACGGTCGTCAGTCAAAATACATCCATCTTTATCTCTGCATATTTCAGGCCGCGGCACAAAGCCTTTGCATTTTTGCAAGATTCGTAGAGTCTCTGATATAGCTTCCGTATGTTGTGAAAACGGTACAGCTGCTCGAGTTCTTCGCACTCCTTCTTCTCCTGGTGGCGCTTCTTCTCCTGGAAGAGTCGGGTTTGCTGTCTCCGTTTCTGTTTGTATCGCTTCGCTCCACATTCTGACGGGTGGCTCTACGCAGCATTTGTACCTGCGCTGCGTTCTTGTCATCCAATATTTGTTGGCACTCCTCGTCGCTGTTAATGACTGTTTCACGGCATTCCAACAGTCCTCAAGAGGGGCTGCATCTAGTTCACAGTGCGGTGCGGCAGTGCGGTTTCAAGAGATAACGCGTAGCTTACGGCGACATTCAGTTATAGTGAACTAATTGGAAATGACTTCCTTTTAGTTTTACTATATTTGACTTACGTCACGAATACGCGTATTTCGGTTACAACCTGCAGCCTTCATAAGCGTGGCTAGAAGGATTAGATTACAAATCAATGCGTTGAAAACCCAATAGGTAGTGGAAAGAATCTCCAGAGAAAACAACGTTTACCTCCCACGGACAGTGAGTATTGACGGCGATAACCTAGAACTGGTTGATGAGTTCGTATATTTGGGATCTCTGGTCACCACCGACAACAATACGACCAAGGAGATTCAACGACGTTTTCAAGCTGGAAGTTAAGCCTACTTTTCTCTCCGCAAGACGCTTCGATTAAGAAGCATACGCCGCCGCACAATCGGACCGTTAGCCCTCTACGGACTTGAGACAGTAACTTTTGTAATGTAACGTTTTGAGAGTTATTAGATTGGAATTAGGACGAACCTACGCAAAAATTCAAAGATAATATATATTGTTAGTCAATCAATGAACAACCAAGTACAATGCTTTCCTCGACTAATAAGATAAAACTGATCGATAAAGATTTTACTATTCATATATACGAAACGCGGGCAAAACACCATTCAAATCTGGAACATACTATGGCTAAGGAGCTGTTAATTTGCATTGCACGTGTATTTGAATTGAGTTAAAAGTACGTAGATACCTTAAATGCTCGGAAAAGTTTGAAACCATAACCAATTGAAGATTTCGTTCAACATTTATTTACTGTCGATGAACCGGTATTGGATTCATTTTAATGAGCATTTTAAGATATTGCGACATTTGGCCCTATTTAGACCAGCCCAATTTACACGATTATCATTATTACAGTCGAATCTCGCACACGATTCCGCTCAAGGAAAATGAAGTGAAAAAGAAGGACAAGAAGGAAAAAGAAGTCAAACTCCTAAGTTGATTAAACTAAAAGCCACTCTAGTGTCAGATTAACAGTGAAAAATGCGGTATGTTGCATTAAATGATTATCACAGTAGTCTAAATAGTCATAAAAGGGGCAATATTAAATTTCCTTACATTAGCGCACCTGTCGCACCAATTCCGCATCGTGTGTCGTATAAAAAAATAATCTGCACAACTGAGCCCCTTCAGCGTCAAAGGTGGTCCTTTTTTGTCAATAACTCCCAGAATGCTGCTATAAAGAGAACCGAAGCAGTATTTAAACTGTTGCATGTCCAGACAGCTTTATGAGCCGAGCAGAGAAGAAAATTGTATAAAGATAGTAAAAAATCATTATTTTTTTATTGTGATTGAACATTTGCTACTAAAGAGTTTCTGTGCTGTAAGAATATTAAAATATTGATAGCTGTTGATTACACAGTGGAAATTATTAAATCTTTCCGCGGGGTACCTTAAACTTTTTCTCTGACATTTGACATTATAGCCTAGCAGATAATAAATCTAGCAGGCGTAAAAATGTTGCCGGGATGTTTCTGTACTCTTTTCGGTAGATGGAAAATAAAGAAAATGTGACAAATTAATTATCTGACGAATCCATCGGTACCAGTGTACTCGCTCGCTTTAATTGCCATGAAACTTCGTGAAACACGTGAATAAAACATTCATTCAGGCGAACAAAAACCAATGAACCTATAAATATATTTTCGATCGCCTTGACTTAGGAACCAATGTACCTATGAATCCTTTGAAATTATTCGCAAAACTTGATTCTATTTAAAGTGCTCTTCATTACTACAGAAGAATCCTATGAACCGAAATAGTTCTTGTTTTTAAAATATGTATTATGCAGGAACAAAATATTAAATTTTTTATATACAATATTTTTACTACATTTATCAAATATTGTCGGTCATTAAAAATTAGTAATGATATTAATACATATTTAGGATAAAAGTATATGAAACGCAAAAAAACTATGTAGCAACTAAGTGTAGTAGCCTGATTTTTGTCCACAAAGAGACAGTAATGAAGGAATTTTTCCCTTTAGTTGGAAAGAAAATTACAAAACGGTTGGTTTTCGCAATTCATCGTCGTGATTTCTAGCAATAATAATTTGAGTTACGGGAAATCCATAATATGTGACTCAATAAATAAAGAACAAGTCCAGTCAAAAGTGTTTTTTTTTTTGAGGCAGATTTCAAAAATCCTTAACGGAATGTGTTCAAAATTTGCTCTGAAATTCGAACATAAGGTAATTTTATTGTTATTGCTTGTCTTATTATTCTTTTTTTTTCAAGCAAGGGTTTTATATTTTAAAGCATCGTTTAACGGGAGGAACGAGAGTGTCGGTTGAAATAACGCGAAAGAAAGATGGAAAAAAATGCATTTGCACCTGCTGTCGGTACGTTCAAAATTTTCATCATTCTTTAGGTTCTCCCTGAGCCGGGACTGCGATGCTGGATTGCGTCTGGATTATTTATTGATGAGCTGGACTTCATTTCAGAACCGCTTTCCGATCAGCGCTCAAGTGATGCGGAGCGAAGTAGGTTTAATCAGCATGTGTTTGGAGGATGATTCAGCAAAACATAGGGCACTGTGGAACTAACGACTAGTATTAGAAAATGATCTAGTTGAAAGTATTATGTATGTTTTTTTCCTACGTGCCATTGTCAGGAATTAACAACTTTATTGCACTGGTAAAGCGATTTAGACGTGTGTAAATTCTGGAAACGCGTCTGAGTCTCCGTATGCAGATTAATATTATTCAACAAAAAGATTAAACAGCTTTAAACATGGGTTTTATAGCAGTATAATATATAGCAAGTTTTCTAATTACAAATATAGACGGTAATTTTCAATTTTAATAAATTAGTCAACAAAGTGGAACATACTTATGAACTGTTCCCAGTAATTGTTCATTCTGTTTACAATGCAAAAAGAGATATAGCAAAATTGAATCATAAACGTAATTCGTATAGGGAATGAATAACACAATGTAATTTTTTCGCAACATTCTATGAAAATTATGCTTAAAACAATGGACTTGGTTGAGCAACCTCCGTTACTTAATCGCTGTGAACCAGGCAATAAAATTATGCACCGTATGATCGTAAGCTACCATTATGCGAAGGTGCAGTTAGCATATACCCAAGTAAAAACATGACCGAAACAAAACGAAATGATATTCACACAGTATATATCGGTATGGATTGGAACGGAGTTAAATGTAACTCGTCCAAATTTTATGTTATTAAAAAATTCAGCGACCAGTAAAAATTAACATTTTTTATTTCCAAATAAATGCATTAATGGTAAGAAACAAAAACAAATCCTCTTTGCACTCCTTACCACAAATAACAAAGTATTACAAATAGCAAAAAAGCATGAACGTATTCGTACAAAAGATAGGCATTACCGCCATCGAATGCCTTTGGACACCTTTGGCATTTTACACCATGTTACTCACTTTTTAGGTACCCGCTAGCATAAAATAATCCAAATGCATGCAGTTGAGTGGAACAAGCTGAACTCTGGGCTATTTTGTCCGTTCGCTCAGGTGTGTGTCGGAACAGTCGGAACGAAAAAATTTGAAAACTTCAATGTCATATTATTACAGTTATTGTTACATGTATTTGCCAAAGAAGCACATTGAACTGGACACATGATGGTGTATATTTATAGATGTACCATTTTCATTTTTTTTATTAAATCGAACATCGATGTGACGACCAACTTAAAACATCTGGCAGCCCGGGTGGACCAAATGTCATCATCGGTAAAAAGTAAACATTCAGAAGGCAAAAAAGTGAAAAGTGATTTCGACCCGGTGCTGTTAGATAATTTTACTTATAATTAAATAACTAATACTACTTATAACTAACTTATAATTAAATAACAGTCGACTATTTTTATTGGAATGAAAAAAAAAAAAAGAAAATTGCCCAAGAAGTTTGAAAAATTATTATTTTTAGCAGCAGCACTGCCCAATACTTTTAATTCGATTTGAAAAAAATTGTTTCAATGATTACCAATTGATCTAAAAAATTCCAACCCCATCGTGTTTCCCAGATTTTTTTCTACCTAAGAATCACTCGTTAAAGGGTGTCTCACATCTAATTGCATCACGGAAAAAACACTGTAGCGTCTTGGTAGATTTGGGTAGAAGTAGTTTAGAGTGTATTGTTTACACTGATTTTTATCGCTGTCAGTTTTCCGAAGATTGGAAAAAGTGGCGTCACCCGAAAAGCAACGTGGTGAATTGATTTTGGACAAGCACCCGGAAAATCCTTCTATCTCTCGTCGGGACATCGGAAAACAACTCGGAATCGTGCAGTCAACGGTGAGTCGTGCGATTAAACGTTGCTACGGAACTCTGAGCATGGAACGGAAGGAGAAATGCGGTCAGAATGGATGTTCTATTAGTGATCAGGATCACAAGCGTGTTGTGAAAGCGTTTAAACGGAATCCCAATGTTTCGGTCAGGGATGTGGCTAAACACTTGAATCTGTCCAAGTCTGGATCTGGAGCAAATAAGGAGGCAGAAATTTTCAAAGTTTGCCAAGAAATACATTATTTGGTCACCAATCTGCCCATGTGGCAAACGAAGTGCGCCGTGACTACCGGGGCGGCAAACGGGCAGATATACCTCATAAAGTTTCTATAGAACACGACGGTCCCACACGAATAACACGACAGGGGCTTGACTTGGCTTGCCTCATCCACCACGGACTTCAAACTATTAGTCCTTTATATTTTTTCACAAAAGTCCAGAAAATCAGCAGATACCGCTTTGCGCTCGCTTCGTTACGCAGTATGTACCTACTCAAGGAATGCTGTGTTCAGCCGACTGGAGTAGAGCTCTTCCATTTCGCGAAGTAATCGCTTGCCATCCTCTGTCCGTAGTCTAATAAAGCGATTTCTATATTTTTGTAATCTGTTTCTAAGGTTACGTAGTTTTGGCTATATTGCGCTCGGGGACGTCGCTGTCTAATTAGGATACAATCATGGATGACATCGAAGATCAGATCATAAAACCGGAGAACGGCGTGGTCAACACATAGTCAGCTAAAAGCGTTATCCAATCTACGGCATCTAGGTATGCATGAACTACAGATTCATCACAGGAATTGTAGTCATAATAGTAGTGAACTGGTACGATGTCTCCAGTAGTTCGGATGTAGTCATATTTAAAAATAAAAGTCAGAGTCGCTTACGAAAGCCAGATCAAGTAGTCTGTCATTCGCATTACGTACATCCTGTATCTGTTGTAGCCTACATGTAAGAAGAATGGATTGTGTCAGAGCAATTTCTTGTTCTGACGAAGCATTGATCGGAAAATAAGAATACATGTCCTCGTCAAATTCCTACTGAAGCCTAGGCAAATTGTAGTCACTCAATGCGATGACTGTATTCGTCGTTTTAGCTATGTGACATAGTTGTTGCATACAGGAAGTATGGTCAGAATAAACAAGGGTGACCGAGTTTGGCACAGAACAGACATAACATATGTAGAAAGCCTGTATTGGCAACGATACGCATACGCATCGTAGATGCTTTTTAACGCCAACTAGCACGCCGCCGCTCCACAGTAGTTAGGATGTAGATGGATTACGGTCCAGACGGTAGATTTCGTAGTCTGGTGAGAGCTCAGAGTTTAATACGTCACTGCTAATCCAGGTTTCAGTCAGCGCGATGACGTCATAGTCGCTAGAGGAGAGTACCGTGGACCCCCGTTCGTTTGACCGTTTTTAATTTGAACACTTCTTAATTTGAACCCCGTTGGTTTGCACGACGTGCAAATTAAAAATGGTTCAAATCTCATTGTCAATATGACATCATTTGCTTATGCAGACAATGCACATAAACATGATTTGTTTGTACTGATCTAGCGTGTTTAATCTGTTTCACAATGCGTTTTCCCAACAACTATGGTAGAAATCTGATCGGAGAATGAAATATTCGCTGCTTGCAACTGCCAACTGTATCAAACCACCAAACAATAACAAAGAACAGGGCAGCCAGTTCACACAAGCTCCAGCATATTTAGGGCTACCAGTTGTTCAAATTAAAAGCTAAACCCGTTAGTTTGCATGAGGAATCGTTCAAACGAACGGGGGTCCACTGTACCAAGCGAAAATCTTTGGTTTTCGTTCTGGATGCACGGACATTCTGATAGAATACTGTTAGGGAAAGAACAGCCTGAGCAATCGGATACGAGAGTGCCTAAGAACGTCCTGGACCTAGATTACTAGATAGGTTGGTAGAATGGCTAAAAGTGGAGGAAAGATCAACGCTTTGATCATTTAAAATGTGAACAAACTTTTGCTATTCACGGTAGCTTGGAGAACCCCTTCACCACTCCCACGCAGGGCCGGGCCGACTGACGAACGCTGGCAGCACTTGCGTGACTGTGGTGGGGGGCTCCAGGATTTCCAACTGCGGTGCGTCCCGGTGAAGATCCAGTGATGCTTGCTGGATTCGTAAGTCTTCAGCTTGGCAGGAGTATGAACTTCTGCATGCAACTGGATCCAACTGTAAGCCGCTATCTTCTATGTAGTCGCCTTTGTGATCTAATGGTTATCAGCGATCAGCGATGATCAGCATATCAGCGCTAGTCAGGGATGATACATCTGAGCTTGCAACCACCGACTTTGACGTAGGTGACTAGTTTCGAACGTACTTAGAGACCTACCACGGTTTTATTGGGATGGAAACAGCCACACCATCAGCCATCAGCCTAGTAACCTGTTTGTAAAACTATCACCCTTCTTTACCTATGGTTGTAATAACACAGATGCCAGCCCTATAGCGTCTTATTCAAACGTATCCTGCTCATCCAGTACACCATAATTAGGATCTTTCTAGAACCGCTCCCAATGTACCTGTGACACTCCCAATTGTGGCTTTTTGGTTTAAAGTCCTAAGCTCTAACAAGACGTTACGACTGTAGCTGGTTGCGAAAACGCATGCACCCCTCGGTTCTAGAGAAGGCTAGGTTTGAGATATGTATCAACTTGGACCCTAAGAAACAAAAAAAAATTGGGAAAAAATCAAATTGACCTGTTTTTTCAATGCTTACATGTTACAAATAACTAAAATATAGCCGTGTTAATATGACAGGAATGGATAATTTTCAGTCGGCTCAAACTAGTAACTTTGCCCTCGGATGGAAAAGGCGAAATCGGTGAAAGCCGGAACGTGGTTGACAGTATTTTTAGGCTCGAATCTAATGTTCTAACCTATCTGCAACGACAAAGCTATGTAAAAACTGCATACCACAGCCCACCCCCTCTCAGTCCATGCGTTTGTGTTTTTTCAGTGTACCGTTGCGGGACATAGGGACAAAATTAAAAATACATCTCTGCGGTTTTTTCTTAGTTGACCTAAACCAAAACTTTTCAGAAAGTTTCAGTTTTTAATCTTAGCTTTTAATACCCGTTTTGTCAAAACCTCTTATTTTCTTTTGCTTATATTTGAGATAAAATTGTCTTCATTGAAAAAAAATGTAAATTTAGTTTGCAAATTGAATTTAAAAATATTTGGCAGCACTGGTGCTCAAAAATATCTTTTTTTTATTTCCTTTGAAAATGTGAAAATAACCTAATATTTCCGGAGATATAAGCAAATGAAAATGCGAGGTTTTGACAAAAACGGGTATTTTCCTTAAAAATGGAGGTGCCCCCATTAATCGAGGAAATGTCCGATCAGCACCAAATTTTGGATTTTTGCTTTCTGGCCGAAAACGAACAATCCGGCCAAATTTAGTTTCCACCGTTGAAGGTCGATTACACGTTTGAATTTTTTCTCGGTCACTTGACGTGGAATGACCCATATTGATGTGATATTTCCGAAATTTGCTATGAAACAAACAACAAACGTTACGGTTTTGTAAAGAGGAACGAAGTGAAGAAAAATAGGCGGCCCTTTTAGATTTGGCTGCCACGACGGATTTTCTCAGAAATCCGAGTTTTTCGTCATGAGCGCACTACTATAGAGTTAATAGGATCTTTGCACTAGCCCCGTAATTTCCCTGTACTATAATAACCGGCTGCGAAGTCTGTCGATAAAGAAGGGTCAAGTTAAGGACTTTTATATCCACGGCTTTGCTTTTATGCACTATCCGATTTGAATTTTAAGCTCACCATTGGAAAGCTGAGAAAAGGGTATGAAATGGGGAAAGGCAAATGAAGAGCGTCCAACATCCCTGGTCCAACTCTGGCTATCCCAAGCCCCAATCTAGCGCCTCCACGTGGCCATACCCGGTAATGCTCTATGGAGTAGCCGAGCTAGGAGGTGCGATGTCGGGTGGTTCCCGACTGCCTGATCTCAAAACCGCGGTTTTGGGAAGAGGGCGAAGTCACACGGCCTTGCTAATAGGTAAATCTAATATAAGTTATTTTAATTATTATTTTCGTTTTAGCTTATGAAGCACCTCCTGCTAAATAGTGAAAACTTTGGCCAAAACGAATTTTAATATTGCACATGGATACCAGAAGAATAAATTAAATTAATTATTGGAAGCACTTATGGAAACTCAAAGGACGTAACACTATTCCATTCGAAGAACTGCTGATGAGATTGTTCTATTTTTGCCCATATACCGTGAACGCAGGTAATTCCGATCAGCTCCTAATTCCGATCACTCAACTAAAGTAACCGATTTTTAAAAGATTGAATTAAAATTTATAGCTCATTGGCAAGCTTTAATTATGAGGATTGCCATAAACCATGGTTTTTGATTCCATCTTCTAAAAATCGACTACTTTAGTTGAGTGATCGGAATCAGGAGCTGATCGGAATTACCCGCGTTCACGGTATACAACATTTCATCTTAATATCATATTATTACTGATATCATATGTGTGGAAGGGTGGGTGATGGAGTGAATTGCCAACCTGAATCCTTAAGGTCTGAAGCAAATATGGCAGTTCACAATTCTCACAAACAAATCATCATGTGGGTTAAAGTTGGTACAGCGAAATTGATTATTACATGGAAGGATCCTAATGCTGGAAGGCGACTCTTATAACCCCGGAATGCGCATAAGTGCATCTGCTTGTGGGTCCGCCCAATCCCTTTTGGCCCTTCTGTAACAGCATTAGTGTGAAATTCATTTAATAATCAAATTTGGATCTACTGTAATTCTACCTACATACACTGGCAAGTCCTTGAAGTGATGGTGGTTTTCCCCTAGGGGCCATCCATATACCACGTGGACAGTTTAGAGGGGATGGGGGGTATGGAAATGTCCACGCTTGTCCACAGAAGGGGGGGAGGGGGTATGATAAATATCTACGTGGACAAGTTTTTTTCATACCAAAAACAGAAATTAGAAACAGATATATTAAATTAATTATTCATACCGATTACCATTAACCATTGATCAGCGATTGTTTTCAAGCTCAAATGATGTTTTATTTTCTGATGAGGCATATGTTGACGTAAACATATGAACCGAGCATTACGGAAGGATTCGCCTTCAGAAAATTTTTCGAACCATATCGCGTTGGAAAGGTCCTGTGTTGTGTTTAAGTAAATGTCCAATCTGAGGTGCTCTGGTTAGACAGGGATACTCTTGACGCAGAATAATCGTCAAGCGAAAGTCAAACTGAAATCGACTTTCTTGCAGTCGATAATAATTCACTGTAGACAAGGTTACTATGAATAGAGGAATTGAGGTTCTAAAAATTCCGCAGTGACTCAAAATCCGTATGCATTTTGTCGGCCTTTAGACTGGAGCGCAAGCTTTTTAAAAAATACTGCGTAAATCAAGTTGAAAACTAAATTCAGCACCATTTCTGTTTAGTTATTAAATTATACATAAGAAAAAAATGTCCACGTGGACAAACAGGGAGAGGGGTGGGAGTTGAGCCAATGTCCACGGAGGGAGACGGGGGGATTGAAAATAGGTATTTTTCTGTCCACGTGGTATGTGGATGTCCCCCTACTACTACTACTACCATTGGAAAGCTGAGAAAAAATGCCACGGTGGATACTGTCATCGCTCAATCGATTTTGATGAAACACTGTCGATGTAGCAATACACTCTTAACTATTTTCAGTCCAAATTTCCGTCATTTATACTGACGTGGTAAAAAGTTTTGTGTCCAACTTTTCGGATTTCGGACAAGTTGCAGGAAGTTGAATGCAGTTAGTATAAATTTGATGAGCAAGATGGTGCAACTTGAAGAACATATGAAAAGGGCGTATTTAAAGCACAAAAAAATATTACCCAATGTTTAACGGAAAATATTTTCGTCTGTATTCATCATGGCAATGCTAATATGTACCTGTTTGTGGGGATCATGATCATATCAAGGTGCTTTCATGCTACGCCATTGCTATAAGCGTTATTCAGTTACTGTTTATCTCTTAGATTCATTGGCTCCTGTTTAAAAATGTTTAAATTTTAGTATGGCCAGTTTATCTATCAGTTTTTTTTCTGTCAGAAGGTTAACCAAACATTGTTATCGAATGTATAAACACTCGGTACAGAAATAAAAAATATTAATATACGATAACGCTGTCGTACACATACCAAAACCCGATTCATTCCATAAATGTCTACTCGAGCAGGCATTCAACCAGAGCCTCGCGGATATCTTATCATACAATCTTAAACGACACAATTTGATTACATATACCGATTGTATGTAAATACTGACGCATAGTATGATGTTTTACTACCTCTAATCGATGCTTGGTTTCAATTGCTGCAAAGCCGGTTCCGTTATCGTTTTCCATTCGACATGGGAACTGAACTTTCACTTTTAATTGAGCTACGAATAAATATAAACTTTAATTGTGATAATTTGAAATTCATGATCAAACGGATGATAATAAATAAAACTAGCAACCAACACAATCACACCTTCTTCTCTCATCTGCCTTTACATTGTAGCAGGCAAACTGAGATGTTGGCCGTTATTTGTACTATTGAATGCTTGTGTTTTTTCTCCTAATACAAAGTACACACTGAAAATAAGAGTAGGTACTATGTGAAAATGCAAACGAACAAATACACTTGCGCAACTTGCTGCCCTCAGTATACTTACTTACTCGACTATGCGCGGGTGAGCGTGGTCTCGGGACGGGAGGTGAAGAAACCTCGTGTGAATGAGATGCGAAGGTTGCGCTAGCTGCTAATTGACTTCATTTTTCCTTCTGATTAACAACAAAGTGAAATGAAACTTGAAGCTGGCGGTAATAGGGGCAACGACCTATTTCTAGTTTGTACAGATTTTCAAAATCTTGGTTATGGTTGAAACTAATACAGAAAAAATCAATCTGTTTCTAACATAAAGTTTTCGTCGAATTCCAATCGAAAATTTTACAACTTTTATTTAAAGAAAGGAATTTTGAACTCCTAGAAGCTTGGCAACCAAATAGTCGAAAAGCAAACTAACATGTTGCTAGTTTTGATCCTAAACAACAAACTTCCAATTAAGAGACCAATATTATCGTCTTGTACCCTACCCGGTTTTATTCATGTGCTTTTTGTTTAACACTCTCGCAGTGGTTTCGATAGTGGGAGGAGAATCGTTCTATGTGAAAATATATGCATCATTTCTGACTTAATATTCACGTTGTCTACATTCGAAAGAATAAATGGCGGCATATGAACGATAAAAAATGCATAATGAAATATAACAATGATTAATGAGAATCGTTACCTATCAATGCCGAATAGACGTGTAGACGTCAAATCGATATGATGGGTTGACACAAAATTACACTAACGTGACAATTTCAAATCCTATTTGCATTGTCATCATTTTTCTAACACTGTTTCCAACATTGAAAAGCATACAATATTTCCCAGAGTGCTTTCTGGCCTATTTTAAGGGGTCTAATCGAGACTTAAACATTGCGTAATTTGTTCAACACAACCAGTGACTATTACAGTAGATACATACTGCTGTAGATGTTGTTGTATTTGCTGTTCGAACTACAATTATTGCTAGCTTTAACGGTAACGGAACTACTTAAGGTTTTGTGTTCACCTTCCCCTCTCCATGGCAGTTGAGTAGTGCCTTGAAGCATACCATGTGCACAGCCAATTGCGCTATGATGTTATGGTCGCTATTGCTATTTGACTTAATTTTATTTTTCGCTTAACATCACAGCTATCAATCACCCAGAAGTGAAGCTGAGCGTGTTAACGAGTTGATGCTATGTACGAAATGTATGCACTAATTAGTGTTGCTCACAGGTACAAAGATGGCTGTTATTTTGATCGTCCAGGAGAATTTTAATCACACTTTTGTAATCTGCACACTCCAGGAGCATCCTAAAGAGTCGGAAAATATAACTGTAAGAAAGATTGGCCTAAAACATTTACAGCTTTTCATTCAGCCCAAAATCTGTTGACGAAAAGATGGTTTCATTTTCCACTTTTTACTCTAGGAAATATACAAAGTTTACAAGCATAAAACGAGCTCATAAAACTACGATAACGGAACATGGTTAACATGCATGTACCGTCATCGTTTCGTTTCGTTTCGTTTCGATTCGATTACCATCGCGTATGTATACACATAAACCTAAAACAAGTTTTCTGCTGATGGTTAGCGTTAGTGCTCCTCGTTTGCTTCGGTATTAGTGGCTGATGTCTTACAGTTTGCTGTACAACTAATAGTACGTACCCATAGTATTAACAACCTGGGTTGAGCAATAGAGAAGCGCTAACATTAAGGTGCCCGGGAAAAATGCACTTTTAAATTCAATGAGCGTAATTTGCAAATCAAAGCACATCTTTGCATATGGAATTAGTGATTTTACGCATCATATTTAGTACAGATGAGAATTGTCCGTAATAAATTTGTGTTTTATTTTGTTTGCATTAAAAATTTGAGTTTGTAAAATAATATCAAGAGTAGTACACACCAAAATCAAATAAACCATAACTTGCATTGATGTCACATCCAACAAGCAACATAAGAATTTATTGAAAATTTGACAATTCACGCCACTATGACCAAATTTAAAATTCAGCCTAGGAAACTTTTTTAAAAGAAAACAAGTCAAACAAAATAGAATAACACTCGAAGCATTTTTGTAGCAGCCGAGGATATCGAATCTAAGCTTTGACCACCCTACCCAATACAATGAGCAAGCACCGTGCGGGAATTACACCACTCTGCCCCTTAACCATACACAAGTTGTTGTCGACTGCATATGGTACATTGTATTGTAATGTGTGCATAGCATTATTACTGCTGATGTTGCTGCTGCTGACACTATAATACGAATGTGAATCGAAGTTTGTTTCACGAGCAGTTCTATTTGGAAGTTCAAATCGTTATCTCGCCGTATTGCCCGTGGTATGGATTCTCTCCGGAAATTTAAACCGAACCCGTAACAGATAGCTGTCTTTATCTTCGCTAAAGCTAGTTTCCTATACGTTGTCGGCGTTTTCTTTTTTCGTCTTCACGAGTGCAGTAAACAGTCAGACCTGAATATTTATGTGAATGTTTGCTTTTTATGGCAGCCTTGTTAAAAGTGTACATAGGCTAATGACTAAAGTTGGCGTAATTTAAGCAATTCTAAACGAGCGGTTATATCACGTAAACAACTGCATGCTTTGAAACGACATGATTGGAATAAATTAAGGTTAACTTTATCACTCGTTGTTCGAAAAAATTTTATACAGTATTCATGCTACAAAGAATACCTGTGCATATACACTACATAGCGAAGAGTTTGAATGGTATCTATTACAAATGACATCAAATGTCGTCATTTCGACACCCGATTTTAATTAAAATTATACTATGGACAATTGAAATTCTCATTCAACGCAACCGGCTTCCAAAACGGTTTGTTTTTCCATCTTTGGAAAAAAAAATCAGAAGGGTTGCGTTATAGACAAAACCGCATGGTTGACGTAGGACATTTTTTCATATTTTTGACAGACATTCCATTCTCGGAAATGAACCGGTTCACAAGAAAGAGCGCTCAAACGAACGGCTCTTGAGAAAGAACGTACTCGAAAGTAACACGAAGCTTGGTTCGTAAATCGTAATTTACCGAACTGTCAACTTAGCGAAGGTACGAACCGTAAGCCATGAGTCGCCGATTTGAATCGGTTTGCAGCAAATAATGAACGGTTCAGAGCCGCTCACACAAGAGTCCTTTTGCCCACCTCAGGACCATTTTATTCGGGGCACGTGGCCAGAATGCCCGGCGCAAGAGCTGCTAAAACTGTTTTCAGCAGATAACCAGAAAAAAGTCGTAGACTTCGGGGCAATCCACGCCCAATGGGGGTGAGTCGCTGAGGACAATACACGTTCAACTGGTGTTCGAGGGGATTGGAGAATGACAGCCCAGGACCGACAGCATTGGAGAACCATTGTTCGTTTGGCGCTGGCTCGTTAACGGACCATCGCCACTAAAATAAAAGTAAAGAAAGTATTCCATCCCACCGCATAGAAGTCTTAAAATTCAAATCTTGACAAAAAAATCAAATTTTCACTCTCCGACAAATCCTACAGAAATGTCGAGAGTACAACGTGCCCACGCACCATATTTTCGTGGATTTCAGAGCAGCACACGATACAGTTGAACGCGACAGTTATGGCAGATAATGGAGTGATGTGCTAGATGTGCTACGTGTGTGTTTCGGGGACGCTCTCTAGTCCTTTCCAATCAAGGTCATGGACTGTCCTGTATGTTATTCAATATCGCTATTGAAGGCGTGACCCGGCGAGCAGGCATCGAAACGAGAAGTACGATCTTGAGCAAGAGTAGCCAACTCCCAGCCTTCGAAACCACCTCGACAATATTACTAGAAACCGTGGGAGGGCGGAGGCAATTTACGCCAGACTAAAAACGGAGGCTAGGAGGATAAGGTTACAAATCAATGCGTCGAAAACCAAATATATGGTAGGAAGAAACTACAGAGAAAGCAACGTTTGCCTCCCACGGACAGTGACTATATGACTATGAATTCGTATATTTGGGATCTGTGGTTATCGCCGACAATAATACGAGTAAAGAGATTCAATGACGCATTCAAGCTGGAAATCGAGCCTACTTTTCCGCCCCAAAAGGCTGATGATGTACAAAATGCTAATCAGACCGGCAGTCCTCTACGGACTTGCGACAGTTACTTTGCTTACGGAAGACATACGTGTACTTGCTGTATTTGAACGATAGGTGTTACGGACTATTTTTGGCGGAGTACAAACGGATAGTGGAGAATGACGCAGGCGTATAAACCACGAGCTACAAACATTACTTGGAGAGATTCCCATCGTACACCCGGCGAAATTTGAGAGACTCCGGTGGACCGGCCACATCGCAACGATGCAAGACGACTGTGCAGTAAAATCCGTTCTCTTCAAGAACCCCACCGGCACCAGGAATAGAGGTGCTCAACGTGCTAGATGGGTCGACCTGGTTGAAACCGACTTGCGTGTGTCCAGACGCGTGACGGATTGACGACGAGTAGCCCAAGGCCGAGTACAATGGAGAGGAATTCTTGATACGGCAAGAGCAACCCCGGCTCTCGGCTGGTAAAGTAAGTAAGTAAAGTCAAGTAAAGTAAGACAATAAAATATTAGTGGCAATTGTAAAACAGTTTACCATACTTGTAAAAAGAGGAAATCAAGGAGAAAAAACTCCAAAGAAGATTTCAACACTACTGTTATTCAAGCGCACGTTTGTCTACAGATGAAGTTACACCTGCTATGATCAATCAACGATGTCTGTGCTAGTAAAATACATATTTTCTTAGAAAATGTACCAAAAATGCACAAAAATAAGACAATGCATGACATTTGGCGATTTTTCAATAGCGTGTAGTTAAAAATCAATTTTTTTTATTAGAATCGACGCTGATTCAATCGATTGGAGAAAAAAATTGGAAAACGATCAGGAAATCACTAAGTTATTAGCGCTCGTCGTCACAATAGAACCGGGGTGACTCGTGTTGTTTCAAGCGGTTGTTTCCATTGTACTCGATCTTGGGCCGCTCATACGCCTCCGCCATTCTCCGCTTTTAGTTATGTGCTCCGCCAAATATCGTCCGCAGCATCTTCCGCTCAAGCACGGCAAGGGCGCGTATGTCATCCCTGCGCAGTGTCACAGCTTCAAGTGCACGGCGAACTACCGGTCCAAAAACGGTTTTGTACAATGTTAGCTTCGTACGGTGGTATATGCCGCCGAGCGTAGCGTTTTGCGAAGGGCGTTCTAGCCCCAATTTTTGGCTAGAATGCGTCGCTGGATCTCCTTGCTAGTGTTGTTGTCCGCGGTCACCAGAGATCCCAAATACACGAACACATCTACCACTTTTAGTTCGTCACCGTCAACGGTTACGGTCGTGCGAGGCACGCGATTGTCTCCTTTGAGCCTCTTCCTTTCATGTGTTTGGTCTTGGACGTATTTATTTTTAGCCCAATCCTGTTAGATTCCGCTTTCAGTCTGACGTAGATTTCCTGCGCCGTCGCAAAGTTTCTGGTTGAGATATCGGTCATCTGTGAAGCCCAAAAGGTGGTTACTTTTACTGAAAATCGTGCCTCTCGTTTCGATGTCCGCTCGTCGGATCACCCCATGTTGAATAACATGCAGGATAAGCCGTCACTTTGCCTCAACCCTTGTCACGTCTGGAAGGAACTCGAGAGTGTCCCCGGAACGGAACACATCACAATGCAGCAGCAGCGGTCAATCTCGTCAGTATGTCTGAAAGCCGTGTTCGTGCATAATCTGTGACTAGAAACGGTGCATATTCCTCACAATAGTGTGAATAATTTGTTTCTTGCCCGTATCATCATGATGAGGTGGGCTGGGCAAACAGAGCGAACAGGAAGTGACGGACTAGGAGCTTTCTGATTAAACTAACGCGGCTGGGGCCAATGATATGCCACGGTTCTGGGATACTCTGGAACCCCTTCGAATCGCATAGGAGGAGGAGGATTCCACATGTTATTTAACATTCGAAAAGTGGCCATCGAAACGACAGGCAAGAGTCTAACTTTGCAATGGCGAAGGCAATCTACGCTAGACTAAAATCAAACTTGATGAGTCCATAATTTGAATTCTCTCGTCACCGGTGACAACAACACGAAATAGGGCCCTCCTTGTCTTTCACAAGACATTTCGATCAAGCATACACCCCACACAAAACTGATGATGTACTAAACGCTTATTGGAGTGGCAGTCCTTCTCGGACATACGACGTTTAGCTTGGAAAGATATCCATCGTTCACCGGGCTAAAGTCAGGAGGCTACGCTGTGAGGATGCCGGACAACAGTGCGGCAAAATCTTGGCTCTTCATGGACCCCACCACCACCACTAGGTAGGAATGGAAGGGCTCAACGTGCAGTGCTAGATGGCTAAACTACATTGAAGCATTGACTTGCGAGTGTCGAGACCCTCAACGAATTGGCGGCGAGTAATCAAGGACCGAATGGAGTAAACCTAACGCACTCTTCTCTTGACTTTAAGGGAGCCTGAGTTTGAAAAATCAACTTGGATCTTAAAATACAAAGACAGATGGCGAAAAAATGTAATCAACCTATTTTTGCTCAAATTTCAGATCAGGGAAGGTTCGATCACTTTGACTCAATTTTGATTCATTTGACAGTGCCGTACCGTGCTCGGCTGAGCAAAATATGACAAAGTTATGTATGGGACATTTGTAGAACTAGTTAGTATCTTCAATTTTACTGAATAAGGTTTTATTGTATCTTGTGTAGTTACGATGCAACAACGCTAGTTCCTCTTTAGTATCTAAGTGAACCTGAATGTTCATTTAGTTGCTAACTCTTTGAGAATACTCAAGTGTCCAACAAGATCGCCATGGAGAAACCTAATGGATCATTTGAGCATTAGAGCACTTTTCACAGCATCCAATTGAATGAATTGATGTAGAGGAAAAAGATTGTGCAAAGCTTCTAAGGCTTAAGAGGGAGTGCTACTCATAGCTCCTGTTATGGAGATGGTGCAACAAAGATGTCTATCTAAGGTTACACCCAAATACTTAACGTCTGAAGATAGAGACAGCTTAACGTCTCCTGGTTTTAGATGAGTGATGGACACTTTTGATCTTTTGGTAAATGGCACAATTGTTGTTTTCGTAGGTTTTATGATCAATCCCTCGCGTTTGCACCATGTGAAGTTTAATGTATATTGCTTTCTGTCAGAGATGATAGTATCGTATTTACCGCGGACTATAATAACAATGTCATCCGCAAATCCAACAGTTTCAAAATCTTTATGCTTCAGTTTCACGAGAAGATCATCAGCTACTAGAGACCACAAAAGAGTGGAAAGGATACCCTCTTGAGGACAGCCTTTGACAGTTGTTTCTTTTACTATTGTGTCATCGAGATTAGCTGATATTTCTCTATTTGATAGCATTTCCACAACGCAATCAACTATATTTACATTAAAGCCACGATTTCTCATGGCATTCCCACGATTTCTCATGGCATTCTTCGTCGATAGGCATAATGCATCTTTATGAAGAACACATCCAATATGAAGAAATGACGCTAAGAGAATTTCTTTAGCAGCGAAAGATTTCTCAATTTTTTTAACAAGAGTGTGAAGAGCTGTTATTGGTAATGGATTTTTAGGAAGTATTTCAGATTTAACATACTCGTCGATCAGTTTTTCCATTAATTTTAAGAAAATTGACGAGAGACTAATTGATAATTTGAATAATTTGGTATGAATATTGCCCTGACTTTCCTCCACATTTTTGGAATATACCCCAGTACAAAACTTAACATGAATAATTTTACCAAAGCAGAAATTACCGGTTTGCACTCTTGAATAAGCGCCGGAAAAATTCCATCGTGACCTGGTGATTTGAATGGTCTGAAAGAATCGATAGACCCATTCAATTCTAGAGTATGAAAAAATTAAGTTTGCTAAATATGTAAATTCTTCGTAGGATAACTGCTTACGTAAGTACTGTTTACACCGTGCCAATGCTGCGACCTTATTAATTTTTTGAATTTGTTCAAGCGATTTTGTTATGCATTTTCTCATGAAGATAATCTTCCAAAATAATCAATAAAAAACCCGATTTAATCCACCTAGTGGTGAAAGGAACCTTTGTTATACGGTCTTACTTGCTATTTGAGATAGAAATCGACACGCCTTCGTCTATTGGTTAACGTTGCGTAGTGCGTTGGTTTACATAAAATTTTTGAAAATTGAATAAGTTTACAAATTTTGATAGATCCTTTTTTCGTGAAATTGCTGAGTAAGGATAAGTAGGTTGTTATTAATCTGAGTAAGTGCAAATAAAAGTAAGTTGTGAGAGGAAATCTTATTCTTTAACATATACATTGCCTAGTAAAGGTCTAGTTTATAGGTTTTTGAACTATGCATAATTTTCTGTAATGCCATTCTATGTGAATCAAATCAATAGAGTTTTCTTGAATAATTTTCATCAATTTTTATTAACCTCCGGTTACTCACGCTGTTGTATTTTGTACAACACGTGTAGGTATTCCTACGCCATATTGTTATAAAATTACAAATCGTTGTTTAACTAACGTATATTCTCCAATAAACTTATTATGAGCAAAATATCATAATTATTCAATGCATTAATAATTTAAATTGTTGGGAAAATAGATCAGCATAAACCGCCATCACAGAAACGAAGCAATCAGCATGTGAGGTGTACCAGAATTTCGCCCCAACTTGAATTTTCTCTTGTTTCTTCATATGGAAAAATGGTGTCTGTATGCAGCAAAACTATCAGCAAATGTAAAATGTTTTAAATGTATCCGTCTGCTGGTATTCAAGTTATTAGAGTATTTTTTATAATCAAAGTTCCTAAACAGTTCCTAAACAAGCAAACATAGAGGTATACTATTTT
Source organism: Sabethes cyaneus (assembly GCF_943734655.1). Taxonomy (NCBI): domain Eukaryota; kingdom Metazoa; phylum Arthropoda; class Insecta; order Diptera; family Culicidae; genus Sabethes; species Sabethes cyaneus. The sequence continues at coordinate 99,216,961 of NC_071353.1, read as the reverse complement.
CAGCAAAGTTGTGTATTTTTACTATTTGTACAATTTTGTAGTATATGAAAAAGCCAGACAACAATTACAAAAAGAGCAAAAATAGAAAAACTGATTTTACAAAATCATATACAATAAATAAGATTTTTCTATCTTCGCTGCAGAGATAGAAGGTTATTGTCTTTAGCAAAATTTCTTGTAGTAATATGCTCTATAACTTTGCAGAACACATCAATGTGTTACATTGACACTGCAGAAAAATATTTTTTTATTTCACTTTTAGGGGGATTAATCAAAATTTAAATTCCACTAGACGATAGAGCTTTCAATTTCTAGAAACTCTTACAAAGGTTCGATAAATCTAAAACCAAGTTTTCTCAATCAAAACTTTAGTTCGCATGTTTTCTTTGGTTTGGGGCTATAGTGTGCGCGAGTAACCGTGTTACAAAAGTTGGCGCGAGTGTTCGAGGTTTAATATCTTTTGACCGGTAAAACCAATTCTTATGAAATTTTGCATATATATTCGTAGTGTCAAAACCTCTCGTTTGATATTAAAATAATTGAAATTAGGTAAATAATCTTAGTTAAAACCATTATAAATTATTGTTAATTTTGGTGTGGTGTATACGGTTGCTCATAACTTTCAAATTAAACGTCCTATCAAAAAATCAATCAATAGTGATCTATTAGGATATATTACCTTTCAAATGAGACTAATAGCGCATAAATCGGTTTGGCCATCTCTGAGAACGAGGCGATAATTATTACCTTGTCAAAACAGGTTTTTTAAGCATAACTTTTAAACTAGTTGTTTGTTTTCAATAAAAAAATTCTGAACAATTTAGGTTTAACAAGAGCTATCATTTGATACTAAGATCGTTGAAATCGGTCATATAGTTCCGGAGAAACCCATGTCACGTAGTTTTCACATTTTTGCTCATAACTTTTAAACGAAACGTCGTATCACGAAACAACTCAATAGTGATCTACTAGACAATAATACCTTTCAAACAAAAGTAATAGCGAACGAGTCGGTTCAGCCATCTCTGAGAAACAGGCGATAGGAAAAATCATTACATACATACACACACACACACACACACAGACATTGCTCAAAACGTCGAACCCTATCGATTGGTATATGTGACTTGGCCCTCCGGGCCTCGGATCAATTTCGTGTTTTTCGACCAATTTTTAAACCTTTGTTATAGTATAACAAAGGTAAAAACGATTTATTAAAATCAAGAAACTCATGCGTTCTATTTTTAAATTGTAAAAACAACAATTGTAATTGTTGCAACCAAATTTTGAAACTAATTTGGCAGCGGCCAAAAAGTTACGACGATTCTCCAACCAAAAAGTTTCAAGTGTATTCGCTTTTTTTAAACAGAATTAGGCCAGAATCGAAGAACTAATATTATCTAAAATTATTGCAACCCTTTGAATATTATAAAACAATCTATTTTCAACAGAATAAGCCATTATTTATTAAATTTTTCGTAACAACCATTACGCATCGGGAAAAAACAATCATACGAGCTCTTGATAAAATTTTATCTATTTTGATTTTTTAATAACACACTCAAAATATCTGTATGGATCTGTAGAAGCATATTTTTGCGTTGTTTAGTCGATTTAAAATATATGAAAAAATGGGAACTGCCAGCTTTTTTGATTTTCGGATCACTGTGCGACGCTGGATGACTTGCACTGATCAATTCAATTCGAAGCAAAGTGTCAAAGCAGCTCGGACAGGCGAAAAATAAGGTGCCACCAGCAACGGATGTTGTTGAAGTAGTTAGTCATCTTATTGCTTAAAATCTTGGCCGATAATACAAATATTTAATATGGGTGGTTGCTTTCCTGACTTGAAATGTAAACGTCGACTGTAAATTTTGTTGAATAATCCTGAATCATCTGCCCAAATTTTGTCGAAAACCTTTAAACTATCAGAAGATTTAAACTATTTAAACTCTGCGAGTGCCTACTAATACTAATAGTGGTTTTATACAGTTTTACGTCAAATCTCAATTATTCATGCGTGATCTCCGCTGCAATACATAGTTTTTCAAATTAACATGAATTAAAAATTAATACAATAGTAATTAGATACATTGTTCTACAATTTAAATAAAATCAAGACTGTTCAAATACATCTAGCCCCAACGAAAAGTTACAGAGTAGACTATAATTGGAACAAACACTTTTCAAAAACCCCACTCTAGTGTGTCGCGCTCTTTACCGTTGCATTATTTCAATTGAACACGATCAATTCAGAATTTACGAACAATAAAAAGCCTATTTTCTCTAGTTTATTGTTCACCAATAGCATTTTATTTATTTGAACATAAATGAACGAGTCTAAAATAGCTAACTATTAAACCAATGTAACCGACACTAACAGTTTCTATAAAATACATAAAGACAAAGCAACTGCAGCAAACACGAGATAAACCGATGGAACAAACAAATTAACGTTAGATTGACATTAATTCCGTTCGTTTTGGTCCGTTCGTTCAGTTCGTGTCTTCGCTGCCAGAAACGATGTTTACAAAACTACACAGCGATTATAAATTCCACTGAATTATATGCAGTTTGTTTTATTTATTTTCATTTCCTCATTTCTCTTTTAGTTGCTGTTACACGTAGAGTCGATAGGCTCATTGGCTTTCCATGTTGGTCTACTTAGTCTGCGACCGTGTTTTCTCTCTATTTCTGTTGAAATAGCATCTCTAGCTGGGTATTTATTTTCATTACAGTTTCAAAGTCACGATTTTACAATTAGCATATTTATCAGGAAAAAATAATTGATTTATCTTTCTCACTCCATCTCGCACACACCAACGACTGTTTCATTCCATTAATACAAATGATTTCAATGTATTCATCTCGTTCTCTCCCTCGTTTGTTGGAGGCTCTAAATTCATATGGTGCTAAAGTGCATCATTACACTCTTGTCAGCCTTAGCGTAGCTTTCTCATCACGGGGAAGCAATTTATGCTAAACAAAGCGATAAAACCACGACAACAACGATACACGGTAAAGAAAACCTGTACACATAACCTGTTTAACTGCATTCTTTTCCAAAACTAGAGAAATAATATAAAAATAAACAGCACTATATACCGTATTTTCATCTCTATTTTGCAGGCTTAAATACGTGCAATCGAACGATAAAATTTTTGACGTTGAGAAAAAAATGACCTGCCTTCGAAACGGGAAAATGTGCTCAAGTTAACAGTATTGAGCGATATGGTTGCTATTAGAAAGAAGGATTTTTTGGCACAGCTTGTAAATTACGTTGACAAATAACAGTCGGTAGACTAAAACTTACTAGCATGCATAGTGAAACGACTAGTTTGTTCGGTACCAACATTGACGTAGAACTGCACGTCACGTAAAGCGCAATTTCCCATTGTTATTTCTATCGCAAGTTTTCTTTTTCAGCTAGATGAAATCGCTCACTTATCAAAAATATGGTAAAACGCAAACCGCTTTTAATATGTATGGTTCAAAGCGCACGAAAACTGATGAAGTAATAACAAAATGGTCATTGGTGGATCGCTGTTTTTTTATAGACCAGAACATAAGGTCACGTGGGTTTCCCGGGACTACCAAACAGAAACCCAAATTGACCACATCGGCACCAGCCGAAAGTGTAGAAGAAGCCTTCGTGGTGTTCGCAACAAGCGTAGCACCGATATTGCATCCGAACGTCAACTTGTTATCGCTGAGATACGCTTGCGCGTCGCACGTGTCCAGCGACGGGAGGAGAAAATTGAAAGCTTTTCAGCAATATATGGGAAACCGCAACTTTTCCGCTGACTGGATGTCGGGTATATGGAAATGGATCAAAGTCTCTAAAAAAGAAGACTGAACTGAATGCGGTAACTGGCGTGACATCAAGTTGCTCTGTATTACTCTTAAAGTACTCTGTAAAGTAGGTAATCCCCAACCGGATTCAGGACAAAATCGGTGCTACTCTCTGACGGCAGCAAGCTGGATTCCGTTCTGGCCGCTGCGCATTATACTGGAGCAGATCAACGAATTTCAGGACTTTCTTCTGCTGGTGTTCGTTGACTTCGAAAAACCATTTGACCGAACCAACCACGAAAAAACCTGGGATGCACTTAGGCGTAGAGGCGTTTCCAATTCCAATTCTAGTCAATCTCATCTTGGAATCCGATAGCGATGGAGCAGCTAAATGACCTCGACCTAGCCGATGAGAATGTCTTGCTCGCACAACGCCGAATCGATATGCAGAGCAAATTAGATGACCTCTCCGAGAGCTCCCAGGCAGCAGATCTCACAGTCAATGTAGCAAAAACAAAGTATATGGTAGTGAACACTGATAATCCCATCAACTTTACAGTAGCGGGACAACTGGTTGAGCAGGTGGAGACCTTTCACTATCTTAGTAGCTAGGCAATGCCTGATAGTAGTCCACCTGCCTTTGCAGGTCTGCGAAACCTTTGGGTCAAGGCAGATCACTCTACCCAACACCCGAATTTTCAACTCAAATGTTAAATCTGTTTTACTGTACGTCTGCGAAACGTGGTGCGTCTCCACGGAGATAACACAAAAACTGCAGGTATTCATTAACCGCTGCATGCGATACACGATTCGCGCCTGGTGGCCTAACAACTGGATATCCAACGAAGAACTCCATCGTCGATATCATCAATGAGCGATAGCAACAGACATTCGAGAATGTATGGATGGAAGCAGAACGAACACACCTTGGGGAAAGGTGCGAACGAAATCTGTAGAGAAGCAATTGACTGGAATCCTCAAGGACGACGAAGAAGAGGCAGACTCATGGCAGGCCACGGGGGATAACCGTCGACAGTGAAGATTTCTGATTTCATACCTTTGTTCTGCCGAACCAGCGGACAGAGACCTGTAAGTAATGCCGTTTTCGTTTTTGTGGTGTAGCTACACCGTTTGGTGCTACACTTTTCGCTGGATAAACGAACGCTCGCGGTGCAGCAGCAGTGATGTGGTATGGGTGGGTTTATATTTTCCAATCTGCACCAGCTACACTCTCTTTTTTTCTGGTGCAGCTGGTGCAGAAAAAGTGTAGCAATGGTGTAACACAGAAATCGAAAAAGAACAGTTTTGGTGCAAAAAAGCTACACCGGTGTAGCCTCGGTGTAGCTACACCGCAAAAACGAAAACGACATAAGTTACTTTCGATAATCTCTTGAATGTCTTTACGTGCATACGCACATGGTGCCGCGACTCTGGTGCCTCGGCAAATCCCACCCCGGTGGCAACTTTGACGTTTCCGAACAAAATAAATGAAGACAACAATAGCTAGATCACTGGATCACTTTTATGCTAGTGTGTGTGTAAAAGAACAATTCATACGGTATTTCCGCAGCGGTAAACGTATTTTTTTATTTATCGCCCGACAACTAACGTTTTAATCAAATGTAAATTATTATTATCAATGAGATTACCGTAAACGTACCTTATTCTGCGCATGATACCTAATTCTGCGCACCCCACATTTCAGTCAAAACTTCCAAAATCCAAAAAAATTTTATCTTAATTAACACATCTAAGAAAATATGCGATGTAACGCGCCTGCTTACGTCACCGACTGTAGTATTGAGGTCGCGCTGACTGGTACTAATGTTAACTGTCACGAGCTGAAACTGGATTAATCCTGTTTGCTGGGTAGCTGCTATGCTGTTATACAAGCTTTTAAATCTTTAAATCATTACATGTGTGCAACATGTTTACATGAGCTCACAGGCATGATTATCTTATTGTGTTCTGATAGCCAACCCGTTATAAAGGTCTGACTAGTGATTTATGTGAATCCGATAAGGTACATTATATCAGGTAATTTACAAACCTACAAGCGCGTCAAGAGATCTTTGGATGCTACATCTTAAAAGAATAGTATTTCAGGAAAGTTAACTAAACTTTCGTCCCAACGTAAGAGCACCACAACAAGATATATTCGTGGACAAGACACATAACTTATTACTCTTACAAAACGTTTTGTAAACGTATTAAGTTTTGAATCTTGTACGCGTATATATCTTGTTATTTCTAAAATCTCCAGACTCTTCTTTATTTCCAACTCCCAGCAGATTTACTACTAATAAGTCAACTACTAAGAATTTCAGCCCCTGCATGAGGGGATGGTAATCATTCGGTATGCATGCTTTTATGTCCCCACGGGCACGATGGGCAATGCAATACACTACACATTGGGGTCAGTCCCGGCGTGGTGGTTAGCATTCACTCCTCTCACGCCGAGGGCCCGGGTTCAAATCCCAACCCCGCAGAAGTCACGAATGACCAAAAACTGGTTAAAGTGACTATAATCTGAACAAAAACAAACAAAACAACTATTCCATACAATTGTGAACTTTTAAAATTCAATCGTAATATTTTGGAACAGAAACAAAAGATGTTCTCGTACACCAGTTCCGTCCATAGCGTGCTCAGTGTTTTATCGTAAATGCTTTACGCACGTATGCCTTCTTCAACTGTTATCTGATTCAAATATTTGTCGTGTTAACTCGTGTTCCGATGTAATTAAAATTTACGATACACGGGAGAGGTATTGCAAAAATCAAACTTCCTATGCTTTGAAACAACCCGATGACTGTGTAGTGGACGAAGATTCCCTCGATTTCTAGGATTCTTCGCATGTGTTGCGTAGCACGCGTTTTCGTTCTGAAGATAACTACTTTATAAAAAGTATCATGACAAACCAAAAGGGCTAATAAACAGGAACGGTTTTTATAGCAAGAAAAACTACCGTTTTTCTCATTTCCTAAAGCTTTTAGCATTACATGGTATATATTAAAGTAGGATAGCCTAATTTAGTTTTATTGGTTTTTAAGATTACAAGGTATACATTTGAATAAATTTGATAAACAAACTTAAACAAAGTATGAAAAGTAAATCTAGCAATAATTATTTAAAGTGAAGTCACGCAAAGTAAAGGACGGGCACTTTTAGTAAGGGGCCAATTAACTTTGTCATTTTATTGTGTACTTTATACAAAGCAGCTTTTGAAAAGTACTCTAAAAATAGAGATGTATTATTTACGAGATTTAAAATGGTGTAAATCGACATAGGACACATATGCATGTTTGGGCAGTCTAGAGCCGAAGAGAGAATTGGATTTCTTGTCTAAAAATATTCGTTGGACACGTTTAAAACTTATACTCACCTTGTATATATATTGATCGAACATATTGACGTCGAATTCTCCGTTTCCACTGTTATAGCTAGTCTCCATGGTAACCGCAAACACAGTAAAAAATACCGTTCCGATGTATTTCGATGACGGGAACCAAAAGCAGTAGCGTAAATGAATATTAGCCGAAGATAGTTATAGAATCAACCGACAACCAACCGTTCGGGGGTGGTGTGATGGTGATGAGTCCAAATGTAAGCATTGAGGGAAGGAAAAGAGAGGAAAGAAAAACAACGGAATTATCTCACTTATAATTGTAGCACATCGATTATTTTCTTTGCTCTTCCCAATTTTCAACTTGGTTGAACATTTTTTTGCTTCTCCGCACCTCCGTGTGCCTCCTCTCTTTTTGCCTCAATTTTCTTATTTAAAAGGATAATTACTTATTTTCTTTTTATGCACGATTAACTTTCAACACTGGCGTTGAAGTCACCACACAACAGCACAATGGCCGGCAGATGAGCTTGTTGCAGTACCTGCTGCTACTTTCGTGCTACCTTTCTGATTGCACAAACCAGGAAGAGATTTATTTTTCTTTATTCCGTAAACTCACTTCTCACTTTGCTTCTCTTTTGTTCTCTCACTTGCTGCGCTTGTTGTGTTTTGCACGTTACTTTACTATTGTAGGTTAATTTTGATTTCTTTTATTTTCAGCTGTTTTCGTGAACTACTTTCTGCTGAGTGAACTGAAAAAGAACGCACTGACACTGTTTCTTTTGCGCTTGCTTCAAGTGTAATTTTTGAACTTTAAATATGGAGCACAGTAGTTATGTCTAATCATTAGGATTGATTTTACCAGAAGCCAACAACAGATATTCTGAAATGAAAATTTAAAAAAAATACTAAAATATCGTTGCTTAACAGGTGATGACGCATAAGAAAATAAACACTATTATCTCTATCTATAGCGATCGATGCAATGTTTTCAAGAACTATTATGAATTGGAATCAGACCATTATACCACAGACTAACAGACGTAACACTGAAGTCTCATTCCATCGCCAATAAAAACGATCATTTCAAATGTTCACTTAAGCCAAGACTCAAACAACAGTCGCTGCGCGAGTACGCCGCTCGCTTGCGCTGGCGCTGTTGTCAGATAATATACAAATAAATTTATAGCATTGAAAAATTTATAGCAAGCTGTTTTGCGTAGCGCGAAGACTGCACTAGGTGATGCTTGTGTTTTTTCCAAGTTTTAGGGGTGTCATTGAAACGATGTTAAAGTTAGAAAATTTGTTCAAAGTGTTACGTCTGTTAGTCAGTGACTCAAGGGTGTCCCACATCAAATTGCATCACGGAAAAGACGCAGTATAAAATTACCTTTTAAGAATTTTCTCTTAAAGGTTTGGGTAGAAGTAGTTTAGAGTGTTTTGTTTACACTGTATTTTTATCACTGTCAGTTTTTCGAAATTTGGAAAAAATGGCGTCACCCGAAAAGCAACGTGGCGAATTGATTTTGGGCAAGCACCTGGAAAAGCATCAATTCTCTTATCGGTACATCGGAAAACAACTCGGAATCGTGCAGTCAACGGTGGGTCTTGTGATTAAACGTTACTCTGGAACTCTGAGCATCAAACGGAAGGAGAAACGTGGTCAAAATGGATGTTCCATTAGTGATCAGGATCACAAACGTGTCGTGGTGAAAGCGTTTAAGTGGAATCCCAATGTTGCGGTCAGGTATGTGGGTAAAAGGTTGAATCTGTTCAAGTCTTTCGTGCAGAGAATCAAGGACCGGGAGGGACTGCATACGTATAAAGTGCAGAAGACTCCAAATCGTGGCGAACAGCAAAATACGGTAGGAACGTCACAAACCCGGAGACTGTACAGCCAGATGCTCACGAAACCTCATTGTCTCATCATGAATCTTGAATGAAGCTTACCACAGACTAACAGACGTAACACTGGAGCCTCATTCCATCGTTAATAAAAACGATCATTTCAAATTTTCGCTTAAGTCAAAACTCAAACAACAGTCACTGCGCGAGAACGCCGCTCGCCTGCGCTGGCGCTGTTGTCAGATAATATACAAGTAAATTTATAGCATAGCTAAATTTATAGCAACTTATTCTGCGTAGCGCGAAGACTGCACCAGGTGATGCTAGTGTTTTTTCCAAGTTTTAGGGGTGTCAATGAAACGATGTTTTGTTAGAAAATTTGTTCGAGGTGTTACGTCTGTTAGTCTGGGCTTACGTCAAAGCGCACTTCCGGCAGTTTCCTAGGCAACTGTTGTCCACCGCCCAGCACAAGTTTGATGTTCTGGAACTTTCAATGTTTGCCAAAAAATACATGATTTGGCAAGCGATCTGCTCATGTGGCGCCATTCGTGACTATCGGGACTGTAAACGGACTGAATAATGCGTACCGTCGGTGCCTTGTGCACGTGTAGGCATAAAATAGACCCTACAGTGGTTCATAGCCTCTTATTCAGCAACTCCTATTCCTACCTCCTCGTGGTCCCAGCTGAGATACGAGCAACTTTGGTGGAGATCGGGTAACCAACCCCAGTGGAAGCCAAGGTCGTATGCTAACAGGAAAGAAGGGCTCTTTCGAGCTTCGTTGGCCCTCCGGTGAAACAGGGGGCAGGTGTAGCAGGCTTTGCAAGCCGTCACCACGAAAAATACTAAAGTATGGAACGAAGAACAAGGAAACTCTAACTGGAATAATCGGAATAGACCCACGCGACGGAAAAGGACTATGGATTGGAAACTCGGGACGTGGAACTGCCGATCTCTCAACTTCCAAAGGAGCACTCGAGTGCTCTCCGACGTATTGAAGAGCCGCAAGTTCGACGTCGTAGCGCTGCAGGAAGTGTGCTGGAAGAGCTCAACGGTACGCACGTTCAGAGATGGACATACCATCTACCAGAGCTGCGGCAACACCCAGGAGCTGAGTAAAGCTTTCATAGTGATGGGCGAGATGCGGAAACGGGTGATTGGGTGATGACCAATCAATCCTCGAATGTGCAGGTTGAGAATCAAGTGCCGATTCTTCAACATAAGCATCATCAACGTACACAGCCTTCACCTCAGAAGTACCGATGACAACAAGGATGAATTCTACGCGCAGTTGGAGAGTGAATACGACCGCTGCCCAAAACATGATATCAAGATCGTCATCGGGAATTTCAATGCTTAGGCCGGCCAGGAGGAGGAATACAAACCGGTGATTGGTAGGTTCAGTGCACGGCCTAAGACTTATCGACTTTGCCGCCTCCAAGAATATGGCCGTACCTTTTTCCAGCACAGAATCCATCACAAGTACACCTGGAGGTCACCAAATCAGACAGAATCACAGATCGACCATGTTTTATTTATTTATTTATTTATTATTATTACTCCATCTGACTAGAGTCTACATGAATGGTTTCTATAAAACATTGGTGCTTCTTAACCTTTGTACAAATTTATACGATGGCTCGTCGAAATTAAACAATTCTTCCACTTTAGAAAATGTTCTAACACATGCAGTAACGGATTCATTACATCCAAAGACGGTACGGTGGAATGGAGTTTGCAGTAAGCCGGAGGAACGTAGAGTCCGTTGCGAAGCACGAAAGTCCAATAGAGTTAAAAGTCTGGGGGAATCGATTTCACCGTTGATGACTTTGGCCACGAATACTACCTGGTGCGTTTTTCGTCGATAATCTAGCGAGTCTAGATCAAGCAGCCGGCAGCGATCAGAGAATCGGGGAGAGAATCTCGGGATGACGCCATGGTAGATGTCGCAGGTCAAGCCGAATGAATTTCCTTTGTACTCGTTCGATGCGCAGGTTCCATGTTAACTGCTGAGGACACCATACAATACTACAGTTTTCAAGCAGTGGCCGAACTAGAGCACAATACAAGGATTTAAGGCAATGCGGATCATTGAAATTTCGTCCAATTTTAGAAATGAATCCCAGTTGACGCATTGCCTTCGAAATAATCGATTTACGATGTAGGTCGAATGTTAGCTTAGTATCAAGTAACACACCAAGGTCGCTAACGTGGTCTACTCTGCGCAGCTCAGACCCCTCAATCTGATAGTTGAATAGAATCGGACTTTTAATACAGTAAAAACTTATCACCTCACATTTTGCCACACTTAGTGTGAGCCAGTTTCGTTTACACCAATCAACAAATGTATCTAGTAATTCTTGCAGACGGTGACGGGTTTTGATCGACAGTCAGCACTTCTCAGACATTATCGACGTCAGATCCTATCGAAGTGCTAACGTTGACTCGAACCACTACCTAGTGATGGTTAATATGCGCCCAAGACTCTCCGTTGTGAACAACATTCGGTACCGACGCCAGCCTCGGTTAGGGCCCTACGATCTTCTGCCCGGATCTAGGTTCGTGTCACTATTCAAAGGATATGCTGGAGTGGTACGAAGCCAACCCATACCCAAGGACATGAACCTCCAACGCACTGTAACTAAGGCAAACCGAAAAATACTGGGCTATTATGAAGCAGGCGCTACGGAAGAATCCCAACGATGTCAAATCAAAGGAAGCCATGAAGAAAAGTGGGTTTCCGTACAGAAGACGCTGCAGCCAGATGTTGTACAGAACCTTTTGAGTGTATTTAAGCATAAGGTGCGAGCATGCGGTTATGGTATTGAAGTTAAATGAAAGTTTTAAAAGGATCGGTCAACTAGGTAATTTGCTACAGCGTTTTTCCCGTGATGCAATTGATGTGGGACACCCTTTAAAGCGATTTTAATGTTTAGCATGAAAAACATTTATTGAGCATTTAACATTTAATAATCTGAAACGCCAAAAACACTGGGGGCAATCACTTTATAGAAAATCATCGCGACGGCCATTGTTGTTTGGGGTACAATACTGAATGGCCCATTTTAATGGGAGTAATGGGAGTTTCTTCAAACTCTGTAGACCAAGATAGAGATGTCGAGGAGGTGGATAGTGCTGATAGCATACTTTTAATAATCTAAGTATGTATGTATGTAGTTATTTTCTGAATTTGGAAGACTTTATCCAAGAATCGTTTCAAATGGGCTATGGCCCAATTAAAGGCAGCCCGATTAAAACGTAGTCCGCTCAAAGGCCCAGCGAGCAAAAGTCGACTGTAAAATAGGTACAACCGTGAGGGTTGCTTAACAAAATTAGAAAGATCAAAAGTATTAATTGTTTCTACCAAATAAGCCAAATAAGCCAAAATATCCGAAGTAGTCTCTTGAATTAAAAGTAATCCCACATGAGGGCAGTACTTTTTTATGGAATTGCTGACATGAACATCACATCACATTGACAGCGGAGCATCATAAGCCATTACCTTTAGCTATTTAATTTTAAAATGTGGTCTGTCATATATCACATCGATAAAAAATTATATCCGTCAACCACAGAAGATTTAAATAGCATAATTAAATATGACGGTAGATGTGACCTAATTGTGCTTTCCAATTATAAAGGAATTTATTATAGAGTAAGTTCGAAGGATATGGAATACCTACTTTCTTGCCCTCCTACTACCGGTATTCACTTTGTGAATATGCTCCTCGATACGTAAACAAAACTGTGTCGACTGGTTTTATACTGTGATAAATTTAATTTTTTTTTCGTGGAAGGTTTTTCCCAGGAAAAATAGAGCCCGGTGTTCGATGATCTCAAGTGAAAATGCATATGGAATACTAAAGATCAAACGATTCAATAATAAAGACTTATTTTCAGTCCGAATATTCTTTCAACTAGCAGAAAAACAAACGTTCACCTTTGTTATTGCAGAAATCACTGTAAATTTATATTAGTTTTTTAAAGTTACTTTCATGAGTTTTTTAAAACTTAGATTTTTTTTCGTAACAAATGGGTTTGAAATAAGAATAACATTTGCTTATGTAGATGCATCAAACATCATCTCAGTAAATAACTTTCTAAGTGCAGCCGTTGTCAAGATGTTTGAGAAACTTTATCTATTTTATTATTCAATTTAAAACACACTTTTTATATGGTATCCGTGTTATACCACCATGTTTATGATGTTTGTAATATAACTGTTTTAAATTTTCTACCATTTGTCCAAATACACCTTCTTCAATCATCCGTTTTTAAGTTTTAAGTACATGTGAGTAGTTGTCGTTGAAATGGGGCCACTACCCGACGTCTTTAAATATTGAAATTTTTGTTCTTGATTGTTTGAAAATGGTAAAAAAATGAGAATTACATCTTTAATACTTTGAAACAGTAAACCCCTCGTTTCCCAACGGGCGCGATAGTTTCAAAAGTCGTTAAATTTTTAGCAAACTTTGAGATCTATATCATGTGATATTTTTTAAATTTGCATTGAAGCAACTTACAAATGGCATGGTTCTGTAACGAAGAAGAACAAAGCTTTCAAACGGAGTAAAAATTTTATTGTGGCCAGCTTAGATTTGGTCGCCATAAAGGATTTTACGATTTTTACACCGTTTTCGCGATAAGCCAACCAACCGATTTTTATTTTAAGACCGATGACACCCCATCAGTCATATATACGTTTGCCATACGGACGGTTACCATACGTACGAATGCCAGAATGCATGTTTGCCATAATGGACGGGAGCCATACAGACGAATGCTATAATGGATATTTGCCATAATGGACGGGAGCCATAATGTATGTTTGTCATAACTAATATTTTTGGTATGGAGGCCCAGAACTACCCTTCGACCAGTTCAAAGCTTAAAGGGCCAACGCGACCAAGTCGCAAGAGGCCTAATTGATTCAGTTAAAAAAAAGCGGCTTTGCTGCTTTACATTTTATAAAGGGTATCTCGAAGCGAGAACTAGTAGGGAAAACTAACTGGATTATGGTAAACCTAGGAAAACGAATGGACCTAGACAAATGTGATTTCTGCGGGGGGACTACCCGCTGATGAGCGCATTACTTCTACACTAGGCCCGAGGGGTGATCTTATATCGGGGCCTCCAAGAGTCATTTCTGCCTGCCGAGACTGCTTGCGGCAGCCAATAAAACGCAGTAGCGAATTGACGCTGGAGATTCCAAGATCAGACAATGTCAAGTGATTGGTCAAATAGTCACGTAGCAGTCTAGTTATCAACGTTCTATGTGCTATTCTATCTAGTATTTTTGTCAAAAACTCGCAAAAAAGAAAAAATAGCATTCGAACCTACGCTACACTTAGCGCAATCAATAAAGTTTGGTTCCATAATAACCGCTGAGTAATTCCAATGTTACAGGAAATGTTACTAATAGTGATGTAGAAAGTCAAAACATTACTGGTCGGTGATAGTAAGAGAAGCGTTAACAACGGTAGTGACTGTAAAAGTAGATGTTAAGCCAAATTCATTTATACCTGGCTGGCGTTCATTTATACCCAACCTCCAAGAGACAGAAATAGACTTATATTTACTGAGCGTTATGCGACTTGATCATATCAGACAATTTACCTCTGTACACGGCTTGAGCGTCGTACTCGCCAGACTTAACAGCACACAATTTCCCTGACTTTTAAAAGTGAATCCCCATTAGGTTTACAGGACTTGCCTTGCCAATGTTGTTCCCTCAAGTTATATGATATGTATATGAACTTCATCCCTCCACGAGTCGTCAAATGCTCATAGATGAATGTGACAGTTCATAAAAACTGGGAAGTCGTCGTAGCCAACTGTCGAATAAAGCCTCTGGCAATCGGAGGCCCATTCTGGATTCGAGCATACAATGACTGGAATTGACACCCAGTATAGTAACCTGAATCTAGTTGGGGAATGTAGTGGGTAGGCTTTAGCTTCGATTTTATTGTGGACCCACTGAACGTTCCTATAAGATATCTGAGGCGGGTGCGCTACGAACATCATGCAAGCACGGCCAACAATCCCCAGAAAATTTAGTGGACCCTCCCAGTGCCTTCAAATTGACCAGGTCAGACCTGCTCAACTCCGCTTTGATTGACACAACTACACATAGAGTTAGACAAAACTATATTATACTACTAGGATGAGTTTATCTACATAGTATTCTACACATAGAACTAACATATAAGCGGTTGATGAAGGACTCGATGAACCACCTACCCAAGGGAGGGCATTCTGGTGTGTTAATATAACTGAAACAAAAAGAGCAGCCAAACCGTATTCCAATAAAAACGGAACAAGTTTACATAATGGTGAATGACCCTTTGGGTTAAAATCATATTAAAATAAGGTTACATTTATAGAAATAAAAATTTAATATTAGTTTAGTCGTACAACAAAAATGATTACTGTAAGAAAAATAAACTTTTGCAACAGAAAATTTTCATACAAATATTAATATTTTTTGAAACGATGGTTCTACAATAGATGAAGGATGGTAAGGGAAAGTAATGAAGAAGGATTTTTTGGGAATGGAGGGAAAAGAATGGAAAGGAAGGGGGGTAATAGGTAACTACGCTTAACAAGTTGTCTTTGTTACTCCTACCTTTTGTCCAATGTTGGAAGCTGCATGGGTCGAATCAAGCTATAATCTGAGATTACAACCGGATTTGAACCCACTTCACCCGCCAGGGCATGTGGCTCGTTGGTACCCGTGTACCTATGAACCACAGAGGCGCTGGACAAAAGGAGTCTGCACAAACCTTACAGGACCTTGTCCAAATTTGTCCCAACTTGTCATCACAAAGCGAATATGCAAGAATAGTAGTGTGTATTGATAAGAATTATTAATAATCTATACCTATAAAAAAGGATTTCTGTCTGTCTGTCTGTCCGTATGTTCCTTATAGAATCGAAAATTACTGAACCGATCGACGTGAAAATTTGCATGTAGAGGGTTTTGGGACCAGGAAAGGTTTTAGTGATGGTTAGAGACCCCTCCCCCCACTAAGAGGGAGGGCTCCCATACAAATGAAACACAAATTTCTGCATAATTCGAGAACTAATCAAGCAAATAGAACAAAATTTGGAATGTGGGTGTTTTTGGTGACAAGAATTTATTCTATGGTAAATTGAGACTCCTCCCCTCTTTAGAAGGGGAATTATGACTCCTCTCCCCTGTAAGAGGGGGGGCTTCCATACAAATTTCCTCATAAATCGAGAACTAATCAAGCAAATGGAACCAAATTTGGCACGTGGGTGTTTTTGGAGACAAAAATTTTTTCTATGCTGAATTGGGACCCCTCCCTACTTTAGGAGGGGGGGGGCTCCTATAGAAATGAAATACAAATTTCCTCATAACTCGAGAACTAATCAAGCAAATGGAACCAAATTTGGCACGTGGGTGTTTTTGGAGACAATTTTTTTTTCTATGATGAATTGGGACCCCTCCCCACTTTAGGAGGGGGGCTCCTATATAAATGAAAAACAAATTTCCTCATAACTCGAGAACTAATCAAGCAAATGGAACCAAATTTGACATGTAAGTGGTTTTGAAGGCAAGATTTTTTTCTATGGTGAATTGAGACTCCTCTCCTCTTTAGAAAGCGAGTTATGACCCATCTCCCCTTTAAGAGGGTGGGCTTCCATACAAATGAAATGCAAATTTCCTCTTATCTCGAGAACTAATCAAGCAATTGGAACTAAATTTGGCATGTGGGGGTTTTAGATGGCAGAAATTTTTTCTATGGTGAATTACGACCCCTTCCCCTTTTAAGAGAGGGGCTCCCATACAAATGAAATACAAATTTCCTTATAATTTGAGTACTAATCAAGCAAATGGAACCAAATTTGGCATGTGGGGCTTTTAGGGGGCAGAAATTGGTACATTCCGCTTAACGTTTTTCGCAAAATGATATTCGGCGAAATGTTGTACAATCTTGGCGAATATTACTATCCGCTTTCTGGCTATGCAATGAGGGGACAGGGGAGTTGTTTTCTACTTTACTGTGAGGAAAAATTGCAAATTTTATATTCCACTACCCATTCCAGGTAACTAATAAGCATTAACATAAGCAGCAAATCAGCGTATATGGCATTTTTTATTGCACGTTGTTGTATATTAGCTTTTTGACTGCATACGTGTTGTAAATTGGCATCCAAAATTGTATTCAAATTCTTCGTGTCGGTAATTAGCTGTAAATTAGCATTGTCAGCACTATAAGAAGGTTATCAGTAAAGTAGCTGTATATTTTGCCAAAATAGCATTTAAGTAGCATTTAAGGCGACTTAAATGCTTATTGGCCTACATTTGAATAGCATTGGTGATGCTTATTGGTTACCTGGGATGCTTTCATAGTTACGTAACTGCCAAAATTAATCATCTAAGGTTGAACTCCTCAGAAACTTGCAAAACTCGAGATTGTGACAAAGATCAACCGAGATTCATGATTTATGTACAACACAGGTTAATTTGTGGCAATACGAAGTTTGTCGGGTCAGCTAATTAGTAATAAATCTGCTTAGGATATGGAGAACAGGGATGCAGGCTGAAGAACTGCTACCATACCCTATGTAATGTGAAAAATCCATAGTTTGATATTTATGAATGTCACTCCATCTAAGAATGGATTCTATGAGGCTGCAAATTGCTTTTTTCCAAAAATTTCAATAAGAACTGATCAATTTCAGTGTTTATTTTTTGAATTGTAACAGTTAATTTTATACACCTCATATTTAGACATCATTTTGGTGTAATCCATAGTTTTAGAAATACGATTTTTCGTTTTTAGCGTTTGTCGTTCCTGTCTAAAGCAGTATCGCGATTGCTGATGCTAATCATTATGTTTGAGAAATTTACAAAAAATTACACAAAGCGAATTACGCAGGTGGATACCAGTGCTGTAGTCCTGTTGTGGAAGTTCTCGATTCTGAAGCGTAAAAAATGTACGTGCAAAATAGAGACTCAGCGCTGATTGTTATTAAAATGTTGCTGTTTTATAATAGAGCTATTATAAAGGTCAATATAATAGAGGAACTCACACACTCGATGAAAATTTTTGACATAAACTGGGGGCAGCTCCGAAGATGTGTGCATTAGGAATAATACCAATAATATCAAATTCCAAATACCTGCATCCTCTCTTCCACCTCTACCGTACCACTCTTTGCTCCCCTATCGATCAGACACATGCAGTTTTAGCTTTACCCGCAGTTTGTTTCATTCTTGATTCATTCTTAATATTTATGAAGAATAAAATTCTTATGCACTAGAACCTAGAACCTAGAACCTGTGCTAGAACAGTAAATTTACGAGGGATGTTCAACTTATAGTGGAGAGATTAATCTAAGAATACTACTAAGTGTAGCGTCGCTTCACTCACATACATGTAGTTAAACACAAACACACAGACGCGAACAAGCATGCGACATATAAAAAATTGTGCACACAATTCACATACACACAGAAAGGATGAAATTATAAACGATTAAGCGCACGGACAGGCACATCCACACACAAATGCGGAGGCACACATATCATACAAATACACATTCAAGCACGGGCGTGATATAACACCTACAGCACACATATACCTACGCTACATGACGCACACATGAACATAAACAGGCACGTATCACACAAACGTACATACACACATTTAAGAACATGCACAAATATATGCACACATACTTATTCATACTCACACGTACATACACACTCAAGCCAACATACAACCACTCCAATCTTACTCCAAAATTCCCAAACCAATGTGATTGTATGCCAATCTTTTCGTGAAAACATTTTTACTAATTAACATTTAGCTGCGTATTCAATTTTATGTGCTATAGAATTGATAAATTTATATCTCAAATATAAATTCTTTACGTTAGTTGGAGGTCGATGATAATCACCTTTTCGTTAACAACTGTTGCAATGCACTGTTACACAAACGCTTCTGTTTAATCTCATTCCATCAATCACTGTATTTTCTTCCTCATTTATTATTCAACGATTTATCTTTGATTACACCACTGTTTTCAATGCATAAGTGTAGGCTACTCTCATAGCATGTACATTCATCCACCAGCATGAGTATAATTTTAATCCAGGATGTGTTTGATTGCTAGTAAAAAAAATCATCAATAACTTCGATACGCCTGCTTTACTGTATGTATACTGTTGCACTAATGGTATTTTTGTTATTATGTCACTCTCTCCATTTGCCACTGGCACCACACACGTCAGATGAACGATCAAAAACGAAATCCAAGTATGCTTCAAAAATTATCCAATTCATATACGTTGTTTCGTCAAATTTTGACACTTGTCTAACATGTTGCACTGATCCTTTTGGTTTAGATTTTTAGGAGCTTTCCTTACGCAAACACCACTATTAAGCATACACGGAAACAGTGGGAGAATCTGCATCTGCGATGCAACTGGAAATGCACCGGGCGATCGCGAGAGAAAAACCTTCCGAAAAGTACACAGACGCACGGACGGCTTCGAACGGTTTTCCCCTGTCCTTCAAGCAAGAGAAAGAAATATCGAACTACTGCGGGTACACAACCTACTATGTTACTACACGAACGGTCGCTGACCGAATGAAGAAAAAATATATCTGTACAAATATCAAACAAAATATAACGAATACACTGTCAAAGGCCTGGCTCCATCATGGCGTACGGTGCATGCACACACAGAAAACGTAAAGTGAAGTGGCTCAAGAGGAGTGAAACATTGCTCCCAGTAACATGTATGAATGCAAATGTATTGAAGAAAGACTCGAGTTCCATTCTCTCTCCGTGATACCGCGAAACAAAATAAAGAGTATTCGTAAGACGAGAAATCTATCCAGAATCGTGAATACGTCCGATATTCCGTTGATTTCTTGCGTTTATTAGGACAGTTTTGCGGTTAGGGATTAGATATGTTCACACTTTATATACAAGCTTACAAGCATCTGAAAAGTTTAAAGAAGCAGGCCACGGTGCGGCCGTGGTTGTGTTCGTCGTAGCCGTCGTGCTCGTGCCTTGATAACCGAAGGTAAAGCGAGCTTGCTTCATTTGAGTTTGAGCAAAATTTTTCTCTATGCCTAGCACAGTGTGTAGAAGTGAAGCACAAACGGGAATTTTGATAGATTTAAACCTATAAAAAATAAATTTATATTCAATAAATACCCAAAGTAAACTAAGTGCACTGTTCTAAAAGTTTTATGAAGCTTGTCAAATGTTTTCTACAAAAAACTTATACATGTTGATATAGTTCAAACATTGTGTATACAGGGATACCGCGATATAAGACAACCTCGTTATAAAACA